>NW_024466219.1:21142500-21787500 GCF_017591425.1 Ochotona curzoniae | reverse complement strand
TTGGGAATGGTCTTAGATGAGTGTGTGGCCATAATCAAGGACAAGATCCCATTATTAGGGCAAGCACTGCTTAGCCTACTGACACACGGTTACATCTTTTCCAAGTTATTTGATGTAGAGTTGTATTTCTGATAGAATCATAAGGTCTCTTGCTAAATTCAAGGGATATCCCACATCTGGTTTCTTAAAGTCTGAACAAAATGAAATTTTGGGTTATGTATTCACATGCAGAGAAGTCTCTCTTTCTTCCTGTAATTAAATATTCACATTTATTTATCTATACATCTATGTCTATTTATATAGATAAGTAGTAATATAACACACATTTAGCATTGTACTTGTGTATGAGTAGATATGATATCAAAATTCAAATTAAAGATCATCTTTAATATTAAAGAAATTTCAGAATGCCCTGCCATTGCTTTCTGGAAAGTTCCTGTATTGCCTTGCCTGCAACTGCCTTGTCTTTCCTAGGCGTAACTTTCTATCATTAGTGGAAGCTCCAGCAATTCAAATGCACTTAATAATAGTTAAATAAACACACATCATTAGGAAAATATGTATAGTGTATTCCAAAAATTAAAGGAAAACAACCTTTGGTAATTTTCTGCTTTGCACTGTGTCCTAGCACTTCTCTTCCATTCGCATAAATGATGTTATCTAACTGGACTAATAGACACTAAGAGCCTCTTCTCCCAGTGGGGCAGTGATATACGGACAGAATCCATAATCAAAAGATAGGTGCTTGTTGAAATAAAATATCCATCCAGGGACTTAACTGTTACTAATAGGGTGGTAAATTGCAAAGGTGAATTACTTGATACATTCTAAAGGAATGGAAATAGTTTCTTATCGGTTTCTATTGTATATTTATCAGTCTACTGGTCAATAATCTCCCCTACCTTATCCTTTTCTTACCACTTGCACATTTGCATGCATGTGTACAAGCATAGTTATGAATGCCTCTGATGGTGACTTCTACTGTTGTGTAGTGCTGCTGGCTTTGCCCCCTACAGGTGTTGCATGTCCACTACTGGTGAATGACTCCATGCACGCAGTTGGCCTCTTCCTGGATGAAAGGTGCTGTATCCAGAGTATTAGGTATTGTCACCATTGTATTGCAATAGAATTGCAGATTTGCACTAAGAGGCATGAAGGGGGTAACATGGGCATCTACACGCATACAGACAAGTGTAACAGTAAATTTCTTTTCCCTCTTCTCCATATCCCTCCTTTTAGAATTAGTATATTGAGAGGGTTCCCCAAATGACACATTTTTTGCCAGGTTCTAGGAGAAGCCAGCCAGTTCAACAGTAATGGACAAATGTCCCACATGGCCTGAGCTCTTTCCATTTAGATCACTGACTTGTCTCTGCCTTCCCATCCTGTCCAGTTTGTTGGCACTGATTGAGGAGAAAACATGCTTTCCACTTAAGGAGCACAGCCAGGGAAGGAGCAAGATAAAAGGCCGAAGTTGATACACAATTCAAAAGCAAACAGGAGGGAAAACAGAACTTTTCTTATCAGGCCAAACAAAACAGGAGCAAAGGAAACTGAAATGCATTGGTTGGCCTGCAAAATGGGGCCAAGGAGGCAACTTGGGCATTGAGCACAAAACAGCCTGCGTGGAAGGTGCAGCAGAGGCGCAAGCATGTCTTGGCAGCGTACAGGTTCTCAGAGGCAGAGAGCAGAACTTGCACATACGGGGGGTTGGTCGAGGAGGGGTGTGTGTAGGGGAAGAAACTCCCACCTCTAATAAACTAATCTCAGTGAATGCAATGTTTATCAAGTTCCTTGGATAATGATACCATGCGTGTCATTATCACCATCAAAATCCAATCTATTTTTTAAAAAGTTGCAGATGATTAACACGACATCAAGTTGATGCAAACAATTACTTAAAACCCACACAGACACAGACACGAAGGCACACAGACACACACAGAACCAGGAGGTCCCAATATCCTGTAGAATGAGGGAGGCTGCAGCTGTAGGCCGACAGCTTTCATATCCTCATTTGAATAATGTGTCCTGAATCTGTCACTTTATTCATTCTCCTTATGCTCAGTGTACTCTACATCAACAACAAATTAAGTTGTAAATAAGAGACAATCATCACTTTTGTTTTTAAGCAGCTACTGCATGGAGAATTTCAATGTACGCTCCTTTTCGACAGGGAGAGAAAGAGGTGCTAGAGTTTGGTTTCACAAGCACAAATATGGGGAAAGCAACAGAAACAAAAACAGTTTACTGTTGCTTAGGAGAGGGAGAAAAAAAAAAAAACATATTCTAAAGAACATCCATCCATTACCAGTCCGAATTTCTTCCGGGAAGCTATCAAAAGGTGCAAAGACTCTTGGACTATTCTGGAAACCTATGCGATTAAGACCAGTCACTGGGTCTTGATACACAAGTAGCCCTTTTGCTTAGCACACCTTGAAACAGTAGGGCAAATTCATTTACAACACTGGTATATTAATAAATGAATTCCATGGCTATCTCCATTTTCTTCTCAGAATTCAAATCACCAACATGCACATAGAAAAAATTAAAGTGATAATAATAATAAAAGCATCCCTACCTTCACATCGGAGAAGTAGGTCTTCAGCATATTGGAGCTGGGATAACGGGTATAAAAGAACATGAGCTTTGCTTTTTTCAAATGATTGGGTGACAATCCTTCCTGCATGTAGAATGCAACTGATTAAGGAAAACAATTCTATAATCGGAAAGAATCTATCACTCTGGTCTCCCTCCCCTCCCCCTGAGAGTCTGGAGACCAAGCAGCCATGGGAATGCGGGAAGGTATAGTGCACTGGCTATCAAATCCATTGCTAACTTGCTGCCGTTTGCTCAGAATGAACAGCACCTATCAGAAACTGCCAAATGGGATGATGACGATGCTCCTTCCACTTCATCGCAGAATCTTGGCTACTTTGTGCTGAGGATGGCCAAACATTCCCTCCACCCCTGAGGTCCACGTGCTATCTATATGTTCACTTGTTGCTAAGGAGACAAGTACATCCAGCAATACTACACAACTCTCATCCTAAGAGTGTTCCCTTCTTCACAATTACAGTTCTGTTTGTACCTTCCACACTCTGCAGTTTACATCAAATTATGCGACTGAACACAGAAACATAAAATGTATTATTTTGAACATTGTTCTTGCAAGCTTCACATTGCACCTCTTACTACTAATTTAATGGAGCTCCTTGATCCACTTTCTTTCTATCTTATTATTATTTCCTTTTAAATCACAGCTAAAACTTGGGAGGGGTAGTTTTGGCACAGAGAGCGCTGGGGGTTGGGGTTGGGATGGGGGGGTAGTCGCTTTGTGAAAGCAACGGTTCAAAATCAAATACAATTTGCCTGTCCTGGATTTATAGTTAACTCCTTTGAGAGTGACGCAGTAGTTGGGGCTAACAAATCAATAAATGTGGGTTAGCAGATCAATAAATGGCCACTTACCCAAAATAAGAAGGCCTATTTATCTGGAAACATCATTACCTTTTAGATCTGTAAACAGCAGCAACTAAAACAGTTCCCAAGAGAACGTGAGGCTAACCATAACAATCCCGGCTTCCTGATTTTCCCCCAGATTCTTGGCACTCCTCAGCAGATTCAGAGCTCCGATGGCTCTGGTCACATCTGTGCCGCAGCCTGGCCCTGCCATTTCCTTAGCAAATTAATGGCTTTATAATTTATCAGAAATGAAGATGCACGTGGAGAAAATCAATGCGGTCCCCCACAAGGTCAATTAAGGCTCCTTCCTAGAGGTTCCTCTAAGGATTTTTCTCTTAAAAGAGAGAGGGTCTGGGAAAAAATAAGGGAAAGAAACAAAAAAAGAAAAGAAAGAAAATTGTGTACACACATACGCATGCTGACCCTCCAAAAAAAATTTTTTTTTCTGCACCTTATAAGGAAAAGTCAAATCAACACAGAAATTTAGGAAAAAGAAAGGTTTCCAAATGGCCTCCACCAAGTCATGAGAATGGAGGGAAGCCAGAAAGTTACTGGAGAATAATAATCAAATTAATATCGATAAGCTCTTGACTATTTCACAGAGTGTTTAACCAAATATTCTGCTGAGAATTTGTTCAATTAACATTCCCTTCAATATCCCATACCGTTTTAGAAAGATCACCTTGGTTTGTAAATAATGGGGCTTCGCTCCCCTCTAACTGAAAACAAACACTGAAAGAAGAAATTCTGAGTTTGATAGCCGTAAGCCAAAGCAGCTTAGCTGAACTTGTGTTTTGTTTGAGATCCTTAATGATTACAAAGACGATAATTTATGACTGACATACTTCTTGTGCCAAGGAAAGAACTGAAAGGCCCTCCAGTAACCTCCATTAGACTGATAGAGATGACTAAAGGAGCCGTGGCACACTTCAGGACCATCTGTCCAAATGGATAAGTGAAATAATAGTTGCAAGCTGTCTCCTATTGCCTTGTGATAAGAGTTTTAGGCAAGCCCAAACTTCCACAAGCATTCTCAGATCTAGGCTCTAACCTTTTTTGTCCGATGGCTACATGAAAACAACCTGGTACATTTAGATTTTAAATCCCCAATCTTTTAAAATTTGATCTCGTACGAAACACAAATTGCTCTGTTGCGTTTCTCACACAGGCACCGAGCTACCAGAACTTTCTGAAGCTTTCAATGCATCCAAATTATGCTAAGATGTTCTCATCCGTTTTATTTAGAAAAAAAAAAAGAGTCAGATATCCAGCTTATTTTGAACCAGATTTAGAGGCTTTTTAAAAATTTAATAAAAATAATTCTTAATATTTGGATTTCTCGAGTTCGCTTCTGCTTTCAAATGTTTCCTGTTGATAATACTTGGAATTGATCAACAGAAAGGGAACACAGAACAAATCTTATCTCTTGCTCATTGTGCAATTACGATAAAATTCCCACAAAGTATATGTCTAATAAACTATTAAAAATAGCTAATGAAACATTTAAAAGCCAACAGCTAGATAATCCTTTTTTTTTCTCCTCAAAATAAATCTGAACTGACCAATTGGTTAATTTCCCTTTTAAGTGCTTGTGCTGAAAAGCAACTGTTCTTCCAAGAAAGCACTGGCTGTTTCCAGGATACTTACACACGCACAATGACTCATGATGGAATAGATTCAGTAAACATACAGCTGTACTGAACACGAGCTAAGCTCCATTCAAGGCCAGGAAAGAAAATGAGCACAAATAAATATTAAGGAGGTAAGGGGGGGTGGGGTGAAGGGGATGGAACGCAAACAAGATCTCTCCCGGCAGCTCATGTGGCTTTGCTTCAATTCTCTTAGCCATAGCTTTGTGAAGACAGATGACATTCAATTCTATGTGTCATGCAAAATAGACAATACCTGCTGAAACTTGAGACAGCTGCCAGGTGTAAAAAAAAAAAAAAAAAAAAAAAAGAAAGAAAGAAAGAAAAAAGAAGAAGAAGAAAGAAAAAGAAAAGATGATAAATCCATAAATGAATGAAAGACATCTGCTCGGGCATATAAAAGATCAGAGAGGCTGGGTACCGTGGCTGAATCTAAAGCGGTGTTCAAACAACCTGAGAGTGCAAGTGTTGTCTGTTTACCAAGCACAATATAACCTTGCCTACCCGGGAGCAGCGGGAGGAGCAGAGGCGGCAAAAAGGCAAATGGAGAATAGGTTGTGAAGGCTGCAGGGAGAAAATGCTGTTTTTCCAATTGAACCCCCGATCTAGAGATTTCACATGCTGCCTCCCATTTCCTAGAGCACTTAAAGAACTTTAGTTTTTGCCCGTTCGGTGATTCTAAGAGGCTTCCACCTAACCTGAAATGGGGAGAAAAGACTAAACCCATTTAGTGATAGTGATAGGACATGGAGTTTCTCTATGAAGAAGTTCAACCTAATGAGAAGGAAGGGTACTTTATGGATATATAATTTTTGTCAAGGTTTGAGGGAGCCTGGATTCTGTCTTTAATCTACATATTTCACTTCAGGTAAAATATGATGGCCTCCAAGATTTCTGAAAATATAACAGATCAACTCCCACGTATAGTTTTGCAGGACAGAAAGTCATTTTTAATCCATGTTTTCTAGTGGGATATTTAACTTCAAATTATTACACAATGTTTTTCCTTTCTAAGCCACAAGTATTTTTTTTTAAACATTCTTCCTAAAAGCTGAGTTAGGGAAAGCTGGTTGTCACAGAGAGCAGGTTCAGTTTCTTCACCTGCATGTCTTAATGGCATACAGTATTAGTCTTGTGCCTCGGTTTGGTACATGCAAATGTTTGAGGCTTCAACAAGGCTATTTTTCTTGAGATGCAAAGAGGTTGCATGACAAGGAACATCATGAAGAAAAGCAATTGGCTGGCTGTTTCTTTCAGAATTTGAATAAAACTTAATATTTGATTAAATAGATTCATTTGCAAAGATACCGAACACATTTTTTATATCCAAGACGTGAGCCCTTGGAGCAGGTGCACTGCCGTTCAGTTTATCATGTGCACTGTTTCCTTCCTCCTACCAGGGACAATGAGGTAACGTGCTCTCTTCTATAGAGCATATATGTTCAATGCATCTGACTTAGAATGGATATATCAGATAAGCTAGTTATCCGGTACTTCGATTCAAAACACAGATGGACACTTTTGGAGTATGAAAGAATTCTTCATGAACTAAATTACTTAAAACACTTTGGAAAGCCATACACTAAAAATAAGACTGTAGTAAGATCAATCACAGTGATAGCATTTTGTCCATTCCTATTGATCTTTTCTAAGAATAACTACACCACAGTATAAAATATAGGCCCACGTCCCTAATACTAAAGTAAGTTCTCACTCCCATGAGTCCCAGAAATTTCTTCAATCTAACAACTTGAGGATCTTACCTACATCTGTACAGGTGAACTGAGGAAAGAACTCATGGCCATGGAGGAGAGAGAGAAGAGACTGCAGCCAAACGGATCCAACCCCCCCAAGGAACAGGGAGTCCCTCTTTGGTTTCAGAATTGTGGGAACCATAGGAAAGCTCACTTACTTACCTCTTCATCCCAGGAAACAATAGCTCAATTATATGAATGGTTGAAAGTAAAATATATACACAAGCAAAGAGGAAGATCATAGGATAGAAAGCCCCAAGTGGAAAATCTTTCATTGAAACCAGAGGCGGGACTTATTTAGTGATAGAAAGGAAACAACTCCAGATGTTAACAAGTTAATATTTCACACAATTTTGGGCGGTGCCCAACCATCACTGTTCAACAGCCTCACTCTTAGATGGATAGGAGAAAGTATTCGGAGGGAAGAAACTATATTTTCTTTAAAGTCTTTGATACCTATAGAAAGAAAAGGAACTTCTTTCCATTCAAATCCTCAAAATTCCTCAGAGGATTAAGAGTGGGTGAGACAATGAGCACAGCTGATACTTAAAGCAACCTAAAAGATTTTTTTTTCTAGAAGTCAAAATTAACTTGGGGGGGGGAAAAAAAGAAGAGGCATAATTATCTAGTGGCAATGAAAAGTCTACACCAAAAATACAAACAAAACAAAATAAAGCACAAACTGGCATCTTCAGATAAAGATTTCAGTATGAACTTACAGGACTTTGAAACCTGAAATCAAATGGTCATGAAAATGGGCACACAGGTCCTGCTACTGTGTGTGTCTGTGTGTGTACCCTAACAGTACTACCTGTTTCAAAATGAAATTCAGTGACGTCTGACTTTCAATGAGTTCTAGTCCTAAACATTAGCCCAGCCTGAGTTTCAGAGGTCTCCCTTTCTGCACAGCGTAAAAACTCATGCAAGCCATTGTGTCTTAACTTTACCTTTCTCCTCACCCACAACTTTGTTCCAATTATTTGGACCAACATTTATTGCCTGCTTATAATTGTAAGGCCTGGTGCTTTGGGGCAGTTTGATTTATGATTTGTGGATTTAATTTTAGATTTCTGAAAGGTTGACGTTAAATCAGCAACAGAGCCAAGACCCAATTTCTATTCACGTGTCTGCATCCTCAGTATCTCCCTCTTCCCTCCACTTGCTCTTCTGCCTCACTACGGGGAAGAACTCCAGGTTTACTTGTCCAAGTGGGTCGCATGCTTCTGGCTCCAATTCACTTTACCAGAAATCTTCACAACTTTTATGTGAGTAGGCTGCATGGCTGACATTCACTAATTGGGAAAACATATTCCCACCCTAGCTGAGCCTGTGTACTTCGGAGGCAGCCTCCAGAGTGGGCTTAGACACGAAAATGTCAATCTCTAGTCATCAAGACGATTGCTCAAAATCCTCAATTTAGTAACCGCCAATTGAATGGCTAAATTTTATATCCATCTGGCAATTTGTTACACAAGAAACATGCCTCCACCTGCCCCCCGCCATGCCACTTATTCTGCCACTCCGAACAACCAACAACCACAAGATTTTTTTTTTTAATTTACTGAAAGGATCAATTTACAGAGGGAACAAAATCATTAGCTAAAAAATAACTTGGAATTTGGAATCGGTCTAATAAAAAAATGTAACTGTCATCTCTGCATAAAAGTCAGGTTCCGCATTAAAAGTCATGAAAGGCCAGTGAGTTTTTAAGTCGAATACAGCTGAGTTTTATATTTAATTGTGCTCGCTTACTTTCCAAAATAATTTGCTTTGTGTACGTTAGGACAAAAGATTTCTGTGTGTGGCTGAACAGAGGTTAATCATGCATAGAGGCAGCTGCACCAGACCCAAAGAACAGACCTGGAGTCTGAACAAGAGGCAGAGGGATGCCATCTGAATACATCAGTACCTGTCTATGTCCTTTCAAAACCAAGTCTCACTTAAAGATTGGAGGGAGGCCCTACCTCCCCAGCACGGGACGTCTCTCCCACTGCCATCTCCCTCTCCCACACCCCCAGGCAAAGGCCTTAGCTAAGGTTTCATAGGGCCTCCTTTAGGGAGACCTGGAGCCTTGCCGAGAGTTTGAAACGTGAATTCTCATAGAATCTAAGGGAGATGAAGAGTTACTGGCCTCTCTATAAAAAAAAAAAACTTACCAGCTTAAAAGAGCGTTGAGAGAACTCAATATTTTTACCATGACACTTTTTAAATCCATCTCTGATTCTGTTCTTTCAAGAGGGACAGAAATGAGAAAGAGAAGACAGAGAGACAGAGGTAGAGACGGAAATAAGGAAACGAATTCAGGAAGAACATGGGGAGGGGGAGGCGGAACACTCCTGAAAAAGCACATATTAAATACCAGCTCCTGTGGGCAATTAACAGCTCAGGAGAGGCTGCTAAGGTGTTGATTTGCCTGCACGCATCTCTGCTATCGGAAATGCCACACACGCTGACAATCGCCTACCACATTGACTAACAAGGAGGCTTGCATTCTTAAGAAGATTGGCATCTGCCTGCATTCACCTAGACACTAGCTGTGGTGTCAACCCAACCTTTTATTTTGACTTAGGCTTTTTTTCTCCTCCTGGGGGGGGGTTGGGGAGGGGGCAAAGAAAAGGATATTGCACTTCCCGAGTAAGGTGAGATTTCAGATAGGTCTTGAAGCTCGCCACACTCAGACTTGATGAGTGACAAGGAGAGCCCTTCGGCGCTGCTGGGGGGGTGTGCTGGTGAGCAAGGGTGGTGGCTCAGATGGTGGGACGACATCTTGGTCCTCAGACTCGTTGTGTCCCTAGTTAAGTCTAAGGATTCAGGAGAGGCTCTGTCTTTTCCCGAGAAGGAGCCCGAGGGAGCACCTAGTGGACTCTGAAATGGGTAGGCCATCAAGGGCAGGGGGAAGGGATGGCGGAAGGTGGAGGTGGTGAAGCCTGCAGTGGCTGAGAGAGGCGACTGGTGCAGGGGCTGGTGGTGGCCGCCGGCGGCCGGGCCCGAGGCCGACTGGTCAGATGAGTTTTTGCGAACAACCAGGGGCAGTGCCTCTGTCTGGTCTGTGGAACTGGGCATCTGCACGTTGCCAAAGGTGTCCAGGGGGTTCGGAATGATGACGTCGCCAAAGCACTGCAGGCGTTGGTTGGCGGTGTGGAAATTGTGGTTTTCTCCATTGACTGCGAATCTGGCCTGGGGGATCTGGAGAGGTGGGAAGACCTGAGGAACCTGGCGGGAGGGTTTGGCAGAAAAGACTTTGACCACAGTGTCCACCACTTGCGACATGGCCGTGTTCAGTTCCTGTTTCAAGGTCTCGGCCAAATGTTTGCCTTCGGGTTGTAAGGAGTTTGGCCCGTGGTCTCTTTCTTTGTTGTTGCCTTCCCGCTTGGGCTTGTTTTCCGCCATTTCCTGCTCTCGGATCAGGGCTCTGGCTCGGTCTATGAACTGGCCTGGGTCTAGCTCACACATCTCATTGTCTGACCTTCCGACCGAATCCTGGGCCCTGGCCTCCAGGATCTCCGAGCGCATGCTGTCTTCAGACAGGTTACCATCTTCATCATTTTCAGAATCAGTGCTGTCGTAGATCTGGTAGAACTTTTCCTGCAGCTGGCGCAGCTGTTTCTGCATGTCCTCCAGCTGCTGTTTCAGCTGTCGGCGTTCTTCTCGCTTCTGTTCTTTGCGAGCTGAAACCAGCTGCTGGAAACTCTGTTGCTGCTGCTGCGGCAGCTTCTGCTTGCGTTTGTTCTCTCGGTAACTTTCTCGGGGACTCACAGACTGCGGGGCCATCTCTCTTTCATTTTCATTGCCCCTTAATGCCACACTGGGGGAATGGCTCATACCCCGAATGATATTCTCCACCCGGGCACGTTTCGCTCTCAGGTGCTCATCACATAAGCGATCCATATCAAACTGGCTCATAGTAGGCCTGCCAAAAGGGGAAAGACACTCTGGGGGGCTGTCTCTTGAAGAGTTGCTGCATATATCCTCCTGCTGCACCTCGGAGCCTGTACTAGAGAGGCCGCTGGCTTGGAAACTGGGCTCTGTGCCACCATTTTTGTTCATGTTATTTTTCAACAGCTGGGAAATTATGGTTGCTCCTGGAAAAGGCATCATGGCATCTTCATACGAGTTCGCCCTCTTCAGCAGCTTACGGAGTACATTTGACTTTTCCCCATCTGCATGCTGCACCACTGAATACTCAACATCCTGCTCAGAACCTTGGGGATTCATGGCACTAAAAAACGTGGCTCTGGCCTTAGCAAAAAATGCAGATGCTGTCCCTACCGTCCTTTTCACTCCAATGTCGACTCTTCTCCTCTTGGTTTGCCGGCTTAAGAGGGCTGTGCTGTCATGGTCAGGCATCACTGGACGCTTATTGTGCCATCTTCAAAAGCTCGTCAGCTGGGCACAGCTCAAGAATCCCGGGACCCTGGCCAACAGAACAAAAGGACTGATGAATCATTTTCTTTAAATTTCTCCAAATTTCCTGACCTCAATCCTGAATCAAATGCAAAATGCATAGGCTCTGGGATTTATGGCACATTACAATTATTGCAATTTATTATGCACTCTGCTTGAAATGAAACATTTTTAAATATTTCTGCTCCACTGGTTTAAGATGGATTAAGATTAAAAAAAAAAAAACAACCCAAAAACTGCTTAAGCACCAGTAATATGATTCTCTTTCACAAATGCCTCAAATGATACTGTTTATCTTCAGAAGAAACAGTAGATTATAAGAACACAGCCTCTGACAACCAATTGATTAAATTTTGGGCATTGAGATTCATGTTAGAGAAGAAGATGAAAGTGGTCTATACTTAAGAAATAAGGTTCAATTTTAAGGCTGCATGGAAACTGGAGGAAAAATTCTATCTCTGTACTAAAATCACTGTGATTTGAGTGCCTTTCAAGGAGAAAGACTGTAAAGAACATGCAAATATCTAACACACACCCTTTATTCCTGAATTTTAAAATATTTTTGTCATATGTGAAATGGGATGCAGCATCTTTCCTACATAAACGGTCAACTTAGCAATGAGATACATGCATAAATAGCCATTTTACAAGGCTGCTTATGTAGTACAGTGATGCATTTTTATTAGTGAAATTATATGTGAAGATGGCATCTACTGCCATCTTAATATAACTACAAGAATGTGTATACATTTTCACAATGTCCTTTGCACGACTTAAATTATTACAAAGTTGGAGGCATTGGAAACGAAGGATTCTGTCATATTTTAGGAATCAATATGTGGAACAAAAAAACGATTGGCTGAGGCAAGGATAAACACATCTTCATTCTGTACCAGTTTTCTTCTATTAAAATCTGCCAGAGTAATACTTCAAGAGTCTAAAGAAACACTTTAATCCACACAATTTGGGAATTTTATTTCCTATGTCAGATTAGGGGGGAAAATGCACCCAAACCCTAAAAGTATACACACACATACACTCATACACATAGATACAGGAAAGAAAATAATGGCTACCAAATACGTGAGACAAATATTTATTTGTACAAGAACTTCCATTGTTTCTTGGGAACACAATGTAAAAAAGACAACATCTTTCCTTGCCTTTGATAAAAGCTCTTGGCAAACTGTGTGGCTTATTAACTAGTCTCACGAAGCAACCCCATATTCTTTATGTATCTAAGATGATCCCTCTTTTTGTTTACAATTAGCATTTTGTGAGGAAAAGGAAAATATTTTTTTTCCATGCCGGGTTTATCTAATATTAAACTTCACGTTTGCTTCACAGAGCACATCTTCACAATAACAGGGTCTATTGCCAAAGGCAGCGTGCAGAGTGCTTGGAACCGCTCCCATCTCTTTCGGTTCACCTGTGAAAACATCTACGTGCTCCCTAGGACTGCATCTGTGGCTAGTTTTAAAGAATGACTATCCATGCAAATAGGCATAATTTCAGCATGAAATAACCTGTAAAAATCAAGGAAATGCTCACTGCTTAGATGGCAACAATATGCAATTTTTTTTTTAATCATCAACAATTTCATGATGCAGTTGTTGCCCCTGGCTTCCATGTAAAGACACCACATTGAAAAGCGCCTACTTCAGGGTCGCCTGAAAGCAGGATGACTCTTTATATTTTTTGTATGCTTGAGGATGAAACACTTTCTACATGTTGCAGAATAACATTTACCGAATGCCACTGGAATGGAAACAGAGCTCTCAAAATCTTCCATGTTGGGTTCAAAATTGAATTAAGAATGGCTGAAACCCCTTATGCACTAGTAATAACATTGGTTTTAAAAATACGAAAAAAAGTGCAGTGACAACTGTTTCACTCGTACATTAGATCTGATAAAGTAGTTGTTAGGTGAGGGAAAAAAAAAAGAACGAAAAGGATGAATTATTTCCAAGTTCTGTTAAGCACAGCAACACCTGTATCTGGACAGGGTTACAAGGTAGACTCCTCTGTCTCAGCTTTCCACAGATGTGGTTCACTGCCATTATTTGACAGTTTCACCTCTTTTCTTTTTGTATGCAAATCCCTTTTCTCTTTTACAACACCTGCAAAGTATTCAGGTCTGCAATCAAAACGTCGGACAAACTTTCTGCAGTATTTTTGCTCCCCCTGTTCACCTGAGTCCCCAAGTACATGGCGTCAGCTCTTGCCCGTCCTCACTGTGGGCAGGGCGCCTCCACAGCACAGGCTCCCACAGGACGTGTGAGCCACGCTGCTGGCTAGCACAAGGTCATCCCCAGGCATCCTTCCTTTCCCAGCTGCCACACACCTCTGCGTCAACTGCACTTCCTCTCATCTAGCCTAGGTATCAACAGCTGCATTCCAGCCTTGCGCTTGAGCCAAGAAGAAGGCTATGCTCTTGCTAAGGTGGAAAGAAATGATACTTTTGTATTCAGTACAGAATAAGTACTACCTAAACAGGGATCTGCTACAAATGAGCTCTCTTGTTAACGCCCCCACCAGAATTCGCCAAGCTCAACTAACTGATCATTGCAATTTTTTCAGTCACCAGCTATAGATTAAAGAGTGATTTGTTTCTGTATTGGGCTAAGAGAATACTTCTAGGTCTTGTAAAATGTCCAGCTGAGATGTAACAAATAAGAAGAAACAAATGCAGAAAATGATATAATCCAGGAAGACAAGGCATGATGTTAAGAGAAAAGTGAGAGCATTTATCTCTATGTTGCTTCCATATAACCTTAGACACAAAGGTAGGATGGTAGGATCCATTGAGAGGATAGCTCATGGAGGCTACAGGCAAGACATAGCAATCATCATGATTGACATTATACTTTATTACTGTTTTATGTCATGAACAAGATACACATACACGAGAATATATTTACCACATCAAGAAAATGTTCTGTTAACTGACCATAACTTGAACCATTTGAAAACATTTGCCAAGTGTTTCCATATTTTCCCAGTTCAGAATTTAAGGGAAACTACAGAATGACCTTATCATCTGTATTTTCTTGTCCATTAAGATTTTTAAAAACACTCCCACTTCTTAACACATATACCTAGCCATAATGTCTCAACTACAGTTATTATTAATTCTTATTTTTTCAACTTAACATGAATTTTGTGCTTAACCAGAAAATAGAAAGTTTTTGATAAGTACTGGTGAACACAGGATCAGTAGTGCTGCAGAAAAATATTGATGCAAAATTTGATCCCAAATGCATTATTGATCAAATACACAAACTCTGCCCTTGAAAACACTTCTTTGATTAATGTGAACTCTATGTAGAATTTTTATCACTATTTTGTTGCACCAATTGGCATCCAATCCACACAAATGCTTTCTTAACTCATGTTCAACAGACATCTTAATATAACAGATTATATTATAAAAATATGATATGATATGATATGATAAAAAGGTATATAAAAACAAAACTACCCAGGCATAATTAGGTCAGATTTTAACTGCTTCTAAAGAGTCTTCATTAAAATCTAAATTATCTGACATTCCATTGAATACGCAGAAATCTAAGGAAACTGATGATTTCATGTCAGTAGAAAAGAATTTCAGGGAAGAATTTCAAAGCAATACCGCAATATGAAGTAGAAAGAGGTTAAGGGTTCCTCTTTAATAAAGAAGTTATTTGGGGGAAGGGGATGCAACTTTTACTGCATCTATCTGGAGTCCAGATTCGGGACAAAGAAGTGTTTCATTATGGTAATTATCCAGATAGTTCCGACAAATCTTTTATGAGACAGGGAGAATGTAAGGCTGGCATGGTTTTCTGTTTGGATTATTCAGATTATCAGTCTTTGTTGATAAAATTATTTGAAGAAATGGCTTGAGGCTACATTTTACTTCCTTTAGAAATCATTTTTGAATAGATCTCTAATCTACTTGGGCCAACCAGGTTAGGAAATATCAATTGAGGTGTCATCATCCAAGAAAACTTTATATCAATCACGAAATAAGTCATTCAAGGCAGAAAAATAAGATGATTTATTTAGATACCAAACTGCTAAGCTATTACCTTCACTGTATTCTCAAAGAGTTTATTTCTGCTAATTAGCAACTCTTTCAGAGATACTTCCAGTTACTATCAGGTTAAGAATGTCTTTCGTGTTTATATTGAAGAACCCATTTGACGTAAGTTAATACTTCAATGAACTCAAAGTGTATTGTCAGGTTTAAATCTTCCTACCATAATAAAATTCTCCAATCATAACCATTACATTTAAGATGCTTCCATACTACAAAACTCCATACATTTTTCAACTGCAAAAATGAACGTAGAACAGCTTCTGAGTCATGCCTAAAACATTAATTTCTATGCACTTAGGAAGTCATAGCTCATCAAACTGGCTCATGAAGGAGAATGAAAAATAATTTTAAGAAAATACACTTGCACTTCAAAAATTTTTGCAGGAAATGGCAATACTCTCAATACCTTTTAGGCTTTAAAATGCAGTAGGCAATAAGGCATATGCACATTTTCCTGCATATACAGCCCTTCTAGCACATACAGGGCCCAAATAAGATTCCTATACAATTCATCATGCACTATCCGTTTTCACAGAACATTAGCAATATTTTATCATTCTTTTTGTTAATCCCAAATCCCAGAACTCTGATAATATTAGTATGGCAAATTTGAAACAATCCCTGAAATGCTCAAAGAAAGTAATAAAAAGAGGCCTCTTCGAGCTCTGAACAAATAAAGAGGAAGTCTGGCAACTTCTAGAATAAGCTAGCTTGGGTTTTAAGACTTGACTGTTCTGCTTATAGAGGAGCGATGCTAGGCAATGAATAATGTGAGAACAAAGATACATGTTATGTATGCATGACTTTTTTTCCCACAAGGTGGGGTGATTAAACGAAATAGAATCCTGCATAATGGACACATAAAATATCAGTAAGTGCCAACCACAGATAACCCCTATTAAAAATAAAGTAAATGAACATAGCCATAGTAGACATTTTAATGACCAAAGAACTTTGAAAGTATCCAAAGCCAGCGCTGGAGGAAACTGACGACACATACCGTCTCATTTTCACCCAAACCACCATAGCCACCCAAATAATAAAATCAACCACCAACAACCATTCACCATCTACTTGATTCCCATGTCGTTCAGCTTAAAAAAGGAGTCTATTTACAGAAAAACGCAAAAGGTCATATTTTAAGAATTCATATATAATGCTTCCATTGCATTCCCAATTTTACCATTAAATAAACATGCCCATGGACAGGTTAACACAAATACTTTTTCCTTTCCGGTCCAGTTCTCATCACACATAGCTCTCCTTTCATTTGGGAAAGACTTAGGAGTTCTTGTAACAAACTCTTCAGCAGAATGACCTGCCCACATCTTGCACCAAACGGAAAAGCACAGTTACCTCTCATGCACTTGAGATTTTTCTTCCCCATCAAAGTCATATCTAGGACATGTGGTACATCTGCAACAATCACAGGCTCACTCTACCTTATACGTGTGTCCAACATAAGACTTGAAAGAGTTCATGCACACGCTTAGTCTTTCTGTGCAGGGAGAAAGCATGCTAAAAAAGATGAGCTTTACCAACAGTAACACTTGCAAAACTGACTTTGGTATTCCTGGCAGTTTCACACTACCCATGGCTGTTCAAAACTCTCTCTCTCTCTCTCTCTCTCCCTGCCAAGCACAGACCTGGGAGATACACATAAACTGAAGGGAAGCAAGAGAAAGTCAATCTTCCTCCACCTGCTGCCTGAAGTGGGGGTGATTTTGCAGCCTAGCAGACGGGAGTCTGACAGGGCCTTGGGAACAGACTGCCAACATCCTTAGGAAAAATAAACACATAGCAACTTGCCCCCTTTGCCCCCAACAAGGACCAGCGAAAGAACTCACATGGCAGGGCTCAAAACACACCAACAGCCCAATTCCCATTAGCGCAGACAATCCTATTAGCCAGCACAACCATAAATTCATAAACCTCTACAACCCTGGAGCGAGCACTGTGGTCTGGGGCGGTACAGACACATACAGACAGGGAGGAAATTTGCACCTGTCTTTCTTGACACAACACACCTGTCAGGCCCTGCCCATGCGCACTGTGCTAATAGACTTCTGGCTATGTAGTTTAGGAGAGGAAATGAATTTTTTTTTTTTTTTGGAAAGGGAGGGAGGGCATGGATGGGGGGGAGAGAGAGAGAGAAAGAGACTGAGCAAGAAAAGACTCTTAACTAGCCTTGACTTTGAGAGGAGGCCACCCTCTGCCTGCTCTGTTTTGTTTTGTTTCAATAAGCTCAAGGAGACAACACAGACCTTCTTGGAAAAATAAAAACAATCAGGTGAGTACGCAGTCTTCCCCCAGGCGGAGTAGAGTTCTGGGTTGCCAAGAACAGCAGTCTCACACCTCGACCGGCCTGCCTCTGTCTCCTTGGTCTGAGACAACCGCCCAGTCTTTACTTTGAGTCCGCCAGCCCGCAAGGCTCGATTTCCAGAGGGCTGGGAAGGGGCGGCCGAGCAGAGCCTGGGGAAAGCGGCCTCCACCCCCACCCCACTCTCTTCCCCCTCTGTGCTCCGCTGCAGCCTGAGGAGCCACGACGGATTGGGAACTGGCCGGCACCCTAGGAGGACCAGCAACTTGCTCAACTGGACTTTGTGTGATCCTCCCGCCCCTACGACCCCTCCGGGTCTGTTCCATTGAGATAGCAGTTCTCCCACCCTCCGCTTCCCGCCCGCCCTCACTCCTCTCGCCCGCAACAGTCACTCTCACCTCCCCTCTACTCCATTCCACATCTCTCCTCTTCCTCTAGTCTTCCGGACTGGCTCAGAACGTACGGGACCCCCACCCACCACCACAGCCCACCCAAAGCAAGCCGCGACTGAGATTGTCCAATCCCACGAGCCCGCGATGGCTGAAGCTGTTCGCCCAGCCCTGGCGCTCGCTGAGACAGCCCCGGGGCCACCTCTACTGCTCTGATCCTTTGCGCCCCCATCCCCGCACACTGTGCCTCCGTGGTTACCTTACCCTACTCGTCTGGCCCGAGCCCTGGGTCCAGCAACTCAGGACAGAGGCGCCGCGCTGCTTTCCCAGGACCCATCCCCGCCGAGTTCCCAGTCCGCTCTCCACATATCAGAGTCCCCGGCCGAGCAAAGTAACAGAGCGCCCCCCTCCTCCAGGTCCCCTCCTCCCCACTCCCGGCCCGCAGCCGGGGTTAAAAAGGAGAAGTGAAAGGTATGCAAATGACAAGCAAATTGGAAGAGCCGGGAAGAAAGGCAGCTATCAGCAACAAGACAAAGAGCAGGGACGCGGGACGGACCCGGAGTTTGCACCCGGGAGCGATGGGGAGGCTGAGGCTCCGCAGAGAGCCGGGGCCCAGGCGAACAAAAAGCGATCCGGCCCCTCTCCGGGAGAGGAGAGCGCCAGAGAAAGAAGGAAGGGGTAGGGGTGGAAGCGAACGCCCCCGCGGCCCCCAGACACAGTACACAAAAGGTGACAAGATCAGCGACAAGTCCAGCCGTGGCAGCCTCGCCCCCCACCCCCTCAACCGCTGGCCACCACCAGCGGGAGAAGAGAAAGAGACAGAAGCCAAGCGGATCACTTACTCTCGGGGGGCTGGGAGGAGCGGGGCGCGGAGTTCCACTGAGGCTCCTGCTTACAAACTGTTTAGAGGCTATTTTATTATGATTCATTGAAACAACACCATTTTTCTCCTGGAAAAAAAAAATGTTTACACGGGTATAAGTAATGGGAGGCTCTTCTCTTTCCTTCTCATTCAAGAACAAGCCGGTGCAAGTGGTTCTGGAAAAGGGGAGGGGACTGGCGAGGGGGAGAAGATACTTACGCGGCGCGGAGAGCAGTGGGACGGAGCCGGTCTGCCCCTCGGTGCCGGCGGAGAGGCGCACAGGCGCGCGCACGCCGAGGTGGCTTGCGGGGTGATGAATGTGGTAATTGGACCAGGGTCGGTGAGTCTGTGCGACAGTGAGCGAGCGAGCGGGGCGAGGGCGGGGAAGGGAGAAGAGGACAGCAGAGGCGAGGCGAGAAGAAGAGGAGCGGAGCCGGAGAGCGGCTGAGGAGCGGAGGCGAGGGGCGCGCAGGAGGGAGGAGCGGAGGGGCGCGGAGCGGGGCTAGAGGAGCGGCGCGGGCGCGGGCGCACGGGGCCAGAGCTCTGGTGCGCCGCTCGCTCTCCCTGGCTGCAATGGTGAATGATTTCCGAGCGCTCCCTCGGCTGAGGGCTCCGCTCCACAACAAGATTTACTTTAAGACACAGCTGAAGGAAACAGGAAGACTGCACGTCATAGTCTGACTGACGTACCCGGTCCCAGCACCCAATCGCGAGGCGCCTTCGGATTCAAGGGGGCATAGCGAGGCAAGAGAACTTGGGAGGAAAAAAAAAAATATAGGAAAGGGGTGGGGGCGAGGGGCTGGGAGGAGAGGTGGGGAGAGGGGCCCCGCGCTCCCCCTCCCGGCCTCCGTCCCCGGCTCCCCACTCCCCTCCCCGCCCTGTCGCCGCTTCGGGGCCACTGGCTGGCCGCGCCGGGGCCGAGCGAGCCATCTGCGGGCGCTCTGCTGAGCGGGCGACGGCGCGCGCTGCGCCGGGCTCCGCGCCTCGCGCTGCTGCCTCTTCCTGGACACACAGGTCCTCTTTTTTTTTTTTTTTTTTCCCTGTCTCCCAGATACAGCTGATTGAGTTCGCGGAGTGAGTGGTCGAGCGAGTGAGCGGCCCTCGAACTTGGGGGAAGGAAGACACGGAAAAGTACAGTGGAGAGAAAGTGGAAGGCTTATTTATTTATTTAGGGGTGGAGGGTAGTACAGAAGGAGGGCGTGGGGGGGGATGGTGGTGGTTGTCGCAGACCCTTCCACTTTTACAACGATCTTAAGCCATCTCCAGAATACCTGTCGCTCTTGCTTCCTTTTGAAAAGGGAGGTAGCCGATCAAACGCAGGTAGGTTTGGAGTGAGATTGTAAGTGCCAGCGGTTTCATATCGGGTCTGCCGCTTCTGGTATTTAGAAACGTCACGTTGGTTGAGTCCCAATCTTCCGTCGAAATTTGTGGGAAAGCATTTTCTCTAGGTTATCTCTAACTTCGGTTTGTAGGGGCAACAGCCAGTGAAAAGCATGTCACAAACATTGTCTCGCCATCACCCCCTCACCAACTCGCCCCAGAGTGACCAAAGGCGGCGGCCCTACACGAGACGGACAAAGTTTTGGTGCCTAGGGGACAATCTTTGAAGTTTATCAGGCAGGAGATTTTAGCGCTTACATCCAGGGCTCTAACATCTTGGAGCTGACACTTGGAGATTGGATGAAAAATAACCAGCAAGGTCTCTTTAGAGAATGAACTCTGAAATAAGAGTTCCTTGGGTTTTTGTAACTTATAAATGCGAAAGAGCGAGCCTCCGCCAGAGCCACAGCGTCCCTCTTCTCCCGGCAGAGTAAACGGCTTTGGATAAAACAGCCTCATTTATGACTTAAGGAACCTCTACCAGCAGGGACGTGTAGGCGCTGCGAAGCAGGAGCATCCATACCTAGTGGATTCGACCCTCATTTTTTTTTTTTTTTTGGTAGGGAGACGTGGTGGAGTGTTGTTTGGTGTAGGTCGGTCAGTTTTCTCACAGTTGAATCACGTTGTGCGGTGACAGTGGTGACAGCAGGGTATTTGTGCGGTATGTTACAAATAGACTGGCCGCGGGCCACTGGCTTCTTCTGCCGCACACGCCGTCCTGCTTAGGACTTGCGCGATTTCGGCTTCTAATTCGTGAAGGTGGCCAGTCCTAAGACTTCTCTGCTAGTGAGTCCGTGTGTATACGCCTTTTAGGAAATTTTCGGCATGGGGAGTCAAGTACCGAAAGGGAACGCTTTAAAAATTAAGACTCCGGTGGGTGACCAGTAAAGAGACCCGCGTGAGCAACCCCAGGCGCCTCCCCGACTCTTAGACGCCCCCAGACTGTCCCTCTAACCCCTAAGGGAAGTAGACCTTTGGGAAGCGCGCACTTCTTCAACAATCCGCCCTACAGAAGTGCTCTAATCGGGAGGTGACGGTCTAGGCTGGGGAAATACTTCCCTAGCATGCCCACTAGATACTGGATGGAATAGCGTTTCTATTGGTTGGGTCCCTTCGAGGAAAGCGGGTGTAGCGAGACGGGAACTTTTGAGTTGTGAGAATGGAGTGAGGCACCTGCCTATGTGCGTTCTCATGCTATTATTATTATCCTTTCAGAACCTTCGTTTGTAAATGTGAACTAGCGCCAAGTCCCAAGTAGACTGTAGGAGTAAAGGGTACATGCCCTCCACACCTTAACACCATCTGCTCGATGGACATTAAAAAGGGAGGAGGCCGGGGAAGGGAGAGGGGGGAAAGAGGGTGGAAAAAAGAAGGCGGGGAGAGGGCAGAAATTCAGACTCGGTGAGAAAGAGCTTGAACACCAGCCCACAAGTTTGTGTCCATTGCACCCTGCGCTCGGATGCACATTTTGCAGACACTACGCCTGGGAACTAGCGGCCAGAAAAGTTCCCTGCGCACCCCTGGGTTAGTCCTCTATCACGCGAGGAGGAGGCAGGCCCAAGTCAGAGTGGGTGGTAAGCCGCTTGGGCAACAAGGAAACTCCTCCGCCCTCCCACCTCCACCCCAGCCCGAGGCACCCGGCTAGCCATGCTCCGCTGTGGCAGTTCGCAGCCCGCGCTGGGACGCAGGAGCCGCTCATTGGACTGGGAGCGCGCGACGCGAGGCGAGCGAGCGCGTAGCGCAGCATCTTGAGCTGGCCACGTCAAACCGCGTCCCGGTCCCAGTCCCCATCTATTAGTGCCTGGGGCGACCTGACAAGCCAGGCTCTGGCAAACCTCTCTCACCAGACCTGTGCTACCGTCCTGGTCCTTTCGGGCAGCCCTGGAGCTGGGCAGGGAGGCCCAAACCCTCTTATCTCGGCTACCTCCCCGGTCTGTTCTGTTTTCTGTTGTCTGATAGGAGGGAAGCGATTCTTTTTACCGAGAGTAGTCGTCCGCCTGGAGCTTGGCTCCCTCTCTTCAAACCTACAGCCAAGCCGAGGGAGGGTCAACTAACCCCCCTCCTGCACCTCATTGCCTATACAATCCCAATTGTCGACGTTGCACAGCATCGGGCTTCGGATAAACCCTGTACATGCTGGCTGCATTTGTTTATCTCGAAGAGGAGCTGTGAGTTCGAAGTCGAACTCTCGCTTTTATCACTCGTGCATCTGCTTCTGCGTTAAACATACTTGGCCTTGACATTTCATCGGTGTACCCCCTCCCCCACCGCCCCCGTTCTTTCTTAAAGCCCTTAGGTGGTGGACAGGCGGGAAGACCCAGCTTGTAAGTAATTTGAAACCTTCCAAACAACCGGCCTCAGATCCTAAACAAACCAATTCCGGGAATTTCGACCAGATCTAGTTTGAGAGGCGAAAGTGGGCGTGGATTTCGGAGAAAGGTGCCTGAGAACCTTTGCAGTCACACACCCACTCACCCACCCCCACACCACCCTGGTGAAGGGAAGAGAAAGAAAAACCAGCCCCTGGGCGCCGGATGGCCTGCTGCTGGACGTGTGAAGGCAGATTGGCCGGCCGCCTCTCCCACTCCCATCCACTGTGCCCAGTGTGGTGCCAAACCCGACCTGAACCGGCTCTGAGTCGGGGGAAGGGGGTGGGCTACACAGAGAAATGCCGCCAGATCAGTAGCAAGGGGCGGCTGCGGGCGTTTTTCTCCTGGGAGCCCCAGTGCTCAGAAGCCTCGAGTAATGTTTGTTTAACCAAGAGCTTTCAAAGTAAACAGAAGTGAACCACTCCGAAGAAGTTGAAATATAACTCTTACAAGATTTTGAAGTCAGGGGTGCTCGCAGAAAAAGTAATTTTAAAGTAATAATGCCGGCACCCGCATCAAACTCCTCTACCTTATTCAGAGAAGCATAAAATTGCCACACCAATATAAAGTCGTCCGAGGCAATCATTACCATAAGGTGACCTCAGGGAAGATCGTTTTGGCCCTCGAGTGACACCCGCCAGGAGGCCGGATTGCCACGGGCTGCAGGAACACAGCCGTCTTGATTCTTATGGAAGTGGGCGAAAATCATCAAAGGAAGGCCAACCCTGGCTTTGCCCCCAGGCACCGAACTTTCCAATATCAAGATATTAACAGATGGTGGCGAGCACAAGGGGGTGGGGGGGGCTGTTACTTACATAATCCAGCCACTCGGCCCGACCACGCTAAGCCGGCTAGGCGCCCGCCCAGGCTGCGCGCGCGCGCCTTCTCTGGGGTGCTCTAGCTCCCCGGAATAATTTACCCTTCCCATCCCCACCCAGCTCTTTAAGGGCTTTGGTTTGAAGAGGCCGTGATTTCAGGACTTTTTTTTTTTAAGCGCATCGCTGGGGTTGCACTTTATCTTCCTTTGGTCCTCGATAGTGGAAAAGCTGGAGACCTACAGGGCGAGAGGCAGAGGGGACGCCCCCGGGAAGGACGGGACACGCTCCATTTGTAGGGGGTGGGAAGGGATTGCTAGAAAGTGAGATTTATACAGTTTATTCCCCCTGCGCTCGTCGCATCTCCCCCCACCCCCGCACCACTCCCACGCCGCCGCTGGTTGGGGTCGACATCTCTGGGGCTGCGGCTCAAGTACAAAGGCAGCCTGGGGCCGTGGCGGAGCGCTGCGGGCCGGGGTGGGTGTGAGTGTGCAGGGACGCCTTTGCGCGCGGGGGCGCAGTGGGCAAAGTTACGCGTAGCCTCTGGGCACCGCTAAGCTGCCGAGCTACTGCAGGTTTCTCAAGGCTTGCTCCAGCTCGCCGGGAGTCCCTTTCGCTGCGTGGCCTCCTGCTGCCTTCACGCTCTTCGCAGCCTCGGGGAAGCTCACATCTCTATGCACCTCCTCCCTGGGTCAGGGTATCTCCGTCTGGGGTTCGGAAGTATACGTTTGTCTATCGAGCCTCTGGCGCGTGAGCGAAGTTGGGCCGCCGACACCTAGCCAGGAATACGCTTGCAAGTGTTGGAAAAGTTTCGGGATGGACTGGCAGACTGGGAGCCTCCTCTGCAGGTCCCCAGCAAGGAGCGAAGTGGGGGGGGGGGTTCCTCCCCAAGCCCTCCTCTCTCCCGGAGTTGCATCCCTTGTCTGGGCCCCGCACTAGGTGTCGTGGCCGAGGAGATAGCTAGCGCGAAACGTTGCGACGCGGACTCAGAAGTTGAGCTGCGGACAGAGAGCGCCACCCGGGGCGGGAGGCGTTCAGGCCCCCCTCCCTGCCTGCTTGTCAGCTCCGTGCCCGCCCCCGCGCCATGGCCCTTGCTGCTTTGCGAGAGGCTGCCAGGGGCTAGAGTCAGGCTTTGCTCGCTTGGGCTCGGCACACACCGGCGCGCCCAGGGCAGCCACCTGCTCCCGGCACAACGTCGGGGCTGGGAGGTAGAGAGGTGGCAGTCGCCAGGCGTGCGCTGCCTGCAGCCTCCCCTCCTCTCCCGCCTCTAGTCGCCTGTTGCAGCGGGGGGCCGTCCTAGCGGCAGTGTGCCACAGCCTCTGCAGGGCCAGGAGCAGACACAGGGGCCCTCTCCCGGGAGAGAAAGAAGGCGGGGACCACTGCAAGGATGAAGCCGTTTCTTTTGTCCATTCGTCTGTCTTAGGATATTTGGCAGGTTCCCCCCCCCCCCCCCCAGCTTCCCGCCCTTGGCGTTTTGCATCAAGGGTATTGGGGCAAATGCTGTTCTCCAGATTTTAGTAACGGGACACTGCCCACCTGGCAGTTTTGAATCAGGACAAGGAGCGAGTTACACAGATATAGGCTGTAGGCCAGGGACACTAGACCAGAAGAAGGGGAAGCTCTCGTGTTTTGGGGGGGAGGGAGGAAAACTCTGGAAAGTTGCATTTTGTTTAAATTAGAGCAAGACAAAGTTGAAAGCCAGATTTCTATAATTTTTCTGGTAATATTTCTTTTATGAAGTATCTAAGTGTCTGTTTGTCATCATTTTGAGATCAAAAGGAAAATCCATATGCTGCATAGTTTTCTGAAATTGCTATTTAAATACGTTCTAAATGTTTTATCCAACATGGAGTAGACTGCTGGGAGGCAGAGCTTGTGACGGGGCTAGCTAGCTAGCTGGTTTGATGTGTAGCAGTGGTGCCAAAGAGCTGCTAATCATCAGGCATCGCCATAGGAGCTGTTAGACAATCAAGCTTTTGGGGCCCACTCCGACTAGGCGCTCACTAGGAGAACCTGGGAGTCTGGGGGTCGCACAGTGTCCCTAGTGCCTGCCCAGCTGGTTGCTAGTTCTCTGAGCTTGGGACCTGTGTGTAACTGAAGCCACCTGAGCCTCAGTTCTCTGCATCTGTGAAGTGGGAACAGTGTGCATGCTATGGGATCCCCCCTCGTCCCGAGACTTCCATGTGAGTGAAATTGTGCATCACATAACTAGTGCACAGACTTTTCGTCCACTGATGTGTGCTCTACTTAGGTGTGCTGATGTGTTCTCCTGTACAGGGCACACCTCCCTGCCCAGTCTACATTGACATGGGATATATATGTGGATATGCACATTGTAGCTCGTTCTAATTGCAATCTTGGGCATTTTATGTACACACACACACACACACTATAAGCCATAGCATAGAAACTGGAATTGGTGCACATTTAGAAACTAGGCCTTCCTACAGTTGTCCACCAGCCCCACTCCCCTCCACACACACAAGGGACATTTACCAATTTCAAGTTTGCTCTCTTCTCTCTCTGCTGGTTCTTTTACTTTCTCCTCTGCCTACATAGTAAAACTTTCCTACAGAGGCTGCCCACCCAACCAAGGAAACCATAAAACAGAAAGTTCTATTCAAAAGGAAACAAGAAGAAGAGGGGTTGGAGGTTCAACATTCCTAGGTAAAACAAAAAGAGTGTATGGCCTGTGTTTTACATGTTTGAGTGAGCAACTCCCCGGTCCACAGTGTGGCTCTCCGTTAAGTTATATTCCAGCCAAGCACATCCCTAGGTAAAGAAGGAAGAGATGGGCCAAAAGCAGCTGTGGGAAGGAGGGACAGCAGGTGCCCAGCTGGGCTATAACTCTGCAATGGTATCTGGGGAGAGTGATGCTAAGGAATGGAGGGACTCAACAGGCAGACAGGTCAAGAAAGCAAGTGGTTTTACAAGTGAAGAGGGCTCTGAGTGGCTAATGAAATGTCCGAAGGAAGATTTGACATAAGTTCCTGGAGAGGAGAAAGGCAAGGACTGCCAAGTTAGGGCATCTTTGGGCCCAGGCAGTGAGAGGGGCTTCCCATTTTTTTTGGAGCTGTTTGTGCATATCTTTGGGTCTGCGTGAGAAGGTTCTGCTCTCTGCCTACCCTCTGTGTCCGCATGGGCAATGTCTGTGATTCTGGAGGACACAGAGGACACTCCAAGACAAGTGGAGAGACACTGTCTGGGGCCCAGATGCAGGCAGACAGGTGGCAAACTTCTGTCTTTCTTCTCTTCCCCACACACCTCCTGGTGGGAGGAGCGCTTCTGCTCACACTTGCAGAAGATGGGACATTGTGTGTGTGTGTGTGTTGGGAAAAGGGAGTATAGATGAAGGAGAGCATGGTCTATGAGGGAGAGAGATTAGACAATGGGGCTGGGAGGGTGGAGCATGGTGGGGTGGTGGTGTGTCTGTGTGTTTCTGAGCCAGGGATGAGCAGCTGGGGGATGGGAGGGGATTTGAGGTAGGCAGAGTATAGGATGGGGGAGGGGGTCCAATTGGAGGGAGGCTGTGGCTGAGGGAGGGACCACAGCAGGAGGGAACAAGAGAGTCTGCTGGGTGAGCAGTGCTTAAGGCTGTGTGTGTGTGTGTGTGTGTGTGTGTGTGTGTGTGTGTGTAAGCAAGTGTCTGTCCTTTGAGAGAAGTGGAGAAAGGGGCAGAGTGAGGCGAATTGTGGCAGCAGCTGCAGCCCAGGTGGAGGGCAACACATCTGGGCTTCCTTTGCCTGGACTTTCAGAGCCACTCACTCTCTAATTTTGGCTTGGCCAAGGATTTGGACCCAATAGTGTGCTGTGGTTGCCACCTGGATAGTGCCACCACCACTGGCTATATCCTTGGGGTGTTTGGGGGGGGGTGTGTGTTGGCATGGTGGTTGTGACTGTCTTAGTCCAGACGGTCCCAGACTCCTGCCCAGCTTTTAGGGGCCCTGGGTCCAGTGCATTTCCTGCCAAGCCCGGCAAGCACTCCTTGTTCCAGCTCCTTCCTTCTACCTCCCTTGTCCTTGGTTCCCATTCTACACTCAGGGTTATTCTCTACTCTGCTGCAGGCCCTGCTGCATTGCTCCCCTCCTCCCTAGGTCCTGCCCTACCACACCTCTCCCTCCCAGGCCCTGTCCTCCTTCTTCCAGAGCCATTCCTCCCTCCCTCCAAAGCAGGAGGAGGGTGCCTAACCCATCACTTCTGTTTACAAGACACTGCATGTGGTGACCCTAAGGAGAGAGCTGTGTGGGCTTGAGTTCTGATCCAAGGCAGGGTTGTGGTCCATTCAGTCCTGTTTCTGAAACCTCTGGATATGCAGAAGGCTCTGGAGCAAGGGCCTGAGTGTCACTAGCTCCCCTGTGTCTTTCAGGGAAGAGACCTGCCAGGAGGCACCATGTATCAGGATGACACAGTGGCAGGCACTACCAGCATATACTGGGGCAAGTGGGCACAGCTCTCAGCCCATACTTGCACTGCCTTTATGCTGAAGTGCCCAGGGAGGTAGGACACAACCTCAGTTTAAAGATGGCCCTTCTATGCAAGGGAAAACACAGCACCTTTAAACAGGCAGGAAGGATTACACAAGCATTAGATTCCAGAAGTCTACTCAAGTAGGAAAAAGGATGAATCTGTCAACAGAGAAAATACAGTGTGGTGTGTGTAGTTCTCCAACAGCCTGGAGGACTGTCCCCACTGCATGGAAAAGGAAAGTGGGACTGGGGAGGGTTTTACCCATGACTTGCCCAAGGCTACAAAGCTAAAAAGTAGCAAGGCTGGGCCGCTGCTGGAGCCCCAGTCTCCCCAGGTCTGAGCCAGGACACTTTTTCCCTTTGGGGTGATGGTGATCTTCGCCAACCCTTTTCCAAGGCCCTGGTCTTATCTTGTCCCTCTTGCCATCGACACCCCTGGTTACACTCTAAAATCACGGCAAGTCATTCACTGTGGGGGAGGGGGGGGACCAGGATGAAAGATACAAAAATTGTAAAGTCACATTTTTCAGATACAAGTAATGTCTGGAGAGGGGGGGAAAAAAACCCCATGCCTTCCAGGTTTTGCTGTGCACCGCAGGAAGCCGGTGAATTCAAGGTTCCCTGTGCAGCTGGAAATAGAATTGTAAAAAATAAAAGGGATGGGGGGAGAAAGCAATGGAGACTAATCCTATTAAACGTGGTAGCATGTTTTTGTGGCACGCAGGGAGAGATTAAGCACAGGAAAGGGGATAAGTACTGCTTCAGTTTCACTAAACTAATGTGACAACTTGTCACGGGAGATCTTTACAGCTTGTTAGGAGATTCAGAAATGTTTTCTGTCCTTCCCTTTGTGTTCTCCATGAGTTTTCTTGTTGAAAAAATTTCTTTCTTTTCCTGTTTCTTTCTTCCCAGTGCTGCTCTGTTTGGCTTGGTAATCCGTGGTGTCTCCTTCAAGTCAAAACGTTTAGCTGGCTCTAATCAAGATTGAGTTTGGGAGGGACCCCTTGACCTTGGGCAGCCGGGAGAAGCCCCTGTTCTCCACTTCCAATCCCAGGACTGCCCTGAGGCTGGAGAAACTCAATTTGGGGAGGGGGCAAATACTCTTCTTTCAGGTGTCCTCCTTTGCCCGTCCTTCTCCTTCTTTTTCTTTGCCCTGTCCCCCTTTACCCTTCCCTGTTCTTTCCTTTTTCTTTTCATTTTTATGCTGCTGCTCCTTCCTGTCTTGCCTCCTTTCTGAGTTGTCTCTGTTTTCCTTTCCAGCCTCTTTTTATTTACATTCATGTTTTTCTTGTCATGTCCTTCCCTTAGAGGGGACAGAGTCATTGAAACAGACTGAGTTCCCAATGATCTTCCTGTAGAAGAGACTGCTGGTTCAGGGGCAGTGGTGTGGGAGGGCCGGGGCAAGAACACCAGAGGAAGCACGAGTTTGGGGCTCGGTCCCTGTCTTTCCGAAGCAGGTGTTCAGCTGGTTGGGAAATGGGGCTGAGAGCGGGCTCTCTCCAGGCAGCTTTGGCTTCACCCTCTCTTCTTCCCCCCCCTTCCCCGCTCCAACTTTCCCCACTGGCTCTCCACCAGAGGCGAGAGATGTTGAGTCAATGGAAAAACAACATTGGCCTACATGAAAGGGAGACTGTTTGGAAAAGGAAGGCCCTGCCGAGGCGCAGAGGAAGCCTGTGCGTTAACACGGGCCACCTCTTATCTGGGGCAGCTGGACTTGGGCTGCCTGTGCTGATCTGCCTGGCTCTGTGAGAGGCCTGCAGCGGACACGCAGCTCTGGGGAGCAAGGGGCTCTTGCTCACCCAGGAGCATCTCCAGAACGGCAGAGACACCGAGTCTTTGCCTTCTTTCAACCCCACCCCTGTTCCCACTCTGGACAAGCTGGACCAATAAGCCAGATTTTGCAGAGAGGCACATTTCTCCTGGCCTGTGTCTCAGGAGTGACCCCTGCACCTGGCCCCTCATTTTTAGTGCTTTAAGACACACCCCAACCAAGCGTTGCAAGGCTTGGCTTTTCTAAGCTTTGGCTATTCTAAGCTGCAGGTGCATTATGGCGAAGGACACACTAAAGTGACCCAAAGGAAAAAGAAGAGAAAGGCATGTGGGTAGATTGACCCTGGCTCTGAATTGCTCACCGTTAAGTCTTTAGCCAGCTTCTGATGGCAAGATAAGGTAAATCTCGAATCAGTCAATAATTAACCAGAGCTCCACAAGGGTCCAGTCAGCCAAATCCTGCTGACACCTTTGGAGCCCTGCTCTGGAGGGAAGGATGAGGGAGGGAGGGGGTGCCTATTGAGCGCTAGAAGAAGGGCCTGTTGGTTCAGCTTACCTCGGACCCCACTTCCTGAGCCCCTTAAACTGGGGAGAACTATGCCTGGGCCTGGACCTGCCAATGAAATTTTTTCTTGGTGTTAAATCCGTAGGATAATTTATGGAAATTTTGTTTTGGGAAATCCCAGGTGTGTGTGTGTGTGTGTGTGCACATAGAACAGCTTGGAGCTTCATTCTTTTCCAGGTCAACTTGAATCAAATCCCAGATGTGTCCTGATTGTTGCTACTTTATTCTTCACAGAGGGCTACATTTTCTCTCCCCTGTCTTGCTCATCCCAGTGTTTGTAGATTTTTCTGTTCCCTGTTTCTGAATAGTAGCACCTCTTCCATTTCTGATAAATGCAGAAATGCCTTTGGAATGATAAACAATCCCATATCCCTACCAAAGTATGAAAATAATTTTTGAATTTTAAATAAGAGAAAAGTAAAAGACCGATAAATGTTTAATTTTGGCACTTCTGGTGGGTCAACTTCATTTCTACTTCTTACTGAAGATATTTTTAGGAAAGTAGGCTCATGTCTTGATTATTTAAATTTTAGTGCTTGGATTTTTTTTTCATGTCTTGCTTTGTTGTTCTGCATAACATGTACTGTGTCTTCATGTGCATGTGGTTATATGTACTAGAAGTTGTGAAAAAAAGCTTAATCCATCTGGTTTGTATTTTTCCTAAGGTCAAGTTTTAGGTCATGACCACATGTCAATCAATGAACTTTCTAATCTTATCTGCTCAAGCCACTTGAAAAATGTGGGGTTTTTTTTAGACATGAAGAAGAAATGGGCTTCAAGACTCGAAATCCATGTTTGAATCACACATTTGGCTGCTGGAGTGTGAGAGGTGTTTTTCTTGTCAATGGGAAATGGTTCATCCCCTACACATCTGCTGATTCCAAAGCTCAGCCTCAGAAATCAACAGCACACCATTGTTCTCTCCTCACAGAACTTTGTAGCTTGGGTACTCTCAAACTTTGGCTGCTTGGGGGAGTTGCCAATGAGGGGAAATTCTGCCAATGATCTGTGACACCCTTTTCAACAAATGTTAATTGAAGACATGTCTTTTTTTCCCCCAAATCATCCATCTGTCTTTTCTTATGTAACTTTTCAGTTTCAGAAGCATAGAAGGCAAGCTTTCTTCAGTCATATGCTTGGCCTAAGAGGACAATCTAGGAACTGAGCAATAGAAATCTACTGTATCTTTGTATATACATCTAACTATCCACCAACCCAAACTAACATACTAAATAGAAAATGAACTGTCTGGAATCTTCTTTTTGTATTGGCCATTAAAATGTCTGACTTTTATGAAGGCAATTGGCAAATGGCTGGATTCAAAGCTAATATATGTTTTTGTTAATGGCTTGGGGGAGAGTGCAAGTGGGTATGAAAAATATGAGGAAGAAACTTCACACATTAGTTATTATTGAACTGGTAGATAAAAATCTAGGATACACATTTATTTTAGTTTATAATACTGTTCTTGGTAGTTTTGAATGACTGAAAAGTACCACTTGTAATACTGCTGTTCAGTAAACCAGAGAACATGCGTCAGGCTTCTTTGACATCCTGTAGAGTGGGTAGCAAAATGAGATAAAAAAAAAAATGAAACTGGCATCTATTGGAAAATGGGACCAAGGGCGACCACACTGTACCAAAAAGCTTTTTGAATGTCATACTAATGAGGAGAAGAAACTGCAGAACTTGACGTTACTTTTGTTTAGTTACATTTACTACGGGAAAAAATGTTACCTCCCCTCAAGAATTTTTGAAGGCAAAGAAAAATCGATCTCCATCAATGAGCAATTTTTTCTCCTCAAGGGATATTGATGTGAACATTGACTTCACAATGGGCGAGTTATTTCCCCCGGACCCCCTACCATGAATTGTTAGGTGACAAGTGTTTTATGAGCCAATAAAGAATGTTGCTTCTGGTAGAGAAATCTCATCTTGGAGATTCTAACTTCGAAATACTAGTTGGCTTAGAGTTCTTCACCATTGGCAAATCTGTGTTCAATATTCCTGTGGAATATATTCCTAGTTTGGGGAATATGGTTCTTTGTCTTTATGCCTCCTTAAATGAGGTACAGCTTTTGTTAAGCTTTGGAGATGGAAGCAGGTGAAAGCTTGCTTCTCTCCGTTTGCTTTTAGACCCATGACTCACTTGTGGTCACGTAAATGTCCTCACGAGACCCTCTTCCCTCTTTTGTGACAGCACAAAATTGGTATTTTTAAATTACGGAAATAAACAAAATTTTGGGGTTTAAAAAAAAAGATTTATTTATTTTTATTGGAAGGTAAGATATGCAGAGGCGAGGAGAGACAGAGAGGAAGATCTTCTGTCTGATGATTCACTCCCCGAGTGACAGCAATGGCTGGTGCTGTGCCAATCTGAAGCCAGGAACCTCCTCTAGGTCCCCCATGCTTGTGCAGGGTGCCAAGGCTTTGGGCCATCCTCGACTGCTTTCCCAGGCCACAAGCAGGGAGCCGGATGGGAAGTGGAGCTGCCAGGATTAGAACCGGTGCCCATATGGGATCCCGGTGCGTTCAAGGTGTGGACTTTAGCTGCTAGGCCACCACACCGGGCCCAAATCAAATTTTCAGTTTAGCACAGGAACTATTGTGGGTGGAGATGGAGGACAGGACAGGGAATATAGAAATCTTTCAATGTGAGCAATATGTCTCCAATTTTTCCATTATCTTTTTGGATTTGTGTATATTTTCTTTAAAGACACATTTACAATTTATATCAGATTTCTCTGATGTTACTCATTCACACACTTATTCTCCCCAAACCATTAATTTATTCTGTTGTTGTGTGCAAATAGCATTCTCAACACTTGTTTTACCACATAAGTAAGACCCATCTGAGCCACTCACACAGTTGGGAAGAGATTGGGCAGTCCTGGGATACTTCAGGAGTGCTGGGGCTTATTTTAATAGTAGCTTAGAGTGTCAAGGAAGTTTTCAAGTGGGTAAACACAGGTGGGTACTTTGCCAGACTATCACGTAGCAGAGGAATAGAGCCAATTCATGTCCTGTTGATGCTGAGAGAACTTTCAGGCTAGTCATTGTACCTTTCTGAGCCTATCAGTTGGAGACATATGCGGAGCTGTGTTGTTGGGATTGTTGTGAATATGAATAGAGAATGCGTGGAGAGGCCTTAACCCTGTGCTGGCACCCCGAGAGTGCTCATCAGATGTTCACTGGAAGAGTAACATAAGGGTGACATTTTAATTCAATCTTTCACGTTAAACCAATAAGTATGTATTAGGTGTCTATGATATACAGTTTTCTAGTGCTGGGTCCTGTGCAGGAAACTAAACAGAAGTATGGAGTAAGGGAGAGAAAGACAGGTGTCTCATGAAAAGGTCTGTGGAGACTCCTGCTTGTGCCTGGAGCGGCTCAGGTAGCCTTAGTGCTCAAGTTGAGAGTGCCAACAAGGTTCTGGCGGAGAGAAGCAGCGAGGCTTTTTTCCTGCCGTGCTAAGAAGGGCCACAAGTAGCAGTAATGGCCTTTATCCACGAGACAGACAGGGGAACAAAGTTATCTGTGGCTCCTTCTTCCGTTTAACTTCTTTGCAAGTGCTCATTGCTTTTTTGCAGTTAGAGGGGGAAGCTACAATTCTTTCCTGTCACGCTCTGTCTTCTTGTAGTAGTAACCCCCGCTCTCACTGACACACACACACACACACACACACACACATTGCTGATCAGAATGTGGTGTGTCTGGTGGATCTTCACTAAATATGGCACAACGTCCATTCCTCTTGATTCTGCGCATGATTCTGCCCAGTTTCTGAAGGATCACAGCAGAATGCTTCTAGTTGAGCTTAGCAGAGAGATGAAGGCATTAGGGTCATGCCAGTGCTTACAACTCTTTATATTACTCTAAGAACAAAATGCCCAAATCTTAAGAGTATCCCCCAAATTTTGCATAACCAGCTTCTGCCTCATCTCTTAAAAGTTACTTCTTTTGTCACTATGTGTCCACAGCACTGGTCTTTCCCCTAACCCCTTTGTTTCAGCTTCAGGGACACCTTTATATGACAACATGTTACTGCCTCAACTTGACGGCCTTCCCACTCCCTTTCCAGACAAACCCCTTTCTGCTTTTTTAGGCTCCAACTTCAAAGTCATCTGCTCAATAAAGGTCTCTAATTTCCTAGGTTACAAATGCTCATTATGTACATTTATAACATCTGTAGGTTTTTTCTTTTACCTGCATATCATAATGGAACTGAGTAAGATATTTGCTATGCAACAAATAATCTTTGAGTGTTTAATGTAACATGGATAGGATAGTGGGGATACCACACAATAAGACAAACCCCTGCCTCCTCCCAGAGCTTGCGTCTTAACGATTGAGGAGAGTCAGGCAGTAGAAAATTGCCTAGAACAAAAGTCTGAGTTGAGAAGGGGCACAGAGAGGACTGAAGATGAGTTGAACATGGTAAGAAGAAAGGTTGCTCAATGCAGAATTCCCCGAACATAGAGTATTCAGAAATGCATAGATACAGTTGTACTGAGAAAGCACCTCCTTGCCAAATACGAGTTCTTGGCTTAAGTAGACCTGAGGCAGCAAGGACAGTAAATCGGGCTGATAGAGGTACGTAGTTATAATCGCTCCTCAGCGAGTTCCCTGACTGCATCTGGGACAATGTAGTCGCCGTGTCAGCTCTTCAATGTAAATCCTTGTCAGCAGTGATTGGCTGTGAAACCTGGTTACTTTCACACCTGTTGCATGGTAGTATGGCTTGCTCTTCTCTTAATTGCCATGGATAACATTGCAACTGGTTGGTGAATGAAATATTTATGCTTTGAAGAAATGGTATTCTAATCTGTGTCTATTTATACTGACGATCAGCTCTTTCTGAGTGAGGAGGAGGAGGCTAGGCTTTTTTTTTTTTTTTTTTTTTTTTTTTGTGATCTGTGAGCTTGTAAATGACTAATGAAGTCAATCTGGGCCTGGCAGATTTTGCCACCACTTGGACAGACGTAGTATTCGTGGACATTGTGTTACTTTTCAGCTTACTGGTTCCCTGTTCCCTTTACAATGATCTAACGATTGGCATTTTGTTTTCAGAGTTCTTTCCCTTTTTTGCATGATGCCTCTCTCCAGCTTGGCTCTGAGACATCGCCTACTGCTTTTCTTTCAATCAAACCAACCTTTTAAAGGATATTCTGAAGGTTGAGGATCTCTGGCTTGACAATGTATTTGGTTTTTAGCTTGTGGACTTGAGAAGGAGGGGAAATTCATGCTCTTGTAAACAGCTTCTGTGGTTGGAATACAAGAATTGGGCCTTGGGGAGTCAAGTTGAATTAAGATGGAGCCAAATTGGGTCCTCTAGATTTTTGTGAAACTGCTGAACAGGAGGAAGGAAGCTAGAGACAAGAATGATTTCTTTCAGGTTCTCTGGATTCAGGGTATCATTTTTTGGCTCTTAGCTGGTACCGCTTTCCTCCCTAGACAGTCTCCTTCCTACCCTGAGGCCTTTTCTAGTTCTGTACTTCTCAGGTAATCATCTACCCTCTGTTTGCCCTGCTGTGTGGACAAAAAATACAAACCATACTCTGAAGTTTATCTTGACCCTTCTCCACGCTGTTTTGAATTGTCCCACCTCTGCCTCTTTGAATCTGTTTATCTCTGTGACTAGATCTCAAACTCCCTCCCAGGAAAGCATTCAGTTTGCACTTGCCATTAGCTGCTTCCCGACCCACCCTGTACACTTGATTGAAGTCTTGATATGTGGCTCACGGGATTGGTTTATGAAAAAAGGCAAAGAAAGGGAATCTGTCTCCCCTCCACATTATCCTCTCATTGTGATCAATCTGTCACTATGCATTTGTTTTCAATCTTACTGAATGCTTCTACTTCTCTGAAACTGTAAGTCATAAAATCTCGGAGCATATCTGCCTCGTTGGTCAAGACGTTCTCGATGCTGGCCAAGTAAACAAGCCTAATGAATCTCTGTGGATTCTAGGAGTGAGTGTGGACGAGAAGGGCTTTATCAGGGCGGATATTTTGCTTACCCTCAAGAAGTGAAATGAAAGCAAACTTTGAGGGTTTTTTGTCTAACTGTAGGCAAATTGGTATGGCCTGAGAAATTCAATTAACTGTTTTCATCATTTTTTTTTTTTTGTCTCTTGGGTACAGTTATGAGACTAAGACCCAGAATCCTTGGTCCCACCCTTTTTTTTATGGCATTAAACAAAAAAACTTGGCATATTCCACCAGCCAGATTTTTTCCTTTGTCTCAAAAAAGGCTCAGCTGAACACTGGATTCCTTACCCACTGCAACAATCAAAAACTCGGAGGACCTCAGCTGCCTCAGATGATGTCACAAAACCCTTAAGAATGCTCACTGCTGAGTCGGGCACAGATCCAGCAAACACAATTCTTTCTGCCAGTTATTCAGGGTCTTTGACAGATTAGGTGGTCTTTTTTTTTTAAAAAAAAAAAAAACTTTTTTCTTTCTTTCTTCTTCTTTTTTTTCCCCATCCTCTTAAAAGGCAGTGCAGTTTACCTCTAAGCAAGACATTAGCTCTGGCTTTCCCAAATAACATTTTAATTGAAGTCTCAGGCCAAACAAATGCCCAACCTCTTTATTAACCCCAACAGTGTAATTTTTCACCCTCAGACTGATTCAGGGGGAAACTGTCTCGCTTAAACCGCCATGCAACGGAACATGGCAGTTTTCCTCAATCAGTCTCTTTTCTGACCTTCATTTGAACCTTAATCTCTTTTAACCATGTTCTCTTTATTAGCTGCTCATAGCCGTGGCACAATACTAATTTTCCTGTTTTGAGACTACCAGTTGACGGAGGCGTTTCAGTCCCCTTCTGTCTTTGAATGTAACCATGATGTTCCATGTACTTTTTTGGGAAAAGGAAGATAATACTTAACAATTGATGGGAGGGCTGTGTAATGGAAATAGATGCTTAACAAACTGTCCTGTAGTATTTTACATTGCTTGTTTCTAAACTCCATAGGTGTATGTTTCAAAAAATGTATACATTGCATTGTCATGAAATCCTAAAGACAACCTTTAAAATGATTACAGAGAATTTTTTTCTCAATAGATAAGGTCATACTTTTAAATTCAAGTGGAGCACTTGGACTGCTCTTCTAATAATTCAGGCAAAAACAATGTATTTTTATTAGCAACTTCTAATCTTTTAGGGGAGACCTGAATTTTTCAGGTAATTGTTTCAATTCCTTCCTTGATTTTTTTGCTTAGATATAATCAGTGAGTAATGACAGAGACAATAAATTTTTTCTTAATTACACCTTCCCATTTTTTGACATTGGTAAAATGATCCAAATTAAAAAGGAGAAAAAAATAGCCTTTTTTTTCAATAATAGAGGAAAAAATGTGGCTATTTGGTGTCTAACTTAACATGACAGAACTATGTAGGTATAAAAACAGTGCTTATTATCATGTGCTCAATTAAATTTATTATAGATTTTTGTACTTTTTGGCATTAACATGAAAGCATATTGGTTATATTCTTTATAAACTAATTGGGGGCTTTGTATCTAGTTATCCCTCTGTTCTCTGCTTAATATAATAGTTTATTGATTGCAAAAATTGCATTTCAGTGACTTTAAAGTGCTAGGACTAGGCTTGCCATTGAAAGTTGGAGATTCAGCCTGGTGTTTGGAGTGCAAGGACCAGGTGCCCTCTGAGGGCGAGGAGTAGGCAGCTGGGAACAATTGTCCGTTCCCTGCGGTGTTCAGTAGCATTTGCCGCACGTTGGCACCATAAACTTTGCCTCCGTTTCACTGGCTCAATTAGTAAGATTGAATCAGAGTTCTCTTAGATCAGAGTTTATTATATGCTATTCAATTCCATTATTCAAGAAGTTCTGCTCGGATTCGAAAACTTCTCAACATCTCCCATACACCAACCATGCCCCCCATTTCCTTTCCTATGTATTTTTTGTTTATTCCTTGATTCTCTGATGTACAAAATTTCTTTCTATTTCCTGTTGTTCCCTATTGGAAAATCTAAGAGCTAATTTGAAAATACATCTTTGAAAGGAGAACAAAAATGAGATGTGAAAAAAAATGGATGAAGATTCTTAATTAGTCCATTATTTGACACGCACGATTTAACATGGTATGCTTAGCATTGTGCATTCCCCAAAAGAACAAGGCTCTTTTTTTATCCCAAACTTTAACTCCCTCTCATTCATTATATCCCTTCTTGTCACTTTCCATTAGCTGATCATGACATCCTTTGCTGCAAGGGCGAGCAAGCAGATTACTTCCAAACTGGTGTAACTGACACTCAAAAGACTGGCCTAAAGGGGGTTCTGTGATAGCAACAAGCTCCTTGGCCCCTGGAGTTGGAGAATGTCACTTCAATCATATATTGGACTCCATTGTCTCATCCTTTCTGTACTGAGTTGGCAACTTTCCAGGAGTGGCAGGGATGGCTCCTCTGCTGGGTGATTGTACCTATTGTAGTCACAGTTGCTGATAATATGAACAGCAGCCACTGCTGTGTTGCTTCCACAATTTTAGTATCTTGCATTTTAGTGATGAGGAAACTGAGGACCAGAGAGACTAGCTAGTTGCCAGTCACACAGCTGAAGTGTGACAGAGCTAGGATTTTAAGAGAGGTCTGGTGGTCTGGCTGTCAAAACAACACGCTGCATTCCAGGAGACCTCAGCATGGTTTCCTGAAGGGCAATGAAATGATTCAAAAGATTCTCTCTCTCTCTCTCTCACTCTCTCTCTCTCTTTCTCTCTCTCTCTCTCATTCTTTTTGCTGAAAAGGCAGGTTTACAGAGAGAAGGAGAGACAAACAGAAAGATCTTCCATCCACTGGTTCACTCCCCAAGTGGCCACAATGGCTGGAACTGAGCCAATCTGAAGCCAGGAGCAAGAAGTTTCTTCCGGGTCTCCCACACAGGTGCAGGGTCCCAAGGTTTCGGATTCTTCTCTACTGCTTTTCTAGGCCACAAGCAGGGAGCTGGATGGGAAGTGGGGCAGCTAGGATATGAACTTGGTGGCTAATGGGATTCCCAGCAAATGCAAGGTGTGGATTTATCCATGAGGCTACCACACTGGGCCTGAGAAGATCCATCGTAAAGAGACCAAAAAGTGTGACACAACACACTTCTAAATTAGGATAGAGGATGAGTGGCTGAGTTAACCAGAGTCAAATATACATAAGATAGATTGATAGATGTGCTGGCTAAGAAGTTAGAAATCTGTTCTTCTGATCAGGTCAGTCCTGGAGTTGTGAACCTCCCTCCCAAATTCTTCCCTTATACTCTTAAGTTCCAACCCTGGGAGCAAACTACGTCATGTTGGAATAGGGCTTGCCTTGGAAGAGATGGCAGCGAGGTAGTCTGAATCATATAGGGACCAACACTGGCTCTTATTCAGACTCTGGCACCCAGTTCTGGCCACACTTGGCACATGGTTCTCTGCTTCTGAAAAAGCCAGTTTTGTTCATTGATCATGCTTCAGCTTTTTCTTTTCTTTCTTTCTTTCTTTTTTTTTACTAAGAAACTTTAGTTTCTTCTCCCAGTAATCTTTATACACTCTAGCTATGTGATGAATATGGAAATACGGAGCAATCTGTTGTTTCAAATAGAAGTCACCTGTTATGCTATTACCAGAAGAAAATGGATCACCTTATGGTTTGAATCTTTGTAGTCTAGGCTAAACACTCAGGCTAATCAGTAACAATGTGGCGATCACAGAAATGGACTATGAAATCAGACTACCTCATTTCAGTCTAAACACCATCACAAGAAGTGTTACCTAACCTTTCAGGACCTGTTTTCCCATATGTGAAATACTTCGTGTGTGTGATTTTTGTGGCCAGGAATAATCTAGTAAACGAGAAGTTGTTGCACTGTGGGAGTCATTTCTTTTTCTTTTTTAAAGATTTATTTATTTTTCATTACAAAGTCAGATATACAGAGAGAAGAGATAGAGAGGAAGGTCTTCCGTCCGATGATTCACTCCCCAAGTGAGCACAATGGCTGGTACTGCGCCGATCCAAAGCTGGGAACCAGGAACATCTTCCGGGTCTCCCACGCGGGTGCAGGGTCCCAAAGCGTTGGGCCATCCTCGACTGCTTTCCCAGGCCACAGGCAGGTAGCTGGATGTGAAGTGGAGCTGCCGGGATTAGAACCGGCACCCATATGGGATCCCGGGCATTCAAGGTGAGGACTTTAGGTTCTGGGCCACGCTGCAGGGCCCGGGAGTCATTTCTTATATTTAACTCCTGCTACCTGTGTGTTGGTTTAGTGTTCCCATTTTCTCTCTGATTCTGCTCTGCCCAGCCTCCTGGATTTTAAGCCTGTCTCCCCCTTCTCATCTACTTGATTTTAATGCTTAATTTTCTAGGTCTGACACCGCATTCATAATTTGCTAGGTCTCAATTCCTGTCCATTTAATGATAACCCTTCAATAAGCATCACCCACATCCTATCTTATTTACACTCCTGTCTGCTGATAATATGTCTGCCTTGATGCTCAGCTCACTCAACCTGGCACCAATACTAAATATGAGCAGCATTCCTTGTTCTGATCTGATTCGGGCTCCTTAAAGTGAGTAGGGAAGGCAAGGTCAGCTTGCGATCATAAAGATGGTGGCAAAAACAACCACCAATTTGTAGTCTCTGGTCTGTCAAAGACAAACTAGAGTCCAAGTCCATATAGGCAATTCTGGGGCAAGTTTGTTTACTTAAATAATTTTTAAATGTCAAGAAAGAAGATAATTGTGAGGGATTTTGCTTCTTCCTTTGAAAAAAATCTGCTGTTTGGGTGGCCATTTGACCCTCTGATTAAGTTGCTGCTGTCTCCTGGGTTTGAGTTCTGGCTGGTGCTTCTGGTTTAGTTCGGTGCTAATGCTTACCCTGGGAGGGAGTAGATGATGGCTCAAGTAGTAGGGATCTTCGCTTTGGCCGGACCCAGCCCTGGTTTTAGGGACATTTGGATAGGGACTGTGAACCAAAGGTCATTCTTTGTTGTTCTCTCTGTCTCCATGGCTTTCAAATAAGATGATGAAGAGAAATACAATTAAAAAGAAAATCCTCTGTGTGGGGCAAGTATTGTGGCATAGTAAGTCAGGCTGCTCTCTGCAATGCTGGCATCCCCTATGGATGCTGATTTGAGTTCTGTCTGCCCCATTTCTGATCCAGCTCCATGTTTAGTGTCCTTGAGAAATCAGTGGGGGCTGGTCTAAGTGGTGAGCCCCTGCATCCATGTGGGAGATGTGGATGAAGTGCCTGCTTCTGGACTTCGGACTGGCTCACCTTCAGCCATTGCAGCAATTTAAGGAATGAACACCCAGATGGAAGATCTCTCTTTCTCTCTCTCCCTCCCTCTCCTGCCTTTCAAATCTTTAAAAAAGATTTATTTATTTTTATTGCAAAGTCAGATATACAGAGAGGAGGAGAGACAGAGAGGAAGATCTTCCGTCAGATGATTCACTCCCCAAGTGGCCGTAACAGCTGGAGCTGAGCCGATCCAAAGCAAGGAATGTGGAATCTCTTCTGGGTCTCCCACATGGGTGCAGGGTCCCAAGGCTTTGGGCCGTCCTCGACTGCTTTCCCATGCCGCAAGCAGGGAGCTGGATGGGAAGCAGGGCCGCTGGGATTAGAACAGGTGCCCATATGGGATCCTGCTGCATTCAAGGCGAGGACTTTAGTTACTAGGCCACTGCGCTTTGCCCCCAATAAATAAATCTTTAAAAATGCTTCTATTATTAAGACCATCTCTTAGAAATGTTTGTATCATTGAGAAGGAAAATGAGTCAATCATTTATCAAGTGTGATCTATCCTATTTTTGGGGATGGTTGTGGTCGGAGAGTAAAAGGGTGGCAGCAGGAGTAGGGGAAGAGGGAATTACATGGACCTTTCAGACTTAAAACAAAATGTTGATTTTACATGCCAAAGTCTTGAAAGGCGCTCGACGGCTCACGCCTTTGGTGGGTTTTCCAGATGGCAGATGCCATTTTGTGTTTTGCATAAACTGGCTAAATTTGCTTGCTCTTTGTACTTATTTCAGAGGAAACCATTCTCTGCTTTCAATAGGACAGAAGAGCTCCTTGGCACTGGAGCCCTGCCGGTCTGATGAGAGGAGCGGTTCAGAGACTGTTCTGAGGGTGTGCAAGCCTCATCCATTGCTTCCCACAATCCTGTCCCAGAAAGAACATCAAGGAATTTGCATTCCTGACACCTAAGGAGAGCTCTGATCAGTTGAGCAAATCCCAGTAGACAAGCAATGCTGAGGAACCTTTCAAATTTATCTTTCCAGTTTTCCTATTCTTAAATCCATGGACAGGAACTCATTTTGATTATTTTACCTCCTGCACATTGCTACTTGTATGATGCTATAGCTTAATCCTTCTGTGTCTCCCATTTTATCTGCAAAAAATACAGTTAATTACTGTAAACTGTTCAGAGAAGTGCCTAGTGTATAGTAAATGCTCAGAAAATGATGGTAATTGCTGTTGTTACATTGCTGTGATTGATTTTGGTGAGAATTTGCATGTTTTTTTCCCCCTAATTTCTTCTGACTGACCCTGCTCAATTCCTATTGTCACTGTGTTACATTTTTGGGAAGTTTTTATGGAAACATAATGAAGTGTTGAAACTGCAGGTTTTGTAGTCTGACAGGGCTAAATTCAAATTTTTGAAGTAGTACTTTATAGCTAAACGCTCATGTCTGCACAATGATGCTTTGGTCAGTGACAGAGCAACTATATTTCAGGGTTGGACAGTTTCCAGATGGAGTCCAGTATAAGGCTGGAAATCATCTATTCTGGTCTTACCCAGCCATTTGCACTCAGCACTCAAAATTCAATAGATTTGTAGTAGACTAATTTTTAAATTAGCAATTTTATATGGCCTGTGGATGAAATTATAAATATCTATATGGCTCTTGGTAGAATAAATGTTCTTTACCCCGATGGTCACTGCCTAAAATATCACCTAGTGACGTTGTTGCTTAGTTTGTTAAGTCCATGTGTAGCTTTCTCATAATATGCCTTTTTGTAAGTTTTTGAAGAGCTGCCATATGCATTGCTTTTAGAACTTTTGTGCCAAAGGTAACTGATCTTCTAAATAGTGTTCCATAAACTTTTTAAAGTACCATTATATATTCTGTGATGTTTGCACAATGATGACATCTCCTAGTGATGCGTTTGCCAAAGCATATCTCTATTGTTAAGCAAATCATGGCTATATCTCCTTCACAAGTGACTTAATTTCTCCCAACCTCTGTTTTTTTCTGCAAAATGGGGATGCTGCTACTCTTTTCCAGAGCATTTAGGGAGACAGTGCTCACACAATGTTTGGCAAGCATACAGTAGTTTCCTCTTATCAATGTTTCTTTTTTCTTTCACTCATTTCATTTACCCATGATTAATGGCAGTTCACAAATGTTCGGTGGAAAATTCCAAAACTCATGTTTTGAATTGTGTGCTGTTCTAAGTAGAGCAATGAAAATGTCTGCCATCTTGCTCTGTTTTGACTGGAATGTGAAGGATCCTCACATTCTCCGTATGCACAAAGTATATGCTACCCACCCGTTTGTGACTTAGAAGTCATCTCAGTCATGAGAGCGATTGCCAGAGGATCACAGTGCTTGTTTCCAATTAACCCTGAATACACACAATGGCAGAGCTGCCAAGGAGGCACCAGGGCACAAAGCGTGGAGGGACAGATGACTGTGGCACTGTTGCAGGGATAGCTAGAACACAACGTGTAGAGGGATTGGCCCGATCCAAAGCTTCAGGCATAGAGGGCAGGATGTTTTCTCTTCAGGTGATGGGGTGATTATAGCACAGAGATGGTGATCATGAATTTAAACTCATAAATACCTCAGAGACTTGTCAGGATTCCAGGTCTCTTGTGTCATACCAGCTGCCCTAAGAGAGGGCAGAGATCTATACTGATGTATAAAGATGCTGTGAAGCCATGACCTACCTGGAGCCCTTTGCCAATGAAAGGTGTAGATTGAGAGTGTTGAAACTTGCTCACTAAAGAATTCGATTAAAATTAGAGAACTAAAGCATCTTTTGATGAACGTGTATATATTTAGGAAGCTGTGTTGATGTTCTGACATACACACTCAGTGAACTGATCACTACAGTTAAGCAGCAAATCTATCTTTTCACATAGTTACTTTTTTGGTAGACTGTGTGTGGTGAAAACACTTAAAAGTTTCCTTAGCAAATTGCAGTTATATAACATATCATTATCAGCTGTAACTCTGATACTCTATATTAGGTACCTCAGGTTTGCACATTCTTTACAATTGCAACTTCATATTCTTTGTCCACATCTTCCCATTCTACTCACCCCTTAGTCCCTGGTAGCAATCATTCTACTTTCTGTTTCTGTGATTTTGAGGTTTTGGGATTTCATATACAAGTGAGATCATGCAGTGTGTGTCTTTATCTGTCTGGTTTATTTCACTTAGCATAAGTACTCTCCACACACATCTGGTCTTTTTTTTGTTGTTGTTTTTAAAATAGCAAGGTTCCTTTCTTTTTATGACTGGGTTATAGATATGGATATAGATATATACTCACTACAATGTGTTTTTTTTTTAAATATTTGTTTGACAGGGGGAGGGAAGGAGAGGAAAAAAGGAAAAGAGAGAGAGAGAATCTTTCCTTCACTTTTTCACTTCCCAGATGCTTATAGCAGTTACAATGGGGTCACGCTGAAGCCAGGAGCTCAGAGCCCAGTCCTCTTGAGTGGATGACAGGCCCTCAGCATAAGCTGTCACCTCCTGCCTCCCAGGATGCGTATTAGCAGGAAACTAAATCAGGAGCAGAGATGGAGCTTTGACCCAGACACCCCGATGTTAGTGTTTGAAATCACAACTCAACCTCTGAGCCAACACCCATCCCTGCACTACAATTTCTTTATCCACTTATCTACTATAAGATAAGTTGTTTGCATATCTTTGCTGGTGTGAATGGTACTGCAAAGTGTATGGCAGTGCGGACAGCTCTTTGAGACCTTGATTTCATTTCCTTGAATATGTATCAAAACAGGAAAGGCTGCAATATGTGGTAGTCTATTCTAATTTTGTGGGAAATTTACACTGAAAAAAAAATTCTGGGCAGGCTAACATCAGAATCACTATGTTGGGGATCATTTCAAAGGACAAGAACCATTGGGACAATGATGCTATTTTCCAGGGAAAGACTTATTTGTGCTGGTTATCTCTTATGGAGGAATGTGGCATTTGTACATTATAAAACATTCACTTGTTACATTTCATAAGTGTGTATTTATTTCTAAACCCAAACTCAAAAAGTACAATTGTTGTATCAGTGTATCATGCAAATTTTTGTAGAAAATATTATTATGTTATTCATCACTTTTGCCATTGTCACCCATACTAATGCATGGTCGCTGTTAATATTTGAATAAAGCACAAACAATTCAACAACTGAAGCTGTTCCTAAAGCCAGCATAAAACCTGAAAAAACTGAAGAACTTGGAGCGTGGAAGTGTGAAAACCATCAACAGTCTTGCAGATATTTTATTTGCCATGTCAGAGTTGTTCTGACCTTTCCCTCCACTGCCTATTATTCCAGATATCAAAAATAAGATGGTATTCCAAAAGAAGGAAGAGGCACCAAAATGACTTCCTCTCTGTTATGATGATAGTCACACCTTTAGCTCTTGGCCTCATGCTTAGAAACTGCTCAGCGAGTAGAGTGCTATGTTTAATAATTATTAACAGCAAACTGACACTGGGAAGCTCAAACAAGAGATGAGAGAAACAGGGAGAGAGAAAGCAAGCAAAAACAAGAGAATGCCGAAGGAAAAATAAACTGAAGCTGAAAGCAACAGTAGGAAGATGTATTATTAAAGTGGGGGAAAAGAAATTATATTGCAATAAAAAGAAAAAAAACTTTGTAAGTAAAAAAAACCTTGACAGAGATGACTCGCTGAGCAATGAAGATTTATTCTCCTTTCCACCTGCAGCGTTCTTCGTGGGAGCTATTATTAGGTCAGCCTCTTCCATTCTCTCTGTCTTTCTCTGTCTTACAGCTAGATAATCCTAGGATAACCTTAATGGAACATAACATAAAAGAAATTGGGTTCTCTAAATCACTACTTACAGGAACATTTTCACTAGATGTTTTTATGAATGGTAAACTGTCTTTTCTAGGTAAAGCCACTGAGCTTCTTTGGATTGTTTGTTATAGCAGCAAGCATTATTTATCCTGACTGTTGTAGAAACTGATACTCCTGGTACACATTTGCAATGGGTTAAGTCAATGCTTAGGACAACTGCATCCCATTTCAGTTTGGGTTTCAAATACTCCACTTCTGATTTAGTTCCCTGCCTCAGGGAAGACAGAGGATGATGGCCCGAGTGCTTGGGTCATAGTCAATCATATGGAAGACCTGAGGTTACTTCTGGGTTCCTGACTTGGACCTGGCACTACCCGGACTGTTGAGATCATTTGGGGAGTGAACCAGTGGATGATAAATATCTCTTTTTCTCTCCCTCTCTCTCAGTCTTTGCCTCTCTCTTTGTCATTATACTCTTCAAGTACATAAGTGAATCTTAAGAAAGTTGATAACAGAAGGAGCTCTACAAGCAGTTTTATGTCTTTGCTCAAAAATCAATTCGCCCCAGCTGTAAGCAGCTGCTGAGATCGCCTTGTACCTAGGCAAATGTTACACTGTTGGAGAAAAGCAGCCAGTAGCTGGCAGGCATTCTGGGTTCTTCAATGCCAAATTTGTGTTAACTATAGCAGTGCCCACAGAGTTGCTTACTCTTTTTTTTTTTTTTTTTGTAGTATTTGTGAGGAAGATGGAGAACACAGACCAGGATATGCTACATATTAGCTGGGCCTGCAGATTGCCCAGGGAAGGGAGTTTGGGGATGTATTGGAGTTGGAGCAGCCAAGGGCTTGTTTGACTTTCGGAGTCTTCCATGGACCAAGCCATTGTACTTGCAGGTAGGTGAGGGAGTGAGACAGAGTGGTTTAGAGGGAAGAGACCAGAGGGCATGTGTGGTCAACCCAAGACACTCCCTCCTCACTTTCCCCCTCCCACATGGGAGATCTGGTTTGAGCTAAACAGTGTCGCACACTGATCACTGGCACTCTGAAAAGATGGGGCAGGAACATGCCTGGTTAGTCTGGGCCACAGCCCCTGTCTGTGAGTGTGGGAGTAGGAGGTGGGCCATGCCAGGCTGGACCACAGCATCCACCAGAACACAAAAGAACCAGATCTAGGGCTGATTCTGGAGGGAAATTATGGACTCACCTCCTTGGGACTGTAGCACCCACTGGTTATGCAGAGAGCTGGGGGTGGTGATGTGCTGAGCCAGGCTGGCCCACAGAACTCACCTGACACTCACAGGAGCTGGAGCTGAGAGGGAGCCAAGTTGGGTCAGGCTGCAGCACCTATCATCATATGCAAAGGCCAGGACTGAAGGTAGACTATGGCAAGCAGGACCATGGCACCTGTCAGCATCTGTGAGATCTTGGGCTAGGAGCAGGCCTGGGAGGTGAACGTGGGTAACTCCTTTTGTAGGCCATGGCTCCCATTGATGAGCATGAGAACCAGGGCTGTGGGGGAGTCAGGCTGGCTGGGCTTCTGCATCTCCTGTCATCTTATGTGTGAATAAGGTATAGGATCAGGCTGGGCTGGGCCAGTCCGCAGTGCACACTGGTATGAGTGAGGGCCAGGATGGAATACAGGTCAGGTTGCGTTGGATCACAACACCCTCCAGTTCATATGAGGGTTGGGGGGATGGGCCAGGCTGGACTAGGCTGCTGCACCTGCTGGCAAGAGCTGGGACTGGGGGCGGACTGGTCTGGGGGCAAGCCAGATTGGCCTAGGCTGCCACACCTGCTGCTACAAGAGAGAACCAGAATGGATGCAAGTCAGGAGGGTTAAGCTGTAGCACTCACTGGCAAGTGCCGGGAATGGGTATAGTCATGTCAGGCTGGATCATAGTAGCCCCTGGCAGGCACAAGATCTGGGGTTGGGAGCCAGTCTGGTAGGGGAATTGTGAACATTCTCCTGCTGGGTTAGGGCTCCTGTTGGTGATCATGAGAGCCAAGGTTGGGGACAGGCCAGGCTGTTAAGGCAGCAGCATCCGTCAGGATATTTATGGGCTGGGCCTAAGTGCAGATTGGGCTGAGCTAAATTGAAGCACCCATGGGAGTGCATAAAAGCCATATGCGGTACAGGACAGATCAGGTTAGGCCACAGTACGTGCTAGCACATGAAAAAGCTGGGGGTGGGTTGCAGTGAGGGGCTGGCTGATGGGGACTGTTGAAGGTTTTGGCAGTGGCACCCACTGATGTGCATCAAGACTGGGCCTGTGGCGGGCTGGGTTGGGCTAGGCTGTAGCACCCATTGGTTCACATGATAGATACGGATGGAGGTGGAAATGGCCAGGCAGCTACATCCAGTGGTATGTGTGTTGGCTGGTGCAGACGACAGACCTAACTTGACCTGTACTGGTAGGCATATCCAAGAGTCAAATCTGAGGTCATGCTAGGTGAGGTTTCTTGGGGGACTCCCTAACTAGATGGCTGGACTCAAACCCTAGCCACAGAGACGATCACAATGTATGTGAAGAGCCAGGAGGTCATTGCTAATATTCAGGAAATCTGGAAGGATGGTATCACTGTGAAGACAAAGTGCCGCCAACAATCTCAGCATCACTGTAGCACTGATGAGGGAGCGATTCTAGGGGATGCACACACGTGACAGCCCCACACTTGCTCTTCACCAGTGCGCGCACCTGTAGCTACTTTTGGAGAAAAAGTCCCTTTCTCTTCTACCTTCTGGAGATGGCAGGAGCACATTTCAAGGGTGGGTGATACTTAGAGCGGCACGATTAAAAGGAACAGTTTCCAGGTTTTCAATCCTTTTAAAGGAAGATCTTAGAAGAGCAGAGTTGGTGTTTACTGAGTCTCAACAAAAAATTGATGGCACAAGTCTTTCCTGTCCTTCTCTTAGGAACTTAAGAAATTATCCCTCGAGAACCCACTTTTTGAGGACACATCTGAATTCTCTCTCTCCAGAGCTGCAATAGTTCAAAACTGTTTAGGATGATCCGAATGGAAGAACAGCAATATCAGGAAATAAAGACATCTCTATGTGCTGAAGTTAGATTTCATAATCTTCTATCCAAGAAACCTGGTCCTTCTTTTAAGCAAGTGTCCTGGGTTCTGCCTCCAGGTTAATTCTTTTTTTCTTCTTAGTCTGTTCAGACTGACCGTGAAGAGCCACTTGTCCAAAAAGCAACCTTGATTTTGAGCTCTGAGTCTTCTCAGACGAAAGAAGGGAAATTTGATGATATGCAGGTTGTCAAGTATTTTTGTTTTAAACTGCATACTAGAGTTGGTCTTACAGAATTAGTCAAAGTGTTTCCATATTTTGCTTTGTTTGGAAAATGGCCATTGTGTTATGGCAATGTTGGAATCTCTTTGGTCATTGGGAGTTTGCAGGGGGTGGTCACTGGAGTGAAGTGAGTTTACACCACAAGAAAGGGATCCCCGACTGGGCTGTGCCATTGTCTGTACCTACAATGTCAGAAGACACTTAGATAGCAGAAGATGGACTTATGACTGCTTATGAAGGACTATACTGTTGTTAAAATATGGGGGAGATGAGTGGGAGAAAGGGGGCTTGGGGAGGGGACAAGGGAAATCCCAGAGTCTATGGAATTTTTCATAAAATAAAAAGAAAGGGATCCTCAGAAAAGTGAAGAACAGACACTGATTTTTTTTCATCTGAAAAGGCACAAAGTTAAATCTCTTTGAGGAAACTTAAACGCATTCTTTTGATATTTATTTTTTTCAGAAAAAAAAGCATAAAGCTATTGCACCTATGGTAAAAAAGGATAGTAGAATGACTCAGACTTATTTGCAACCAGTAAAGACTTGAAAGATATGGATCATGTCACTCACCAATCCTCCTGTCATTATAAGGTGGTGTCATTATAAAAGTGCTGGGTGCATAATAGCACAATTATGGGGGATGTGATGACGTAACAGCTGTGGATGCCAGCATTTAACCTCTCATTTCCTTTCCCACCCACTCTGATCTCTGGCTATATTTAGTTTTTTAACACCATTGTTTTACCTGCATAATATCTATTTAATAAAATTAACAGAATAGAAAGAAGAATTAGAATCTTCACAGAAAAGTCAAGTTGTATAACGTCTATTTCCCTGACTTTACCATGTTCCTTCTGGGTTAACATATTTTCTTCTACTCTGCACTTAGTGTCATGACTGAAACACAGTCATGAGTTTACTTTGTGTAAAGGGAATAGGGCAGGCATTGAGCAATCATCTAATGAGTACTGTCAAGATGGTTAGTGAATTCGGAAAATTCCACTCTGAAGAAAAAAACCACTTTCTCTATTCTTTAACAGGCTTCCTCTTGGCTGTAATTATTGTCACAGTTGTCCAATTTTCGGATGGTTGTTACTGTTGTTGACACAACCTAAATAATGTATTTAATGGATTTCATTCGGTTCACATAGGTACACTTTATTATAAGTGGGTTTTTTTTGTCGATCAGTTTAATTCCTTAATAAAGATTGAACATTATTTCAACTATCTAGTATTGCTATGCAATAGACTATATTAAATATAGTGATTTAATGAAACAATTTATTTTTCATTACTCATGGTTCTAGGGTTGGGGGCTTAAATGGGCAAGTATGAGACACTGTGAGAGTCTCTCAAATGTGGTTGCAGTCAGACTGTAATGAAGATTGGAGCCATTCAAAACTTTTTTCATCATGCATATGTCTGCCACTGAGCTCATCAGCAATCTCTCTCTTTGTCTTCTTGGTTGGTGTATTGATCCCTTGGTTATGAGACTACTTACATTGAGACTGGCTATTTCCTATATAGGCATACTAAGAAACTCAGGTGGAAGTTGCAAAGGTTCATATTTTTGAAGATTGGTTTGTTTATTTTTAAAGAGAGTGGGGGAAGAGAGAAAGAGAGATTCCATCCTTCCATCCTTGGGCTCACTCCTCAAATTGCCACAAAGCCAAGTTGGACCAAACCAAAGCCACCAGCCAGGAACTCCATCTTGGTCTTCCTGGTGGGTGGCAGGTGGTCAATTACTTGGACCACCATCTGCTGCTTCCCCAGGTACATCACTAGAGAGCTAGATTGGAAGCAAAGTAGCTGGAACTTGAACTGGCACTCTGATAATAGGGTGCTGACATCACAAGCAAGTAGCAGTTTAACTGACCTTGCTGCAACACCAGGCCTAGATCCAAAGATTGTTAAACCCAGCCTGGGAAGTCATGTGGACCATGTCTTCCATCATCCCTGTGACAAAGCACTTACTGGTAAATCCAAATTCCAGGATCTGCAGAAATAGAACCTACCTTGAAAGAGGTTTTCCCATTTGTAGCCGTCTTGATGAGAAGGTACTAGTAGGTGGCATACGTTATGCTAATAGTTGTGGCCATGTGATAACAAAGCAGGCACAATCCCTGCTCTTGTAGAGATTAAAACCCAGCTTAATTAGCTTAAGCTTGACAGTTTTCACAATCAGTTGTTGAACAGTGACTCTCAATACTCACTCCATCTGTCTATAAAATTGCCTGAATGGCCAATCTCATAAGTTGTTGTTTAGTTGTTTTGACTTTCTTACACCATAGTGAGTGAAACATGTGGGTATATTATTCATAACATACACATCTTGATAAATGATTTCATCCCCACATTTTTTAAAACATGCATTCTTTAAAACACAGCGCTGGCCAAGCTGTAGTGGGCAATCAGTTGCTTCTTTGCAAGCAAGTGTTTGCTGTGCTTGAAGACAGCAACCAATTTTTTTTTTTTTGACTCAATAAGGAATATAAAAGAAACTGAAAAGTCAGATTTAGCCCCAGATGAACTTGCTTTCATTTAAGCCAGTCTGATCATATGCCAGTGGAACCATCCGTGACAATGACAAGACAGGCTGGTAAACCAAGACAGTGTGTAATAAGCCAGGAGGATGGTATCTTTTTCTCTTGGGAGAATTATCTTTGAAAGAAAATTAACTAATGATTCGCTTGATTTCCTTCCCTCTTGTGCCATTAGAAGATGGTGATTCAGGTTTGTTAAGTAAAAAGAAATGTCAGGGCAGGAATGTTGACAGAAGAATTGGCGGAGATCAGCAATTCTGCAGTCTTATCATTTTTGGCATAGTTGACATCTATTCTGTACAGCCCTGAGGGGCTGGGGGAGGGGCTCATGATGACACAAGAGGTGCCTTGATATCCCAGAAGCAAAGGTCGCAGCCTGAAAAGGTCCAGCATTCCCTGCCATGAGGCTGGTATCACTGTCTTGCCTGTGAAGCTTCTGTGTATCTATATTATCTCCCAGAGTGGAAAAGGACACCAAAATACATGTTTTCTTGTTTATCTGAATGTTTAAAGTACAACTAAATTTTGGGTTAGTTGTCATAACAATTGTCCTCCATTAGTCCATTAACTTCAACCTAAAATCTCACACTTGGGTCCTTTTTCTCATGCTATTGAATTGTGGGGCTGTCTCAACCTGATCTTCTATCTGCAACTTAAACTTCTTTTCCATTTCTCATGTCATTTATTTATCTGAAATACCCACTCTGCACTTTCTCTGGAAATTCATAGTAATCATGTGTGACTCTTCTTTCTCTCTGTACATACTTGCTTGAAATAACTTTTCCATCTTGTTTTTCGATATTACTGATATATTACTTTCATGTTTTTATGGGCATCCAATTTTCCCAGCTCAGTTACAGTGTCAGTGGTAGGAGCTCCTGTACGCATGCAAACATGTGTGTGTGAACAGGAAATGTATCCAGAAATGCACAGGGATACCTCTGAACAACTCATCAACTCTTCCTGCACTCCACTTTTCTCTTGTTTTTGTAGGTTAAAAGTCAGGTGGACTATTTTGCAGTCATTTGAAAAGCATTAGATCAATACCTATGTCTGCTGGATAACTCAGATTTTAAAACTTCAGCCTCGTATTCAAAAAGAGGAAAATAATTTAGATGGTCAATTATTCCTCTTGGAAAATTCTTTTCATAAATATTTGAGCTATGAACATACTTATGACTGATTGTGACTGGTTGTAATTTGTGTTTTATTCTTCTGGAGTTATAGAGACCTTGATCTAAATCCTCAATGTAGAGTTATGAAGCTTTTGAATTTCCATGGTGCTGTTTTGAGAGTTTATCTCAGGTTACTTTTGTTGGTTGTGAAGGTGCCACAGTGTGGCTTCGGAGAATTAAAATCTGCCTCTGCTCATGCAATATCAACCACCCTACTTCTAACTCCTTACATGAACATACAAGTAGAAATGTGCAGTTGGCCTCAAGAAAGATGTCCTGTGTAGCATACCATCCCTATTCTTTTCCTCTTCAACTAATTTGCTATGCCTTCAATCCTTTTTATTTAGGAAGTTTGGAATTACCACTGCATATTCATTTGATGAGGAGCTTCCCAACTTGTCTTAGATCAGGGCCACCAAGAAACATGTTCAGACTTCCAAATGCTGTGAATTATTTTGACATTGATGATATTAGATTATCATGAAACATTTTCTTTCCATAATTACATATACATTTAGAATGTATACTGCTGAAAATGTTGATAGAAAGATGGGTTCATATGCACAGAAGCTGCTAAAGACTGATTAGCAAATTTGTCTTAAAGACAAATTTGGATGTAGGAAGGTGGTGAGGATGACAGATTGAAATATTTTTTGAAACAAGAAATTCAACAGTAGGGAATCCCTGTGCCATGAACAATCCAGAATGATTCATTGGCATGCAGAAAAGATAGTAAAACTCCTATTTGTTTTGATTTTTACATTTTATCTTAGAGGTTTTCAGTTTGTATGTTGCTGATACACACAAGAGCATGATGCATATGTAATTTAGAGAGGCATGCAGATTTGGCGCAACAAATTGCTATTTGGGAAGCCTATAGTTCTTATCTGACTGCCTGGAACTTCTATCCAAGCCAGCTTCCTACTAAAGCACATCCTGGGAGGAAGCAGGTGCTAACTCAAGTACTTCCACTGATGTGGAAGAGCTAGGTGGAGTTCCTGGGTCCTGGTGTCAGCCTGGCCCAGCTGTGACTGCTGCAGGCATTTGAGGAAGTGAACCAATATGTGGAAGATCCCTGCCTTTCAAATAAAATAATACACAGATTGTGTATGTTCAAAGCATTTTTAACTGATAAAGGTGTGATTTGAAAGTTTAGAAACCATTGCTTATAAAGGATGAGGGCAGGTAAGATTTTCATGATACTGTGGTGAGGAACAGGAGATTGTTACAGAACAAGTGCTCAAAACCTCAAAACTCTAACTGGATTTTACTGGTTCCAGCTATTTGATCAATAGGGAGTTAGTTCACTAACTCTCATTCTGATGCCAGGACAGTCCCTTTTAAGATGTCAAGAAATTGCTCAATGTTAGGATGTTGACTGAAGAAAGTAGATTTTAATCATGCTTTTTTTTTTTCACTCTGTTTTCTCAAGGGTCCCATGTGAACAGACAGTTTTGAGGGAGTTTACTGTTTGTGCAAGGTGACTGGCTGGGTAAAGAAGTCCAAGGTTTTCTTTTTTTATCTGCAGAACAAATAAAGCCTGGGCAAAGGTAACTGAAATGAATGTCTCCCACCTTGTGCCTCTTGCCTGTCTCAGAGGATGTTTGTGCGATGGTTGCACAATGGTGAGCTCAGTCTATGCATGTCCCATGGAAAGGGGGTGTATCTAAAGTCCTGCTGGTTAAAAGTACAACTGACCTTTAAGGTTCTTAGCTGGACAAGCAATTAAGGGTGGTATCTATACAAAAATCAGCTAAAAATGAAAAATGGATTTGCTGGTAAGATTTTGGTAGCTATCCTGATGCTGTGTGACAGAGGGCATCTGAATGGCTGAGTTAGAATGTTTTCTTGTTCCTCAAAGGTAGCTACAATACTGCTGTAAGAAAATGCTAAAATACATGTCCTAAATCAGGATTAAACTGGGTGTTGTTGGTCATGGTCAATGACTGCAAGGGTTGTCCTATGATTGGATCTTAGTAATTACTGACAAACATTCAGAACAGGCAGACATTCAGAAGATGTGAATTGCATGGTGGAGCCAGTCTTGGAGAAGATAAATTTCTATGCACAAATATTGATGGGAAAGTGGCATGTGACTGAGTGCTTACGTTAAGCATACATTATTGGAAAAAAAAAAACACTAGAAATACTTTGGGTATCACCGATTCTTACTGATCAAGTAGAAACTTAACAACTCTCCTTATTTGTTTTTTAAGATCTACTGATTTCTTTGAAAGTCAAAATTTCAGAGAGAGGGGAAGAAAGAGAGACAGAGACAGAAAGAGCAAGAGATCTTTCATCCACTGACTCACCCCCCCCAAATGGCTGTAATGGCCAGGAGTAGGCGGGGCAGAAACTAGGGGCACGGAGCCTCTGAAAGTAGCTATGGTTCAGATTATCAAAAGAACCATACCACTTACTGGTGTACTTGTTTAAAGCTGAAAGGAAAAATACAATTTTTTCAGGAGGGAACAAAGTCTTATTTTTGAGTTCAAGCCCTGCTGTGACACATGTTTTAGAATTTTACCACTAGCCAGTTATTTGAAGGGTACAACTAATTGTATTAAATATGTGTATTAATATTTGAAATTAGTTCTATAGACTGAGACACCAGATCAAGTTGTGAATAGGATTGGAGTCTATCATCGTTTGAAGTGGACACTTTCTGAATGTATACGTTTGCAGTTTTGTCCAAAAATAACGGCCCCTGGCGCAGGCCATTCTAGCTCTAGATGGTCTCAGTTGGTGTTCCAGCATTTGTAGCATCGTGTGTGTGAAGCGTCTGGTCTGCCTTGAAAATGAGCTCCTTTCCAAGGCCAGGCTGGTGACCCTGGGGAGACAGCAGTGTTCAGAGAGTGAGTGAACAACATAGGTAGACATGTTGGAAGAGTCTGGAACAGGCTTTGAATGCTGTTGAGCCTTGATCAGAAAAACAACAGTTATACTCCCAGAACTATGAAATCTGAAGAAGAAACCGAAAGAATGAACAGGATGGAAGAGAAAAACAGCGACAAAAGACAGGACAACTACGGGACAGGCTGCTAGCCATCACACAGTGTGTGGTTGGAGGGCTGTGAGCAGAAAACGCCTGGTTTTCCAATCTGGCACTCAGCTTGATGAGTCTGTTTATTCAGCTCCGGTATCAGACGTTCCCTTTTCCTGCCTGAAGAAGTCCCCTTTGAAGAGCTGCTCTGCTGGGGAGTAGTTTCCCCTTGGCTCGACTACTCCTGTTTGCAGACCTAAAGGAAAAGAACTGGAAATACCGCAAGAATGTTCTTTCAAGCCATGTCCCGGTGCCACGTGAGGGGAGGATGAAATAGCTGTAAAAGTTGTATTTCCTGGTTGAGGGATTTTTTTCCCCTCTTAAGTAAATTTTGCCCTGAACAAAGATGTCACATGAATGTGATTGGGGGGTCAGATGTTCTTGGGTACCTCCAGATCTGTGTGGGCAAATGGAAGCTGAGGCTGGAAGATCACTGAGTGTAGCAGCAAGATTCTGCAGGCAGAGAGAGAGAGAGAGAGAGAGAGAGAGAGAAGAGAGAGAGAGAAGAGAGAGAGAGAAGAGAGAGAGAGAGAGAAAGAGAGTGAGAAAAAGAGAGAGAGAGAGCGAGCTCAACTGTGAAAGCCAGAGACGTTTAAACAAGGGCCCTGCTACCTAGTTGTGCAAATGTTTCTCTGGAAAGCATGCGTGATGAGGACTCATCAGAGGGCAGTCACTCATGACAGTGAGTGAAATCACAAGATTACGCATCAAACTGGATCGTTGAGAGGTGGAAAACTTCACTTTGGGGTTTAATGTACTAGTCTTAAATTTTGGACTTTTTCAAAGGACTTTCTCATCCAGCCCCCGTGTGAACCCTGTGAAATGGCGAGAGAGAATGTCAGTCCCCCCAAATATTCCTCTTTGGAAAAGGATGTGGCCAAAGAGGAGAGGGGTCCTCCCAGTTGGTCACTGGCAGGGGTAGAGCGACAACCCAGGCCTCTTGACTCTGGGACTAGGTGGTGTCTTTTCTCTGTGTTCTTGGGACCAGTACAAAGTGCCAGTGGGGGTTTCAGAAAAAAAGGAAGGTGACATTCTGTAATCTCCTCCCAGGCGCACAGAAAGTTCCTGCGACTTTGAAGCTCTCTCAGGGATTACCCTTGGGGAGGAGTTTCAAAGGGAAACCTTCAGAAGGTGAGTCTCATATTCTAGTCCCCGTGGCTGCCCAAGCCTGTGGCTGGCTTGTTCAGTCTTTACCTGACAGCAGAAAGCAGCATGAAAAGAGTTTTTTTTTTTTTTTTTGGTGCCATATCTGACCTGAGCTCTTTGGTGAGACGCCAACTTCAGGGTGAGGCCCAGTGTTCCAGGAGCAGATATAGGGTTTGCAGGGGTTCCCTGAGTCCTCAAAAGGAGGTTCATGCACAAGGCACAGAGGACAGCAACAAGGAGTGCTTTATCCGGAAGTCAGAGTGAGCCAGAATTTCTTTCTGGGGCCGTGTGGAGCTGCGCCTGGCTTGTGGCTCCAAGGGGACACAAGGAGAGGTGGGCCTTGCGTGCTGCTGTTCTGGCTTTGACACGCAGAACCTTCTGATCCTTGATGTTTTTCTAGGTGTTTGTGTTCTCTAGGTAGGGCTCGAGTTGCTCAACATTTGAACCTCATATTGTAATTGTTTGTATCCTGGAAGGCTTTCCAGTGCTTGAAATGTCTGCTCAATGAATACCAGTCCTTTTTACTAGTGCTCCTCAGCCTGGAGTTGACTTTAAAAAACATTTCAGGACTTTAAGCAATTCTAAAAGCACAAACATGTTCTCAGAGTTGTGGCTTATTTTATGATTTTAAAGGATTATTTATATGTGTGTCTACATTGGTCCTAACTCAATGGGATTCCTTTAATCATAGGCTTAGGATGTGGGTACTTTTCCACCCATTTTACAGAGGAAGAGGTGGAGGGTAGATGGTCTTTGGGTCACACACCCAGGCTGTGGCAGAGTCCTTACCAGTCAGAACTGGTCCTTGTGTGGAGGGCATTTCTCTAGTGCCTGCTGTTTGCTTAATTGGAGGCAGTCATAGCCATAGTCAGGCCAGTTCTGTTGAGATTTCTGATTTCAAATGTCTCTGGGAGATCAAAGAGAAGGATTAGAAATAAAAAGAGACCCCTGAAAAGCAAGAGTAGACAGGTGGAATGATGTAGAGCTGAGGAGTTTGCATCTCATTTAATTCATAAGACCAGAATGCTTCCAGGTTTACCTGATGTTCAAGGGAACACTTACCATGCTTTCAGAAGTAATTGAATGGTTGCCAAAGTATTCTAAATAGAAGTTTCAGGATGGCTGTTTACTCTTTGATTAGTTGAGTGGTACAGACAGCCATCAGAAACTGGGACTTGTCAACTGAGAGAAAAGGTGGGTCTGAAACTTTGGCTCTTCCCCCATCCCCTTTCCCTTCGTTAGGAAAGGCCCTCTTCTTTAATCGTGGACTAGCAGATGATTGATATGACTGTACCCTGATTAGAAAAGGTTTCATTTTACTTGTGCATGGTACATGGAATTAGTTAAGGGTTGCATAGGAAAGGAAGTGATGGACTATTGTTCGCATTAAACTATAATGACAGCCTTCCTAACCACTGTGTATTTATTATGTAAGAAAAGAAAATGTCTAGTAAAATTCTGTATAGGTTAATAACACCTTCATAATATACTCCTTCTTTTCTATTGACTTGAATAGCCCTCCTACTGACTTTTAATGGATTATTAGAGTTAATTACATCAATTGCAATATAATTGATTCTTAAATACTATGTAGAAACCTCATACAATTATGGAAAAACAAAAGTTATCTAGACATCTCAAATCAAAAAAGATTTGGAATTCCTGCACATTTAATTTCTGATAATCACTAGTCAGTTTGGACATTAAGATTGCATGGTGTCTTGTTTTCTCTTTGCTAGGTTTTGACAGAATTGATAGTTTTACAACATTTAACTCAATACGCATGGAAATATAAGATTAAAGCTGTGAGTGCAATTTTTTTATTCTAAAAAAAGATCACTTCATGGCTTAAAAGCTGAAATATGTTACCTGCCTAACATTGACAGAAACAAACTCAAGGGAAAATCAAAAGTGGATTTGATGTGGCGTTTTAGAAATTTCTTCTCCACAGGAGTAAGGATCCCTGTGGGTCTTAGGATTTGTTCCCCGAGGGCTTTCAAATATGACAAGGGGACAAATTGTCTAAACGAGCAAAAACATTCCCTCCTTTTTAAAATCCTTAGGCAGGGGCTATGTGTTCTAAAGTCAAAATCACTGGTTGGAAAGGGAAATAACATTAATATCTGGTATTTGATGTTTATAGATCAAAAGAAATTCTTGTAATAGAGTTGTTTGAATGCAACCTTTTCGTTTTTAACTGATTTTTAGCAATTAGTTTGTGTGCATTGACAGTTATAGATAAATAAGAGTTTTTGAGAGGACTCTTCTGTTTTTAGATTATGCTGAAATGGTCAATAAATAGATGTCAAAGGGAGAGATCGCCTAATGCAGTAAGCAGGTACCGGGATGGGAATGAGTAGATCTAATGTTTTCTGTACTACTGAGCTTGGTGACCAAACTTGCTTGGGTCATAGTGTTCTCTTCGGTAAAATGAGAGACTCCCTAAGTGTCCTACCTTGTACCTCCTGTCTTGAACTCTCATTGGCTATGGTAACTTATCTTAATATAAGCTGCCTTGAATCAATATGTGTACATCCATGCGACTTACATTCTTATCGTGTATCTCATCTTAAATAGATTGTAAGTTTCCAAAGACAGGGACCATGTGATTCACATCTCATACACACTAGTTTCCTAGAATAGAACAGGGAGCTGTTTGGTTGATGTTTTACCAAATTGAAAAGAAGTGCTTCCATTTATTTCATCAAAGTCTTCATCTGTTGGAGATGGATCGCTGGCTAAGCTACTGGTTGGGATGCTTGTACGCCATCTTGGAATGTTGGTGTACATTCTCTTGTTCTATTTCTGATCCAGCTCCCTGCTAACATGCCTGGGAAGTAGCAGATGATGAATTAAATACTTGAGTCCCTGCCACCCATGTGGGAGACTAAATGGAATTTCTGGCTCCTGATTTTGTCTTGGCCCTGCCTAATTAGTGCAATCGATTAATGAGAGAACCAGCAGATGGAGATCTCTCTCTTTCTCTTTCTCTGATTCTTTACCCCTTATATGTGATTCTACCTTTCAAACAAATGAATATTTTTGAAAGTCTCGTTATAATATAAAAAGAATAGTGACAATAAATTCCATGTGTTATAATAGCATAATTTTTAAAAGTGTTTACGAAATACGTTATTGCATCTCATGAGACACTGAACTTTAAATTGAAGGCATTTAAGATGTAAAATTTTACTCAGTTTTTCTATAAATTGAAATGCCATCTCATTTGTATTGGGATGTTTAATGGAGCTTCAGCAGCTGACTTTCATGTTCAGTTGGTAAAGAAGCACATGACAATAACCATGAAACAAGAGATTTTTGAATGAGTGGAGGCTTGCCTCATAGTTATCAGACCAATCTATATATCTTAAATGACTTAGTAAAGAGGCCTAGTGATAGAGGAATCAATTAACCAAAAAGATTAGAGTTCAGAAGCAGATCTAGAAGTACAGGGACGTTTAACAGATAACATGGAGGCATTTCAAAGCAGTGACTCAACAGTACACCATTCAGGAAATGGTATTGGGACAACTGGCTCTCCATCTGGACTCATGGTATACACAGAAGTAAATTCCAGATGAATTAAAACTCTAAGCATAAAAATCAATTCTACACAAGTAGTAGAAGGAAATATGAATGAACCGTTTAAAAAATAATCTTGGCTTAATAGGTCTTTGTACACGGTATGGAAGATCCTGAGGGCATTAAGGAAAAACCTGGCAGATTTGACCTCATTAAAAAAAAAAAAACCTTTAAATAGTTAAAAAGGTGTCATGTTGGAACAAAATGTTTCATTTATACATTAGAGAAAGGAAGGACTAACACCCAACAGTCAAAGAATGCTTAGAAGTTAACAAGAATGACATAACTCACTTTAAAAGTAGGAAAAATAAATAAAACAAACAATATTCAGAAGAAATACAGAATGGCTAGCAAACATTTAAAAAAGATGCTCAGTGTTGTTAATTATAAAATAAATATACAATAAAAGAACATTAGAGTGAAAAAATATTAAGGGTGTTGATTGGCTGTAAGAGTTAAGATGAATGAATATTATAAAGATCATTGAGGAAACATGTTAGTACTATGCTAAGTACATCATGTACATTATACTTTTCATTTTTTTTTATTAATTGCATTGCATTATGTGACACAGTGTTATGGGCACTGGGATTCCTCCCACCCCTCCCCAAACCCTCTCCCCATGGTGATTTTCTCCACCTTGTTGCATTACCACAGTTCAAAATCAGTTGAGGTTTTTTCATTGGAAGTATTTACCAAGCATAAAGTCCAGTGTCTTATTATCCTAGTGGGTTCAACGATTTCTTGGTGAGACCATCTCTGGTCTGAAGGTAAAGCCAGCAAAGCATCATCCCAATCAATTAAAGGCCCCGACATAACATCAACAGCCATTTACAACCTCATGGCATCAATTGACATGACATTGATTAATAGTATGTTGATAGGAAGATGCGGTTTCTTAACTACATCCTGTGACTTCTTCATAGACATTTCAATTTTGGTTTGTATTCAACCTGATTCCGTACAGTTATCAGTTTAGGTACATTTTTTTAGGATGGGTGTGCAGAGAAATCCCCAATACCCCAATGAGGTGTAACTAATCTTTGTGTCCCACCTAGTGAGGCCTGTTTGGGTCCACGCTGGCCATTTCCTGTCTGATTCTAAGCTTTTCATGTTGTTGTCTGTCCATTCTAGATTTTTTTGTTTGTTCATATATTTGTTTGTTTGTTTTGAGGGGTTACTGGAGCGATCCTAATTGTCACCACAAGGGAGGGTGGGGACCCAGAGCCAGAGCCAGGCAAGGACCAGAGAGAGCTCGCCTCCCTATTCCCGAAAGAAGTTCATTCTGTTTCTGCAGATCGCTTAGTGCTCCTGGCCGTCATTCAGATGGTGCTGGTTTCTGCACGGCAGAGTTTGGACTTCCTTCCATCCCCTGTGGAGGCTCCAGATGGGGGTGGGTGACCTCAGAATTCTCGGCCTCTAAAGGCACTCCTGTTCCCTGCGGTCTCCTTAGCGGTTGGGATGTAGTCCTTGGTGTCCGTGTTGACGGTAAAGCATATATATATTTAAATTAAAAACTGTTTAAGAGGTACAGAGAGAGAGAAAGCTGCTGTCCACTGTCTTCCTCCCTGATGACATCCAGCTGCTGAAGGCAGGAGCTGGGAACCCAATCCTGCTCTCCTTTGTAGGTTGCAGAGACCCAATCACTGGAGCTGTCCTTGCTACCTCCCGGGCTTTGCAGTAGCAGGAAGCTGGAATCAGGACAAGCTGGATGTTGACTTCAGGCACCAATACAGGACACAAGCATTTTAACCACTAAGCTGAGCCTTGCTCCTGTATATTTTATCATACATATGGTGTCATAGCAGTTATTCCTACTGATAACATTAAAATATGTCTCAGATTTATTTTATTTTTGTTGGAAAGTCAGACATACAGAGAGGAGGATCTTCCATTCATTGATTCACTCCCCAAGCAGCTGCAGTGGCTGGAGCTGTGCCAAGCTGAAGCCAGGAACCCAGAGCCTCTTCCGTGTCTCCCACAAGCGTGCAGGGTCCCAAGGCTTTGGGCTGTCCTTGACTGCTTTCCTGACCACAAGCAGGGAGCTGGCTGGGAAGTGGGGCTGCTGGGATTAGAACTGATGCCCATATGGGATCCCGGGCATGCAAGGCGAGGATTTTAGCTACTAGACTACTGCTCCGGGCCTGTGAAAATAGGTCTAAATAAACACGTTTGTTCCTCAGATTGTTTCTCAGATGGAAAAATCCTGTTGTTATGCTTGACTTCATACTCACTGAGCTGAATTACTGATCTTTAGGTGCTAGTTACAAGTTACATGAATATAATGTAGTATTTTATGGAATCTCAATGATTTCTTTAATTAATCTTTCATTAATCTTGTTGCATAGGATGAATTAAATACAGTTTTGTACCTTTACTACAACTTCTGTCAACTCATATGAGGATCCCTTTGAATGCCAAGATTTGAGTAAGAACTGTGCTGGATTCGCCCCTTTTGCCTGCTATAATTGTTTTATATAATATCAAAGGACATGCACCACATGCCCCATCAACAACCTGAGTGTTAAATAAATCATTACATCCTGGATTCCAGGTCATCAGCAGGGTTAAAAGTCAATGTAAATAAAATCTTTTGATTAGTTTGAATTTGCTTGCAAATTGTTTGTTAGCAAGGAGTTAACAAGTTCAGACCTTTAGTCATATGAGTCTTTAAGGAAAGTTTTTTTTCCCCATTCCAATGACTTCCTGTTCATGGGAAAATGAGAGGAAATGAACCTCTAACAGGAGGATGGACCCACCCTTTTCCAGTCGTGTGGCTAATTTGTCAGGTGTAATATTGGCACCTGGTGGCTTGTGTTGGCTTCCTGCCCACCCTTGCTGGGGAAGAATCCAAATACTTGTAATAGGTGGTAGAAGACTTCAAAGCCATCTGGAAGAGAAAAGGATATTGTCATTAAAGAACTTAATAGAGAATACTCCCAATCATTTAGTGATGCCAAGATAAAAGGAAAATTTTAAAAACACATTATCCAGAGCTTTTTCTGATGTATCATATGACCTGTTAAAACAAAGTGAAGTAGTTGATGTAGTAGAAATAAATATTCAAGGATGTGTGTTCATTGACCAAGTGTTTATTTTTCTTGTTTTTACAAAACTAGTGGAGGTCAATAATTGATAAGATTATGAATCATTTCTTTGAAGATACACTTCTCCTACTTTAAATTCATCTGCAAATGGGTTCTCTCTTTGTGCCTGGTAACTGAACTATTCCCTTGAATCAAAAGGAAAAGCTATGGTAACATTGAGTGCATCCGATAAATGAAAAGGGGTGACATCCGTTTTCAGAATCATTAGGAATTTTGGATAGGCACACCTGGTTCAGTTCCATACCTCTCAGTTTTCAGCTAGAAATAATTACTGCCTTTTGAACAATGGTGTAGTTAATTGTTCAGCAATTCAAGGTAAATCTGTCTGTGAATGGAGATTAACAAAACTATAATCAATAGTCATTAAGCCATAGCAAATTCTACATAACAAGAGAACTTCTTTTAGGTTTTACAATCAATGTAAGCTGTATTGGCTTAACATACCTAGAGCTCTCATGGCAGAGTCAACATTCATGGATATGGATACAGATGGTCACTGTCCCTGAAGCATCCTCTTCAAGTCTCAATCAGTTAATTATTCATATGGAATGATCAACAAGTATTTATTGAGTTTTCATTAGCCTAACGCCATATTAGAAAAATGTAGTGAATTACTGATCAACATCTTCTGAGTATCTGCTCTGTTGTAGGTTGTATAATTAGATTCTCCCTGCTGAACACTGGGTGACTTTTTATAGGGGAAACAAGAACATATTTCCTAGGGGCATCTGAGATCTGTGAGTTCATGGCAAAGTGAGACGAGTTTTCAGAGACCTTACAATCTTATAAAATCTATCTGGCTATCCAGCTTAAACACAAAAATAATGAAAATATAATACACTGTGTGATAAAAACGGTCAATGAAGTAGGAACTGAGGAGGGGAGCTCAGTATTGAACGAGGTAACTTTTGAGAGAGATTACTTGAATGGCAAGATGTGAGAGGGGAAATTCCTGTGTCTATGGAACCATATCACTAAAGATAAAAATTAAAAAAGGGGGATTATAGGGCTTTTCAAATAAAAGACCTATTTATTTTTATTGGAAAGTCAGATGTACAGAGAGGAGGAGAGAGAGGAAGATATTCTGTTCGGTGATTCATCCCCCAAGCTGCTGCAATGGCTAGCGCTGAGCTGAGCTGAAACCAGGAGCCTGGAGCTTCTTCCAGGTCTGCCACATAGGTATAGGGTCCCAAGTCTTTGGGCTGTCATTGACTGCTTTCTCAGGCCTCGAGCAGGGAGCTGGGTGGGAAGTTGGGCCAGTGGGATACGAACTGTCAGCCATATGGTATCCCGGCACATTCGAGGTGAGGATTTTGGCTGCTACGCTACCGCACCAGGTTCAAGTGTGGAATAGCTTTGAGACAATCAAAAAAGGAAATCAGGGCTGAGAACTGGGTATGAGTATTGAATGAGGCAGGGCTTAGGGAGGGGAGACCTGGAGGTGCAGTGGTTTCAGTTTCCCATGTGGTGGGAAATGAGGTGAATGGATTGGATGATAGATGGGTTGTAGAACCCCCAAAAAAGCCAGTCGAGAAATTTCGATTCTTGAAGGGTGCTGGTAGGGTCAAACAATTTAAATAGCTATTTGGGAACATTTTTCTGGCATTGGTGACTACAGCAGGGAGAGGCTGTGGCTTGTGCAGCGGTGGGTGGAGATTTGTTAGAAGATTCTTGCTGGAAACAGAAACAGCCGTAAGTGATGATGATGGAAAGAGAGAGAGACTGAAGACATTGTGAAGGAAGGAAGGATTGGGATTGGACATAGGAATTGGGGAGAAAAAATAAGTCAAAGCTAATTAGAAACTTTCTATCCTAGAAAGCAGGATAGCTGATAGCACCCTTCGTCTGCTGATAAAGGGAAATGATGAGTTCTGTTTTTAGATGGGATATAAATATGGGATCAATTGGGATGTCTGATGAAATGATGTTATTGGCAATGACAAGCACAAAACTAGAGTAGCCAAAAGGCTGCATGAGTCATCAGGGAGTCATAGTTACCCCCTGTCAGGAGTGCTAATTCCATGGCTAATTTACAAGGCTGTTGTCACCTCATCCCGTAGGAACTCATCTCCAACAACCCCATGGTCTGTCCTCCTCCAGTTGAGCCCATCAGAGAATGACACTTTTCTTTTTCACTGATTCTTGTTCTATTTCTCTCCTGTAACTCTTTCCCTGAGTCTCTGGTTTTTAACCTCTCCCCACACTGGAGTGTCAGCTCAGGTCTTTCTCGCATTATGGAAATGTTGCCTCAGATCCCGACCCTTCCCTTTTGTCTCTTGTGAATTTCTGTAGTATTTATAAGCTGTATGGTTTGTAGTAGCGCTCAGTCCTACACATGTCTGTGTTGTTAAATCAGATCAAACATAAATGCCTACCTTGTTTTGTCAGTAACACTATAAATGCCTCGAGGGTAAGGATCAATGTTCCCCTGGCACCAGTTAGGAATTCCAGTTGACTGTTAAGAACAGAGACTTCGAAACGGTGGTTTGAAAAATAAGGGGTGTTCTCTTCCTCATATTAGGAGAAGCACAGAGGTGGGTAATGCAAAGCTAATTTGGTAATCTTGGTAAGAACGGAGGCTTGGTCTTTCTCTCTTTTTCCCCCTTTGGCCTTTCCTTAGCATGAATCACATGCCAGTTGGTCCTTTTCAACCCCAGCACCTGTGCTCCTCAGACAGAGGAGGAAAAGCAAGGGAAAACTAGACTTGGACTGAGACAGTCTGTCTTGTCACTCAGCCTGAAACTCCATCCCTCAGCCTCTGCTATATCCCGTGGCTCAGCAGTTATCAGCCACGCCTACTTGCACGGAATGTTGCACGTAAGGTTTCTTGGCTGGGTGTATTATTATCCCCAAGAAAATCTGCTATTTTATTAAGAAGGGGATCTTTATTGGTAACCGGTGTACAGCTGTCTATTCTCTATGTACCTCTATGAATATATATTCACATTTACATATGTAGATATATACATATTTGCAATGTTGTTCAGCTACTTGTTATGTGTATGTATATTTAATATGCATAGCTCTATTTGAAAGAGAACAAATACATGGATTTTGCATATATAAACATAAATATGTGTATATTAAGAGATGATGCCACATCTAAGAACATGTGTAAACACACCCATGAGTAAGACATCACTAGAACTGAGCATACTCAAAGAAAGATATATTAAACATAATGTTAATGATCCCATCTATTATAGCTAGTCATAAATGAAGATATTTTTACATGGGTGACTTTCACCAGTATGAGTGCAGAATTAAGGCAAGCATTCGCTCTATTGTTACAAGAGGTCTGGCTAATTTTCTAGTGTCTGTCGTCAGTATCACTATTGACAGGAATCTCCGATAGCAGTCACTTCCTCACCTCTCTTAGGAGTTAAAGGTATGGAACTCGTGATCCAAGGTTTGAGGTGCACTTTTTCACGTTTCCCCAGGATTCAGCCAGTGGTCCTCAGTGCTGGTGACAGACTTTAAATCTGGGAATACCTGTGAGCTTATATGAAGAAGTTACAGCTTGGAGAAAGACACCCAGCCATGTGATAGTTCCACTCATCCTGGGCGTTCTAATAACCTCACAGAACCTGTTGAAGTGTCTCTCAATGTTGAATCTTTCGCTTTGTCCTTGTGCTCCCTTCTTGACCTTCAAGGGAGTGACTTGATACGACTTGATACAGTTTATAAGCAAAGCTGTAATTAAGACCCAGTTCACCTAATTCAAAACTCTTTCTACTATGTGATTCGCAACCATGATGATGATGATGTCATTTGCACAGCACTGTAGAGAACTTCATCAGTTGTGCACCAGAGTCAGAGTAAATTTTATTGATACTCTTTATAAAGAAACCTTATGTGAAAATCATGCAGATGCTGGGAGGAGGGGGCTGTCTCCTGCCATGTGGCTACTGGAGGAACCCCTTCTTCCCCTGCCCCCCACTCCAGACTTACTACACCTCATCAGTGGCTGTTAACTAGGCCAACATACCACAATGCTCCAATCTGAGTCCCCTAGGTTAATCAATGAGTTAAGGTGCCATTTGCTGCTGGGACATTTCCTAGTCACTCCTTTTATTATTTAGTCTTTGCCAATGTAATTATGTCTTGGTAGTGAAACAACCAAATCAGAAAGAAAAAGAAAAATTTACTAGATTCTCTTGCTACACATCATTGTCTTCAATACGGCACTCGAGTTTCTAATTTTCTAAGACAATGTTATCATGTAGGTTTCCGGCACGTCTTAATTTGCTGCCTGATGGAGTGTGTGGCAGGCAATTTTACACCAGGACCAAATGTGATATAATTGCATTGGCAAAATGAGATGGATAGGTAGAGGATCTGTTGCCTATCAAGAGAATACCAATGCTTTGGGTAACAATAGTGTGGCTGGCTGGCAGGCAGTGAAACAGTTAAAGACAAGCAACGTGAATTGGAACATCCTTGTTTGTTTTCTTTTGCATCCTTAAAGTTATCCAAATGGAGTGTTAGCTTTAAAAAAAGAAATGTTTTCTTGGGAGAAGACAATATTTTGAAATGTTTTTAATTCATGAGAGCCCATTTCCTTCAGTCTCCCATTGCTGCGTGAGGTTGAACAAATGTTAGCTGAAACTAATTAATTAAGTTTGCAGAAAGTAGCAGCAGGGGATTGAAAACTTGAAGTGCAAGTGAGCATTTTGACTGGAAACATGTTGCCTGCCTGAGAGACTATATCTGGATTGAGTGGTTGCCGAGTTATCCACAGAAACACAGAATCTCTGAGAAAATCAGGCTTGGCAGGGAGAAAAATATCCCTGGCTGGCAAATTTATTCACTGATTTTCTGCTTTCAGTGCATGTGTTTTGCTTGGTTCTGGCCATACACTGTTATTTTGCTATCCTTTCTCTGTGTATGGGGACACCATAGACCTATCCTCAAAAGAATAGAGACAATATACAAATATGAGTAAAATACACCTGTTGTGTGCCAGATTCTTTACATGTGCTATTCCCTCCTGTGATGTAGATATAATTTGCTATTTGACAGATAAGGAAACAAGACTCAGAGAATCTAGAATCTAGAATCTCCCTCAAGAGCCTTAGTAGGCAGTGGAATAGGGTCCATTGCTGATCCAATGCATGAGTTTTCAGCTCTGCCAGGATGCTTTCCCATGGCATAAAGTCTTATCAGACCACAGGGAGCCCTTCTAGTCTCTTTCCTAGGTTCTCTTGTGGTTGGGGAATGGACAATCCAGGGAAAGGCCTGGGGAATACAGCCAGTGTAGTCCTCAGATCTCGAGGTGATTTGAGGATCACATTTTGAGGAACACATGGTTAGTCCTAAACAAGATTCCCTGAACTAGGGCCCTTGCAGCCTTCAAACCATATTAGATTATTCATAATCCTTTGGGGGATTTGAATCCATATGTAATATCAAAAAAGATAGGCCAGAGTTTCCGTGTAGCATGTTAAGCCACTCTTTATAACCCTGGCATCCCATATCAAAACACTGGTTTGAGTCCAGCCTATTACATTGCCAATCCAACTGTCTGCTAATATGCCTGGGAGAACAGTAGAAGGTGTCTCAAGCACTTGGGTCCCTGTGACCTAGCTGGGTGACCTGAATGGGACTCTGACTGATGGCTTCATCATGAACCAGACCTTGCTGCTGTGGTCATTTGGGGCATGAACATTTGGTGGAAGGTCTCTGTCTCTCTCTCTCTCGTTCTTGCGCTCTCTTTCTTTTCTGTCTTTCTTCTCTGTGCCTTTTGCTCTACCTTTCAAATAAATAGATCCTTTACAAAGATAACGGAATTCATGGCAGAAATTGAAGTTGATAAGTCCTGATTCATAAAAGAGGAGCTAGGAAAGCTCTAAATGGATTCAGATATGTGAAGTTGTGAGTAGAACAGCCATGACTAATCCGAGAAAGCTTTTTCTGGAGGAAGCCGCTATAGAGAGGAGGAAGGACATTACAGCTGAGACGAGCTGTCCTTAGGGCTGTTTCAGTCACCAAGGTCTTTGTGTTCCAGTCATGATGCAAGGCTTGTTGATCTGGCCTCTAAAAGCCTACCACTTTAGTTTCATCATTTTGCTCTTTGCACTGCCAACATTGAAGATTATTACGATGTAGATTAGGAATTTATGGAAGAAGTTGTAAGAAATGCAATAGACCAACTCATAATGTGCATTGGATAAACCATTAGATAGTGAAACATTCTGGGATACTTGGGGAGAACGGCACATGATTTTCTGAGATGTTCAGGAAGATGTGGTGGAGACAATCATTTGTTGAGCTTACTGTAGATATTTCTGGCAAGAAAAAAAATAAAAATTACAATTTGAGGCTGTATTTGATAAAATATTTTAGAGGCTAAAACTTTATGGAAGAATGACTAAATTTAGATGTGCAAAACTTAAATGGGCAAAATTTATCTTGGTCACAGAAGAAAGCTCACAATAGCAAATGCTATGAATGACGAGTATTCATATTGCAAAAATGCTTGTTAATGAATTAAATCTTGATTGTAAACATATGTAGAAAAATTTAACTAGAGAATCATCAGTAACAATGGAATAGAAAAACACTGAAAATCTTGACTATTCTATATAAAGATTGTTTATAGAATTAACTTATGATAATGGCAATTTCTGCTTTTGATTAGTAGCACGTCTGCTATGAATGCAATGTGAAAATTATATTTTTTAAAGATATTGGAAAGTAGGAAGTAAATAGATCAGATAAAAATTCCAAAGGAAGTTTTTTTTTTTTTTCCACAGGTGATCTGAGACTCACCCATTTTCCTTTTTGGGGGACAATCATATGCATGGTCAAAGACTGGACTTCAGGAAGTTTTGTCCTAGAAAGAGGGACTCTACTTGGGAAGGGCAAGACAGCAACCAACAGTATTTGCTCTGAAAAAAAAATGTTTCACAATGAAAATTAACTGCTGTTGGTGTTATTCTGAAATTTTAAAAAACCACGAATGCAAAATGAATAGGTTCAAGATCACCTCACTCCTGTCGTTATAACAAATATCTTCAGATCTTGACCTGTCCTTTCTTGTATCACCTTCCTTCTCTGTGTGTCAAATCTCTGTGTTTCTTGTATAAAGAACCTCGTGGTTGCCTTCGAAGCCCACCTGAATAATGCAAACTAACCCCTACATGTCAAGATCCTCTGTGAAATTCATTGCTGCCATTCAAGGTACTATTGAGAGGTTTCTGGCATTAGGACACTACACTGACATGCATCGAACTTCCCAGAGCAACTTTTAGGATGCCATTCCTAGGCTACACCTCTGACCAGTTAAATCAGAATAGCTGGGTGAGGTTTGGGCTTGGGTATTTTTGTTTAAAAAAAAAAAACTTTCAACAAGACTCTACTATATAGTCATGGTTGAGAGCTACTGGGCTAGGGCACTGTGGGGGCAGGTGTCATTATGATGGTGGATAGAACCCTATCACTGGAGAGTTCTGTTCCCTTTTTGAATGTCAGTGCTGTCTGAATGTAGGCCTTCTGGAATGAACCACTTTGAACTGTCTCATGATTTGGAGTTCTTGGCCCTTCCTCTTTGTTTCCTTGCTCCTTCCTCTGCATCAAACAGACCCTGAAGTCCTGGATGTGTGAGTCCTGAGTCAGTCCAAATTCTGAAGAATGTATAGAGCTGCCAAGTCAACGGAGATCAAAACTTAACTGGACTCACACAAATATAAGGGGACTTTAAAAAAAATTCATGGAAAATGGGACTAAAGGCTAAGTTTATTTTTGCTGCATTTCTTTTGAAATCCAAAAGTATGCATTTCAAAAAAAAAGTCATGAAAAATGTGTATTGTGAAGAAACTATGCAAGGATCTGAAAAATGTTTTGCCCACAAATAAAATAATTTTAACTTATTCTTTCCATGAACTTTTGGAAATTGCCTCGCTTAGTGAGACTGCCCTGGAAAGCAAGTGAAAGTCCATAAACTATGATCTCAGGATCATTGTTTTAAAAGTTAACTTCAGTCTGAACGAGAAACTAATCACATAAGCACACCCAGCATTATGAAAATATGCCTGAACTCCAGATGCTCCAGCACCCTCTACATGGTTAAGCTGTAGAAAAAGACCTGTTCGGTCACTATTCTTTCTTAGCTATGAAAATCTTGAATTTTTTTTCAATGAGTGTATTTGTAGGAAAATAGAAATTTGGTCTATCAAGATCCCCATGGTTATCAGTTGCTCTGGCCCCAAGACAAATCCAGTTTCACAGCCAGAGGAACTTGTCATTTGGGAACTTGGAGAATGATCATCTAATTTATTGTGAATTTAAAATCCTGAGAAATAGAATCAATTCAGAGAATTTCTATAAAACCTTGGGAGCTATTTGCTTGCAGATCAACATTTTTAAATGCCAATTTGAGGGAAATTCCCAAGCCCAACTCATCTCATTGGGATTAATCTAAAGGCGAAATCATGGGCTGCATTTTAAGCATTTTGAGTACTCAGAGTACTTAACAGGAAGTTTTTTGCAGCCAGGTCCAAGGTCTAGGTTGTGCCATCCTTCTAACTCTGGGCAAAATTATCTCTAGCATGGCACCATATTGTCTGAAGCTCCTTGTGGCATCAATCACCTCTACTGGAGCTGGACATCAGGAAGTCATTGAATGAAAATGTGATGCTTTGAGGCCAATTCTTCCATCATCTGACTCGCCCCCACCCGCCACCCCTGACCATCACCATAGAGCTATCCTTTTCTTGTTTCCAAAATCGCTTGAATCCGATTATCTCATATCTCAGTAAAAGCATTAAAATGCATACATTTACTAGTGAGCCTGTCTTTGAATCCTCCTAACTTAGAGTGACTGGGTGCTGGTTTTTCTTGTTGTGTCTTTTAGGCTGAGCTTGTTCATTGCTCAAGAAAGGTATGAGTGAATGCTGACCTCCTTGTAAGAACTCCACTGCGAAGCTTTCTGTGTAACACATCCTTCCTTTTTGAGAATGCCAGTGTACACCTTATTAATTTTCCATGCTTGCTCCTAACTTATAATTCTAAGTGGAAACCAGTGAGATACATGGTAATCACAACAATTTATTTCTGCTGAGAAGATCTGGTGGGTGGCCTCAGTAACACTTTTCTTATGTAGGGAGTAGGTTGATAATTTCACCTGCGCCACTATGATAAACATCAGAGCATTCACCAAAGGGGACCGGGAGGCTATGGAGTGGCCAGCGCCACCATTCACCCGGATGTGGACTAAGACATCTGAAAACAGCTTTGCTCTCAAGCATGAATTCCCCTCTTTCTCCAAAAGGCAACAATGGCTGAGGCATTGGCACACAAATACTTGCAAAGTGAAAATGGATCCACTTCCACAGCTCCTGTTCCTGGCCTCTGGAGGATAGCCTGCCAACCGTGCATGCATGTTGGTTTGGCACTGAGACAAATGCTCCCTGGAGCATAGACTGAAACCACCAAACTGATATCACATGGGATGCCAGCCAAACCCTGACCTTGCTCTCTGTAGGTGAGTGGCTGTGGAATTAACCTGTGTGGCTTCCTGCTCCTGCCTGCTTGGTGACCTGCTTTTCTTTGTTTGTTTGTTTGTTTTTGGTTTTGGTTTTAGTTTCTTGCTTTTGTTTTTAATGTCACATTTGAATCTTGTTGCTCTCCCACTCCACGGGTATCTACCAGCTGCAAAATCATTCTCCTGGGCTTGGCTTATAAAGCACGGGTAGTTCCTTGGTCTCAAAATATCCAGAAACCGAAAATGTCTTCTATCCCTGTCTTCTTAATCCTTGGGGGTTGGGACGTTTGTGCTTCAAAATCATGCCCAGAGAGCTGGCTGCTGTCTGGCATCACCAGTATCTGGGATTACTATTTGTTCCTTTTGCATCCTCCTTGTCTACATTTTTCCTGCTGCTCAAGCTTCCCCCGCCTCTTTTTCTGGTTTTCAACCCCTATTTATTCAGAGCTTCCAATAGTCAAAGTTTTTCATGAATTCAAAGCTTTAATTTAGCATGTGGGGTGCTGGCTCTTCCAGCAAGCTGCTTTGGTCATTATTTCCAACTTGAGAGAATAAAGAGGCAGCAGGGGTGTAGTAGAAAGAGTTGGGGCTGAAGCCAGAAGGCCTTGGGTACCAGTCCCAGCTCTAACTAGCAGTGGGAGTCTGGCTGGGACACGCCCTGCACACGGGCCTCAGTTTCCTTACAGATGGGGTGAGGAGTTTGGACAAGAGGCTATCTCTTGTTCGCCTCATGTTGTCTTTCTATTGCACTCATTATTTACATGAAATCCATCTTCTTGGGTTGTGCCGGTCACACTTTTCTTTTCTTTTGAAAAACTTTATTGTTAAGTAAATGAATGGGGAGATGTGAGAAGCCTTCCTAAGCTAGATCTGTCAACTGCAGAAAAATGAAGGGGGAAAAAAAAAATCTATTTTTTAAAATCAGTATCCAGAGGCTGATAGCCTAGAAATGAAACGCTGCTTCCTGTCTTAAAATGTTCGACAATGTTTTCCACCAGGATGAGAAAGCGACTGAAGGAAGACAATGTGTGATTGCTTCTAAAGGCTCCTATTTCTGTACTGTAGCATAAGCACATGTGATTGTTCAAGTCAAATCGTACTTTTGGAAGGAAAAGGTTAAAGTTGGCTACTGATATTCATCAGGAGATGGATATTTAATCTTTAATCTCTTGTCCTAGCCCTCTACTGTGGATCAACTCATTATCCCGAATAAACGGTGTGTCATTCCCATTATTTATGTTTCACTGCAGCCAAAGTATCTGGACCTCATTTTAGTGAGCGCCATTCATTTCGACCCATTCAGTATTAATCTCCCTGCTAACATCTTTCCTGTTCCATGTGCTGTCTCCTATTTGCTTTTATGTTTTCTGCAGCGTGTTTATAAAAGGATAATCTTTTACAAAGCAGACAGAATTTTTGCGTATAAACTGCTCTGTTTGAATGCCTCACCGATATACCATCTACAAACTGAAGTGTTCAGCAAGATTAGCAAAGCCCGGAGCTACTGAGCTGGGGGAAAGAAAACATGAGAATGGGTGCCTTCTCTTTAGGAGGCAAGGGTGATGCGAGATGCCTTTGCTTTTGCAGTGGTGGCAGAAACAGAGCCATTGCCTCCCTGATAGGGCTGCTTCCCTGGAGATCCAAGAGCCACCAAAGCAAGCTGTGGGAAGTCGGGACAGGGATGAAGTAAGCGGTTGTCCTATGACTTCATCCCCAAGATCTCTGCAAGTACTTGACAAGCACCAAATTTACGTCTAATCTCCATGTCAGCTAAATTCTTGTTAAGTTCAGGAAGTATCCCCACACTGATGCCCAGCTGCACTGAGGTTAAATTGTGTGTATTCTTCTGGCCAACCTTGTAGGAATGGCTGTAGCAACAGAGGAAGGAACCAAAGGAGGAAGGATGCTGCCTCTGCCTCCTGCCTCTGCTTCTTCCCTCCCTAGGGGCTTCGGTCTCATCCAAACCATTCACTTTCGCGGAGTGGAAGTAGAGAGCCCTTCATTTTGACAATGGACAAGGACGGTTCCTTTATGGAATTTTGCATGGCATGGGGTCTCAACTATGCCCCCGATGAAAAGACTTAACAGATGGACTCTGAGAATAGGAATACATTCAAGAAAAAAAATTTAAATAGCATCCCAGTGGAAGGGGGGTTGCAAGCCTGACCACTGCAGGAGCTGAGCACAGGAAGCTGCGCTGAGATGCTTTGTACCTCAGACGGGGTGAGTTCAGCTGCGGGAGAAGCACAGAAGCATCTGAAACACAAACTGTGATTGAGTTTTGAGTTGGCAATGCTGTGGGGGAAAAAAAAATCTCAAGGTACACGGTGCCAAAAATTATACGTGCCTTCAAAGAGTATTTTTTTTTTCCCAACAAATTGATCACTTTGATTACTCAATAGCAAGGCTTGTTATTTTCTGAGGAGTGCCCTGTGTATACATGAGAATATTTGCTTACATTTCCACATTTATTAGGGAAAAGTTCAAGACAGACATGTGGTCATGTCATGTTAACAGCATAGACCCTTCCATCTTAAAGGCCTGCCAAATATTTTCTGAAGATTTAAGCTGTAAAAACACTTGGGATGTATCCATCAAAACTCCCTCGACAATGAACACTATGGGGGATTTTGTTGAGCCAAATGCCACCATTGTTGGCCACTTATGAGGGTGTTAACTAGGAGGGATGCCTCTGTCTCAATCTGCAATCCACATTGAGGGGAGAGCTGACACACGCTGGTGGAGCCCTAGAATCCAACTTCCTTGGGCTGCTCTGTGTGGCCTTTGGGAAGGGTAACAATGAAATGACAGCTTGTCCTCACCACTTGGCAGGAAGCCTCTGTACTTGGGGTTGGAGGAGGGACTCAGAGAGACAGGGGGATTTTTTACAGTGAGCCTGGGTCAACTACAGTGTCTACAAGAACAAAGGGACCAGGTCTGATGGCACAGGATCAGCCTCTGGACTGCAGGGGGAGTTGGCAGCAATGGCTCCTCCCAGCTTCTTTAGGAATATGTAAAACATGCTGCTATGCAGAAAAGTGGCACTGGTTGCTTCCTAGATGTCCGTCTCCGTGCTGGCTTGTTTTGAACTCTATTGCTTCTAGCTTCCATTCCTTTCTTTCTCCTACACTTTTATTTCTTCACCTTTCTTCAAGCTTCTTTGTTTCTCTCCAAGAAGCCCTGGCTCCTTCCCCGCTCCCCTTTCCTTACCTCTATACTGTATTTCTTTTCTTTGTGTTAGGGTTATCAGGGGCTGTAAAGAAGACAGACGATCTTTCCTTCAAAAGACTCATGGGATGAATCTTCATATCAGAGAGTCTAGGTTGGAGTCCCAGCTCCAGCTTCCTGGAAGCTTGGAAGCAATGGTGGTGGCTTAAATGACTGATTTCTTGCCACACACGTGGGAGACTTGGTTTGAGTTCCCCCATGTGAGTGGCATGGTCTTACATTGGACTTAGCTCAGCCTCAGCAGTTGTGGGCTGGTTTTTTTTTTTTTTCTTTTCTTTTTGGTTCTCAAATAAATAAATACTTTTTAAAAAGGTTAACACAGCAAATAGGTAAACATGATCAATAGGAAAAGTGTCCACTGTTAGGATGACTGGTGGAATTCAGTTTGCATTTTAGCACCCATCACTCATGTGAGGCTGCCGGCAGCTGTGTATGGAGAGGACTCTGAGTTCAGACCAGGGCTCAGGGGAGTAAATGCCCTGATCAACTGTTTATGACAGCGGAGGACACAGGGCGAGTGATAGGGAGGCAAACTCGTGGTGGAAACTTTGCTGGGTCTCAATCAGGCTTTCTCAGTTGTGGCACAGCTAACACCGGGTTTGACCAATTTTTTTATGGCTAGAGACCTTGCTGTGCACTGTGGGACAATGTTTACAATCCTGGCCTCTACCTATGAAGTGCCAATTGCACCTCTAGAGCTGTGACAACTGAAACTGTCTTTAGACATTGCTGGCTCCCTGGGGGCAAAATTGTCCCTATTTTAAAGTCAGTGGTGTACATATTACTGCAGGATTAAATAAAGGGAAATAAATGAGACAATTATAGAGAAGGGAGGGATGCATAATTTTGTGAAAGGAGTGAGGCTGTGCAGAATTTGTCACAAGGGATATATTGCTGCTGAGGCTTGCTAGGCTGTTCTTTGGGCTACATTTTCATGGTTCTAAAGTAATGTCTGTGACTGGACCAGGATCGTTGGGACTGGAGCCCTGGACCTCAGAGAAAGAAGGGTTGCAATTCCACAGCAACGAACTGACAGAAAGATTAGTGTGGCAAAAGATTGGTGGAACCCCAGGCCACATTATTCAATGTAAGTGGGGTTTTCTGTGTTGGAGATTTTGGTAAACAAGGGTACAGGTACTGCCATTGATGGATTACAGAGTAGAGTGGTCCAGATCAAGGAAACAGGAAGAAAGTTTCCTTTTAAGCCCTGGGGATCCAATAGGATCTGCGATTCTAGGCAATGGGAATTAGAAAGCATAGCCATTGTCATCTCCCTGCCTTTAACTGTCTTGACTGAGTTGATAAACAATGACAAGTACCCATGTACTTGATCAAATAAGTCAGTGGCTTCAAGGACATGTACAGTTCAACTTTTTCTTTTTTCTTTTATGATACAATTCCATAGGTTCTGGAATTCCCTGAATTCCCTCCCCTCCACTGATTTTTTCCCTTATATTATTTCAATAGTGTAGTGCTACATAAGCAGTGATAAGTCCATAATTCTGCTTTTAAGTGTATCCTGACATTGCAGGTATGAATAATGGCAGACAGTCCAGCACCCTATTGTGAAGTTATATTTCTAGTAGTTTCATTGGGAGTCCATCTTTGATTTGGAAATACAGATGCAACTGTTTCTAAGCGTGTTCTTAGGTTTCCAGCCACAACTCATTTCCTGGGGTTTGTCACTATTGAAAAGATTTGGGTCAGACTTTGATTTCTGCTTTTTGCTCAGATACCATGACATGACAAGTGAGTCACCTCATCTCTCTGGGCCTAAGCTTAAAATCCTTAAAATGGGGATATTATTTTCAACTTAGCAAGCTGTCATGAAGACTAAATGCCATACATCTAGCACCATCTGCAGAAATTGGCATTAATTAGGGGCTCCAAAAGTATTAGTTACATTTCTTGATGCGCTCTCACTTTGGATCCAGCAATTTTTTTTTCCTGGTAGGCTAAGTAAAGTGGGAACAGACAGAGCCTTTTGATTTCCATGAAGGGTTTCCATGAAGCTGCTGTTGATCTGCCTATGTCAGGACATACATGTAGGTCAGCATATCTTGTTCTGCCCAGACTTTCCACTGGCATGCTCAGGTCATCTCTGTTAGGAAAGACCCTCTGCTTCTCTCTGAATATCCAGTGAAATGCTGTCTCATTACACCTCCATAGGCACACACATAGCAGTACTTGACCAAAATGTGAGGTTTCTCCGTGGTCCAGTCACATTGACAAGTAGATCATTATAAAGCTCAAGGCATTCATCTGTAAAATATGAGTAATACTAATATTTGTAGGGTTAATATAAGGAAGCTTCTTTTTTTTTTAAATATTTATTTTTATTATTATTATTTTTTTTATTGGAAAGGCGGATATACAGAGAGGAGAGACAGAGAGGATGATCTTCCGTCCCATGATTCACTCCCCAAGTGAGCGCAACGGGCCGATGCTATGACGATCCGAAGCCAGGAGCCTCTTCCAGGTCTCCCACGCGGGTGCAGGGTCCCAAAGCTTTGGGCCGTCCTCGACTGCTTTCCCAGGCCACAGGCAGGGAGCTGGATGGGAAGCAGGGCTGCCGGGATAGAACTGGCGCCCATATGGGATCCTGGGCGTGCAAGGTGAGGACCTTAACCACTGCACCACCGCGCCACCGCGCCGGGCCCAAGGAAGCTTCTTTTAAAAAATTATTTGAAGGTCAGAGTTAGAAAGATTCCATCTGCTAGTTCACTCCCTGCATGAATATAAGAGCTGGGACCAGGTTAGGTTGAAACCAGGAGCCAGGAGCTTTGTTGTGGTCTTCCGTACAGGTGACAGAGCCCCAAATACTTGGGTCATTGCCATTATCAGGGGGCTGGATTGAAAGTCAAGTAGCTGGAATATGAACTGGTGCACGTATGGGATGAAGGCAGCCCAGGAGGCCCCATGAAAGTCTTGGTCTCAAGTTAGTGAAAATAGAGTGCCCTCCACATTGTTCAATAACTTTTACTACTGTTATTGCTGTTTTTATGGAAAGCAGTGACATATGAAGACCCCTGAACAGAGGGCAATGGGGGTGCTGGGAAAGGGCAGAAGAGCAGGGCTGACTTGACCGGTGTGTGACTTGTGGAGTCACACAGGGCCAAGGAGGGGACCGTGTCGTACTAAATGACCTGTATTTTGTGTTTTGGAGCAAGAAGTCCTATATTTTCATTCATACTGGATTCCCCAAACTAGAGAGCTGCTTCTGGAATGAAGTATAAGGAATCTTTTTTTTTTTTTTTTTTTTAATTCAAAAGGGTGTTAGTGGGCTCTCCACACTCTGCAACATTTCAGCTTCTCTTCCCTCCCCCACTGAATTCTGCCAGCATGAAAATTGCCACAAGACATTCATTTTTAATGACTTGTTATGGGCTTCTTAGCAATATATCTCTGGGTATTAAGGTGTGAGTCAGAGACTTAAAATGATTGATGTTTTTGCTCCACACCAGGGGTCTCCCACACTTACCTAGTGCCAGAGATCCACTTGGGAAATTTATGGGCACTCTTGGCAGCCTAAGCGGCCATCAAATATTAATCAAAACTATGTAATAACTAATATATACTTAAAGAATTGAGGAAAATTAATATTCAAGGGGAGCATTCAGGGACCCATAAAAATAACAAATGCTGAAGAGTCTCAGTCAAGGTTGGCAGGCTGAGGGCTCCCTCTGCTCTTAGACTTGCTCTGAAGATCCAGGCTTGTGGCTGTCCTATGGTTGCTGAGGACTTGGAAAGAGGGGATTGGCATCTTCTGCTGATGACAGGGCCAAGCTCCCACTTCAGGACACTGTCTTCTATTTTGTCTCCTCTCCACATCTTCCTCCCTGCACCAAAGACTGCCCAGTTGCCACCAATTCTCTATGGGATTGTCTTTCGTCAGTCCTTGGAGGACAGTGTCTTCTCTTTGTCTCAGCACCCAGGACGTTGGTTTACATGAAGTGCTAGGCTGGGCCCTATGACTTCTCCACCTTTGTATGTAAAAAATGGGCAAGTAGCCATTTTACATGGTTCTGTGTAACAGTTGCCAAATAAACGATGATTAGATCTGACCTTTATCTTTTTCAGTAGAACTTCGAAATCCAAACTGAATGGCCACCCCAGAGCAGGCTGGGTAAATTCCCATAAATTCTAGATTCAGTTATTGGAACTGCAGTTGATCTGATGGGCAGCAGCAGATGCCCAGGTGTCTGCTGAGGAAGACTCATTTTGCCTCTTTTTCTTGGTCACCACAAAGGACTGTATGTGTACAACTGCCTGGGGATTGTCAAAGTGAGTTCTGTTGTCCCCTCTGCTGCTTTTGGTTGAAAACTTCTACAGTCCCTTCATGCCCCTCTCACATTCTCCTTGGTGGTGAACTCTCTCCTCAGACCCCTTATCTGATGCTGTTTATCTCAGCAGCATTGGGGGCACAGAGCCACAAGGTGATGTATTTGACTTTTGATATGTTTGGTTTTTAAACCTTCTGATCTCTTGTTGTGTGTATGTATTGTGGGATGACTAACTCAGGCCAGGTGCTTTGGTGACAAAAAAAACAGTTAACATCGTCTCTTTTTAATAATTTAACTGATCTATTTTTGTCCTTACACCAAGAATCCTGTAGCAGCAGCTCTCAGATTTGTGGGCCTGCTTATGTGTAGCTCTGCGGAAGCTGTGCGTGGAAAGACAGCAAAACTCAGCTTCTCCAGGCTGCTCTTTAATCTGCAGAAAGGAGCAGATAGGGCCAGACTGCGTCAACTTGGAAGGAGCGCTGTGTTCTGGTGCTGGCCCACCATGGCAGTTGCTGGTCTCTTCTGTTATTGTGGAAAATCAGGAGCGGAGCCTGTCACTTGTCATCTGTTCTTCGAGTGTAACCAACTTTTCTTCCATGGGCCATTTGGTGCAACTATGAATGATGGCTCTGGCTAAATGACACCATCCTGATGGTGGGGTAAACAGAAGTGATGCTGGAACAGACGTCTTGGATCCAGCCTGTGTTTTCACAGAGCTGCAGAAAAGGCCTGGGACCAAGAGAAGCACTCTGTTGGGGTGGAGAGCTTGCTGGTGCATCCGGTGGTCTCTACTGGGCAGACTGCAGATTAAATCTCTGAGCAACTGAGCCGCCACCTACCCAAGCTCCTGGTTGGAGAATCACCCGGTACACTTGCTAGTACTAGATGCCTTATAGAGACTTATGACATGTCAGTATAATAATTATCCTGTTCAATTCAATTCCCTTTCAATGTCCTCTTTCAATTCTAAGTCTGCAGACTGAAAAACCAAGTGTCTTGTCTTAGGTCGTATGGATGGTACTGGGAGAGCCAAAATAAGAACCAGATTTTCTACCTCCCAGTTTTGTTCCCTTTCCATTCTGTTGTGCATATCTTTTTGTCTCTGTATCCTCTGTTCTCACTTACTGTTGCTCTGCTAATAGCCATTTGTTTTTTGAGAATTAAAAAAAAAAACCTTTCTTGTTATCACATTAAAAGTACAAAGAAGTCATAAATCCCAATTTAGAAAGCATTAAAATAGGGGGAAAATGAATCAAGGATATCAAGGAGCCATGTGGATTAGCAGATATATGAGATTCTGGATTTTATAAAGATTGGGCTTAAATTCTGATTCTATCACTTACTTCTGATCTCGGTCAAGTTACTCTATATTTCAGATTCTTTATGTTGGGACTTAAATTGTTACCTCCTCCAGGAATTGATGTGATTAGTAATTGGGGCATTATATGTAAAACACTTGGCATGTCCCTGCCACACAGTGTTCCTTGGTTTTGGGTGGGTGTGCGTGTGCGTGTGTGCGTGTGTTGGTGCATATAGTGTACCTGGATGTGGATGAGCTTAGGGAGGAGTGCTTCAGTGAAGCAGCAGTTCAGTTGTAGAGATGGCTGCCTTGTTCTCTGTTGTCCATCACGACATCTCCCAAAACATAGATGCTACCAGAATAAACTGATTAGGTAGGCTCTGTGCAGAAATAAATTAGGGAAACTTCCATCTATCAATAAAAAGTCTGTTTTTCACATTTCTTACTGCTCTTTTGTTCATCCTGCCTGGGGTTTAATAAGAATTAAAAGGGATATTTCATGTAATGTGCACTAGGTATGTATATATATATATACATATATATATATAAACTACATTCATAACTGACATATTGTAACTGCTCAGTAAGCATCAGTGTCTCTTGTGTTCATCCATTGTGTGGAACACAAAACAAAAGACAACTTTCCAAAAAAAACTTTTGGTTCATCTATCTGGATAGTATGTTAAGTATATCTACAACCCAGTTAGTAAGAATAAGATGAATTCTTTCCATTGCATAGATGGAGTAACCAAGAGACTAAAAAGTGACATCATCAACAGGTGGTGACCTAAGGAGTCAGGGCCAGGGCCATGTCTGGAATACAGGCTTCCTGGCCCTGACCCAGGTTCCCTTCTGCTATGCAGCTTTCACCAGGAGGTGGAATGAACTGGGACATGTCAGAGCTCTCCCTGTTGCCCTTCACAGTTTATCACCTACCCACTGAATGTTGACCTGAAGAGACCTTACAGGATTTCCTGTGGAGACTTGTTCTTCTTGTTTGTCAATGCTTTGCTGGCAGATTAAAATTCAGTGGACCCCATTTGTAGGAAGTCTGATAAAAATATTCTCATCTCAATTGCAAACGATTTCCCCATCTGCCACTTGGCTGGGAGGATCAGATTCAAACACCCTCACAAGAGGGGAGAATGATGCTGGCAGACGGAGGTACAGGACGTTGTATGACTTGTATCTATCTGGACACTATGCTACCAAACCAGGGTCTGATTCTGTTGAGGTGACAGCTTTGTTAAGCAGCTGTTTATTCGTCGCCAAAATGACCAAAAAGTATCTATTATTTGTTGCCTATTATGTTATATCTTATAGATGAAATTCTATATGAGGAGTATATAAATTTTTAAGAGAAACAATGGGTTTGGACTTGGACCCAAGACACAGGTTAGCCGTGAAAGGGACAAACTGGGAAAGGAAATGGGACTAAAGGGGCTGATTTGGGAAAGCTAACACGGTTTGCAACACTGGAAGAAGTCAGTGCAGTCCACCAGAGACGCCATTTGTAGTGTCTACTGTTTGCAAATAAATGTGTTGGGATGACTAGAAAGTGAACAAGCAAAGTTATAGGCTTGAAGGTAACATTCCTGAAACAATTATACAATAAGTTCCTACTCTGTGCTAGGAAATTTGCTAGATTTTAGAGCTATATTGATAACTGAGAAGAGAGCAACAAGGAAAATATGACCACAACTTGGGAGTGACTTGAAAAGTGAATAAAGAGGGAATTGTTTCAGGGAGTCTGGGTGCAGGAGAGGTGGGATGAGATAGCACTATTTCAGATTAGGAGCCATTTGTCGTGATGGGAATCCCAGGCAGGGAATATGGAATGCTGAGTCCCACTTGGAGGCTGCGTAGTTGGAGGAGGTTGTCCAACTTGTATTTAGAAGTGTGTGTGGCTAGTTATGTGGTTGGTCTTGAACTCAAGAAAGGTCTTGGATGAAGACTGGCAAACTCTTAATGGTCAAAGAAATAATAAATGAAATAATAACACCCTAAGTATATTTAGAGAATGGAGCAATTATTCAGACTAGGAATTTAGAGATGACTTCAGGAGCATGTTAGGTTTAGCAAAGATAATAAACTAAGGAATGGAGTAGAGAAATGCCTTTTTAATTTTGCTAGAAAGCAAAGATTGATAATTACTGATAGTAAAGGTACTATAAATCCTTCCTCAGAGAAAGTTATTTGACAAAAGAGACAAGGAAGCATCTGACCCATTAGCAGGAACTGGAAAATCAAGCCACACACTGAAAAAAATATCCATAACACATAATGAACTCCTACAGGTCAACAATAGAAGAAGCAACTATGTTTTGAACAAAGTCTTGCATGTGAACTTTGCAGAATAGCATATGCTAGTAGAGGACGAAACCATTAATCACCAGGTAAATGGAAATTAAATCCCTGTTTTAACATTTCACACAGAGAAAAATTACTGAAGTAAAAAGAATGTCAATCATGCTTTTGATATACTGTTGGTAAGACTACTAAATGGCACAGCGACTTTGGAAAATTATTTAATAGTTATTTTAAAAGTTTAACATACACCCACTCTGTGGCCAACAGTATCAAACTAAGTACAAAGAACATGAAAAGATTTGTGCACAAAATGATTTGTACAAAAATGATTGTAGCTCTCTTAGTTATAATGGGAAAAGACTGGAAACAACCCAAATTTCTATTGATAAGAGAATGAACAAACAAATGATCGTCTGTCCGTGTAATGAAGTACAGCAATACAAAGGAACAAACTGCAATAACATCTCAAAAACACGAGCTGCATAAAAGAAGTCAGACATGGAACAGTATGTGCTTTGTGATTCCATTGACGTGAGTTGATAGACAGATTTTATCTCTAGCTATAGAAATCACCAAGTGATTGCTTGAGAGGGGGCATATAGAAACTTTCTGGAGTAATGGAAAGAGTCTATATCTTATGTAAGACTGTATCTTATGTAAGTAGTGTTTACATGGCTGCATACAATTGCTAAATCTATTGAACTCAATGCTCAAGACCTGAAGGTTTATGCATTTGATTGTATGCTAGTTATATCTCAACTGAAACAAAAGAAAACCAAACAAAACCTTGGATAGTCTAGCTGCAGATCCTACATTCTTAAAGTACTTCTCCATTTCAGGGGAGAAAGCCAGGAGGTGACTACATGGTGAAAATGTATTGAAATAAAAAGATGGATGCGTTTACATTAGCTGATTTCTGTAATAATGCACACAGCTGTCAGGGTGATCTGTACTCATGTACACAAGCTATGTTTGAGTTGAAGACTTGCAATTGTTTAGGTAGAGGCAGTTCAATCAAGCCTTCATCTAAGCATCACTTACCGAATGCCAGGCCCCGAGTGTGCTGTGTTTCCTAAAGCAGGCTGTTTCCTCAAGGGTCGCATCTTTCGGCTTCTGTTTCTCTGGCTTCCCATACACGTGGCTTCACTCTTCCTCTGATTTCTCAGAGGATGATTCTTAGCAAAATGTGGATACTGAGTAAATAATTTGCTGAATAAATCAATGAAGAAATGAATCCATGAATATCAGGTGAGTGACTTAATCTATATGAATCTAAGAATTCAGTGTTTAATTTCTTGTTTAAAAAAATGTTCAGTTATTTGATACTGAAAACAAAATGATCCCCAGTCTGTCTCCTCTCTGTGCGAATCAAACAATAAAATAAGAGAAGGTGCAGGAAGTAAAATTAATGATCTCGGTTACTGTCCCCCTTCTGATGTTGAAGCCCAAACTGATGACAACTGGTCTAGTGGTTGAACTTTGGATTATTAAAAAATGTTTTGCAAGAAACCAGCCTGAATTGTTATGTGAACTGACAATGAGATAATCTACTTTGGTAAGAATGACAGCAACAGTTGATATTTCTGGGACAAACACTAACCAAAACAAGAACCCAAAAATCCCTTCCAATCTCAAGAGGCAATGGATATAAAAGGGATTAAATTTAGCCGCATATGCCAACAGACAGAGCCTTTGGAAGATATGTTTAGTGGAAATCTTTTGTCAAAATTTAGGGATTGCCAATGTTTTTTTTACATGGCATATAAAGTGGCAAAGTGGTTTGCATTTATGAGTAGAATTATTTATAGAAATGAAATAGAATTAATCTGGATCAAATGCTTCATTTTATGAATGCTTAACACTGTGAATTAGCTCTGTGGGAGAAGAAAATTAGTTTAAAGGATCACAACAGTGAATGGTAGAATGTAACAATTTATGAATCAACAGCCTTGATTTTAACAGAAAATCCAGTCTGATTATATACATTTGATTTGATAGCACACAGAAACTTGTTAAATATTTCAGAATGATGAAATAAAATTTTATGCTATTGTTACAATATTGGTTCTTGTCTGACGAGTTAAAATGCATTTACTTGTCTCTGTCTTTATATGGGAATTTTTGATTTATTACATGAACATAAAATCTACTATGAAATAGAAAATAAGATTCTATAGTCCTGAGGATGGTGGTAGGACAGAGGGCAAAGACCAAGTATGTGTACATATATGGGAGTCTTAGCATTTTATATGGCTTGGTTAACATTAGATCCAAAATTTCAGTTGCCTTGTGATAAAATCAAAAAAGGAAGAACAATTCATTCATGTTATTCGTAACAGTTTGCATTAGTTATATTGACATTTGGCAAAAGATATCTTAATTAGAAACATCAAGATTCTTAATGCTAAAAGTGGCATGTGTATTTATATATGTATCTTTGTGTGCACATGTGTGTTGATTACAGAGAACTGATTAATAAAATGGATCGTATTTTCAAAAATATCCCTTTAAATACTGCAATAGAAAATTTTACTGTGAATTTTTTTTTCTAGTTTCAACTCTATGTTAGAAGGCTCACACAAAAGAAGCCCAAATACATTGCTGTCTGATGACTTTGCTGAAGAATAAAACCTGGACATCTAGAGGAAGAATAGCTTTTGTTTTAAATCATCTTCTGAGACCTCCTGAACTTGCTCCCCTAATAAGATGAACTTTAAAGAATTTGGGGTTGGCATCACTGACACAGGTTTTCATGAAGGGGTTGGGTAGTGCCTAGTTGGCTTTAAACATGAGCCTAGAGAAGAAAAGTGCTGGTGGAGCACTGAGAACTGGCAGGGCAACAGGATGCAACCAGTGCGGATGGGTGGGAGATGGCTAAGGACTGCAGTGATAAGCCCCCGGTTGGCAGTCAGTGTGTATAGATGGCCTGGCATTTTGGATCTGGCAGTTTGGAGACTAGGCATCACTTTTAATTAACTGAGTAGCATGAAGCGAAGATGTGCAAAGATACACAAACATATTGAGGCACTTGCTTTCCTCGCTAGGGGCTTCTTTCTAGGTAGAAGGTATGACGTCCTGGTCCCACCCCTCCTCACTTGCTCCAAGGGAGATGGCGTGACTGTTCTGATTGCCCTGGGAAAAAAAATGAGACACATTGTGTCCCACCTCTTCCCTTTCCTTCTGGGGAATCAGCCACTTGCAAGAAAAACCTTTCCCCTTCTCTAAACCGAATGGTCCACTGCCTGAATTCAGCATGACTGTAGCACAGAAGAGCAATTTTGTTCAATTCTCAGAGCTGTCACACCTAGTGTCCTTTTACTTGACCTTTATTGTAATAAAGATTATATTTAGCATGCATTTGCTACTGTTTTCCTTCATGTGCCAACTCAGTTCTCAGGTGATGAGGGGTGCCACTTAATTGCTCCCAGAGACTCCAATTGGATTGAATGGTTATACTTATCGTGCACAGATGATGGTGTGGAGGTGTTGGCATGGAGAGCTGCAGTGTTGGTTATTACTGTGTTTGCCATGCCCCTCTGATCCCTTTTATTTGAAGTTAGAATTGGCAAATACTAACCCCCCTATTCATCATACCAATCTTGACAACACAGGAGAATCAGTGGAATCATAGGCGTTTTCCACCTCAAACACCTGTCTTCCTGGGGCTATGGACAGTGTCTTTGCTCTTCTCAGGTGATCCCATTTCTCAAGGCTGTTGATGTGGCTTGTCCTTTGCCCTTATAGCTGTGCTCAGGATCCTTTCCGACACCGTGATGAGGACAAATGTAGAATCCTCCTTTACTTCGTTGCTAGGCCACTGTTGAGCTTCCTTGAGTTCTCATCTTGTGCTGGATTTAAGGTGAAAAATACGCGATTCCTGGAAGTGGGTGGCAAGATAGCAAGTATAGAAGGATCTGGGGGGCAGTGGTAGTGTCCCTGGCTGGTTCCTGTTGTGAAAGAATTGGGCTGACACGAACACCATTCCCGGAAACGTGGCTGCCCAGCATGGCTTACAAGCGCCTCCCCCATCTGCTCCAGAAGCATTGTTCAGGGCAGCTTGACGGGAGGAATTCAAACGAAAAGGCAAAATCAAATGTACGTGTTTGAAGTCATCTCCAAATACATCCAGATTATGGGTGTGAGTGAAAAAGAATCTTGTGACTTTTCACACATGCTGCAGAAGGAAGACAAAAGCCCCCCAAAACAAAAGCAAAACTCTTAAATAACAGGAGCACAACCTTGTTAATTTTCTGTCCTAATTTGCTCTTTATTTAGAAAAGAATTTTTAAAAAGAAATTTGGTATTTGAAAGAAACTGTTGATAGAAAATATGCTTTTATTTAATTTGTTCCTCATGTGCATGAATAAAAAGTAGAGGGAAAGGGCCCAGTGCAATAGCCTAGTGGCTAAAGTCCTTGCCTTGTACACGCCAGGATCTCATATCAGTTTTGGTTCTAATCCCAGCAGCCCTGCTTCCCATCCAGCTCCCTGCTTGTGGCCTGGGAAAGCAGTAGAGGATGGTCTAAAGCCTTGGGACCCTGCACCTGTGTGGAATGAAGCTCCAGGCTCCTGGCTTCAGATCGGCTCAGTTACGGTTGTTGCAGCTTCTTGGGGAGTGAATCACTGCATGGAAGATCTTCCTTTCTGTCTCTCCCCCTCTGTACATCTGACTTTCCAATAAAAATAAATAAATCTTTAAAAATTATGAAAAATGTAGAGGGAGAGAGTGTAACTCGTTAATAATATAATGACTACTGGGAATGTCTCCCAGGATCTTTGTCCCCCAGACCATAGCATCTTTGTCATGGCACGGTTGTGTCTTGCCACCTCCAAGGGCAATCACCAAATGCCAAATGCCAAAAGCATTCCCCTAAGGCTATGGAGACTGACAGATATACAGATTCCTTTACTTCAGGGAATGCAGAGCCAGACATAGACTGTAAAATTGATCAGACCCCAAAATGAGAAGACAAATTATTGGTGAATAAATTAGAGTGTCAGCACAATGAGGGACAAATGACAAAGGACTCAGGATTGCTCATTAGCATCACAGTCCTTGGGTGGCTGGGAAAGAGGACTGCATTTTTTGGTCCAAGCAAAGCATCTCTGTCCAAACTTTTCCGGGATGGGGCACAGGGTTCTCTTGAGGGGCTCACCTGGACATGAAGGTAGGATTCATAATAGGGGTGGGTTGCTGTGGCCATACAGCCTATGAGCATCCTGAATCTGAAAAGCTTGGGGACAGAAGTGTTTCTGATTTTGTGTGTGTGTGTGTGTTTGTGATATTATTTGCACACACATAGTATGCTTGAGGCTAAGACCCACGTCTAAACATATAACTTACGTCCTTCATGTACACCTTATGCACCCAACCTGGAGGTAACATGACACCATAATCTTGGTGTGTTTGCATTTTTGACAAAGGCGAGTCACATGAGAGCAGGTGTGAAGATTCCTGCTTGTTGAACCATGCCAGGCCTCCAAAAGTTTCAGACTTTGAAACATTTTTTTTTTTCTTTCAGTGTTTTGGGCTAGGAATGTTCAGCCTGTATCTGGTCTGGAACTAACCTCACCCAGGCCAGTTTTAGGTAAATATGTGAAGCTTATATTTTTTGTTGGTGCCATATTTTTTTTTTCTCAATCCTTTTTATTTTTTGACCTTCTTAAGAGAACATTTTAGTTCTTTTTCAGGTTCCTACATCACCCCTCGCTAGCCTCTACATTTCAACAGGGACACAAAGCCTTCAAGAATGTTCAGAACAGCAGGTAGAAGAGTCTGAAGCAGGAGAGATGCATCCACATAGGAAAGACCAACATCTTACCCCATGGTAAGCTGATGCAAGCTGCAAGCTGATGATGACTTTTTTAGGATAAACCCTGGATTTCATGTAACAAAACCCTCAAAGGACAGTCAGTGGATGGAATGCGCAAGCCATGGCATTAGGTGGTGAGGTAGCACTGCCATCATGCATGGCCCTGTTCTGTCCCGAGTACCCATGTGCTAGATGGCTGGAACCAGGCAGCACCAGCAACACCATTCACATTTGAGGTTTCTTCAGCATGCTGGGCCTCTGGTCTTGGTTTCCCAGGCTCTTGGGTGCCTGTTCATTTTCTTACTTAGATCTTTAGACTATCTGGTGATTCTTTGAAATTCCTTCTCTGGTTAACTCTTCAGATCATGATTAACCAGTGGTCATTTCTTTTGCTGGCAACCAGGAATTCTGGACACTGCATATGGAGCATGACTTCTTCCACTCACCAAAGTGTGAGTGGAAGGACACCACCAAGCACTTGTGCGCATTCTCTGTCAGGCTCTGCAGAGATGCTGATCATAACACCCTCATTGTGTTCGTGGAAAGTGGAGTGTGGAATAAGAGCTTCTGTCTGCAGAGATCGAACCCTGATAACTAGGACCCAGGTCCAAGTCAAATCCTACAATTCCTCCAAACCCTGTGTCTGCTGACAAATGACATCTGCTACTCAGAGTGACTTGAGTGTACCTGGTGAAGGATCATTCTCTGCTTTGTATTTGATTCATGTTATTTGTCTGCTTTTTGGCCTGTGGCATTAGCTGTCCATTTTCATGTCACTTGCAATTCTTTTGGATTTCTCTTCTACCTTCCTCTTGTAACTGTAGTGTAAGTTTGTTAAAGGCTCTGACTCTGGCTGTACCACTCCCAAGGAAGAGGTTAGAGGTTAAGGGTCAGATACTTCGGCAATGGAGTTGTGACCTTACAGTGGTGCTGTGGATATATAATGCTCAACATCTGCCTCCTGGGACACTGGGCAATTAGAATTTGTCAACAACTGTATTTCTCCCATGCAAATGACTGGATGTCAACCTTGGTTGTGCGAAGAAATGACATGAACATTTGTTGGTGGACATTCTAGGAACTGTTGCTTTTTTTCTATGTTCAGCTGCCTCAAAGCCTAGTGTATTCTTGTGCGATTGATAGGCACATAATAAATCTCAGAACTGGTAAATGGATGAGTGCATAGTCAACATAATACTTTGTTCTCTTCCCTAATCTTCCCTAGATGAATGTCAAAACCTGCTTTGGTGGAATGGTGACGTGCTGAGCCATCATTTTGACTATTTAGTGGGAAGGGGCTCATGAACATCTCAAACAATTCTACTGTCCTGAACTTGCATTTCTGCATTTGCACACAGAAGCTTGCATCACAGTGCACCCTCAGAAGCGTAGAAGCTCAGACCTGCCAACATAACTAGAGAGGCTGATAGAAAACTGCAGTCTCAGCTTTCCTGGCACACCTGGCTCAGGTAAGGTGACGGGCATGCTGGTCTGCATAGTCTGAGGAACAGGCTGGCTGTTGAAGGGTTCTGGGTGGCAGTTTTTCTTCAAGGAAGGTAGCTGTTCCTAAGGGCACCTAGTAGAGTGGTCTCCATTGCCCTAGAGCCCACCTACCTGCCTGGCACAAGGAGCCTTATGCGGAACGTTCTTTTCGCCCTTCTGTTCTGTCTTCCCTCGCTACCACGCCGACAGCTGCAGGAACACATGGAGGCTGCTTGGCAGCTGCTAGACACAGATGCTGGGCTCTGTGATGCACTTTTTCCCACTCTGCTGCAGCTTCTGTCAGCTTCCCTGGCTGCTGGATGTCTTCGTTACTGCCTAGGGGAGGGGTAGGCTGGTGGGGTGCGAAGCCTTGGGGGATTGGTGCTGAGAGGTTCTTAAGTCTGTCTTTGTGTTTTTTACACTTAGTGTCAGGTTTTAACGATTCTGCATGCATTTCGAGCTGGTCTGGAGGAAAATGAAGTGGGGGGTGCTCCTCTCCACTGTTGGAACTCCTGCCTTCCTCCAGGTCCTCAGTATTTCCTGCTGGCTTTTTTGCAGTCATCTCCAAGCTCAGGTATCCTTGCCTCAAACTTGTGCCTTTTCTTCCACTTTCTGCTATGCTATTTTCCTGTACCCAAAGGTGATCGTGTCTCTTTTTCTTCTCGTGGAATCCTCACGAGTCTGAACCTCTGTGTGAATGAACGGCCCCGATGACTCAGTTCCCATCACCAGCCCAGTCCACATCTCTGCTTCAGCCACATCTGTTCAGACCAGAACAAATCCAGCTAGTTCTTGACACGGTCTGGTATGTGTGTTCATCCACCCTAGAATTCCTCTTTCTCTTCTTGCCTGTTCACCTGTTCCACTTTGTCTGAGCCAGAAATGTTGCTGGGGGAACTCTCTTCTACCTTGTCCTGATGCTTGAGTGCCAAGTTGTGGAAGTTGCCTACAGCATCATCTTCACAGGGAGGCAACAATCTGGGCAAAACTGATGATTAGGTGAATTATTCACACTATGCCTGGTGCTAGGGTGTGCACTGTGCAAGAAACTGGCTCTGGATTCCAAGGAGTTAATGCAGCTGTTGGTCAGATGGAAGAGAAAGCCCATCTAGAGAAGGAAAGGAGCTCTGTGGTGGAGACCAGGGCAGGGTGTTGCAGATCTGAGAAGCTCTCCCTTGTGCTCCTGCAACTTCCGGAATCTCTTCTCTGAAAACGTTAATGCCTTGACTGTGTTTTCAGTTTGTCTCCCCAATAGTCTCTGTGTTTCTTGAAGGCAGAGATTCTATCTTAACCTCAATTTCTATCTCTCATCCTCATACAATACCAAACAGAGAGTAAGAAGTGTCTGTGTGCTCTGGCACCTGAAGAATGCTGTGTGGAAATGACTCTGGAAGAGCCCCTTCTCTTTGCTGTTAACTGTCCAGGGAGTGAAAGCCCCTAGGAAATACCTAGGATCCTAGGATGCTCTTGTGTTGAAGGACGCAAGACAGACCTTTGGAGAAATTGGAAGTTTGAGAGTCTACAAGTCTTTTACCTCGCTTCCAAAAATGAAAATCTTTTCAATAAGATACCTGGGTCTGAACATTGCAAATTATAGTCCTGCACTTTTTTCTCTTTTTCTTTTTTTTCCTTTTCAACCCCCTGCTTTTCTGCTTTGATTTTCTACTGCCTCTGGCCAGAAAAAGGAGCCATTAAAGAAAAGTGAATGTTGTTTAAAGGTAGGGGTGAGCATTTGCCGTAGTGGTTAAGATGTCAGTTGGGATGCCCATATCCTGTGTTGGGGAGTCTGCAGTTGTTGCTGGACGCTATTCCTAACTCAAGTCCTCGCCAATGTGCACTTGGGAGGCAGGGGCGATGATTGTAATAATTGTGTTCCTGACATCAGTGTAGGAGACCTGAAATGAATTCCTGGCTCTTGGAACCTGGAATCAGTCCTACTTGGGGCTGTTGGGGCATTTGGAGGGTGAATCAGCATAGGGGTGCTCTTTTTCTATCTGTACTTTAAATGAAATATAAACAATCTTTTAAAGATATGATGATCTTAGCTGTTGTTTAGGATGGAATACCTTTGTCTGTGAAAGATATGGACCTGGGTTAAACTTTCTGAAATAATGGTTTCAAAGGATGTGTGCTCAGATTTCTCTGCTATGTTCAATATTTGCATTTTCCCCTAAAAATGTCTAACATGCCATAAATTTGACTTTTCCACACTTGAGTAGTGACATGGTTTTAATACTAATGAACATGTTTTGTGCAGCATCGCCTAAGAGCAGGGGCCGTTTTTGCAAAGATTGAAAGATACTAAATAGTACCTGGTGTGTGAAATGACTGTGTGATTTGGTGATGCCTCTATTTTCCTCTGTAGTAAGTGTTGCCATAGCTCAGTGTGTGCATGTGCCTTGATAGGGAGTATCTGAATTGTAAACTGAGCTCAGGAATAATGCAGACTTTTTTTTTTTTTTTTTTTTGGTCTCCATCAGGTTGTACCAGGGCTACTTGTATTTCAGTGTTCTGAATGTATCTCTCAAAGGACAATTCAACATTTGCTTCTTTTAGGAAGATTACCACAGCTACTCATCCATCTTTAGTTTAATTCTCTAATTTTTAACTTTGTCAGCACATCTGTTTTACACCTAAAATTGCTAATATGTTGCTGAACATCATTCTCACTGTACCTTGGAAATATTTTTCATAACAAGAGCACCCTTTGTGCTTATGACTTCCTTAAAATTCCATTTTAGGCCTTATCACACACACCCTTTGAAATCACAAGAATGTAACCATGATTTTCACTTTCTATCCTCAAGATTCTTCTTTAGACATGATCCTCTGAGACTCTCCATCCTTCTGTTTCTTTTTTCCTCAAGGTTCATTTTTTCTTTGAAAGGCAGAGAGAGTCAAGGAGAGACAGAGATCTGTCATTCACTGATTCATTATCCAAATGGTTGCAACAGCCTGTTGGGACCTGGCTGAAGCAGGAACTTCATCTAGACTCCGACCTTGATGAGAGATCCAAGGACTTGGGCCATCTTCCACTGCTTTCCTAGGCATATTAGCAGGGAACTGGATCAGAATTAGGGTAGCCGGAACTTGAGCTGGCACCCATGTGGGATGCAGACATTGAAGGTGATGGTTTAATCAAATTATACCACATTAGCAGGAAATGTATTGCCAGGAGATGTTAGGTCTTCTATTTCATGAGGATTTGTTTTGTCCATTCAACCAGTTTGATAATAAGGACCAAATGCCACTCCTTTCATTCATTTTTGTGCCATTCCAGGTTTGTTGTCTTCCAATGCTTCCTTCCGGATGGTGAACAAAGTAGAGTGCTAGCCAACCAGTCAGGATTCCCCTGTCCCTTCCTACCCTTAGCTTGGCAGTTGGCACTTAGAAGGCACGTGAATACCCCTATGAGTAGACTGGAGGCTTGGCACGTGTGTTTCAGGACTGAAAGGGTGAGACAATACGCATGGAGCTGGACTCTGGGCTGCTGTGTGTCCACTGCTGACCAGAAATTGGGTGTTGATTTTGGAAGGCCTGTATCTCTCTCCTCTTTCTACTTGAAATGCTTTCTCCTTTTTCCTGAAACTGGCTGGTAGGGTTCTCCATTATAGTTCCTTTTGTGTCTTCCCTCACAAAGAGTTGGGTCAACCCAAAAGGGAGGTACCAAGGGCTACTTTCCAGGTGGGACTTGAACTCCTACTTTAGCAATTCTATAAATGTAGTTTCTTGTGGCTTCTGCAATACTGGGCCTGAACTGTCCAGGGACCGTTTTTGAGGTCTGTTTCTCCGTGTTTTTGCATTGGCCTCCTTTGTCCACAAAAATCAGAAGGAAGAAGATAAAATGAGACAGGGCTGGAATTACATGGATAGAGCAGAAGGGTGCAGTGAGGGGTGGCAAAAGAAGAGAGCATCCCACAGAGAAGAAAGGTGTGTCTGTTCCACTTAAAAATAACACCTGAACGACTGGGGAAACTCTCCTGAATATTTTTTAAATGAGTTGTCCTCAAAGTTCTGGCATTTCCTATTGACTTTCTTGTGGTATTTTGTTGTTGTTGTTGTTGTAGTTGTTTGAAACATGTAAAATGAAAAATGACAAATATATGTGAAATGGTGGGAAGCAGCTAGTCACCACAAAGGAATTTCAGGATACATTTTCATTCATTACCTAGAGAAGTCTAGAAGCTTGCCTAGAAGATGGGGCTCCTCATTGGCCTCACTTTGTGAAGATGAAAAGCTGTCCATCTCTGCCCAGCTAATTATCCTTGATCAGCAGTCCTTCTGCTTTCCTTTGCTCTGTCTCTCCAAAGTGCACAGCTCATAACGTTAGAGGGGACAGGGGAAATTACTGAGAGAAAAGTGAGGCTTCCTTGAAGAACACTTTTTCATGACCGCAGGTGTTGCTGCTTTCTTCTCCAAAACTCTGTGATTGTAGAGCTTCCAGCAAAGCTGGCACCTCTGCCTTTATCCCAGTCAGGCTCATCTTGGCCTTCTTTGGCTCAAACCTGTGTATGATGGCTCCTCCCTGCTCTTCTGAGACAGGGCATGGGAAAGAGCTCAAAGTGTCTTGACTTATTGTGCTGTGTTCATGTTCCAGCACCTTCCAGATAATCCACTGGCCTCCTGGACTTTAGAGTCTCGTTTCCTAGACCATAGAACCTACCATATAGTCCCACTTCTGGCCTCTCTGGTTCTGAAGCTGGTCTGCTTTTGGTTGCTTAGCCTTCCTGCCCCTCTAGGCAGCCAACCCTCAGGCCTCCGGTCCAGACCTGCCCCGCTGAGGCCCCTGCCTGGCAGGACATGGCTCCTCTGATGACTAAAAATAGGAGTTGTATAAAAGAACGGTGGGACCCAAATAAAGTCTGCAGCAGGAAATATAATGATCCTCCAAAAATATGATCCTGGTCTTCCACAGGAGCCCTGCACCTGCTTCAAAGCGGGTGAACTATCTTTATTTTGCATTCAAACTATCTTTGGGGGCCAGGTTTCCTTCATAACATAGCTTATTGCAAAACGGATCTGAAACCCTAGGGAGTTTATCTGTAGTTAGGAGGGTTTTTTTTTTTTTTTCTTCTTTCCAGTAACTGTGGGTCGGAGGTGTTCCAGCCATTATGAACCCAAGGGCCACTCTGTTTTGTGACATCTAATCAGTGGCTGTCCCACTGTGAGGACAGATTGTGTTCCTTTCCCCTCACACCTCTGCACTGAAGAGATAAAGAGACAAAACTCATAGGCTGTTTCACTGTTTAAAAAAATCAACAGCATAGTCACCATGTGAGATCTTCACGTGCCCTTCTTAGGCATTGGAGTCTGGGTTTAATGGGGGAGACCAAAGGGCGTGTGGGTGGGATGCTTTGTCTTCTGAATGGCTGGAGCCACCTGTGTCTAGAAAGGTTCCTATTCCACATGGTCTCAGATCCTGGGGTTTAGACAAAAGTGATAACCTGTGTGTGTGCCCCTGGCCTCTGCTGAACCTGGATATCTTCACTTGCCTGAGAAACCATGATCACCTTGAATTTGCAGTTGAAGATAGTCCCAGGGCTACAATATTGGGCAAGTAACTTCCAGAGCTGCTTTTTAATGGGTCTAAGAACGCCTGCCTTGACAGTTCTCCAGGGCACAGAGACAGCCCAGGTGGGGAATGAACCAGTGAGAGGACATTTCTGTCTCTCTTCTTTGTTCAAGAGACAAGGGCAGAGAGAGAGAGAGAGAGAGAGAGAGAGAGACAAAGACAGAGAGAGAGATTAAATGCGTTTGGGTGATGAATTAGTGCTTGAGGAATTCAGGAGAGTCTGGTAGTTGCAGTTCTTAAGCTCATAGCTTAAGGACCCTGTAGGAGGAAACCTCCATGCTGCCAAGATTGTTGGCATAAGACGAGAGACTTCAGAGATTTGTGAGGTCCATAAAGTTTGTGGCCTGTAAGCACCTTCTCTACAAGTCCAAAGTGTTTTTTTAAGTTGAGGTGGATCTCTTTCATTTGCAGGAAACACCTGGGTGATGTACAAGCCCCGGGCTCTGGGGCTGGGCTGCTGGGTTTGAAACGTGACTCTTTCATTTCTGAAGCATTGACCTGACTCCTCTGTGCCCCAATTTTTCTGAATGTAAGATGGGGATAAGAATAGTTCCTACCTCACAAGGGCTCTTAGGAAAATGAAGTGAATTAATGTTTCTGAAATGCTGAAAGATACCTGGGAGAGTATCACAACACACAAAAAAGTGCATCTGGGCATAGCATGGATAACGCTAACACTGCAAATTACCCATGTGTGAATACACGGCTCCCACTCAGCTCATGCAGGAGGCAATAGAGTAGAAGCTTCTGGTAGCACTAACCAGTCAAGAACAGCCGCAGGGAGTTGTTTCAAGCATGACGAAAGAAGGAAATTTTCCAGAAATAAATGATAAAAAAAATCCCATGGAAATTATTACAATATATTGAGTACCTACTCAGGTGGTTGCTGTGGTAAGGACCTCAGCTAGTTATTAGTACATAAGCCCTGTGCTATTTCATAGCTGTGGATGAGAAAGCAAAGGTTTGGGGAGACTCACAACTTGGCCAACATCATGCAGTTAGCAAAGAGTGGGATCAGGAGTCGGATCTGTTGCTCTCAACAAGGAGATCCTCTCTGTCTCCACCTCTGTCTCTATCAAGGCCAACACCGGTGTCAATGTCATTTCTCAAGTGAGTGCTGTCACTAGAAGGCTGACATTGATGTTATCAGGTGCTAATTTAGGTTAGGGAAATAGCACTGAATGATGAGACGGAAACCCAACCTTTTTGGTCTAGCTCTACCGCTTACGATGCCAACTTGGACAGCTATTTATATCTGCTGGGCTGTAAAATAGGAACTGATGATGCCCGCTGCTTATCTTAGTAAGTATGGGGAGGCTTACGTGAGCTCATTCATATTTAAATTAAATGACGCTCACTATTGTCTCACTACTGTACAAGCTGGATTTACATGAGCATTTAATTACTAGTAAAAAAAAAAAAAATCTTAGGAGACACTTATCTTAAGGCCTGATGGTCTCTTGGCAAACTAAACATGGAGGCCCGGGAACTGGGAGACCAGTCTCTAAGAGAACTCTTGTAACTCCTCCCTGGCTTTCTGCAGTGATTTCATGAAGAATAGCATTTTGAGAGTAAGATCAGGATTCCAATCCCAGCAATGACAGAGATGCCAAACTGAAGGCCTCCCAAGGGAATCTTTGTGAAGTTGGGGTATTCACAATTCCCCAGACACTTTTATCCTTGTGTTTCTCCTCTCTGGCAAGCTTTAACATGCATTTAGAATAATGGGAGCTTGGATTGGTAAGGGATATTGAAAGGGCTCTGGATTTACCAGGAAGAAGTTACCAAAACAGAAAAGAATGATGTGAAAGGTAAAGGAATAATACAAAATGAATCTAGCATGTGTAATCTGCACGTATGCATCAGGGTGTCCTCAACACTATTTCTCAGTGTGTTCAGATTGGTCAGTGCCCAGGCTAGTGGCTTGTTGAATTGTCTGACTTTCATCCTTGGGAGAAAGCTTGCCTGTGGTTTGCTTTCACAGAGCTCAGCCCAAGTCTATGCTCTGTCAGGTGTCAACCCTTTATTTGCCTTCTTGGAAGAAAAGTGGAAAGACAGCAAAAAATATGGGATTATGGGGCCGGGTTCCTTTGCAGGGCACACACAGGGCTGGTGTGTAGTAGCTTAAGTGTTCCTAACACTTGGGAGGACCCCAGGAAATGCTTCCATTCCACCGGCTGGATTCCAAGAACAGAACCAGATGATCCTGGGTTCTTCAACAACAAGCAGTCCTGCATGGACGCGTCTTAGGGGAAGGGCGACTGCGTCCATCAGAGAGCATCAGGGAATAGCAACGTAGGTGAGGGACTGGTAGGTGGTGAGTATAGAGACCTGAAGTTGTTCTTCAGGCTTTCTGTCTTGTGGTGGGTGGTCCCGTGTCTACTCAGCACACAGATCACACATAGAGATCCCAGCACCTTACTCTGCACACACAGCACATGCTTTAATAAAGGTCATCGCCAAGTAGCATCAAACAACCGAGGGGTAGGAGAGGCAATCAAGATTTATTATTATTATTATTATTTATTTATTGTTATAGAAAGGGCCTGGGAGAAGCAAATTCCTTTGGAAAGAGCCCAATGTGTGGCATTTCTCCTCCCTTCCTTTGTCAAAGGCCGGTTTTGTTGGGGGTTTTTAACTGAGAGCCTCGGGATGGAGGAGAAGCTATCTTCTCAGTACAGAGGCCCTCCCCCCCTCCTTTTTCCAAAGGGAAGGCAGATTTGGGAACTGGCACTGCCCCTGCCCAGATGGCAGCCAGCAGCCGGCTCTGGCAAGAGGAAGTTCTCACTCTCGGCTGCTGGCGGTCCAGCCCCTCCCGTTTCCCCAGCAATGCCGGCCGGGGCCATTGGAAAGGAGAGAATGTGAGAGCCCGGCCCTGGCAGCAGCAGCTCCTCGCCACCCTGACCTGGCTGCTCTGGCTCTGGCACCCAGGCCTGCAGCCGGGGAGCAGTCCCTGCCAGCCGCTTCAGTCTCCTCTTCCTGCCTCAGCTGCTGGCTTGGCCCAGTGCTCAGCCGCACAATGGCTTCTGACATCCACCATGGTCTGCAGCCGTGTGCAGTGACAAAGGGTGCTGGGGATTTGAGAAAGAGCTGCACTGGCGCGACTGGGTTACACTCTTCTGAAGGTCTGCTGGCCCACGCTCACCCATGGGTTCAATAGATATTAGTCTGCCCCTCAATCTACCCTGCCTGACCTCACTTCCTGCATTGTTCTTTCTTTTTGCATTCTCTCTGCTGACTTCTTCCTTCCTCCTCTATTGCCCTTATTGTCTATCTTCCCCTTTTCTCTTTCCTTCCCAACATTTCCCTATTTGAGTCATGTCTTTTCTTCTTCCTTTCCTTCTCTGCTCCCTCCCTGTCTTCCTCCCTCCTTCCCTCCCCCTTTCCTCTCTCCCTCCCTTTCTTCCTTCCTTCGTTATTTTTCTCTCTCCCTTTTCTGCTTTATTTTCTCCTGTCTTCTCTCCATTTTTTGGTCTTCCTTTTCTCCTTCCCTGCTCTGCCCTGCCCTGCCCTGCTCTGCCCTGCCCTTCCTTTCCCTTCCCTTCCCTGCCCTGCCCTGCCCTCCCCTGCCCTGCCCTGCCCTCCCCTGCCCTACCCATTGCTCCCCTGCCCTGCCCATTGCTCCATCCTTCCTTTCATGTCTCTTCAAGCCTCTCCTTCTCCTCACAGCTCTGGTCCTCTGTTCACTGACTCCACATTGTGACTACAGTCCTCTTCAGGCTGCAGGCTGGCACAGGTAGGAAAACACTTAACCTTGCCCCCGAGGAACTCATGACCCACTGAGGACACCTGTGCTTTGGGATGAGGCAGGCAAAATGAGTGTGTCCCGTGCTGTGAAATCCCATGAGCCATCAGCAAAGCAGAAGAAAGCCTTTTGTCTCTACCTGATCCATTTTGGAGGAACCCTAGTCAAGGAGCTGCCAGTTTATTTACATTGTTCCTTATGCTCTTGGGGAATGGGCTGATTGAAAACATAGAAGCCATGTATTTTCCCCTCAGCCCTGCTTTATGACTTGGATGGGTCCTGTTCTGGAATCCCAAGTGTTTGTGAACTCAGACCTCCTCACAGGGTATTGATAAACAAGACCGAGAAGTCTTGGGGTGCAGCTTTTTCACGTGATGCTCTCTGGCTGGGCTGTCATATGTAGATGAGCAAGGGGGCTTTCCATGGAATATGCTTCTTTCCTTTGGTAATAGTTAAGATTTGCTCCAAATATACTCTTTGTGTATCTTCTGTCTTCTCAAGGTGGAAAAATGACACCCTATAAGCATATCTCTCCTTGAAACTACTACAACTTATTTTGGCTGGACGGTTTGAGAAGTCCCCTTTAGATTAAAAGGCAAAGCTTCCTGATGTTTCTGGCACCTGGCAGCTCCTGGCTGCGGCTTGGGCCTGGGTGCCACATCTTGGATACACAGCCGTCTTGTCCTGGAACTTCAGCAAAAGGTCCAGATGTGTTCCTGTCATTAGCCTCGCTGGAGGAAACATCATTAGATGTGCAGCGAAAGGTGAAGGGCAATCTCTGAGAAGGTCAAAGAATCTTCCTGGGAGTGGGAGGCACAGTAGCTCAGGTAGTCTGGAAGGAACTGCTGACCCCTCTGTGTGTTTGGGTTAGCTAGGAGCTCGGGGGTCCAATGTCATTGCAGGCACTTAGTGACACAGCAGACCATAACTGCAGACTGCATCCCGAGTCTGCTTGACTTTGATCAAAACAAAATACAAACCAAATGTAATATTAAGAGAGTGTGTGTGGAAACTTGTTCCCGTAAATGCCTATATACACGGTGTTATTTTGCAATTTTTCTTCATACTGGCCTTTGTTTTTGTATTGTGGTGGTGATCTGATTTTTATTTTACTAGTTGAATTGAAAAAACTTTTAATGTAGTGTAATTCAAAGTGTTGTGTATACACCACCACAGTCATCATGTGGAGGTTTTGCTGCCACCCTCTGTGCTTGCTATGGTTCCAGGTTATGCTTCTGTAATCAGCCTCTTCCTTTCCTCTCAAGGCCTGGCAGTTACCTGCTCTTTAGATGTTCTCCAGCGTGCTTTGTAATTGCATACAATGCACAGCCTCTCAGGGTTGGGTTCTTCCACTAACAAGAATGCCTTGGGAGTCTTCCTTACTGCTACACATCAGTGGTCCACTGCTTTGCATTGTTGAGTGATATTTCACTTGTTGAAGAATGTTTGGTGGTTTTTAATTTGGAGCTATTACGATAAAAGCTGTGAAAATGATATGCACCTGAATTCTTAGTTTAAATATAAGTTTTCATTCATGGAACTATCTAGGCTGAGATTGCTGTGTCATGTGGCACATGTGCTTTTATCTTTATAAGAAATTGCTAAAATGTACCATTTGATATTTCAACTGGTAATATATGGGAGTCACAATTATTCCATATGCTGGCACTTGGTATGTTCAAACTATTTAAAAAAAGTTATCCATTGAAATATGCATTTGGTGATATCACGTGTTTTAATTTGCTTTTTAATGTCTAATGATGTTGAACATCTGTTTGTTTGCTTACTCTCTGCATATCTCCTACTGTACATTGTCTATTCAAATGTTTTACTTAACAAGTTGTAAATCTTTTCTCCTATATTCTCTTCTAGAAATTGTGTAAGCTTACAGTATGCAATTCAATTAGATTTACGATTAATTTTGGGATAATTTTTATGTAATGTGCGTTAAGTTCCTTCTTGTTCTCTTTCATCTGTATCTCCTCCTTTCCTTCCCGCTCTTTCTTTCTTTGCATGCATACGTTCAATTGTTTCAGCACCATTTGTTGGAAAAAACCATTTCTCTTCTGTTGAGTCACCTTGGCAAGCAGCCTTTTAGGTAAGCCGCTTCTCTATGTGTGAGACTGTTGCTGGTTCTTTGGGAAGAGTACTTCTAACATCTCATCTCACAAAGTAAAGCTTTTCCTAGTAGATAAAAGTCCCCTGTGTATGACCTAGAGTACCTAGCATTTGAACAGGTAAAAGAAGATAAGTTTTTGGAAATCCACATTAGAACTAACCTTGTCATTGATTGCTGCACCACTTTTATGCTTAGGATTTTTTGATCTTAAAAAAAAAAAGATGAGGCCCCAAAAAATCATCATAAAGATAAATGAGAGACATGGAGCTATCAGTGGAGGGAACCATTTATTTTGCTCACAAGCATGTAGGTATTTGTATAATCTATTATGTCTCATTTATAGTGAAAATATTGAGGGTGGGTGCACACAGCAATGAGAAATGTGAATCAGGTTGCACACCCTTCACGAGCAGCTCTAGCCCCTTTTGTAAAAGAGAAGCTCATTGTATTGCCCGAAATCTAAGTAGGCACTAGACATGCTCTTCTAGCTCTTGTTTGCTTTCTGTGGCATCGGAGTAGATCCAGGAGTTACTCAGGAAGTGAATTAAATTCCCAGGTTCCACATTGCATCCCCCTGGGCGCTTTTCCAAAAGAATGATTCTTTTACAATGTTGGAATGAAAAGCATGCAAAATGGTGTCTTCATATTCCTTAAATGCTTTCACCCATGCCACTCATTTCTAATTTTTCATGGCCTTAAACCACCATCTGCTAGAAGAGTGGGAAGGATACTTACAAGATCATGGTGTGCTCCCTGCAGACTCAGGCTGGCTGCGCGGGACCACACCAGGGAGACCACTTTTTGGTCTTACTCAAATGTTTATGGAACTCAGTTCCTGCCTTTCTGGGTTTCATCTTCTGAGGAAGCCCGGCTTTCCCTCCATGGAATATTCTCTCTCGATGGATAAGGAACGTTCGTTCATTCCTACCTCACACTCTGATAGATGGTAAAATGACAGTTTTTTTTTTCTTTCACCCTTTCACCAACTTTGCTTTCTTTTCCTTTATAAATCATCAAACCACCACAAGTCCAAATAGCAACAAGGACAACAGCTTGTGATTAACCTCTCTTGGTGCCAAGAAGCAGTTGCATCCCAGTGATTCTTCCTTCTAAAACAGCTTAACCAGTTTTTAATACACCAAAATGTCTTTTGCCCACAGCCCTCTGGTCATCTATTTTCCTTAATAGCCTTTTATGTGGGACCTTATCAAAAACTTGCAAGGAAACCCAAGTAAATTACGTTCCTTGGTTCACCTTTACCTACTATTTCATTAAGTTTTTCAAAAACAATATGACATAGTTTCCAACATAATTAAAGGGGTTGGGAGAAAGCGAACCTTAACTACCGCTTGACAGTTTCCACAGTTGCTTAGGAGAGCTGGGTCACTGCTCATATTCTGCCTCCGCTTAAGGACACTAATTCATTTCCCAGGCTGTCTGGAGAGGTCAGCCACCAGTTCAAGGTGGAAATGACAAGATTTTAGGCTTTCAAGTGTGAGTACTCAGCTCTCCAGAGAGCACGGAGGAAGGAAATCACAAGTTTACCTTGGTCTGGCCTAGAGAAAGAGGAAATGTTGGGAAAAAGCAAGACAAGGGCAGAGGGAGGTTTGCGTTGTTGGCTGGGGAGGGAGGATGGTAATGGGAGTTACCTTGGAGTTCTCTGCCACTCCAATCAACTCCTTAATGCTTTTCATGAGAAAAGCATGGGCTCATATTAAAACTTAGGAAAGCATTCATCATTTTCCTAGGGCCAGAAGGCAAGGGTGGGCAGAGGCTGGTGGAGCAAGAGGAAACGGTTAGAAACTTACATAAGCTCACAGGACCTGTAGCAGCAATATTCAAAAGGATTATAATCAAGCAGTAACTGCACCTGCATTTGTTGAGTGCCTCCTTTGTGTGAGTACGGGCTAGGCTTGTGTTCTGGCCTATCTCATGTGAGCTTAACAAGGGATGGTAGAAGCCATTGTCCTCATTTATAAATGAGAAATACAAGACATTGATAATTTAAGGACCTGAACAAGGTCACACAGTTAATAAATTGTTAGAGTTGGGAGATAATTCACAATTCTGAAGTCCATGTATTTCATGGTGGTACTCCACCAATTCTCAGCCCACTCAGGAGTAAAATTTGCATGTAAGCCAAATACTCTAGTTAAATAGATGATCTAGACATTCTAGATATAAACGACTAGTTTTTTTTTTTATTAAGTATCACTACTCAGTTTTTTAAAAGGCAGATGCTAATTTGTATTGATGACTCATAAGGCGTTTCAGCGTTGCACTTCTCAAAGCATCTTTATGAATCTTCACTTTTACTGATCTGTGATTTTTGGAAGTACTTGTTTACAAAGCACTCTGGCTGACAAAAAGCTAGTAGTGTTGGCTGCTAATGCAGAAAAGAACTGGTAAGGAAAAGCAGAAAAGCTTCCATTTCTTTCTGGCTTACTTCTTGGTTTTCACTGGCTCAATGCCTATTTTTCCTTATGTCCTAAGAAATGGGCCATTTTTAGTCTTTCTCATGACTTCAGAAAATCGACCATAATTGTTCTATTGCATGCTTAATGGATATGATGCTTGAATGGTTGAAAGCCAATTTTTTGTAACTTTCTGAGACTTGCATCCTCTCCCTAGGAATTCTGTAGTACCAAGTGATCATGACATCTTAGCTTCTGGCTCATAAATGTTCTTGGAAAGTATCCAATGTCTAAGGGACCAAGTGGGTATCAGAAGGCACCTCTGAAGGCCAAGCAGCCCTGCTGGAAGGCTCCTAGCTTCTGATTTGTCAAGATAATGGCCCTTTCTATCAGGGACCCAAGAAACTGAGCAACCAGAAAATGACTTGCATTTTCCTTCAGCAAATGAATATTCTAATAGGAGTGCCTGGGTTGCAGTCCAGCTCTCTTTTAATTCCGGTGTCCTACAAAAGTATATCCTGGGAGGCAGGGGATGATGGTTCAAGTAACTGATATCTTAGAACCCACTTGTAGACCTAGATTGGGTCACATCTCACATTTTCTGCCTAGTCCAGCCCCGCCCATTCCAGACATTTGGTGAGTGAACCAATATGAATGGGAACCTTTTCTGTCTCATTGTTTTTCTTTTCTTTTTTTAAAGTTTACTTCTTTTTGATATTATAATTTTATGATACAGTTTCATAGACCCTGGGATTTACCTTATTCCCTCACCAATTCCCTACACCCCCCCACTGAATTCCCCTATATTATTATTATTATAGTATAGTTCTTCATACACAGTCATAGGTCAATCATTGTGGGCATGAAAAATGGCAGAGAGTCCAGCATCACATTGTCACGCTATACTAAACAATTTCATTGGGAGTCCATCTTTGTGTGGAAGTAGAGATTCATACTGCATTGTATCCTCATATATGGATATGATAGTTTCCATTACACAGTTACTATACATCCTCTTAAATGAAAAGCCACAAAACAAAATCAACAACAGGAAGAAAAAAAAATAAATTTACAGTGCCATGAAGTTAAATAATAAGCTACTGAATGACTAATGTGTCGCTGAAGAAATGAAAAAGAAAATCAAGAACCTTCTTGAAGGAAGTGATGCTACTGTATGATCTATGAGTCATTGAAGAATTTAATCAGAAAGTGTTTTGAAGAGCTATGAATCATTGAAGAATTTAATCAGAAGAAAGTGTTTTGAACAGATGAAACTAACAAAAAAAATCAAAATCCATGAGCTATAGATTCTGCCGATCTTTGTTGGGGAAATGTGTCTCCTCTGGACAACAAATAGATGGGTTTTGTTTTTTAATCCAGTCTACTAATCTATGATGTTTGATTGATGAGTATAAGTTATTTACATTCAGAGTTAATATGAATGGGTGGTGATTTGGTCATGTCATTTAGCAATGGATTGTTCATTGATTTAGTCTTCTGTTGTTATTTCACTTGGATGTTCTTCACTTTTGCCTGTGGTTTTGGTGAGTGCTATTCCTCTTCTCTGTCAAGAGAATGTCTTTAAGTATCATTTGCAGGGCTGGTTTGAAAGAGGCATATTCTTTTAAGTTTTCTTTACTGTGGAAGAATTTTATTTCATTTTCAAAGACAAAGGAAAGCTTTGCTGGGTATGTTATCCTGGCCTGACAATTTTTTGCTTTTAGAATCTGGGATATGTCACTCCATTCTCTACTGGCCTGTAGAGTTTCTTGTGAAAGATGTGCTGTGAGTTTAATCGGCATTCCTTTATATGCCAATTGATTTTTTCATGTACATTTTTAAGGATCTATTCCTTATATTTGATTGAAGAGGGCTTAATTATCATGTGTTGTGGTGAGGATCACTTTTGGTCAACCCTGTTGGGAGTTCTGTGCCCCTCCTGGATGTTGTTTCCCAATTCTTTCTCCAGATTAGGGACATTTTCCTTTATTATTTCATTAAATACATTTTTAAACCCAGTTTCTCTTTCTTTTGCACCTTCTGGGATTTCCATAACTCTTCTATTTGGCCTTTTAATACTGTCTTTCATTTCTTGAAAACTTGTTTTAGCTTGAGGCAGGTCTGCTTCCAGCTTTTTGTTTGTTTCTTGCAGGTGACAGGAAGTATCTTCCAATTCTGAGATTCTTTCTTCTGCTTGCTTCATTCTATTTTGGAGACTGTCCACTGTACTTTTAATTTGGTCCACTGTAGTTTTCGTTTCTAATATGTCAGCTTTCATTTGATTCATTTCCAGTGTGACATATTGCTTGAATTCCCTGAATGCCTGCTTTATGTGCTTCTCATTGTTGATAAGAAGTTTTGTAACAAATGTTTTGAATTCTGTATCCCCCATTTTCTTGGTGTCTTCCTCAGTGAAGTCTGAACTTGGTAAAGGCTTTTGCTCCTTTGCAGGTGAGTCTTCAATAATATTCATTGTGCCTTTGTCTGCTCTTTTGCTCTTGGTCATTATACTTACTTCTGGTTATCAGATTCTTCTCCTTGGGGCAGGTTTCTAAGCTGTGTCATCCACAGGTCTACAGCTTGATTTTACTTATTGAGGTTGGTGCATGGTTGTTTGTTTGCAGTCAGTTGTGCCACTCCCTCCAGTGAGTTAAAGGTCTGGGTTCTTATGTTAGATTTCCAGCATGGTTCTATAGCTCCAGCTTCTGGCTCACCACTCTCCACAACTTGTGATATAGTGCTTGAGGTTGCATTGTTGTCTATACAGCCCTTTTCCCACTTCCTGTTAGAGTAGTTCCCAGGATTAGGGAGACAGCAGAAGTCCTAAATAGCTAGGTTGTTGGTGGTACTGATCTTTCTGGAACCTGTTGGCCATTAGGTCTGAGGGCTACACAGACTTATTTTGACTAGTATGATGCCAAAGTCAGTATTATTTTCCCTGTGGAACCAGTGCAATGCACTGAGCTCAGTGAGTTCTCTCTCAGCTCCGTGCATGCACAGCTCACTGTTCTTCCTGTAGCTTTAAAGCTTTTCCCACACTGTACAAAATGGTGCCTGGTATGCCACTGCTTGAGTTCTTTATGTGCTGGTTATCAGGTCTGAGGGCTACCCAGACCTGTCTTGGATGGAACTTGTAGGATCCCATGCTGTTGCAGTTCACTGAGCCAGAAATGAGTTCACTGCCAGCTCAGTGCACGCTGATTACTGCCCCATAGTCCTTGCCTCCTTAAAGAAAATGGTGCCCGATTTGGCTCTAGGGGGTGTACTGGGCTGTGAAATCTACCCTATTCCCACACTGTTCGTCTGGGATCTTCCACTCTGTCTCTGCTCCTGGTCAAATCAAACAGACCAGCAGGACAGGCAGTTCTTTGTCTGGGTTCACCTCCTGAGCTCCCGTGGTGAAAGTTGCTTCCCACTTTGTTGCTGGTGGAGTTGTGGCTGCTGGTGCAATTCAGATCACTCTTCACTGAATGACGCAGTGGTATCAGTCTCTGCTATGCTGCACCGTTGTGTCCACTGCTTTCCTGTCAGTCTCCAGGCACCCCTCTGGTGTTGTCCTGTCTTCTCCAAATCCTTGAATGTGCCCTCTCTGCTTCACGCTAGGTAATGTTTCTCAGTCTGTTTAAACATGCGCTTATCTATTCCACCATCTTGATTCTCCCTTAATGCTTTTCAACAGGAAACAAACAAAAAACCAGGAACCTGGGTGAAGGACAGGTCAAATGTAGTCAAGGGTTGAATATTTTTTTAAGATTTGTTTATTTTTATTGGAAAGCAGATCATATGTACAGAGAGAAGCACATCTTTCACCTGGTGATTCACTTCCCAATGGGCTGCAACAGCTGGAGCTGAGACATTCTGAAACCAAGAGCCAGGAGCGTCCTCTGGGTCCTCTATAGATGTGTAATGTCTTAAGGCTTTGGGCCATTCTCTACTGCTTCCCTAGGCCATAAGCAGGGAGGTATATATGGAGTAGATCAGCCAGGACACAAACTGGTGCCCAAATGGGACCCAGGTACTTGCCAAGGTGAGGATTTAGCCATTGAGCCATTGTGCCAGGCCTCAGAGGTTGGGGATTTTAAAGAAATATTTTTTGGTCCATACCAAGGAACAAGTGGCCTTGGCCCTGGGTGTTCATGGAGTATGGATGAGGTCATTACACAGGATTCTGCATGACATGCTAAGCAAAGGTGAAGAAAGGCCTCACTGAGGTCAGGACATTTTGTTCCAATTCTATTTGTACCACTTTCTGATTTGGTGACCTTGGACAACTGAACTTTGATTCATTCACCAGAGTTTCCATATCCTCCTCTGTAAAATGGAAATAATACCTGGTTTCTCTGGTGATTTGGAGAAAATTTAAGATAGCATATGCAACGTGCCTGACACACAGTGCATGATTTTCCCACAAATTTCCTAGTTTTGTGATTGTTCTAAAAGTAGCATTTAGATTTAAAATCCAACTATGTATGTGATATATGTTTCTGTACTCTATGCACTGATAATAAGAAATGACTTTTTTTTTAAACAGAATGATGTAATGGTTAGTGAGCCCCCCCTTATTAGAACTATGACATGCAAAGACATTTCAAAAACAATTCAGTGGATGAAAGTTTTGCAGAGCTCTTCACTGTGCATGGTATCTCCTGTATTTCTGTCAAAACTGCATTCCATCATGGCAAAAGTAGGGCTCTGGGCATTTGAGGCAATGACTCCACAACATTAATACAGTGCAGGAATCAAAATCACATGCACCACAGTGTGCTGAGTAAGAAATGAAGAACATTTCACGTTTTCTATATAATTTCTATATAATTTCTCATCTTGCTTGGTGTCTTTCATGCGGAAGTGAAGGGCAGCCAAATGAGTTAAACTTGCCATAGCGGTCTTTAAGTGATGGCTCAGTGTTTCTCTCCTCCCACTTGCCAGCTAGGATGGGTATTTGGTCTTGGGAGGAGACATTCACTTCCCTCAAGAAGAGGACCTTGGGCCTGCTTCTTTCTTACCTCTTAGTCCTTGCTGGTCTTTGCTGTAGGATGGTTGTGTCTGGTCTGTGGGTCTTCTTTGGTGGTCATGGAGGAGTGATTCTCTTCTTGTCTTAATCCTGCCTGTAGGCCTGGCCATTGGTCTCTGGTGGAGGAACTGTATCCTCTAAATCTGCCTTGTTCTAGTTGCAGACACTCGTATGCCTTCTGTCCTCTTGGCACCACTGAAATTCTAGACTTTATGAGTACCAGGTACAGATTTTTAGAAATCAAAGTTCTATTCTAGGGCACCCCCAAAATGGCCTCATTCAGAGGAACTACCCACCTGGCTATGTTGCTTTATTGAAGAGGAGCATGTTAAAATCCTCTTCGTATGTTCAGAGGAAAGAAAAGACAAGTTTCAGTGCTCTGGAAGGTTCCCGGTGCCAGGGGACAAGAAAAGAGATGTGTAGAACTGGCTAAGTGCTCTTACTTTTGTGATTTGTTCCTCTTCCCAGCTCCAGAATACACTCAGCTTTTCCCAAGCCGGTAAAATACCTTTACACCATTTTCTAAAACCTCTACCCTTGTGAAATACCGTATTGCCTCTCAAAGTAATTTTTTGCTTATAGAAGGAGAGTTTTGCAATTTAATGTTCTTACTTTTATGGGTTTATATAAACTCATTAGATCATTTGTTCAGCATCTTAATTTCATCTCAGGAAGTGAATTTCAACCCATTTCATTTGACTTGAATACTGCAAGGAATTATTAACCTGCCAATTAGAACAAACAATCAATGGGTGTTGTATGAGTCAAAACACTGTGTTTAGCACTTTTAGTGCTTTACTGGAATGCCCAATGTAAAGGAGTAGTAGAAGAAAATTTAAGGAGCTAAATAGGCAAGGCAGTTTGGAAAAGCTTAAAACCACCATAAGGCAGACTAATCCAAGAGGTGTGTATGTGTGTGAGTGTGTGTTCTTTATTTTCCTATTTATGAAAAACTCGTGATTCATTGAATCTTTGTTGTAAGCATGACCATAGCATGCTATCTGGAGACACAATGGTACTTTCTCAGAACTCTTAATTTATAGCAAACTTCCTCTTTCTAACCTAAAAACTGGATTGAGGATAGATTTTAGTTCTTAGATTTATCAATATGTTTTACAACACCTAGAAAGGTGATGGTGTATCACAGACTTCCAATAGCCAAATGGTGTACAGTATGAATTTATACTGTGTGGGTGTCATAATTATATATATATATATATATATATATATATCTCAGAGGTTCATGATACAAAGTTGATATTTTTTCATCCATTTCACAGCAGGGGAATGAAGGAGCTGAATTTCAGAAAAGTTGGAAGTGATTGTTCAAGGATTGCACAACTGATGGAAGCCTTCAGAATGGCTCTGCTCGAAGTATATGCTCCTTCCATTGTTCTGCACTGATAAACTGCCTGGTGGCGGTTTGGGTTAAGGAGTGCCTTCCAAGAGAGAGGGAATTACCTGGCTGGTGTGTCTGAACTGGTATACTGATAAGCGGTTCAATTTGGCTAAACCACCTCTATTGTGGGCAGCTGCATGGCCATATTCACTATCAGTTATGGCCAGTCTATATATTAACTTGTTTATATTGTAAAAATTTGAAGGTTGTTTTCTAAAGCAACATTTGAAGGCTGGTCGGATGATTCATAGCAGTTCGCTAGAAATCTCTTGTTTTGTTGAATCTGTGCTTTTAGTAAGAAAATGACTATCTAGACATCTAGTGAGTGACTGAGAAAGTCATCTTCTCTCCATTACCAAAGAGAAGTAAATGAATGATGTATTTGAACTTACCATAGATAGCTGTAAATTTATCAGTCCATTTCCCATTCCTGAGAACACAGGAAAACTTTTCCCTCATTTTCAGCTTAGTTGGGGTCATGTGAGTTTAGGTCCCAGAAATCTTTACATGGGGGATATAAGTTGCCACCACCCAGAACCGGCGACACTAAAAATGATGAGACATGCTCTGGAGGGTCCGGGAAAAACCGGAACTGGACCCCTCACTGCCAAAAGCGGCTGCGTTTCTCCGCTACTCCTGTCCCCATTGGTCTAAGCTTTCCTCTGCCGCTTCTCTAACCCTAAATTCCGCCACCCTTCTTCTCATATTTCTTCTTCCCATACTTTCCCCATCTCCTTTCCGCCGCCCTTCTTCCCGCCCCCCCAGTCTTTCTCGTCTGTCTTCGTCTGTCTGTCTGTCTGTCGTCTGTCGCAGTCATCCTGTCATCCTATCATCCGTCCGCCCTAATCCGTTCTGTCCTCTAGCTTTTACCAGCTACTTTTATATAGTTCTCCACCAATCACTTTTCCCCGTGGGTCAACTTGGCGCTATCTGATAGGCCAGTAGCAATGACATAATCACAGCGGGGGCATTAGCCTATCCCTGTGACTTCCTGTTTACCTGCTGGTGAGACAAGCTCTGCCTCCTGGCCCTGGGCCAGCCGCCATCTTGCAATGGCTCCTTCCAATCCCAGGAGCGGCTTTAGCACACTGCTCCACACAAGCCTCTTCTAGACATTTCCCTTAAAATAACTTGAGCAGTAGTCCACTTTTTGCTTCCTGTTCAACAGTGAGCTCAGAGACCATTGGTTTAACATTCCAGAAGTTGGGAGGAGTTTGTGATCTTGAATAAGTAGTTGGGAGTAGCCTCCAAAGAGAAATTCCAAACTGCTATTGGATCCTGACATGGAGCGGAAATAAACCCATATGAAATCACTGAAATTATTGTTGCAGTAACTAGTATTTATAGTTTTAATTGGTGCCAGTGGTAGGATACAGACATAATCAAACATTTTGTTGTTTGTTGCAATTTGCTAAGTATGTATGGTTTAGTAGTTTAGCAGTAGGTAAAACAGAAGCCAATACTAGACAATGTAAAAATAGAAATTAATGTTTTGCAGGTAAATCATATAGCATAACAATGTCCTTTTACTAATTTTAAAGTTGTCTGCAGTATAATTTGGCTAATATTGAATATGTATTATAAGAAAGAGATGAATTAGGAAATGATTCCTAAGTCTATAAGTAAAAACAGAAGAGTAAAGTCCAAAGATTTGGCCATGCAGGGTCATTAGGTTAATTTATTTTAGAATCAAAACAGGCCATGGTACCTGTCTTATAGAGACGTTTTTAAGAAAAAAAATAAAAAAATTTAAGATAGAATTCAGCAAAATTGTCATTTGAATGGTTTGAAGCAAAAAATCAGGAGTATGGTATAAAGATGAAGAGATAAGGAAGAAATGGTAAATGTGATGATAATGTCTAGAAAAGCAACCCTGAATGTAGTTTCTGACATAGGTACATGACTAGAACCATACAGCTCAAATGCCTTCAAAGTTTATAAGAATTACATTGTTAGATTCTTGCTTATTCAAGGCTTACTACAGTTTTTGCATTCCCATTTTGTTTCAGAGTAAGCAGAAGTCAAGTTTGTAGGGTTGCACTGCTATGAAGGAAAGTGTTTCCCTGGTCTTAGTTTTCATGTGGCCAAGAAGAAGAACAAGCAAAGGAGTCCTTCCTGATGTCAAATCCAAACACTTTCATCATACCCAGAGTGTATGGCTTCACAAGCCTGGCCCACAAGTGTTTGGCATTGCTCTGGACCAGAATGCTATGTGCCGTCAATAATTTCCATTCTGTGTGTCTTTTGCCTTATAATGGTGTGGAAGTTGAGTACAGATGATGATTTTTTTTTCAATGTGTAGTTCACTGTACCTAGTGAGGGGTCGCATTACTGGATATTCTGGGCATTGATCTAGAGGTGGTGCCTGGGAGGAATTTCAGACAGTGAGATGAGTATGTTGTGTAAGGGGACACGTTTAAGGAATATATGGTGTCCAAAGGTGCATACTCTGGCAAGAGGTTTTTACTGGTTATCATTCTTGAGTGACTTGCTATAGAGAGAGGAAGAAAATCTCTCCCAGACTGCCCTGCTGATGGACCACGTGATCCCAAATATTAAATGGGCAGAGATGATGACTGTCAATTCTAAGCCCGCCTGGTACATCTTCTCTACATTTTTGTCTATCTGAAGAGCTGGAGACAAAGCACTGGAGACAAAACAGGGGAGCTGTATGATGGGAGAATTCCAAAATTTCAAGGTTGTCCCAAGAAGGAGAAGCACTCAGAGAAGCTTTCTAACCCACCTCCTGCGACTGTGGCCTTGTATTGGGCTATAGTACATTTGGAGGTCATATTTTATACCACCATGTGCTAATTACTTCAGCTAGACTGAGAGGACTTGGAAAAGTTAATGGAAAAGACTCATTATGAAAAAAATTACATGCAGATGCCATAGCTTTAAAAATGAATTCTGAAAGCTAGCAAAATTCTTCCTTTCTCCCTGACCCTGCCATCATCACCATCATCTTCACAGGATTTAGTCCAATAACTCATTTTGAGTACCTAGAATGTGTCAGGCACCATGGCAGATACTGAAATGCACAAAAGAATAAGGCACTATTCCTAGGCTTGTTCCTAATTTAGTAAGAAGAATATTTTAAGAAACGAGGAACTGTACTCCAGATGACACCATACATTGACTCAGCTGACTCTTTGAAAAGGGGAAGAGTTAAGAAGAGGAAAAGACCTTTCAAAGGAGCTCACCATGCCCCTGTGTTACCAGCTTCTAAAGGATGAAGAGGGACTTTCCAGGCAAACAGGACAAGTAGAAAACTTTCTCAGTAGAGAAAATTATGTGCGAATATGATTTCCACAGATAGCGATGAAAAATGCGATTTTTTTTTTACCTTTATCATCAATTTCCTCATCCTATCAAAAACTATTTATTTATTTATCTACAGAGTGGCTACTTGATCTTCAACCTCCAGCAGTGATCAGCTCAAGAGGACAGCTTGTGGATTAAGCACTGACCAGGTGACTTCAACTCTGTATTTCTCTTACTTTCTGTGGGACAAGTCACTTCCCTTGTGCTCATTTGCTTAGGAGAAACTCATATTTATACTGCCTTATTCATAACCTTGTGCAAATGAGTAAGTGAAACATATGAAACCTGGCATCACCTAGATATTTATATTTGTAAGAGTTAATGAACAAAGGTTGTTGTAGCATAAGCCAGTCATGGCAGTTTGTTAGTTGTGACATTAAAGCATGCATTGTTCTTCCTGTTGGTGGAAGGTGACTGCCGTTCTCAAGCAGATCCATCCTGTTGGCCTAGGAGAGATCCATTCTGACACCATAGGGATGTATGAACACTCAGAAGTCCCCAGGGCAGACTGGACAGACGAGGTGTTTCTCAGTATTCCTAAAGATAAAGCCAGAGCAGTAATCAGAGACAGAAATAAACATGTTAGCTAGATATAGCTGGTTTGGAATTGAGTGATGAAACTAATAAAAGGGAAAATAAATCACCAAATGAGAAGTCAGGAAGATGAGAAATCAGTCAGGGTGTAAAAGATAAGTGAGAGAGGAAAAATCATTCACAGCTAAACTTTCGAACAGCCACAGCATCGATGGTCCACTTTTCCTGCACTTCCTCCTTTGTGACTTGTGCATGTGGCAGAACAGCCAGCCCATTTTTATCCTTCAGGGCTGTAGACTGCAACAAAGTACTGTGGTGCTCAGTACTTCAACCAGGCATCCCTGTCCAGGTCTTTGGACTTGAAGAGCTTCAGCTGAGATAAACACATTGCTGGCAGCTTCCTGTCATCTGCCTTCCTGCTCACTTCTAGGTACAGAACACAGTTCAAAGCTTCAGGATAACAGTAACTCTTGATCTGTCAGTCGCATCTAAGGAGACCAAGAAGCAGGCAAGGGACTCCATCGGCTCTCATGATGCGAAGTAAGTCCTTGATATGCCTTCTTTTTTCTGGGTGGTTCATCCTGTAGCTGTGATGCATGGATTCTTCTGAAAACTGTTTAACCTTGTTTAGATTGTTTGATTACATAGCCTTGTAAGGATACAATTCCCTTGAATTCAGTTACTTTGTAAATTCATATCCCATGTGTTTAAGACCTTGAATCTGCCTCATTAAGACGTGACTGCTCCAAGTATTTTGAGATCCGGTAAACAGTTCTACTTTTAATCTACTAAGATCTACCAAATTGTGTCTGGAGCCTTCTTTTTGTCATGTAGGACATGTAACATTACCAATTGATTGTTACTTGTGGCGCATCAGAAAAGCTCAGACCAAGTGAAAACCAGCCTAGGAACTCAGTGGCCCTGCAGCCTATCTGATCCATCAATAAATCCTGAAAATCTGTAGCTCTGTCCTTCCCTGCTCCCCACCCCCCTACACAATGCTTTCTCTCCAGAAGAAGGATGGTGGAATTACTTAGCATTGGAATTAATGGTATAAAGAGCTACCTCCTTGTCTGAGTAATGCTAATTCATCTCCATCCCTGGTCATTTGCTACCTATTAGAAATAACCTGACAGCCTGCATCTCATTACTATCGCAGCAGGTCTGGCTCCCAAGAATAACCTTCTAAGGAGGATGAAACGTACGCCAGTGGCATCTAATACCAGGGCATTCACATTCATATTTTTAGCAGCATCTATCAGTTAGCCAACCTTGAGTGTACTGTATGTACTTTTAATAATCTCCATAAAAGCCTGATTTCCAATCCCTAGGCTCAAGCTGACAGTGTAAATAAAATCACCCAAATCCACAGGGTAAGAGAAATGAAAATGACATGGATTAAAATTTGGTCAAACCTCTTTCTTTTTAAAAATTCTGCATCTCTTCCAATTGGATCACGACCCTCTGTGTGCTCAGCTTAAGACCAGACGGTATGCTTTCACTTTTATTCCTCTCTGCAGCAGGCTTACAGTATTTAGTGAGAGTCTGCAAAGAATGTGTGCTGGGGAGAGCATTAATACCATAATCCCCCATCGTTAGGGTCAAATGCTGAATAGAGCAAAAGAATTAGAAAACATGTTACGTACAATGGCAGGAAAAATGCATCAGCCTGCTGCTCTGTGAACACCAGCTTTCATCATCCACAAGAAATGGCCATGAGGTAATAGAGTGCATAAAAAGACGTGCACTTGAAGTCTAATGTGGTCTAATGTGGGTGTGGAAGCAGGAATACAATACTCAAGCACAAGTCTAAATACTCACCTACTCTGGGCGGCAGTTGTCATTATTTCCATTGCTCCTTTACAAGTACCTGCTTGGATTTAGTTCCTAAGTAACTCATTTAGCCACTAAATTGTTTCATAGAGTGGAGCACTGAGCTATCTCTTTTCACTCTTCAGCAGTGGGTGTGACTATTGCTCTCGGAGTACTGTAACACATCTGACTCTGGAGAATTCTCTTAACGAACACGTAGAAATTTGAGGCACCTTTGCAGAAAGGGTTGAACAGCCACCTTCTATTGTACCTTGGGAAAGTCAACCAAATTCTCCTAGGGTAAGATTACCATCAAATAAATAACTTTCTATGGGAGTTCCATAAAAAGAAATGAGAGACAGAAAAGAGGATAGAGTCAATGGTGTGAGTAAAAAAGTGACACTTTGGATTTGTTTTAAATAATAACCCTGAAAGTATTAACTATTTGAGATCAAAAATTTAAATTGATGATACTTACATTTAATAAACTTGGCTCTTTGAGATGTGGATTTCTAGTGTTGACAAAAACATTGAATTATGGAAGCGCCAATACCTTCAAAATCTGCAACAATTCCCTGCCCCTCAGAAATCGTTGTGCTTTTCCTTTGTAGTCAAACTTTCCACTGCCACCCCTTGAAAATCACGGATCTGTCCTTTGTTCTTCCAGCGTTGCCTTTTCCAGAAATTCCCTTAAGTGAAATCATATGGTATCTGCCTTCTAGCTCTGGCTTCTTTCATTTGGCAAATGCACTTAAGGTGAATCCGTGTCTGAGCACCAATAGTTTATTAATTTCTATTGGAAGAGTAGTATTTTATTTTTTTAAAGTTTCAATGTCATGGGCTTGGCACAGTAGCCTAGTGGCTAAAGTCCTCACCTTGCACAGACCAGGATCCATATGGGCACCAGTTCTAATCTGAGTGGTCCCACTTCCCATCCAGCTCCCTGCTTGTGGCCTGGGAAAGCAGTCAAGGATGGCCCAAAGCCTTGGGATCTTGCACCCACGTGGGAGACCTGGAAGAGGCTCCTGGCTTCGGATTGGTGCAGCTCCAAGTGTTGTGGCCACTTGAAGATTAGATCAGCGGACAGAATATCTTCCTCTCTCTGTCTTTCCTCTGTATATCTGCCTGTTCAACAAAAATAATAAAATAAATCTTAAAAAAACTTTCAATGTCATATCAAGAGACTTTTGTTTTCCAGGTTTATTTAAACATACATTTATATAGGATAAATGCATCTATTTTAAGTATACAGTTTGAGGAGTTTTGACTATTGTAATTTTGACTGCGTATGGTAATTAGAGTGAAATGTAAGCCATTTTCATTACCTTCAAAATATTTCTTTGTACTTATTCCCAATAAGCCCCCACTTCCAATCAACTGGTCTGCCTCTGTCTATACAGGTCAAGTTTGCCTTTTCTAGAGCTTCACCTAATCGGGTTGATGTATAACAGACTGTTTTGTGCCGTTTTCTTTCCACACAGTGAAGTTTTTAGATTTATCACTGTTGTGTATAGATTAGTAGGTAGTTCCTTTTCATTGCTGAGTAGTAGTACTCCATTGTTGCAAGAATAGAATACGGCTGCTTTTGCACGATGAGGGGCTCTCTCATCATGGAAAGGAGCTTGACAAAAGGTGAGGATTATTTTTCAGTATCTGTATATCATGGGGATTTATTGACATTATCTGAAGTGTATATATATAATATATATATATATAAGTTAATATATATCCAGATACATAGATAGATATACTTAGATATATATATACTTCATCTTATATATCTAACATGTGTTTAATATGTATATCTGAACAAGCACACACACTATTTTGCACCTGTGCCTCTTGTACAGTGAGTAAACTAAATCACCACACACACACAATGAAGCAAATTAATATATTTGAAAACAACTTAGCAACAAATGTTGAAACAAGGATCTCCATGAATTAAATATAAATACGGCAAGAACAACATCATTTGTATTTTTTAAAAAAAGATTTTATTCATTTGGCATCGATATGGAATTTTGGCACCACGGGCCAAGGTTTGACTTACTACCCCATGGCACTACATAAATCCATATACTATACATATATACACACATATATGTATCTGTGTGTATATATATACTATGTGATATAGTATATATAACATATATACTATATATAAATACATATTTGAAAACAGTTTAGCAGCAAATATTGAAACAAGTATTTCCCTGACTTAAATGTAAGTATAGCAAAACTACATCATTTGCATGTTTTTAAAAAATATTTATTTATTTACTTGAAAGAGTTAGAGACTAAGAAATCTCATATATGTTAGTTCATGCCTCAGATGTATTATATATATATATAACATTTGATATACATAGTATATAGGCCTGAAATCCCAAATACTATATATGATATGTAGTATATCTTATATACTCTTAAAATACATAAGATGTTTATATTATTAAACATATGTAAAACTATATGGATTTCTATAGACATAAATACACGTATGTTAAACTGGAGAAAGCACTCTGATAAAAAGGCCTATTTGTTGTTCAACAAGTTCTTTGAAAATAAAGAGGATCATCAAACAAACTATTAAAGCAATATGAACAAGAGTGCTGATTAAACCTATGTTGAATTGAATATGAAGTAAAGGAACTGAATTGCAATCTACTTAAAATTTTAAAAGCTTCTTACAACTGTCACTTGACATGCAAAACCCTGCTTGTTAGAATGATGTCTTAGTGATATCCAGGGAAGAGAGGTGCAGTGAAAAGCAAGAGGGGAGAAGATTGTGTGTGCGCACATGTGTGCCATTTGTACCAAGTTCACTAGTCCACTAGACTCAGGATAGAAATTGTCTTATTATTGCACATACATGAGACGAAATGACTGGAAGCTAATGACCTCAAGAAAATAATAATCAGAAAAGGTGTTAATTAGTGTCTTAAAATTTCGTGAAGGAATAGCTTTTTTCTTAAATATCAGTATGTATGAAAATACTGAGTGAGGTTGGAGTCTAGCCAGGGAGCACAATACATCCCATGATTGATTTGGCATATCATCTCTTTGCCACAGGTCAAAATGACTATGTTATTGGAGAGGTATTATTGCAAAGAAACCATTATTATTTAAAGCAGAAATAATAATATGCCCTTAATTTTAAACGTTACATTATCTACATTTGTGTTAGTCCAAAATGGGCCTCTCAGCCTCGTTCACTGGCCAATGTCCTTTATCCAACCATAAAAGTCAATGTTCCTTTCTTTCACACTTCACCTGTTTTCATGGAAAAATCATTCATACCCATAATTAAATAGGGCGGCCCAATCTACTTCTTCAACTCAGATCCCCCTTGGGAATCACAGACACATATTTTTAACTTCCTAATTGACATCCCTCTGGAATATTATAGTAACAACTCAAACTTACATTGTCCCACTGGAAGTTAGTGGCTATCAAATGGTTCCCCCTTTATATAATTTTCTATATACTAACATTGTTTCTTACTTCCTGTTTCCTCTACTGGAGTGAAGACAATAGAGATATATTTCTCCTAGCACCTGGCATTTGGTGAGTACTTATAAATAATTGTGAAAAGAAGACATGCATATGATATTGTAAACAAATAGGGATTTCTTTCTACCCCAAACCTTAGTGTTTATAAATGGTTTATTTGCTATGTGTGTGTGTATGTGTGTGTGAAAGAGAGAGAGAGAGAGAAAGGATCAGAGAGAGAAAGACAGACAGTAAAGTATGCACTTCTGGTTCATACCCCAAATCCTTGCAATGACAAGGCTGAAGTGGGAGCAGGAACCAGAAGCTCATCCTAGGTCTTTCACATAGATATGCATTAGTAAGACAAAATTCGGAGGAGAGCAAGAACTTAAACCCAGGCACACTGATATGGGGTGCAGGGGTCCCCAACGTAGCCTCTGGTTATGCCAAATAACCAGAGTTCATTTTGCTGGAGAGCTGCTGTAATACACATTCTAAGCATTTAATCCTACCCTAACTACCAACCAATGGATCTGCAGGAAATCTAGAGATTAAATATGCTTTACATAGCAGAGAAATAGATTAGCACCTTTCATGTTTTTCCTGTGACTTTTTGTCATTGAAATCACACTTTTTATTTCATCTTGGCTATACTTATTTGAATGTTAAAAATCCCCAGATATTGTTTATACTGGTTGAATGATATTACCCTTCTGCTTTACAAGTTTGGATTCAGACATCATGAGTACCTCATTGTCAACAGACTCCTATTCTTCAGCTTACCCTCTGCACCAGTGGCAGTGGGCGGCAGCTGCATGTAGGAATTTGTTAGAAATGTAAATTCTTGGGGCTTCACCTCCTGCCTTTGAATCAGAAAAAGTGGTGTGAGATCAACAATATCTATTTTAACAAGCTCTCCAGGTGATTTCTATGCATTAAAAAGATGGAGAGCAGCCATTATTCTTTTCTGTGAAGGTCCACCTGCTATATGGAATCCTCCTGAATTTCTTCTCCCTTCCACCCCACTTTCGTTGTTTATTCAGGCCTCTTATCAGTTCCAAATTCTATTCATATTCAAAGAGCCTTCTGTATTTGACAATGAGCATGTAGAAGAGGGCCCAGTGTCTTGTTGTACATAAAGTGTGAGCAGTGTATAAGGCACTAGAGGTCTTTTTAAAATTTGGATTTAGGAATGGTAATTTCATTCAAATGGAGTACAATGTAGATGAAAGATGCTCTGATTGAATGTGGTGGAAGGGGTAGGGGAAGCAGTGTTTGCCACTGACCTAGGCTTCCTGCTGCCCACACTCCTCTGTTTGTGACTTCTCCAGAGAACAGAGGTAAGACATTTCTGAGACAGAGGAAAGGGAATGAGATGGGGAGCTGAGGTCTTGTCTCTTTTGGCAAATTTTGTACATCTCTGTGCTGTACTTTTCTGATATGAAAATGATAAATATAATTGGCCTTCAATGTCTGTGGGTTCTGTTTCCAAGGATTCAACTGATTACAGATTGGAAACATTTAAAAAGATGACATTTAAGCCACACATGTGCAGACTTTCCTCATGTCCCTATTCCCTAAACAACTTTGTTCTAGACAACTATATGCGTAGCATTTGCATTATGTTAAGTCTTCTAAAGTAATCAAAGGATGATTTAAAGTAACCAGGAGATTGCACAGGTTCTATGCAAACAGTGCCATTTCACAAAAGGGAATTGAGTGTCAGTGGATTTTGGTGTCTGCTGGGGTTCAGAAACCCTGCTCCCATGGATACCAAGGGATGACGGTAACTTCAAGCATTCCTCTTCCAGTTGAAAGTTTATTTCTCCTTTCATATTTTTAAACTTCTCAAATAAAGAAATAGGAACTTCTTGGTGAGTCAGGAAATAGATGCTGGCTTTGTTGCTTGATGGTCTTCTGTCTTCTCCTTCAGTATTGATGTAGAGGCATTAATGAATAAACAGGGCCAGGCTGCCATCACTCTGAGTGCCAGGAAAGCAAAAGGAAAGCTTTCACAAGAGTCACATAAACATTTAGCAGATTTTCAGCCGCAGTGTTTGACTGGGAACGTGACTGATGGTGCGGGGGCATGTGCAGAATTGTGAGACCAGCAAACAGCAGGTGCATTGGCCTTCTCTGACACCTCCTCTGTTGCCTCCTCCTTTCTTCTCTCCCTCCTCCTTTTTGCCTTACTCCTCCTCCTCTTTCCTCTCACCCCTCCTCCTTATCCTTCTCTTCTGCTGCTTTTCCCCTCTATTTCCCTCCCCTTTCTTTCATCTATTTGCCTCCAAGAGTTTGCAAAATTGACTTAAGAGTCCTCCTTCCCACAGTACATCTTTAACCTCCGAGTGAGTCCTTGATGCTCCTAAGTCCAAGTCCAAAGAAGTGCCCAGGTGACACTTGTGCTGCCTCCACAGGCTTCTTGATATTTCCACCTCCCTCTTTCTCATGCTCATTCCTGCTTCCTTCTTTGCCCTCCCAGTTCTGTTGACACTACTTGAGGGATGCTTTTGGAAGGGTTCTAAGTCCTGCCAGTTGGCTGGTGCTGTTTTGAGTTAAAGCAGGAGAGGACTGTGCTCCCACATGCTTACCAAGCAGCAGAGGCTCCAGGAGTATATGCTGGGCCACACGCTGGAGCAACACGGAACTTTTTGGAACAATCTTAAGCTCATGTGACCCTGCTCTGCACAAGTCCACTACTAAGGCCCACCCGGCCCTCTGCTCAGCAACAGGGCTGATCATTCTCTGATGGAGCAGAGTTTCTGACACACATACCAGACACACTGTAATTCAATTTGCCTGCTCAGAATGGCCTGCTAGGAGAAGTGTGCTGATGAAAATCTGTGCTATAGCTTATGTTGTATATTAGACCACATGACTTACACAAACTATGATGGCTTTTAAATGGGATTTTAGATGTGGTGCTTATGGGTCTGGTTTTCCTGCTTGTGTATTTGTTTTTATCTTATGGAAAACGAAAGCACCAGGCCACTTAATTTGGACAACTGGTGGCTTTCCCCAGGTCTTCCCCACCCTCTGCATTTAGCCTCCCCCATAATTAGATCTTCTTTCTGTTAGCACCTTCATGGCTGTAAATTTTACTCTGTGTCTCTCTCTTCTTCTTCTTCTTTTTTTTTATTATTATCACTTTATGATACAGTTCCATATGCCCTGGGATTTTGCTTCCCAAGTTCCCTCCCCCTCCACTGAGTTCCCCTATATTATTACTATTGTATAGTTCTTCATTACAGTCATATTTCCATCATTGCAGGAACGGACAATGGCAGAGAGTCTAGCATCCTATTGTAAAGATATAGAAAACAATTTCATCGGGAATCCATCTTTGTGTGGAAGTAGAGATCCATACTGCATTGTATCCTCACATCTGAATATGATAGTCTACATTATACAGTTACTATACATCCTCTTAAATGAAAAGCCACAAAAAAATATCAACAACAGGAAGAAAAAAATTAAAAACGCCATGAAGTTAGATAACGAGTTACTGAAGGACTAATGTGTCGCTGAAGAAATGAAAAAGAAAATCAAGAACCTTCTTGAAGGAAGTGATGCTGCTGTATGATCTATGAGTCAGTGAAGAATTTAATCAGGAAGTATTTTGAAGAGATGAAACTAACAAAACAAAAAATCAAAATCCATGAGCTATAGATTCTGCCGATCTTTGTTGGGGAAATGTGTCTCCTCTGGACAACAAATAGATGGGTTTTGTTTTTTAATCCAGTCTACTAATCTATGATGTTTGATTGATGAGTATAAGTTATTTACATTCAGGGTCAATATGAATGGGTGGTGATTTGGTCATGTCATTTAGCAATGGATTGTTCATTGATTTAGTCTTCTGTTGTTATTTCACTTGGATGTTCTTCACTTTTGCCTGTGGTTTTGGTGAGTGCTATTCCTCTTCTCTGTCAAGAGAATATCTTTAAGTATCATTTGCAGGTCTGGTTTGAAAGAGGCATATTCTTTTAAGTTTTCTTTACTGTGGAAGAATTTTATTTCATTTTCAAAGACAAAGGAAAGCTTTGCTGGGTATGTTATCCTGGCCCGACAATTTTTTGCTTTTAGAATCTGGGATATGTCACTCCATTCTCTACTGGCCTGTAGAGTTTCCTGTGAAAGACGTACTGTGAGTTTAATCGGCATTCCTTTATATGCCAATTGATTTTTTCATGTACATATTTAAGGATCTATTCCTTATATTTGATTGAAGAGGGCTTAATTATCATGTGTTGTGGTGAAGATCACTTTTGGTCAACCCTGTTGGGAGTTCTGAGCCCCTCCTGGATGTTGTTTCCCAATTCTTTCTCCAGATTAGGGACATTTTCCTTTATTATTTCATTAAATACATTTTTAAACCCAGCTTCTCTTTTTTTGCACCTTCTGGGATTTCCATAACTCTTCTATTTGGCCTTTTAATACTGTCTTTCATTTCTTGAAAACTTGTTTTAGCTTGAGGCAGGTCTGCTTCCAGCTTTTTGTTTGTTTCTTGCTGGTGACAAGAAGTATCTTCCAATTCTGAGATTCTTTCTTCTGCTTGCTTCATTCTATTTTGGAGGCAGTCCACTGTACTTTTAATATGGTTCACTGTATTTTTCCTTTCTGATATATCAACATTCATTTGATTCATTTCCAGTGTGGCATATTCTTTGAATTCCCTGAATGCCTGCTTTATGTGCTTCTCATTGTTGATAAGAAGTTTTGTAACAAGTGTTTTGAATTCTGTATCCCCCATTTTCTTGGTGTCTTCCTCAGTGAAGTCTGAACTTGGTAAAGGTTTTTGCTCCTCTGCAGGTGAGTCTTCAATAATATTCATTGTGCCTTTGTCTGCTCTTTTGCTCTTGGTCATTGTCCTTACTTCTGGTTATCAGATTCTTCTCCTTGGGGCAGGTTTCTAAGCTGTGTCATCCGCAGGTCTACAGCTTGATTTTACTTATTGAGGTTGGTGCATGGTTGTTTGTTTGCAGTCAGTTGTGCCACTCCCTCCAGTGAGTTAAAGGTCTGGGTTCTAATGTTAGATTTCCAGCATGGTTCTATAGCTCCAGCTTCTGGCTCACCACTCTCCACAACTTGTGATATAGTGCTTGAGGTTGCATTGTTGTCTATACAGCCCTTTTCCCACTTCGTGTTAGAGTAGTTCCCAGGATTAGGGAGACAGCAGAAGTCCTAAATAGCTAGGTTGTTGGTGGTACTGATCTTTCTGGAACCTGTTGGCCATTAGGTCTGAGGGCTACACAGACTTATTTTGACTAGTATGATGCCAAAGTCGGTATTATTTTCCCTGTGGAACCAGTGCAATGCACTGAGCTCAGTGAGTTCTCTCTCAGCTCAGTGCATGCACAGCTCACTGTTCTTCCTGTAGCTTTAAAGCTTTTCCCACACTGTACAAAATGGTGCCTGATATGCCACTGCTTGAGTTCTTTATGTGCTGGTTATCAGGTCTGAGGGCTACCCAGACCTGTCTTGGATGGAACTTGTAGGATCCCATGCTGTTGCAGTTCACTGAGCCAGAAATGAGTTCACTGCCAGCTCAGTGCACGCTGATTACTGCCCCATAGTCCTTGCCTCCTTAAAGAAAATGGTGCCCGATTTGGCTCTAGGGGGTGTACTGGGCTATGAAATCTACCCTATTCCCACACTGTTCGTCTGGGATCTTCCACTCTGTCTCTGCTCCTGGTCAAATCAAACAGACCAGCAGGACGGGCAGTTCTTTGTCTGGGTTCACCTCCTGAGCTCCCGTGGTGAAAGTTGCTTCCCACTTTGTTGCTGGTGGAGTTGTGGCTGCTGGTGCAATTCAGATCACTCTTCACTGAATGACACGTGGGTTATTGGTCACTGCTATGCTGCACTGTTGTGTCCACTACTTTCCTGTGTCTGTTAGTCTCCAGGTACCCCTCTGGTGTGTCCTGTCTTCTTCTATTTCCCTTGAATGTCTGCTCTCTGCTGCACACTGGGTAATGTTTCTTCATCTGTTCTTAACCTGTTCTGCCATCTTTTTCCTCCCTTGTGTCTCTTTGTCTTCTGCCCTGTTCATTCTGTCACTATGGCCAGATTCACGGAGTTATCAGTTAGCACATGGAGTCTGTAGGGGCTCCTACTTTCTCCTTCATAGTTACCCACAAAGTCTCTGGTTTCCAGTTTCCCTATCTCTCTTAACCCCTAAATGTACCGAAATATAGTTAATAAGTCACTATTTCAAATCCATGCCAGCTGTAGGTTTTTGTCATATATGAGCCTCCTGAAAGAGTTTAACCCAATCTGTTTTAAATCTCTCCAGCCTTGACTGGTCCTTTCAGTGCTGTTGTTTCCTGTGGTTTTGTCTTTCGCTCTCTGCTTTTCAATGGCATTTACTCTTCCTGAGCAAAACCTCCCATATTCCACGCTTCAGTCATCACCTGCATGCTGATGGTTTCTAAACCTCCATCTCCAGCTTAGGTACGTCCTCTCCTATGTTCCAGAAATGCTTTTTTGGGGTGTGTGTGGGGGTGTTTATACTGAATATGTACCTCAACTTAGATCTGTTAGCAAATTAAAGTTTTAATCTACCATTGGTTGACTGAAATGGCTGAGAGTCTGGTTAAGAAACCAAAGTTGGTACTGAGCATTGAAGCCTGGAAGCCACCAGATAATTGCTTGAGCTGGCTGTTCCAGCAGTTTGTGTTGGTTACAGGTTCCATGTTCTTCTTATTGGGTGAATACATGCATTGAGTCAGGTTTCAACAATCCAGATTTACATGTGGTTGTCAATTATGCTGGCAACTAAAGAATATCTCAATGAAAATCAAAGAATTCCTGGTAATAGCTGACAGACTCAGTTATTGATTAAGGTGATGCATAGGTTCTTATACTCATTCCCACATTCCGTGCTATTTATATGCAAAGAGAGTGAGAGAGTGAGAGAGAGAGAATGGAGAGAGAGAAGGTGTTTTTAAGACACCTTCTTAAGGTGCAGTAACGGTTTTCTTGGAGTCTGTATCAAGGTTGTGTTACTTGGGAACAAGCTGTAGGGCACCTTCAGAGCATGCCACAGCACCAACATTATCCCTGATGACTTGAGCTTCTGTAGTCACCATTCTACCCTTAACTTCATTCATTTAACTCCACTTCCTTTGCTTGGCGGAGAGCACTATTCAGGTACCCAAGAGAGAAACAGATATGTCCTGGACTTGACCATGCCTAACTTAAATCAACTACACTTCCCCCCCTACCTGCCCCCCGAATACTACAGCTGACATTTTGCTCTAACCTTACCATCATTGCCACTGCACATGCTTTGGCTGAGGTTCTGAGAGCTTTTCAGATGAGCAGGTGCCTTGAAGAATCCCTGCTTTCAGGCTCCCCACCATCAAAATCACCTTCGGGGCCACATTCTAGATAATTCTTTTGAGAAAATATTATTTAAATTAGTAGCCATGAACCTCATATAGCTCAGTAAAATTAATATTAAGTCAAAATGCAGTTTCTTTGTCACCCTAACTACATTTTGAAGCTTTTATTTTTACTGAATTAAGGCACACACACAGAGCAAGAGAGAAAATGAGAGAGAGAGAGACCTACCATTCACTTGTTCAATCTTTTAAATATCCACGATAGCCAAGCTTTGGCCAGGCTGAAACTGGATGATTATCACTTAGTCCAGATGTCCCATGTGGCCAGCAAGGATCTAAACACCTGAGCCATCATCTGTGGCCTCACAGTGTGCACATTAGCATAAAGTAGCTGTTTTGGAAGCAGAGTCAGGGCTTGAACCACGTGCTTCAATGGGTCATAGGTATCTCAGGTGCCATCCTAATGGCTGCGTTAAATTCCTGCCCCACATTTTCAAGTCATAGTGACCCGGTTGGCTAGTAGTTAACCTGTAGAGCATCTCCATTTCGGAGATGAATGGCTTCATTTAGGATGCAGTCGTCAGTCTGTGCTTGCTATTTGCTTCCTCTCACACTTCAAACTAAACCCCAAACTCATCCCGTTGGCCCGTAACAGCCTATATCCTTCTCCCACCCCAGCTCCACATTTGAATCTTTTACTTCAGCCATGTCACCCATTGCTCTCATCCCCATACCTCTTAGTTTTGTGAGACAGTTTCCTCCACTCGGAAAGGTTGTCCCCTTTGTCCATGTAGAGCCCCTGCATGTTCTTGAAACTCAGGTTCAGCACTGTCCCACTGCTGTAGCTTTCCCCCATGTTTCTAGGCTGGGTTCAGGCTTACTTGTCCATTATTTTCCCTGACAGCTTATACTGATATGCCATGCCTCATTTGTTGATGTAAAAGATTTGTTCATTTACTATGAAATCATGCCCAGCTAAAAATGCCTGCATCCTAGTTTCCAAAACCTAGGCATATGGGACTTTGCATGGCAGTGGGACTCTGTAGGGGTGTTTAAGATCAATGTTGTACTTACAAAATGTTTATGATAGTTGCAAGAGTGTCCAGGTCAGAGACATAAGAGAGGAGACTAAAAGCAGAGTTAGAGTCATGCACTTGAAAACAGTGGAAGGCACCAGATTCCCGAAAAAAGAAAGTCTCCAGAAGCTGGATGAGATGGAGGAGGAATAGACTCTCCCCTAAAGCCCCTCTGACCCATGTTGTACTTCTGACTTTCAGAACTGCAATACAACAAATCTGGATGTTTTAAACCAAGTTTGTGATGATTTGTTGTAGCATTGATGAGAATCTGCCATGGCCCTGGCTTTTTTGAGAGGATATGTTCCAACCCCCCAGAGGATGCCTGAAATCACAGATGTTACTGAATCCTGTATTTTCATATACCATACAGGTTCCTGTCCATTGTAAAGTATAATTAATAAATCAAGCACAGTAAGAGACTGACAACAATGTGCCATAGATTTGATTAATGTTAGCATACAATATTTCACTCTCCTTTATTATGCACTTTTTTTTTACAACCCTCACCTTTCCAACTAGAGGAATCACCAAAGCACTTTTTGACTTCTCAGTATGTCTACCTTATTAGCACCACAATTTTTGTACTATGTAAAATAAGAATGACTTGAACACAAACACTGTTTTGCCACAACAATCCTATTGGCCATCAAGACAGTTACCAAGTGACTGAATGGCAGGTAGAATACACAACTCAGGTCCTCCGAAGCAAGAGACTTGCAGGGCAGAAGCAGATGGGGCATGATTTTATCATGTTTCTCATAATGGCACCTAATCTGAAACTTCTGAATTGTTTATTCTAGAATTTTTAATTTAATCTTTTCAGACTGTGTTTGACCACAAGCAGCTGAAACTGAGAGAAGCAAAATAGTGGCTAAGTGGGCACTACTCTTTTTTATATCCATGCACGCACCCATGGGGTGCATCATTTGATGTCATTCCATGGATACCTGTTGCATTCCCTAGTCAAGTGCTAAGATTTCAGCAGTGATTTCAATTCAGAGTTGCTGTGTAGGGAGGGATGACAGGGACCAGGGGAAGACAGGAATCCTGGAAACTTGAGATTGTAATCAGGGGGCAAACCGGGAAAGGACTCCATTTGACTGTATGGAAATGGGACAATTTCCTACAGGTAACACAAAGCCATGGGAGGGCTCTGCATTATTAGTTTGTGCTGGGATCCATGTTTCACTAATATTGGAAATGCATCCTTGCTGGATGCCAGCTCTGGCTGCTGGCGTTCTGGTTGAGAATGATGAGGAACTGCACTAAGGAACGGGATCTGGTTTAGGAGCTGTTTAGGTGCTATTTCAGAGGCCGAACAGATGGGGTGTTGTGATCTGTGAGACACTGTGCACGGGCAGGCAGAATCCAAGAGGACTCCCAGAACAGATGACTCTCAGCTCAGTGCCTGGCACATAGTGGATAAGAAACAATTGTCTTGAATTGAATTGTGTGGCAAGAAGACAATGGAGTAGATCATCACTGGGGGGAAAGGATGATGCCCATGAATATGAATAGTGGAGGAAAATAAATAGAAGAATGTGTGCCTGTGAGTATGTGTGCATGTGTGTGTGCCTGGGAGGGTGTGTGTGTGTGTGTGTGTGTGTGTGGCCTGTGAGGGTGTGTGTGTGTGTGTGACAGAGAGAGAGTATGTGTGAGGATGTGTGTGTTTGTGAGGAGGTGTGTGTGTATGTGAGAGTATGTGTGTGTTTGTGTGTGAGAGAGAGAGTATGTGTGAGGGTGTGTGTGTGCATGTGAGGATATGTATATGTGTGTGTGGTATGTGTGTGTGAGAGAAACAGAGAGGGAGAGACTTTGTGTGAGGCTGTGTCTGTGAGGATGTGTATGTGTGTGTATGTGTGAGTATATGTGAGGATGTGTGTGTGTGGTTTGTGAGGATGTGTGTGTGTGTGTGCCTGTGTGGATGTGTGTGTGTGTGCGTGCGTGTGCGTTCAGAGTGCTGGAAAAGGAGGATGTGAACCATGTGTCCCTTTATCCAGTGTGAGGTTTACTGTTTGGCTTAAGCTTTTGCTCTCTAAGCTAGAACCATGTTCAGAGAATGATTTAAGAAAACTGTCCCATCATCTGGAAGATGCCAGATTTCTGTTACTGGCAAGCTGACCAATTATTGAAGTGGCCTTGAGAAAAGGAGAGAAAACAAGTGGCTTGGTTTGGGTGTATTTGGGGTGATTTTGCTGTCTCATTATGAAATGAGGCCAAAGTCTTTATTTTTGTCCTGTATTCATTTTCACCTTGCTGTAGGCAAGCTTGTGCCTAAGCCCAGCAATGGAGGTGGCTCCTGGTTGCCCTGTAGGCCTCCCTGACCCCGGTTGTTCTGCAGAACACACACTGGGTTGGAAGGGAACCATGATGGCTGCTCCTCAAAGTGGCACCTGGGTTTGCACCCTGATGGTGGAGCAAACCCAGTCACCCAACAAAGGCCCCTGATGTTTGTTTCCTGTTGCCCTAGCTCTGTGGCAGGTGAACTGTGGTTCCAGTAGAGCAGAACAAGGTCCATAAGAAGTAGAAATGCATTTTCTTAGACTTGTGTTCCAAGAGAGCCTGTTCTAATGTTACTGATGATGACTTTGCAGACTAATGAAAAGGGAAGGGTCTTATCTTCTGATCCCAATAGCTTGGGAAATTCTGGGTTAGCAAAATGGATTTAAGTTTCTAGAGTCTCTCTTTACCTTTACTCCCTGAGGATACCCTGCAATTGCCCCACAGCGGAGTAAAGATTTGCTTTAACATCCCTGACTCCAAAGCCCTATACACAGGACATAGAATAGTGTTTGTAGGCACTTCAGCTTGGAACATGAGCTACTGAAGGACTGTCCCCAGTGTTCCTGGCATACCAAACAGAAGGCTACAATAAAGATGTGTCTCTCCTATCCCCTTTTAAACTCCCCAGTGGACATGAATCACCAAAATGGACTGAAGTGACAGTTGGCCCATTGCTCTTGTTCTAACTCTGTGATTTTGGGTTTGAATGCAAGCTTGCATGCTATTGTTATAAATTATAATCATTTTTGCCATCAACCTGTATCCTATCACTCTAGAAGTCCCATGTCCCAATCCAATGGGCTTTTCTAACCAACCAATGCCTGTTGTTTTTCTTCTTAGGAAAATGTTTTTAAAGTAGGCTGGAAATATGCATGTATTTTCTTTTGCCTTTGGGGCTTAATGCAAAAGGAGCTAGTTACCTATATTTTCTTTCTCTTAATCCCATGTGACTACTGTACAAATGCAGTAAAAATATATTTGAAAAAATTTATTTATTTATTTATTTATTTATTGTTTTTATTGGAAAGTCAGATTTACAGAGAGAAGGAGAGACAGAGAGAAGCATCTTCCATCTGCTGGTTCATTCCCCAAGCAGCCACAATGGTCAGAGCAGAGCTGACCCAAATCTAAAAACCAGGAGTCTTCTGAGTCTCCCATGTGGCTACAGGGTCCCAAGGCTTTGGGCCATCCTTTACTGCTTTCTCAGGCCACAGACAGGGAGCTGGATGGGAAGTGGAGCAGCTAGCACATGAACCTTTGCCAATGTGGAATCCAGGCACATGTGAAGTGAGAAATTTAACCACTATGCTTCTGTACTGGTACCAGCAAAAATATTCTAGTTTTCTAGAATTGTCATCATTTACAATGCAATGCGATGATCCTTCAAACAATTTTATAAGAAGTAGACAATTAAACTCCATTTTATAGAAAAGCAAAGAAAATAACATGTTTAGGTATCTATTTTACATTAGACAGTCTTCCAAGTGTTTGACATAAACTATGTACGCTGTTATCAATTCAACATAGTAGGACATGTGGGCCTCATGTTAGAAATTAAGAAATTAAGATATTTATACTGTGGTGCTACGGGTAAAAATGCTGCCTCAGACACCAGTATTCTATATGGGAACTGGTTGTCTCTCAGCTGACTTCTAATACAGCTCTCTGCTAATGGTCTGGAAAAAACCCCAAAGATGGCTCAAGTATTTGGACCCTGTCACCCATATGAGAGACCCAGATGAAGCTCCTGACTTCTACTTCAGTCTAGCTTAGCCGTGGCTATTGCACCTACCTGTGGAGTGAACCAGAGGATGGAAGATCTCTTTTTCACTTGGCCTCTCCTATAACTATAACCACTTACAAAGAAATACTTTTTAAAAAGAAATGGAGAAATTAATGCTGGAGAATGAATGCCCCTGTCCAAGATTGTGAAATATCTAAATGATAGGTTGGGTGTTTAAGCTCAGGTTTTTTCCACTCTGGAATCTATTCTGGTTCTACTATGTCAGTATGTCAAGAGTAGCCACAGATTTGCCCAAGATCCCACAGGGGATTCAGGGGAGATGCAGGGATTCTGGGATTAGGACCCCTTTGACTTTCAGTCTATTTCCCTCTCTTCTGCATATTTTGCTAGCCTACTGGATGGTATTTTCAGAAATAAGTGGTGGTTCATGAAGTGTTGTTGGCAACAGCAAGTCACAATTACAGGAGAGCAACAAGGAAGAGAAAGAGAAGCAGTGGGCCCAAATCTCCTGTACGTCCTTCAATATCCCGAGTTTTGAGGATGAGGAGACCCGGAATTTCTGAGAGAAATACCACCCATTCACTTGTCTTGCATGTGAAGAGGACTGGGACTGCTGAAATATACTGAGGGCAGTTTGTTCTTGCCTCTTGTTGAGCTCATTCCATCCTGCTCTGATGACACCAGTGAGGTCCACGGTGCAGGTGAGTATGATCTAGTAACTTTAGGAAAATATTTATTTTCATTGACTTGAAAGGGATGGAGGGAGAGATTGAGAGAGAGAGAGAGAGCGACAGAGACAGACAGAGAGAGAGGATACATCCACTCTCTGATTTACTATCTGTGTACCCATGACAACCAGGATTGGGGCCAGGCTAAAGTCAGGATCCCAAACTCCTGTGTTTCCAGCCTGGGAGACAAAGACCCAAGTACGTAGCTACTGCCTGCTGTCTTCCAGGACGCGTTAGCAAGAAGCTGGATTGGAAGTGGAGGTCCAGAGACTTGAACTAGCTCTTTGATATGAACTTAACCTGCTGTACCACAATACCCACTGAATTCAGTAACTTTTACCACAGTTATCCTGTAGTTGAGTTCCATCTGTGCTTATGCCTTGGGGATAGCAATTGAGGTAAGTAAAAGAATACTTTCTTAAATTCTGCAGTCTACATAAAGAGGTAAAAGGTTATAAATTAGCAAAGAGGTATAAATTGCCAAGAGATGAACTATTTGGAGGGTGGAGATTTGAGGAAAGCCCTGCACATTTCACATTGCAATGTTGGTCCTAATCAGAATAGTAGCTGCTTAGAGTTATGTGTACTCATTTCACTAAGGATATCTGTGTCTATAAGACACAGCAGAAGAACCCATTTGTACTGCCACCTTCCCAAATCCATAGCTTTTTAAAAGCTTTCATTAAAACCAGATTGGAATATGAAAGTAGTTATGGTTCTTTGTCCTGACTCTGCCTTGAAGTTCCTTAACCCACACTAGGCTGGGGAGTAAAGCAAAAGAAAAAAGAACCCTGATCCTTAGGGGATTGCCTAGTTCTAGCCATCCTCCTTGGAGTGACCACATGCGTATCAGCTTTAGTGCTCGCTCGCTCTCCCCCAACTCTCCCTTGCCTTCTTTTACTGCAGGGTAGGCAGATCTGAACTTGGAGCCCTATGCAAGATTGCTGTTGATGGGAAGGGTATATTAACTCAGAAATATGTGTCCCCACTGTTCTGGAAAAGAGAAGTTAAAAATCAAAACTCTGGTTGATTCAGTTTCTGGTAAAAGCTCTCATCCCAGCTTTGAGACAGCTGCCTTCTTATTCTGTTGTCATATGGCCTCTACTTGAGATATTTGTGTCCACTGTCATAGGTGTTTCTGACAGCAAGAGTACAATCAAAGGCGTGCCCTTGGTATCTCCTCAAAACACTAATTTTGTGGAATTAGGACTCCATTGTCCAGACTTCATCTAACTTTAATTACTTCCTTAAAGGCCTCAACTTCAAAGACAACTACATGGAGTGGTGGTTAGAGTTTGAAAATAAAAATTTTGGAGAGACACAAATAATCCCTAGCACTCGGCCTCTGAACCCATCCAGGTTCATGTCCTTCTCACGTGCAAAATGCATTTACCTGCATCCAAGCAGCCTTGAGTCTTAACCCATTCCAGCTTCCATTCTGAGTCCAAAGTCTCATCTTCTCATCATCTAAAACAGATGTGAGTGGGTGAACACAAGACATGATTCATCCAAAGGCAAAATTCCTCTTAAGTGTGAACCTGTGAAGCCAGATGAGTTATGGGTTTCCATAATGCAATGGGTGGACAGGCAGATGACAGACATTCTCATTCCAAAAAGAAGAAATCAGAAGGCGAAAGGAGTCCCAGGTGAGTCCACAACCCAGCAAGAAAAATTCCATGAGATCTTAAGCATCCTCTTTGGTTCAGTGCTTTGCTCTCTAGGACTGCAGTGGTGGCAGCAGTACCTTATAATCTTACCTGGCCATTGAACTTTGGCTTTTGCTCTAGGGCATTTGACAGTGGTATCCTAGTCCTTCAGTACCAAAGAGAAACCCCTGAGTTTATGTTGGAAGCAGCAGCACTGATGATATTACCTTTTAGGTCACGTTTCCCTTTTCTTGGAGGATAAGTCATTCTTGGCCAGTTGGCACTACTTTCTGGCCTCAACAGAATCCCAGAGATCTAACCATCTCCGTTCATTCTATGTCCTCTTTAATCTTTTAGTCTAAGCTGGCAGTATTTTGCAGCTGCATTCCTGGCTTCCTAGGTGGCTGATAAATTCATGGCCCATGCTCATGCTAATATTATCCAATGACTATTCAGCCACATCCTTAGTGATCTGCTCACAGTAGGTATTCTCAGCTTTCTCCAATATAAATAGGCTGGGAACTTTTCAAATCTCCAATTTATACTTCCTTTTTTTTGCCTAAAATTTAGTTTATGTTTTCTCTTATATCTTCCTATAAGTGGTGAGGAGAGGCCAAGGTATTCTTCCAAAAGTTTATTTAGAAACCTCCTCAGTTAGTTACCCAGTTTCATTAATGGGACGTTCTGTCTTCTAGAAAGCATTGTCACAACTCAGTTCATCTCCACCTTACGAGAAGAATCACCTTCCCTCCAGTTTCCAATAACCTGCTCCTCAGTTCTAGCTGAGATCCCTTCAAAGTCATCTTTAACACTCATATTTCTACCGACAGGTCCTTTGAGACAATTGAGGCTTTTTATAGCATGCACTTCAAAACTTCCTGAATCTCTAGCTGTCCCCCAATTCCAAGCCAAGTCTTTATTTTCAGGTATTTGTTCCAGTAGCTCCTAGCTCTGGTACCAGAATTAGAATGTGTTTGCTCAGGCTGCTGTGAGAAGACATGATGGTCCAGGGGCCTTAGGCAACAGTTCTGAAGAGTAGAAGTTCAGGTGTAAGTTCTAGCTAGGTTGGTTTCTTAGGAAGGCTCTTTTCCTTACATAGTGCATAAGGGTGGGAGGAGGAGATTTCTGCTGTAGCCTTTTCTGAGGACACTAATCCTATCAGACCAGAGTGCCATTCTTATGACCTCACTTTAATGCTAATGACTTCCTTCAAGGCCACATCTCCTGGCTGGGGGCCGGGTGGTGTGGGGAGGAAGGCTGGTCTTCCACATATGAATTTAGGAGTGTACACACAATCATTGTCCTTAATATTATCAGGCGTCATCACAGTCATTCAGTCGGTTCAGAAATATTTTTGCCATCTCTAGCTATCTATGTTTGGCTGTTGAATGAAGATCTATAAATCAGACTTTCTGAGATGAACAGAAAGCTTGAGGATCATGAAAGAAATAGGGAAAAGAATTCAGGCTTCTCAAAGAAGAAAAGGCAATGTATAAATCAAGGCAGTTACAGCCTCTTGGGGTAAGAATTCCAATGGGTTTGTTCACATTGGCCACGCTGACGTGTAGTAGTGCCCAGTACTTCTCCCTCTTGCACATTTAGGCTTCCAGATCATTAGTTGGAAAGAAACAAGCAATTCCTGGGAGGAAACTCAGTCACCACCACCACCCCGCAGCCATAGACTCGGGGAATCTCTGAGAATCTCTGGAATGGACTTACAAGCCATTCAGTCCAGCTGCCAGTATATTCCCTTGATAAGCAGACAAATGGGAATATAAGATAAAAGTGCAGTTAATTCTCAATTACTTGGATGTAGATACTTCACAGCCACGGAGTAAAAGATTTGTGTATTTGGAGGCAGTGATTGTGTCTCTTCTTATCTTTTCCTTCCCCAAGGTAAAGGATTACAAATCATTTCAGTGTTCCTCTGAGGACTGATTTCAAACTTTTGAAATCACATAAATTGAAGCCACTTTCAGCTAACTCTGTTGATGTTGCCTTCATTTTCATTCCAGAAACTTTTGGCTATTCCCCATTCGGAAGGGATTGCCTGCATTTGAAACAGGATGACAGAGGAATTACTCTCACTGATATTACCCTTCAGCTACATCCCAGCACTGAGAGACTCTGCTAACTGCTATTGCCATAATGACTAGCAATCACGGTACAATCACTGAAATGAATTAAATTATTAATTTCAATAGCACCCCATGGTGCATTTATAAATTCTACCATCTGGGGAACATAAATATGGAGGTCCGCATTCTAAACTTGGAGGCATGATGCTGAGTGCCAAGGGCTGTATCTTTGAAGGCAGTAAAGATTTTTCAAGATACTATATGTGGGGTGGCAAGCTGTGCATTTCAGAGGAAGCTCTGTCCCTGGGTCTCTATTAGCTTTGTTATTTGTTTGAAGTTCCCTTCGCCCTTATTTATTCATTTTTTGAAACCAGTTCTTATCAATAGACCGAATGTATAAAAATCTTAATTAATAAAGATACAGGATGGGAAATAACTCTGGCTTAAGCTCTTCTGTTTACTGAATTCCCTTTCATTCTCTCCTCCCACCCTCTCAGTTTCTTTCTCTTATCAGCCAGCTTTGTGTTAATAGGTAAGTGATCCTGAGATGGCTTTCCTTGGATTTTGGAGGTCAAGATAATTGCTCCTGAAGCCAGGGGATAGATGATCCAGGATTCGTGTATGACCTTACTCATTCTCATAAAGGAGATTTCACTCTCCTCCCTTACATGGAACCATTTGACCAGATGTTGGGGTTCAGTGAGCCTTCTCTGTTTGCCATCTGTGACATCCCCAAGGGCTGGCTAGAGAGGGGGCACTTCTAAAGAGCATATGTAAATGACTTGCAGGGAGCCCTGCAGGGGCACCATCAGCCAGCTCCTTCCTAATGTGGTTTACTAACTCAAAACCAAGGAACGGTGCAGTGCTCAGTTGCTCTCTATCCTGAAATTTCCTCACATCCACAGCAACAAGATTTCTAATGAATGGGTTCGCTTAAGTTACAGAAGAGAAACAGCTTTCTGCAAGAGAAATGATTTGAAATCATCACAGTGGCGATTATGCAGCTCTTACTCCTGTTCTGTTTTCCAGGCCTTCAGGACAGTTTGTGTGCCTTTGCCAGCGGAGCAGGAAGATGGCTGTTGATCAGCAGAAGTGCTCCTGTGATTGCCTCTATATGTGTACATCTAATCTGATAGAGTTGAGCCAGCCCCATAAATTAATGTGGGCCTGCAAGCCAGTGGATTGCTAATTGAGACTAAAGGCATAGACTCAAGGTCTCCTTTTGCTTGCACACCACCACCACTGGCTGATGTGTGCTGGCCATTCAGTAAGACAGTTTTGGGATGTGAGGTTAAGGGAAAAACACTTGGGAATAGTCTGCTTTTAGCAATTGTCTTTTAGAGTGATGCCCTTTAATTCCTAGTAGAGCTAAATATCCAAGGGACAGTTACGGTGATGGGGCCTTGGGAACAGTAAAACAGTAAAATGTTTTTTGTTGTTGTTGCTTTTTTCTTCTCTGATTAGAATTTTCTGTACTCTCTGCTTCAGATGTCATTTTGTAACTCAGGCAAATTAGCTTGTTATCAACCACGCTAAGGCAAGAGAATAAACAGAACTTGCCATCACAGTGTATTTAAATGAAACTTGTGATCTTCAATGGCAAGGTCCTTGCCTGCAGCTTCCCTTTCTTTCCCTGGGTTGTAAACATAAGCATGCACTGCATTTGAGGAACTGGCCCTTAAGGGACTTCCTTGTCCTAAGTTTATTAATGACAATAAAGGACCCCAAATCGGTGATTTATGCAATTTAGCCACGGCGCTCACCAACCTCTGTGAGAGTTAGTAGACTGGAATAATTACAGACTAAATAGTGATGATAAGGAGGAAATGTACTGTAGTTGGAGTTAGTGGGCTGAGAAAACAAATGTTTCCAGTCTCAGGAGATTCTGTTTGCTGTTATAAAGGAAGAGAAGGCTAGAAGCAAAGAGACCTTGCTGTGATCTGTATAAGTTCAGCAGCCGGAAAGGATAATGCAAAGTTATCACAAAAAGCACGACAGCGATAAACACCAAAGAACCTTCAGCATCCTGCGCTGTGCTCAGCCTCCCAGCCAGCCATGGGAAGACAAGCAGCACTGCTGGGGAGAGGAGCACAGGGGCCGGGGCTGCTCAGAGCTGTTACTGGGCAGCCTGGAGGAACGGTGGTTACTGTGCTTTGTAGCTTGAATTTGCTTCTTGCTCAAACACAGGAGGAAATTTCTTTCTTGCTAAAGAATTAAGAAGCTTCATGTTCAAAGGCAAGCTGGGTGTAGCTCCATGTGAGATGGTCCCAGCAGCAGCACTTGGGAATGCTAGCGCTTGTTTTCTTGTTGGGTGTCAAAATAACTCCTCTTAAGCACCACCCGCATTTTTACCTTTCCCAGTGAAATCTCTCAAAGGTCCAAGGCAAGTGGCCTGGCCAAGGCCATAATGGGGGACCCTCCTATATGGGGTGCCCAGGAAGTGTGGCTTCGTGCTGGAGACAATGTTTTACTCTAACACGCAAGCACATGCATGTGCATGCACACACACACACATACTCTCAGACACACACCTGTCTGCTTGAATCCCTACTTGGATTTGCACCATTGTCTGACATTGCCCTGCAATGAATAAAAAGGAAGATACTGGCAATTTCTGAGATGACATATGGTCCCATTAAGGGAAGTAGAAGGAAGGGTGTCTGGAAAGATTCAGAAAGTATGCTGGCGCTGCCTTCAAGGACAAGTGGTACTACAGGGAAGATGTTTAGATGCATCTGAACAGCCCTCACCCCAAGAAGATAGAATGCCAGCTTTACACTGACTCAGTACTTCTTGTTCAGGGTTATGGCTTCCACCAGTGAATTTTTCTGTAGGACGATTTAATGGTTCATCTAATTGATGCCTGGGGCCATAGGATAAACAGTCAAACTTTATGGAGAATTATTTAGGAAAAATCTGCATAAAATCTAGAGAAATCACAATTAGATTCCGTATAATGTGGTCATTGCAGCTGCAGATACTTTGGCAGACACTGGAATAAGACCTTACATGACACCCTTGTTCTTCTACTTTGAGGCAGCATCAAGCCTAGCTTTTTCAGGAGGGCTTTCTGGGGAGGATTGGAAGAATGGGTTTCTACAGGAGAGCTCTCTGGCTGCCCTGGGCATGGCCCGCCTGCCCTGAAGGCTAAGACGTAGCATCGGCCAGCATATCCATAACCCAGCTGTGGCACCCATGGCACATCTGGAAGGACGGTATTCTATTCTCTCTCAGTGTATATTTTTGGAGACTCTTCTAAGATCAAAGAGACCCTAAACTAATGCCTCTTGATGGCTAGAACTGCACGCATGTCTCTGAGGCAGTGGCCTTTAGAGTTGCCTACATAGCCCTGCAAGAAATGAATCATGGGGAATCTCCTACCTTAGAACACATTCCATGACTGTAACCCACAGGGTACATTCAGCTTCCTTGAGTCCTTGCTGTGTGATTCTATAGGGTAGCATAGGACATCATTGGGAAGGGCAGGCTGTCTCAATCTCCCAGGCCCCCTTCTGGTCTTGAGCAAAGGCAGGGTTGTTCTGCTTCCAAGGAGGGGTGGCACCGTATCCAGCAATATTTCAACTAGCAAGAAGCAAGTCTAGAGCTTATTCTCTGTCCAAGTAGTCAGTGTTTGCCTGGATAGCTGTTGCTTGGTTCCCAGCTTGGCAATAGACTCTGAGACAGATTTGTGTGCAATTGCCCTCAGAGGGAACCAAGGGAAGTGGGGCTAGTTGAATTGTGAAGCACTTATAATGGGGCTTAACCAATCTCATAGCGAGTTCTAGAGCCAAGGATGACCCTCTGCAGTTGTTCCTGAATGGAAGCAAGGATGCTAGGAATTCCTGGTCTTGGATGAGTTGGGGTGTGAGCCACTTACCATGGCTGCTCTTGGCAATAGGTTGGGGCCGCACTAGATGCAGGTCTATAACCTTGGTGAAATGAAGCTGTTTCTTGCAGTCAAGTCCCCGAGGGGAAAGCAGTTGTAAAGAGTCAGGAACTGGCTACAGATCTGTGAGAATGAGTGTCTTGCTCTTTAAGTAGTCTGTGTACATCACATACCCGCACCACTCCCTGAGTCACTTCTGTGTTATTGTGCAGTAAATTCACCCAACTTGGAGACAGCTCCTGAAGGATTCTGATGGTGTCTTTCCTGGAAAAAAAATAGGACTAATAATAGGCAAAACTGTAGTTCCCACTTTGGCAGCGGCTCTTGGAGATCACAGCTGATGTTCATCATCTCTCTTTTACTACCCACTTCATATCTTTCCTTGCCATTAGCATCTCTACCTGTAGTCAGCATCTACACTAAAGTAACTCACTCCATAGACCAACAGATCTGTGCCAGGGCTTTTACAGCTACCATCTGTGCCCATTCCAATGATTCCGTTCACAGCCAATGGTCACAGTGCCTTCCTTGACAGGCCCAGTGCGCAAGTCAGGAAGCTGGGGTTCCATTTACAACTTCTGTAAGTGCCTACTCCAACAGGGTGCATGATGACATTTTAGTCCCTAGTTTTTAACGCCACCTCAAATTCTGTGTCTCCTATGTCTAGATATTCCTCTTTCCCCAGTGTATGCTTACTAGAACCAATGGCCTTAGTACTTTCAGAAATGACTGGAGGGATTGTTACTAGAAGTCATTGTCATGGTGCCTCAGAGTTCTTCATCATGGGACCAGGCCTCTCCTTCAGGTGACAGACTTCAGGTGGTGGATGTGGGTCCAGGATGGAATAAGGAATCATAACTTTTATTGGGCCAGCTATCCCCAATCTTTCGATCTCTCAAGCTGGATTCCTTATGATTGGCTAACCTATCAGTTACCTTTGTCAGTGGCTCATAGTTTGCTCCTAGTAATGCTAATTTCTCTCACTCATCTTCACAGGTCTTTCTCTATCTGCCTTGCTGACCTTGATGTTCACTCAAAATGCACCCACCTCGCATCTCACAGGTATTTGCCACCATAGGACTTTCCTCCACATTGTTTCTAGTTCTGCACCAGCAACTGCTACCATCAAGTTTGGCCAACAGAGTGTAGCCAGAGTTGGGTGTCTGAACGATGCAAATGTTCCTATTACCAACACATTCCCTTTTCACAAATAAATCATACTCTGGGTCCTCCCACTGACTAGTTTTTTTTTTTAAGATTTATTTTACTTTTATCACAAAGTCAAATATACACAGAGGAGGAGAGACAGAGAGGAAGATCTTCCGTCCACCAATTCACTCCCCAAATTACAACGGCCGGTGCTACACCGATCCAAAGTCAGGAGCCAGGAACTTCCTTCAGGTCTCCCACATGGGTGCAGGGTCCCAAGGCTTTGGGCTGTTCTCGACTGCTTTCCCAGGCCACAGGCTGGGAATGGGAAGTGGGGCTACCGGGATTAGAACCGGCACCTATATGGGATCCCAGTGCTTTCAAGGCAAGGACGTTAGCCGCTAGACCCCCGTGTCGGGCCCACTGACTAGTTCTGTTAGCCTTACATAGTGTTGGAGGTTAGCATCCTGAGAAGAAAGACTCAGAGGTGGGGTTTAGCAATAAGAGATTGATTAGAGCTGTTCTGGGAATTAGCACCCATGGGAGAAAGATGACAAAGGGAGAAGTTAGCTTTGTATAATTTGCAAGCAGGCTCCAGCTGTCTTCTTTTGAAGGACTTAGGTTGGGTCAGCCTTTCCAAGCTATCCTGAGTTGAAGTGAGTGGGGCAAACTCTCATGTCAAACAGTCAGAGTATGTTGGCCGCCCTTGGGTCAAGGACATGGTCCTGTTCAGCTGAGGACAGTCTTCAGTGAGGCCAGTGAGCTGATGGCAGTCAGCTGACAGTACTCCAATCAACTGGGGAAGTAAGCCTTGATTTCTAAAAACGGATCTGGGCTCATGACACCTGGTTCACTTACTCTACATGCCCATTTCTTAGAGCCATTCAACCCGTTTTCTCAGCATATGCCACTACAGTCTGTGTGTGAGTTGTCTCCAAGCTTCCAAGAGCCATCAGCAGGGTATGAACACGGTCTCCCGAGACCTTGCAAGAAGGGGTCAGATTTGACATTACAAGAGAATGCTTGATCACATGCCCCTAATTCACATTATGGTCTAGTCCTCCTAAGCCCTCGGGATCCAATCCCATATAAACTCCCCTGGCTCCTACATGTCCAGTTGGTTGGGTATGCAGTTCCTTCACTGCTTTGTTCCTTGTTTTCTTTTACAGGTCTGACTAGTGGCCAGATGTGGTGTATTGTAGATTCTGAGGGGGATGGGCAAGGCAGACACTTCATCATATTCAAATAAACACAGCACACTGATTTTTAGCAGAATAGGGTGGTCACTTCTGCAGCCTCAGATGTATTGGGGAATCCATGGTTTCATAGTTTTTGAGCTATTCAAAACAGAGTGCCATCATAAGTCTTGAAATCCCACTCTTAATCAAGGCCCTGACTCTGGCACAGAAGACTTCCTGGGCTTGAGCAATCTACTCTGGGCCTTTGCTAACCTTGCAATCACACCGAGGGCTTGATTCTCAGCTTTTTCTGCCCTCTGGCTGCAAGTGATGAGAGTTTCATTCTGTTTGCAAGTCAGTGTCTGGGCTTTTCCACAACATCTTCAATTGGTGATTAATCATCCTTAGCTTCTCCTTTTCTTTCTCCAGTGCCTCAGAAGCACTCAGAAAAAAACATCCAGCGTCATCATCCTTAAGATTCTTACTTCCCTTAATCTCTCAAGCACCTGGGGTACTCCATTTCTAGTTCATTCCATCCTATAGACATCCCTTCCAATTTGCCACTGGTGAGAAGTTAGGCAGTTTTACCACTATAGAGTTTGAGAGCTATCAGAACTCTGCCTTCCCACTTTCTAGGTTCCTGATCATTGCCAATTGGCCAGCAGATGACTCACCTTCAAGATACCTTTTAAGGTCTTATTCCTTAGGCTTCCCTTGCACTAGTTCTCTAAAATATTCCCAGGGAAATAATTTTTGAGATGGGTATTTGCATGCAAGTAATTTCTTGGAACTAATAGGAAGATCAGACAGCCAAGTAACTTATTCTTTCTCAGATATGAAATCAGTAAACTACCAAAAATGGGACCTGCCCAGACCATATCTGATTTGTTCTCCAGAAGTGTGGACTTCAGAGGAGATGTAGGGCTAAGCTTCTCAAAAAGCATTCCATGAATGCCTATTTCAAAATCACCCAAGGAGCTGGCTCAAGAAACCCACTCCAGCTTGATACAAGTGGAGACCCAGTGTCTGGGACTCAAACCTTGTAGCTGTGCCTGCTTCCCAAGTCTGATATAAGCTGATGTAAGCTAAGCACTAAGTATATTCCTTGGATTAAGATGGCTGACTCCTTGCTCTAGTTATGGTTTTGGAAAGCTCTAGTCTCCTTTCTAAGGAGAGCAAGAGTGAGTGATGAAATAGAAAGCAAGGTTGTTTATACAAGAGAAGGCATTCTCCCTTTCGGAGCTGCAGTGGGGTTTGGTTAATGTTTCCCCAGAAGTGGGGCACCTGGGTCTAGAGGAACAGCTTTGTTATCACAATTTGCATGTGTTTGCTCATCTTGTCTGCAGTTGCTGGTTGCTCCACAGGAACTGGGAAGAGGGAGGTGTGCAGATGGGAGAATTCCAGAAACTTTTCTCTTGCCCTGAATGCACATGGGGTGGTTCTCAGGTGAGTGGTGGGATTGCTGGACATGTGCTGCATAGAAGCAAGGTGCCACTCAGTGGGGCCTCCTTGGTCCTTACAGTGGTACTAGCTGAAGGACCAATAGTTACCAGAAAGCATTCAGTCCACGGGGAGCAGTAATAGTGGCTGTAAATTAGCACAGTGCTGAAAAGCTGGGGTTAAAAACATTTTGCAAAAGTGTTCAGATATTTGAAAACAAACAAAAACCAACTACCAAAGAATGGACAGTTTTTCCCTGAGGTTTTAGACTGACTCATGTGATACCAATCATATAAAGAATGAATTCCAGATCTTAAATATGTATGCTTTAGAGACGACAGACTCTTCAGTCAGCAAACATAAGATTGTAAGTCAAGGATGATTTCCTCTTAGAAAGTTCTCAGGGTCCAATAGGGCTTGTTTAGGTATTTCTTTTAAAGAGTTATTTATTTCACTTGAAGGTTAGAATTACAAAGACACACACATGCACACACAGAGGGGGAGAGAGAGAGAATCTTCCAACTGCTGGTTCACTCCCCAGATGGCCACAATGGTCGGAGCTAAGCCAATCTGAAGTTAGGAGCCAGGAGCTTCTTCCAGGTCTCCCACATTTGTTCAGAGGCCCAAGAACTTGAACCATCATTTGTTGCTTTCTAAGGCCATCAGCAGGAAGATGCATCAGAAATAGAGCAGGTTGGATTAGAACTTGTGCCTGTATGCAATCCCAGTGCCACAGGTAGAAGTTTAGTCTACAATGCCATGGTGTCAGCCTCAAGGTATGTTTTGCCTGATCTCTGAAACAGAAAATAAAAGCAGAAATGACATGCCCTGGGGGCTCCAAACAAGTGCAGGAAGGTGATGCTTATAGGTGTCCAGAACAGGAGTCCATGGTTCATGAGATAGAAACATTTGTTTCTAAGCTGTCACAACCCAGGTATCATGACGTGGCAGCAGAGGTCAGGTGACAAGACACAGCCACACAGGTGGTGATGCTCTGGAAGTGCTGAAGAAGGCTGGGTGAGAATAATGTCCATTTCTGCTAACGACCAGATTCTGTCTAGTATTGAAGATCCTGGCTTTACGTGCTGCAAACCCAGGCCTGCTCTCAGTCTGGTGTCTGATACTGGACTTCAGAAGCTTATTTCTTGGTGCCACACAAGTCAGTCACAATCACAGACACCCATGATATCAAGAGGTATGATGCCCTGTGGTGGGCTTTTGGAGCAGTGCAGTTACATGCCCAAGGTCTCCCTGGATTTTGATCTGGGTCCCCTGATTGATAACTACTTCCTTTCTTTGATGTCCCTTTGTCTTCTGCATGAATTGTCCTATGCTTTCAAATTCCCACTCCAGGAAGTTGAAACTGCACTGCCTGTCAAATGGTGCTACGTTCTGGATGACCCTCATGCCCCAACTTATTTCTTCTGATCAACACCCCTATTCTTTTACCTCACTGGCCTCCTGCTTGTTTAATACATGGTACCTTGAGACCCTTACTCATGCTGTTTCTTTGATCAGATATATCCTTTCTTTAACTCCAGCCAATTTCTACTCTTCCTTCAAGTCCTACACAAAATCTACTTTCTTTGTGCTGATTTCTTTGACTTTTCCCAGCAACTCATTTCTCTCTGTCCTCCACAATTCTGTGTGGTATACAGAGAACTGTGCAAGTTGATGCCAAAATACCTATTGTTTAGTAATGTTTATGCAATGCTTGCATTAGCCGTTTTTTCCCTAAAAATACAGATTCCTGAAAGAACAGATCTCAGGTTTTTTATGCTTTTGGTTGTGCACACAACTGTGCTAATATTAAGGCCTGATATTTTTTATCACGAAAATTAGCATCAACACCTCTGGAAGCAGAGGATAGCTAAATCCCACAATTAGCTATCCCTTTACCTACTCCAAAAAAGACTCTAAATGTTGACAAACTTGCCAACATTTGCACAGACCCACGAATCGTTAATTTGTCACATCAAAGTGGTTCATCTGGAAACTTTGACTCTTTGCTATGTGCAGTGGTCTAACTATTCTGGAAATGTCCTTTGCTTCTGAAGGCTGCTAGATCTTGTGTGGTTTTGGGGACCAACTCTTGTTAAGAGTTTGTAACCTGCACTCATCTGCACATTATGTTCCCAATCTCCAGAATACATCTTAAGTTTGCTCATGGTCTAAGAAACAAAAGCAGTGTTTTGTGAGTTGGATTGCCCAAATTCAGGTTAGAAGGCTGAGTATTTGATCTTGGCTTTATTTTTGAGACATATGCTCCACATTTGAACTTGGGTCTGATAAGTGAATCCTGTCCTGTAAATCCAAATAGTACTCCAACACCTACATCTTTGAGGGCTTGTACTGTCTTACACCCATTCCTAATACACACCGCCTCTCTGGGCCACCCATTGGTTTTCCTTTTTGTATCATTTGAAGTCTCTTGAAACCAACCATTTGCCTATTTTCTAACTAAATCCATGCTCTATCTGTTGGGTTAGACTTTTTCAGGCCTGCTGTATAAGCTGGTTCCTACCATAGGAATAAGAGTCAGTCAGAAATTCCATTCCTGGTTTAGGTGGCCTTGAACTCTTATCCTGACACAACAAGAATGAATATAATCAAAATTCAGGTGGGTTCAGCCTGAGATGCTTTGGCAATCTGATAGCGAAGCCCAGAGATGGGAAGACAAGCAGGTAATGGGACAGTCTGTTCTAAACCCTGAGAGGACCATGCGGTAAAGATGTGATGAGACTATGACAAAGTGGAGGAAGTTCAGATGGGGTCCAGATTCCAGAGAGGTGGCATGGGTTGGTATCAATCTACAGGTGACATGATGGAGAAACCTAAAGCTCCAGGCATGGGGATATGATACAAGGGCTGGGCAGTGCTGGAGAAGACTTGTACCACATCTCAGTCTGAGATACTGAGGAAAACATGAACCCAGTTAGACAGGTAGAGTCAATATGGTCATGCTCCCTTATCTGTGACTAAGCATAAATCCCAAGACCCCCCAATGGATGCCTGAAACATTGGCTAGTGTGAACACTACATAAACCATGGTTTTCATATACATTCATACATAAATTTAATGGCATCCCACCTTTACTGAATACCTACAATCCACTGTAGCCATGATATTAGCAGTCTGAGATTCTGAGATATGACAGGAAAATTAGCATGACTTTCTTTTTGCTTCTTCACAATTTCAGGAGTAGAATATGTATTCTTTTTTCAGATCTCAAAAACCAGAGCATGCAGTTCTTGGTCTTCACAGAAGACTTGCAGCTTATAGGAAGCATTTTTATGGTTTCATTTCGGTATCTGTGAATGACCAGCACCACTAAACTGGTGTTTGGGAGACAATTGAACACAAGCACTGCAATACGGTGACTGGGGATCGAAAACCAAGATGACTACTGAATAACTAATGATAAGCAGATGACACAAATAGCTTGGATACACTGGACAAAGAAAAAATTGTGTTTGGGAAAGGATAGAGTGGGATGCTATGAGATTACCCCACATAGTTCAGAATGTTGTGCAGTTTAAAGTGAATCATTTATTGCTAGAATTTAGTGTTTAGTGGACATTTAATATTTGTGGATGCAGTTGACCATATAACAGAAACTGTCAAAAGTAAATCCACGGGTTTGCCACAGTTTAGCAGCAGTGTCCGTAAGGCTGAAATATTTGCTTTCTGGTGAGGCAGTCAGGATAGATTGGAAAAAAATAACCAAAAAGTCTTAGTCAAAAGTTTAGCTGTTGCCCATTTTGATATTAGGAGGTAGTGTTGTAGCATAGAGGCATCTCCACCCCACACAGACATCACTCAGAATCCCAGTATGATGGCTACCTCCTCCTCTAGAGCAGACATTATCACCTGCAGCCCCAGACTTGTCTTTAGGTTTGCTGACACAAAGCCCATGCAGATGCATATAAACAGTGAAATGTTCCAGGCTTTTCTGCTCTTATTTCACAGACTCACACTACACATCAGGCGCATTTAGCTTCAGGAAGTAGGGCTGTGGAATCTCCCTTGTGCTTGGATTTACGGCAGAATAAGATGATAGGATCCCAGTAGCTCTTATCACATTGGGTCCAGAGTGACTCATGAACTGGGCTTTATCACGACTATATATTGTATGTGTACTGAATGGGAAAGGGGGAGTGGGCCTCACTATTGTATGTGTGGAGGAGAATAGGGGAAGGAAGAAAGAATGGTTAGCATCCAAGTCAATAGAGTAAATGAATGTTCAATAGAGTAAAACAAATTCTGAAATATTGTTACAAGATGAAGTCTGGAATTGGGATTCACCTTTGGGTGAGCCAAGTCTAGCTTCTGGGCATTTACTTCACTTTTCGTATATGAGGATGATATAAAACTAAGCTATTGCAATCATAATTGGCCATTTTTTTCCATATTGAGGATATTTCAACCATGAGCTGTCCATGCCCTAGCTCCTTGTCTTCATTATATAAATCAAACCAAGTGTGTGCTGGTTGGCCCTGACTAGAGCTATAACCCATAGATATTGAAAAAAAATCTATATTTGGACTAGGAATTGAACCATAATTTTTGGTTTTTTGTTGGCACTTTACAAAAAGTTTTGCAAAATGTTTGCTGCCTAAATTTGATGTAATTTAGCTTATGTTTAAAAACTAACATACATACTCATGTGTTCATAGATGTAAATAGTATAAATTTCTGCCTTGCAGAATAAAACAGTTGTATTCACCACTTTAAGAACCAGTTTGAATAACTTCCATTCTGTTATAGAGTGACAGGACCATTCCATTCCAAACTCCCTTGTGAAAAGGTCTGTGCCATTGACTCTACCGTGTGTACTGTAAAAATGTGCTCTCTCCCTAGGCAGAGCTTCAGCTGTAAGGACCAATAGTGTGGAAGGAATTTGAAGAGGGAGTTAGGCATGGGCATCACCACTGTGGATGATTCAAATCAACTTTGTGCGGAGCGACACTCCAGCACACTCCAGTTTTGGGTTGTGCTTCCAAAAACCTTCATCAACTTCCAGAACAGAAAGGACGTTGACTGCATTTTTCATTAGGATGAGCTATATGAGGAAGGGAAGATTCTTAGAAATCACTTGTGGATATTCATGCTGCAGTGCTTCAACTAGAGAAGCATTCTCTTTCTTAGCAAATCCGCGGTCGTAAGGCTTTTCTTGGTTGCAGGTGAAGAGGTGACTTCTCTTTTTGATTTAGTGTTCATAATTGGGCAGTTTGTTAGCAGAAGTGGTAAGAAAACAATGCTAATGAGGTCAGAGTTCAATGCCCATGTGGATTAGTTAGTCTTCTTTTGTTCTTTGGCCAAAAGTTTATATCCTTTTGTTCAGAGACAGTGGTGACAATAGAGGTTGGAGAGAGTGAGGGAATGTGGATGAGTCTCTTTAATTCTATTCTTTCTACTGTGGAAAATAACTCTAAGTTCATATCCTTTTGTTAGCAAAGTCCACCTTCAAGGTTGAAGAGTTACCCACTTAAAGAACTATAAGGAAATTAACAGGTATAGTTTCAGAATGGTGTTATTGAGGCTGAAGCTACAAGGCCAGTGATTATAGATATAGCAAAAACTTAGTCATTTCTACTGATGAGGAGATAGCCATAGCAAATGTGATAATTAATCCACACCCTGTTTCCAATGTTGTATTAGCCAACATTCCAGCATTTCTCAGACAGCTGTGTAAGGAGTAAAATGGATTGGCTTGAGTTTCATCTCTTCTCTATTTTTTCTCCACCACTCTCTACTGGAAAAAATTTTTTTTAAAATTTTATTTTTGGTAATGTTTACACAGCTGAGAAAGATGCATGCCCATGCAGACCATTGATTAGGGTGGAAAGGGTCAAGGATTAGGGGAAAGTGGATGAGACCATCATTTCCAATTCTCTTTTTCTTCTTCCTGTAAATGAGGGAAGGCACGAGAGAAGGAGAGAGGCTGTACACAGCATCCTAACTACATCAGTATCCAGGGATGGGGAATGGCCACCCAGTGTCATCCCAGAGTCCCTGATGTAGAGCATGTTCCAAGGATTCTGCTCAAGTGGTTTTGATAGTTCTAAAATGCTGTTAATTTCATTGCTCCAAGGATGAGGAAATCCTTCCAAGATCCATTGGTTGACATAGCCCAACTAATGGATGAGTGTCCATTCATCCCCAGACCTGGTTGTTTTGCATGCTGGTTAGTGTCATGGCCCAGCCTAATGTTACCCATCCCTTGTTCTGGCACTCACTAATGGGTACTGAGATCTAGCCCTGCCAGGTAGATCCCCAGTCCTAGCTTCAGTGTATGCTGGTGGGTGATGGTTGCTGGTGATCAATGCTAACTGGCACAGCTCAGGTCTCTCACATGGGAAGGCGTATTGGTCTGATGCAAAAAGGTCCTTTAGCTTCCCTCTTACAAACCACTTGGACTCAGTCCGCTCACTTACCTTCAAGAATAGTGGCATTGTCCATGAAAGTCTCCTAGAAGTCATTCTTTATCTGCAACATATTCCCTCAGCAGTCTTCCTTCCCACACATCTCCATACCCTCTTCTCTGAGCAATCCACAGCCTCTGCACCCAGGAGCACATGGGTTCTACAGCCTGGTCTTCCTGGAATTTTGCCCGCTCACTAGGGATCCAAACTCCTGGCACACATGCTGGCCTGGGACCTACCCGTCCACTCACCCAGGATACAAACATGTTCACAGTTCCCCAAGTCTGGTCCACCAGCACACTACACCAACGCTAAGTGCTAACCTAGGGCTACCCTCCCTTCCCCGCAGGATCAGGCACATGTGCAAATCACCTAGCTTACTCCACTTGTCTGGGTATGAGACCTCACCCTGCAGGTGCCATCCCTCAGGTACCCTGCAAGCCTACATTCGCCAGTGCGGTGGAAGCAAGGAACTCATGCCCTGGAGAACTTTTAACAAAGGCAATAAAATGCCTATGGATATTCAGAGAAAGACGCCTGGAGTATTTTCACAAGTAGGATCTCAACATTGCAGTGAGTTAGCTCTGAATTTTTAAAAATCACAATTCTCTTATATTATGCACTATTTCTTCAGAATTATTATACAGTGTCACTATTCACACATGAATCAAAGAAGACACTAACTTTGCATGATGGGGAAATATTGGCTTCCATTTTGGGCACATTTGATCCTATGATTCTACCTTTGTGTATATTTGTGTGTATGTGTTCATCCCTGGGAAAGTTGCCTAACTGCTTGGAGTCCATATCTGTTCACTTGTAAAATGAGGTTGTTAACATTTACCCCTACATCTGTTGAAAGAATTCTGTGCTACTATATGAAATCTGGCAAGTCTAGTGCAGTACCTAGAACATGCTAAGCATTTTCCGTAATGACTAAAATTATTACAAACATTTTTCCACTCTTTACATTGTTTGGTAAATTTCCCCACCTAATTAACATACATCATTAATACTCTCATTAACAGATGCTATCATTGGCCATCCCATATTCTTCAGGTATAGTTTTCTGTAGCTACTACCACAGTCAGAATATAGTAACCACACCTCCCTTCCCCATAACGTCAAGTCCTAAGCTGTTGATTCCTTTATGAGACTGGCAGATAATATGCTACCATTTGAAGGCAGCTTTTTTGTCACTCAACATAAATGCCTTTGAGCATTATAATTCATCTATGATATTGTACATACCAGTATTCATTTCTTTTCATGGCTCAGCAGTATTTCATTGTCTGGATATAAGAATGCATTTATTAAGAACACTTGAGTTGTTTCCAGGTTTTGGAGATTACGAATAATTCTGCATTAAAGTATTCATATACAATCATTTGTTGGCCCTTTGGCTGGCTACCAACCAGTATAAATATTCACTTTCAGGTTTTTATTCTATTTCTCTAGGATAAATACCTAGAAGCGGCTTTGCTGAATCACATGTCAAGTAAATGCTTACTTTTAAGATTTATTTATTTTTGTTGGAAAGGCAGATTTACAGAAAGAAGGAGGGACCAAGATAGATAGATCTTCCATCCACTGGTTCACTTCCTAAATGGCTGCAACAGCTGGAGTTGGGTTGACCTGAAGCCAGGAACCAGGAGTTTGCTTGAGGTCTCCTATGTTGGTGCAGGGTCCCAAGGACCTGGGTCATCTCCTCTGCTTTCCTACATCATAAGCAGGGAGATGGATGGAAAGTGGAGCAGCCACAACACAACCTAGGGCCCATTTGGAATGCCAGTGCTTGTGGGCAGCAGATTAACTAGTTGAGTTATTGCACTGGCTCATTTGAAAAGAAGAGAGATAGAGTGAGAAACAGATAGTTTTCTCTCTCTCTCCCTCTCTCTCTGTTTCTCTCTCTCTCTCTCTCACATACACACACACACACACACACACACACACACACACACACACACTCTCTCTTCCACTCCATGGTTTATTGTTCAAATGTTTGCAATAGCCAGGACTGGAACAGCTTAAAAACAGGAGCTTTGTGACAGGAACTTAAGTACTCGAGCCATCACCTGCTGCTTTCTGGGTATACATCAGTAAGAAGCTGGAACTAGAAGTGGATTGAGGGCCTGGCTCAGTGGCCTAGCAGCTAAAGTCCCCGCCAAGAAAGCACCAGGCTTCCATATGGGCACCTGTTCTAATCCCTACAGCTCCACTTCCCATACAGCTCCCTGTTTGTGGCCTGGGAAAGCAGTTGAGGACGGTCTAAAGCCTTGGGAGCCTGCACCCGTGTGGGAGACCTGGAGGAAGATGGTCCTGGCTCCTGGCTTTGGATAGGCACAGCACCGCCATCGTAGTCACTTGGGGAGTGAATTGGCAGATGGAAGATCTTCCTCTCTGACTCTCCTCCTCTGTGTATATCTGACTGCAATAAAAATAAATAAATCTTAAAAAAAAGGAAGTGGATCTAGGATTTGAACCGAGGCAATCCAATAAGGCATGACAACATCTCCCACTGCCTGGTTAACAACTGTGCCAAATGTACATGTTGAAGACCTCTTGTCTGTACCCGTGTATGACAATTGGGAAAGGCAATATGGGAAATAGATAATGACTTGAGACTCAGAAAAACCTAGGTTTGAATCTTGGTTCACTTACTCATTCACTCCTTTACTATAGAGCAGACTGTCAGCTTCCATATCTGTAAAATATAGATAATATCAGTACTTACTATCAGGCTTGCTAGGAGGATTAGCTGGCATAGTCAATTTCAAGTACCAATGCATTTTAAATAAATGTTCAGCTTTGGTTCAGATTATAACACTGTCTTTCACCCCCAAGCTGCTTTGTAAGCTACTGTCTCTGCTTTAACTAGTCTTCTGACCACAACCCATACTCCTCACTCGTCATATTCCAGCTGCCTAGAATATTTTTTTTTTTATTTTAGGAACATCTCAATGTGGGTGCCTATAGCACCCCCTAAAGGGGCTTCCACAGTGAGGGCACACGATGTCATGCCAGGTTGACCTTGATGTGTGAACAAGTGACCTTGATGTGTGACTTCATTTTTTGCTTTGAGCATCTCAGACATCTCTAAAAGGCAGACATAAACTCCACAAATGTGGATCCCCGACGTACACCCGGACCCTGCCTGCAATCAGCTGTGCATCTTTGACAAGTTGGATGCTGAATGAAGAAAATTGAATGCTTTGCATCTATTTACTTTTACCACATGCCATAAAAATTAAAAATACATTGTAGCGCAAGTGCTGTATTTAGTGTCTCACTTTAATTACAATCAAGTGTGTTGCTAAATAGTCTTGAGAAAACCTTAATGACCAGCTGTTCTACCCTTTTCCCATATGTCAGAAATGGTTTCTGAAATCACATTCTGGGACAGTAAGGTTGTATAATTAGACAGTTGTGTAGTTAACACTTCTAGATTTTCCCCTTAAACTGAGGACCCTGTACACTAACATATTGTGTGATTCTGCCAGTTTGGCGCAATACAATTAAGTGACGTGCCAAACAGCAATGGAGATATGCAAACTCCATCAGACGTGCGATGATTGCATCGTTATCTCCTCATGTCTTTTTCATCGTTAGAACTGTATGCTTTTGTGTGTGTGCGTGTGCTATGCAATATTCAGCATGTACGGCTGACAAATAAACTTCGTAAAGAAGGCTGTAAATTTTTAATATTCCCTTCATAATGCCATTTATCTCATTAGAATTAGATATGTGAGTGGCTTTTGCATCCTTTCAAACAAAGAGCTATCACTCAAATACACGGCAACCATTTAAGGAAACAACCAAATGAGAAATCCCTCCTGGTTTGTAATTGATGCTAGTATTTTGTATTGCTTCTGGTAGAGAAATGGGGTTGTTATCTATCCCCAAACTGGATTTGAGAGCTAAAAAGAAGTTGAATTCAGTGAAGAATTGATTATGATGACAATAAATACTAAGTTGCTTGCACTTGCTTGACTCAGAGCTTAATGAGTTGTTTTGAAAACACTGTGACATTTTGTTTGATTACATTTGGCTAATTCTTTGGTTTTTGAGTATAGATTGAGAAAATTTTGTCAACTGGATAATATCCTTTGGCACTCTGTCACTCCTTCTCCTCCACAGATAATGCCCTTGATATTGTCTCAAATCCCAAGTCAAAAACAGAACTCTATTTCTGGTCAGAATTGCCCAGATAAATAAATAAACACAAGGCCAACTCATAGCTGAAAGTTCCTTGAGTTTCAAGCCTCAAATTCTCTTCGGAAAAGGACTCAGAGGAAGCGTTGGCTGTAATCCTGCTTTAAATCTTGCTTTGTTTTCTTAGTTCTAATGTTTTTCAATACTATTTTGAATAGTGGAGGTGATGTGCCATTTTGGGAAAGATTTGAATACAACTTGATGCTCTGGGAAGCTGACTCTCAAGAGGGTTAATCAGCATTTAACATTCGCATTAATATAAATCTGATCTTCCACCATGCAGTATGTGGAAGAATTTTCATTTTCAAACGTTTTTGTGTAATAATATAACATCCTTTATCCTGTTTTTTTTTTTAAATAGGATTTTATGGTTTGTCTTCCTTTACATCAATTCTGCCCCAACTCCTGTACATAATTGAACACTTGCAATTCAAAACATATTCTCTTGCATTGGTACAGTAAATTATATTTCCATTGCTAATGATAAGGGATCAATAGTTGGCTAAAACTTTCACTTTTTTTCTTCCAATTTATATCCAAAGAACTGTTAAATGTTTGTGCCCAAGTTCAATTACAAAAACCCAATTTTTGTGAGAAAAGGAACTAGAAACAGCGGCTAAATAAAGAAAAATGGAACCGGGCTTAGTGGTCCAGTGATCAGGATGCCCCTTGGACTCCTGTATCTGATATTGGAGTGCTTGGGTCTGAGTCCTGGCTTTGTGTCTGATTCCAGCTTCCTGCTAACGTGTACCCTGGGAGGCGGCAGGTGATGGCTCAATTTCGCGAGTCCCTGATATGGATATGGCATATCTAGGTTGATCAGCTCCTAGCTTGACCTGGCCAGGCCTGTCTGGCTATTGCAGACATTAGCAGCAAATGGAAGATGCCTGTTTGCCTCCCTGTTTCTGTCTTTCTTTCTGACTTTCAATACAAAATAAAGAAGAGTGATCTATAACAATAGGACCATTTGCTGAAATTGATATGTACTAAACACTTAAGATACATGCATTAGACAAGTTTCATGACAGGTGGTCCCCTCTTGTTGGTTTCTAAATAAGCCTAAGTAACAGTAATTTCCATGTGAACGAACACAATGGATTGTGACTGGGAAAGAGTGGCCTGAGTACTTCTGATTTGTAGCTAAACAGGAATGAGACAGACATGGAGAAAAAAGATGATTGTGAAAGCAGAATAGAAGAAATCACCAAATTTCCCTGGTTGAGTGATCTGTTCCTTAATGGACAGAAGTAAAATCACGTGAGATGGTGCTCCACCACCCTTTTATCCTTGCTTGGACTGCTGGCTGCTTGCTTGTCTGGGACCAGCTGCTCTTCTGCTGCAGTCTAGTTTGACTCCTGGCCGCTAGAACACAGAAAGTTCTTTAGAGTACTAAGGATGTCTGAGAAGGACTTCACTCTTCCCCCTGTCTGGATTTAGAAATTCAGCTTCCACCAAGGGCACTCATACAATCTTTCTACTAGTTTTCCTGTTACAGCAGTAAATGCTGTAGAGAAAAATATTTTTCTAAAGAAGAGACTATTTATTTGAAAGGCAGAGCAGAAGAGAGATCTTCCCCACCATCTGATTCTTTTCCCCAAATGCCTGCAATAACAAGGTTGTAGCCAGCAGCCTATTACGCCTGTAACTGCAACTGGGTTACCCATGTGGGTGGTAGGAACTCAAGTTCTAGACCATCTTCTGCTGCTTCGTAGCTGCGTTGGTGGGAAGCTGGATTGGAAGCAGAGGTCGGGCTCCATCTCAACTTAATCTAGCATGTCACAATACTTGCCCTACCATAGAACTAACTTTTGTTACTGTTATTAAGATAAGCAGTATAATCTGAAAATGCTACTCACACAATCGACTTCAAAGTCCCTGCAAAGCTATTGCTCACCTGAGTGCACAGGAAGGTCCCTTGCACAAGGCCCTTCCTTGCAAGAGCAGGAGCCCTGTTCTTCCTTTTGACTGGCCAGAGCCTCCTGCTGTGAGCAGTGTGAGAGAAGACCAGTGAGGGCCTGGAGAGGAAAAATAAGGCAGGGCTGATGTTCTGAGAGGCTGAAGAACACAGACTTACAGAAACCTAGGATGTTTCTAGAAGATGTGACTAGACAGTGAAGCCTTCACAAGCTACAAAAGCTCGAAAACACATGGTATTCTAATTGCAGATGACAGACATGAACGTTGGAAAAGAGTGGGATTGGAGGAGGGAGGGTGCGAGGCTAGGGCCAGGACTCAGGGGATGTGCTAGTGGCAAGCGCATGTTGAGGCACAAACCGAGCACATGTAGAGCCTTGGGAATGGCTCTGATCAGGAGACTGTGCAGGCCACAGTTTTTGCCCTGCCTAAGGATGCTGAATAGCATCCCTTTCTCAGGCTGCCGAAGTTTTGGTGCTCCATGTTTGTTTCTCTTGCTACAAAGCATTTTATGTTCTACACATCCTTGAGTCCCTAAGGGTGGTCAGGTGACTGAGCTGGACCGTGTGCCTGCGTGAGTACCTTGCCCACTCTAGAGGCTGTGCCACAGATACACTTTCCCAGGGTCTTGGCATATGGGGCTTGTGTCTGGCTTCCTGGAAGGAGGCTGTCATCACCCTTTGTGTTGGGATCAAATCATGAACATTTTAGCAGGCTCAAGGCCCACTCTGATACTTAGCTCAACATCACCTGTTGGAAACCCAGCTAAGGTCATGTCAGTTTTCTGCTTTAAACCTTCAGTGGTTCCTTTACTCTGTCAAAAGGGGGAAAAAAATCTGAAAACTTAAGTTTTCCCAGCAGACCAGCAGTACCTTCCCCATCTCTTGCCACCGTAATCCCCTGGCTTGTGTCTTCCACTATCCTCATGAACCTTGCTTGCACTGGGGTTAGATGAGCCAGATATTATACCTTCAACATAAAATGTTCTTCCTGACATTGTGCCCTTGCCAGAATGCCCACTTCTTTGCCCCTTATCTGCATGGAGAACTCCTACTCAGCCCTCAGTACCCAATTGCAATGTTAACTTCCAGAACTCTCTTGGTGCTTTCAACTTGCTCCACCCTATCTCCATGCAAGAAGGATTAATTGCTCCCAAGCTTCCTTTTTATCACATGTATCACTTATACTATAGTATATATTTTTTGGCTTCTCCCACAGAAATTCTTTCATGTAAACATTAGAATACTTCCAACATCGTTTAATCCAAAATTGTTGATTCATAAATATTCACCAAAGTAACTACATCTTTATTAAGTGTTAAGTGCACTTCAGGATAGAAAAAAATATCAACAGTTTATAGTCAAGAGCTCGTTTATTTTTCTTAGATCTATCAAATAGGATTGTATAGCAATAAAAAACTTAAGTCTGCTCTCAAATTTTAAGAACTTCTCCATATGTGTGGTTATAAAATGCAATCCCACATTGGATAACAGAAGGTATATATATTTTTATTCTTACCTCTGAAAAGCTTAGAATATGATTGGCTGGATTGCTTGGGTTAGACTATATATCTAGCAAAATTTTCTACCATCAAAGGGACTGGAACTTAAATTGTGGACTTTTGAAAAGAATCTGATCTGATTCAATGTAATCTAGTTGTTAAAGAAATGATTAAAAATATACAGTCTTCCCTACTATGGAGTGGGTGATGAGAAGTCCTGTTACCTTGTTTATTGAGAAAAAGTTCAAAAGGTGAAAGTGACCCCTTTTCCCACCACCGACGTGCCTGTCACATCCTCTCCCAAGTTGCAGTATTTTCTACACAAATAGATCTCAAGCCTGGTCAAGGATAATAAGAATCATCTAGGACAAGGGTCAGAAAGCTGCAGTCCACAGGCCAAATCCAGTGTGCTGCTTATTTTTGTAATAATAAACTTTTATTGAAACACAGTGCTGTTTGCTTGTTCTCATACTGTCTTTGTCTGCTTTCGTATGACAATGGCAGAGGTGAGTAGCTGTGGAAGAGACTGTATGAATCTCAAAATTGAAAATATTTACTATCTGCCTTGTTATAGAAAATATTTGCCCAAGTTTCTTTTTGCTTAATTTATTTATTTTTTAAGTGTGCCTAAGGCAAATGCCTGAGCTCCATGCTAAGCTCATCAGCCATGGAAGGAATAAGTCACAGTGATTTGTGTTTTTGGGAAATCTTACTAAAGTTTCTGATTAGAGAGCTCTACTTTTTTTTTTTTTTCCTGAGGGGTCATCCATAAACCAGGCCAAGCAAATTCTCACAGCACAAGGAATTTCCTTTCAAAGCAGGTATTGCATTTTATTCATCTTTGCATCTATAACCCCTAAGAGAATGACCAATATATTTGATGTCAACAACGCTCTTGCTAAGGAACTATGAATAAACAGAGAAGGTGGGGGTGTTTGGATTGTAGATACAACTAAAACCACTCAAAATCGCAATTTACGGCAAGCACCCTCTCTGGCCCAGACACTTGCTACTTCCTACTGGGATTTCGCTCTTTCTTTGTGACTCCAACCTAACCTGAAACACACACACACACACACACACACACACACACACAAATACGCCACAAATCATCTGTGGATCTGAAATTTTTAAAATAATTTCTAAGAGTTGCATGCTTTGGTTTGCATAAATGTGGCCATCTTCTCATTGCTTGGGACACACAGGGAAAAAAATCAGCTCATCATGAGAAATGGTACAGATGGTATATTTGGCATCACCAGCCTGCATAGATCAGAGATGCATTTATTTACATGATTTTGTTTGCACTGTGACCACTTATCTGGGCCCTTGCTCACATTTAACCTTTTAAAGGGTCAAGAGGGTGTGAGCCATTTTGCCCTTGGGACTGCAAAGAGTGAGTCTCCTGTAGTGGGAATGTTTGTATTTCCTCCTACCTGCAAAATACTCATTTCTTCCAGCAACAGAAAACATTTGGTTATGTTATCTCATAGGTCCAGAGGAGTGTGGAGTGTGCCAAATTTAAGAGCCATTGCCAAATGCCATAGTCTGCATTGTGTAGGCACAGCAAGCCAGTGGAACTGGTGCTAACTAGTTGTAGATTCCAGCTCTTGCTTCAGAAGCAAAGACTTCCCGTTAGTCATTTCCAATGGGAATCACGCTGTTTGCCTTTGGTGAGATGCCGGTGTGTCTGTGTGCAGACACACAGTTGACTGACTCCCATGCCTGACCTCTTTCAGGTTGGGACAGCAACCTATGAAAGCTGTTTTGTGTGATCTAAGACTACCAAGTACCTAGAAAATGCTTAAAACATCATGGTGCTTTAAAAGGAGCCTTGGAGAGCTTGGCTTTAGACTTGAGAATTTCACTTTGCTGGTATCAGTCACTGGAGCTCTCACTTGTAATATGGATGCTATAAGTTGGATGTGTTCTCTAGAATTGGGTGTTTAATGCCCCCAAGTCATATGATAATGACATTGGGAAGTGATAGCTTTGAGAAGTAACTATAATTAGCTAAGGTTTCCAAGGTGGGATTCTTATGATTATAATCATGGCTTTATAAGAAGACAGACCTGAGTTAGCAAGCTTGCTGGCTTGCCCAGTAATGCCCTGTGCTGTCTACGAAACTGTACAGAGTCCCTATCAACACGCAGTTTTTCACCAGATATGCCCCCTTGCAGCCTTAGACCCAGCAGTGGAACACAACCTTTTTATGACAATCTATGATTCAGTCACAGCCACAGAAAACAGGCTAAGACAACCCAACATAATCCGTGCAAAGCATTTGGCAATGTCAATGGTTCAAAATAAGCTCAATAAAAGTTGTTATCTTTGGTGATAGGAGTGTCTTGCTTAGTTCACTTGGCAGTTGAGAAATTAAATGAAATAAAGATTTGTTATGAGTGTGCAGAACTTGGAAAACCTAAAATTTCTTATTTCAAAATGTTTGAAGAGTAATTTCCCATAGAACCTGTCCATTAAAGCTTATTTTGACAAGAAATGAGCCTTCAATCAAGAGTTCCTAACCTATTTGAGATTAGAAGCTGCCATCCATTTTTATGGATTTATCCATTTTATCTTTAAGATTCATTTTAATTTTTATTGTAAAGTCAGATACAGAAAGGAAGAGAGACAGAGAGGAAGATCTTCTGCCCACTGATTCACCCTCCAAGTGGCCTCAATGGCTGGAGCCAGGCCAATCCAAAGCCAGGGGCCTGGAGCCTCCTCTGGTTCGCCAATACAGGTACAGGGTCCCAAGGCTTTGGGCCGTCCTCGACTGCTTTCCAGGCCACAAGCAGGGAGCTGGATGGGAAGCAGGGCCATTGGGGTTAGAACCAGCTGTCATATGGGACTCTGGAGCATGCAAGGCGAGGACTTTAGGCACTAGGCTACCGCATCAGGCCTGGTACTGTCCATTTTTTTTCAGAGCTGTTGAGAGTGCAGTGGCTTGACTGTTGATGAATAGTAGAGCTGATGGTGATGTGTTTTGATGAGAGAGCAGTCGATATGCCATGAACCACACTGGGGTCTGCATACGGCCTGAACCACATTTCCCTCTTGGTCATTGGGATAGTCACTGAGGGATGACAAGTGGAAGTTACTCCAGGTAAGAAGTGTGCAGTGGTAGTAACATCATGATACACACCGATCAGGTAGCCAGCTCGTGGGTAGCAATGCCTAGGGGAACAGAACAGCTTCCAACATGTTGAAAGGCTACAAGCCATGAAAGAGGAGATTTCATTCCAAAGGCAAGAAGTATGATACCATGTCCCCTGAAGAGAAATAGTAGTTGACCAGATGCTAGGTGCATGAAGAGGTTTTTAACTGTTTCTGTCATAAAGGAGGGAAACAGAGGAAACACACTTTGTCTATGACAAGGGCTCTTGGAAATATCGGTGACTGAGGTTCTGCAGTCAGACGCCGACCTGCAAGAGGTTCTTTCAACTCTCCCAAAGTCCTTTGCAACACAAGAGAAGGTGTTGTTAATCCCTCCCAATGACAGAGGTAGGAATGCAGGCGTGATGGATGATTCAGTTTGCTAAGTTCTTAAGTTCTTTTCATACTGATGTCTGATACTGGGTAACTGACTTAAATGTGCACCTTCTATGTTTTTGTTCATTTGACTTGGTTTTTTGGGGGCTGATATGGACTGAATGGTGTCCCTACAAAATCCAGATGTGGAAGCCCTAACCTTCAAGGTGATGCCATTTTAGAGTAAGGAAGTAATTAATATTAAATAAAGTTCCAAGGCTCTGTCTCTGAAAGAATTCACATCCTTACAAGAAGAGACACAAAACTTTGCTCCCTCTCTTCTCCCTCACCACCACGTGAGCACACAGGATGAAGGTGGTTGGCTGCTGGCCAGCAGAAGAGCTCTCTCTGGAAACTGAGTTGGCCAAAACCTTAATCTTGGACTTGGAGCCTCCAGAAGTGTGAGAAAATGAACTTCTGTAGAAGAAATCTCACACAGTCTGTGGCTTAACCTAGATGACAGAATCAAGATTTCCCAGTGAGAAGGGCCATGTTGGTGCTTTTAGTGAGCAATTCAGTTTTCTGGCAAAGAAATGTCAATGCCCATGAAATAAATTACCAAAGGAAATTATTTAAATGATTTGTTAAAGAAAACCTCCCCTCCACCCACCCCCAAAGTAGGACAGTTCTTAGACTCTCAGAGATCAATGGGAAATCCAGATCTTGCTGGAAGTAGCAATGCTCTGGTCTCCTACAGGAGATAAATTATAATGTTCTATTTGTGTTTAAGGTGGGGGAAGGGAGCAGCCAGTTGTCTTGGACATTAGAGGGCTGTGTTTGCTGTCTTGTGTTGTTGATTCTTTTTAATTTCTCCCTTCCTTCTCCACTTCACCATCTTTCTTTGCCCTTTACCTCATTTTACATAGTGAGACATATGTCATTTTTATACAATACCATAGAAAGAGATCATTTTTTTTCTCTTTCCTTTTTTTTTTTTGTTTGAACTGACCAGGGAGAGGAAGAAAGAGAGGTAGGGGAAGACTGTGTGGACTCTCACGTAGGGCATGTGGAGTAACCAATTGGGCAACTTGTGCTGTTCTTGAGATTGAATTCAGAGCATCAGGAGTAGAACCAGTCACAATCAGTCCCAACCAGTCAGGGTGCTCTGGAGCTCTGTCTCCCAAGTGGGTTGATGAGACCACAAAAGATGGCCAAGGATGACATGGTAACATTGAAGCCAGTATTTATTAAATGTATCTTGGAATGTTAAGCTAAGGAGATGTAGACACAGACACAACAGTGGTCATGGGTACTACTGAAGGGAATTGTAACAGGGAACATCCCAAAGACCAGAGCCAAGAAAGGGAGTCATTTCTTCTTGGGTGATAAAGTAAGCCCTCAGTGAAAGTAGACTCTGACTGCTATGTGGTAGATACTGAATGTGGTATTTTCGTTTTTATTATTCTTTAAGAAAGTCTTATTTCAGTTTGCAGATGAAAAACTTCAAGTTTAAAAAGCTTGAGGTGATTATTACACTTTGCAGGGAGTGATATGAAGATTCCAACACAGATTTCTCTGCCCATAAATTCTTCAAGTGCTCCTGGAATGGACTAGTAATGATCACGGTTAGGCAGACTCCATGGGGTTTTAATGGGTGAGAGCTCCTGAGAGAGATGGGAGGGGATGTCTTCACCACACTGGGCTTTACCCTGGCCAAAGGCTGCGGGTAGATTGTTACTTCTTGCCACACACCAACTGGTTGCAGTTTCTACCTAGGGACTGGAGTTTTAGGCAGAGGCAGTGGCAACAAGAATTTCTGTAAACTTAGTGGTAGAGCAGGGATTGGGAGATACTCTCTTGTCTTGGGTCCCTTGGGCTTCCAGGAGGGGTGCTTCTGATGCAACACTGAGTAAAGGTGAAGGTACATATTGATGGGGAAATGGGTTGAGGCTGTAGGGAGCTGCCTTTGGTTATTCTATGTCATGAATGCGCCCAGCTTCTCCTCTTCTCAACTGTGAGGTTCTTTATAACTATACAGATTTATTGAGGGAATGTGTCAGGCACATTCTGAGGCACTGGCAGTGCTCACAGGATATGATGTTTTTTTCTCGATGTCCATGGATTGAATACATCGCAGAAAAAGGATCAGGTATTTGTTGCACTATCTGTGTATGTTTGTCTTCCTACCTTTACTTTGTATGCCTCTGGAAAACAGTATTTCTATTGTTAATTTTGTGTTCTTAGTGCCTATAACAATTTATTGAGGAAGAAATAACTAGTTTATGCATTACCAAGAAGAGGCAAATGAACCTGAAAATAGTTATGTCCATGAAAGGCACTGTGGTATACGTCTACACGGGAGTACAAAACAGAAAAGTTATCAGTTCAGAGTAGGGAAGTGGCAAGGAAATGATTGTGTGATTTTTTGACATTATTTGAAAAATAAGGTCATTTGAAAAGAAAACACTGATTTGCTGGATATTTGGGTAAGGGAGGAAGTGGTGAAACTATTATAGGTGACAAAAATTGGGAAGATATTGGCCATAATGACATGAAATAGCAATGCCAGTGGCAGAGATGTGGATGTGCAAGACATTTCCTGAGGTGAGCACATAGGATGTAAGCGGAATCTTGGTGATACAAAGTCCTAGAGAAGAGAATTTCCATATTATGCTAAAGAATTTGAAATTTATACTACAGGCTAAAGAGCACTGTTAGAAGGTTTCAAACCCCAAAAGAATTTTAATAGGACTATTTCTGTTTAAAAGATGTCAGTTGACGATTATGTCCAGAAAAGTTCAACAAGGTCAAGATCAGAATAGACGTGTGTTTTAAGGACAGGGGACAAAGGGCAGTGAATGGAAAAGCTCAGAGATCAGAGAAAGCTTGGACCAAGAAAAAACATTCAGAGCAAGGAGGGTATGCCAATTGCTCCAAAGAGAAAGGACCAGGGTGAGAGTTAGAGCAGGTTCCTGGGATGGGGAAGAATGAGGCAGGGGAATTTCAAGAGAAAAGACAAGATAGGTTTTGATTGGATATGGGGGAGGAAGCAAAGTAGGATGGCCTCCAGTTGGCTTTGAATACTGGGTAGATGGTTACACTACTCACATGAGTAGATGGGATGGTAAAGAGCAAATGAAGCAACGAGATTGGCTCAAAGGAATCTTATAGATACTGTTTTGAGATGCTGGTGCAATCTACTGAGCAGCATGTAAATTAAGAATGATGTTTGAACTAAAAAATGCCAAGGTCAGCAGTGTATGAACTAAGTACAGGGTCAAGGAATGAATGAGGCTACCAAAAGCAATGCCATTTAGTGTATGGTCAAAAAGAACAATATCAAAAATAAAACTCCGGCATGTAAATTTTAATAAGCAATGAAAGGAGGGACTCCAGGAATGAGCTGTTGAGTATGTACATTTATGACAGGTAAAGAGAGAGAGAGAGAAAAATTAACATGAAGCTACAGAAAAATTAAACCCAAAGTGAAAGATTTAAAGAAATGTGAAGACTTACAAGGCAACAAAGAGAGGTTGTGATGACAGCAGAGGTAAACACATTGTCTAAGAAGAGAGCGCAGGTGGGGTGGAGTAGGGGTTTGTTTGCATAGAACAAAAAGAAAAGAAGTAAAAATGGAAGTGGTCGTGGGATGGGAATGTTTACCTGTTAGCTTGGGTTTTCTCAGTAAGAGGTAAGTTAATTTGCTAAAAAAGAAAGTGGTTAGCATTGAGATTGGATTGAGAGAATTAACAAAGAGGTAGAAAGTGACTCTGAGACACCTGACCAGGAATAAGCAGAGAAGAGTTGGTGACAGAGATGGGTTGTCTATGGAGCCCTGAGCACCTTCTCACTTTGAGAAGAGATGTTTCCGAAGTACAGGGCATCAGTTAAAAGAGACAGTGGATCAGACTAGTTTAGTGAAGTATGAAAATCCACCAAGTTTTATTTTTTTAAGAGAAACCATAAGTAGCCACACAAAATAAGTGTTGGGGGGAGGGTAGGGAGTTGGAAATATCAGGAATCCAAAGACCAAAGAACAGAGAAGCAACAGGGAGGGATGATGGAGAAAAATCAGAAAGATGGGGCACTGCCATGGCTCGACTGGCTAATTCTCCATGTTCAAGCCCCAGCATTCCATGTGAGCTCCAGTTAGTGCCCTGGCTACTGCACTTAGATCCAGCTCCCCGCTTGTGGCCTGGGAAAGCAGTAGAGCATGGCCCAAAGTGTTGTAACACTGCACGAACATGGAAGACCTGAAAGAAGCTCCTGGCTCCTGTCTTCCAATCAGCTCAGCTCCAGCTGTTGCAGCCATCTGGGAGTGAACCAGTGGATGGAAGATTTTTTTTCTGTGTCTCTCCTCCCTGCAAATATGCCTTTCCAAGAAAGATAAATAAATCTTTTTTTTAAAAAGTACTCCAAACTGAAGAATAAATAGATCTCACTGCTATGCTTGTAGCAAGAAAGGTCTGGAGACCAGAACTTTGAGGCAACTTGGATTGAACTGTTTGTATGTGCCAAGCAGCTCATCTGGGAGAGCTGTGTTGGATGGTGGTAAATGGAAGATCTGGTTCCAAATAGAAGGGCCTAACTGGAGAGCCAGTAAGCAGTCAAGTCTATACTTTTGGTGGAAAAGCTGTGTCCAGGTAGGTGTATCAATACATAAAGATGTAGATACATCACCAAACAGTAACTGAAAGCTGCTCGTAGATGTTGTACTTCAATGTGACATACAGTTCCTTTCTGAGCTGTGTTTGGCTTAGCAGTTAAGATGTCCACTTGTACATCAGAGCAACGTCCAAGAAGATGAAGACCCAAGAGACTGGGTTCCAGCCCCTTGTGTGGGAGATCTGGGCTGAACTCCCTGCTTCAGCTTTGGCCTGCCTAACGCAGCCATCCGTGTTGTAGGCATCTGGGGAGTGACGCAGTGGATGGCTTCTCTCCTCTCACTCTTCATGTCCCTCTCTTCTTACTTGAAAAAAGTTTTGTTAACACAACTTTGTTGTCTAAAACCAATGATAATTATCATATTTACAGTAAAGTAGCAAAAGCATTCATATTAATGGTAGGGACAAGAGGAAAATGTGTATCAGAGTTATTTGCTTATCACTATTCTGAAGTTGAAGCCACAAAGAGAAATGCTGAGTATTATTACTGGAGAAGAAAGAAGCATGATCATTATTTACGAATCGCATGATTGCCTGATTAGAAAACATGTGAGAAGAAATTAGAAAATTATTTGAACTAATTAGAAAGCTCAGAAAGGACAGTAACAAAATGAGTGTCTGAAAAGTTCACCACATGCCAAAAATTGTAAATTAGAAAGCAGAATGAAAAAAAAAAAACAATCTGTGCACCACAGTAACATGACTTAACATAGATTAGCATACATTTAACAAAAGTTCCATAGAAGCTTACATGAATAAAAAGTGAGAAATTTTATTGAGAAACATTTTAGAATCTTAAATAGGAGCTCAAGTTGTGCTGAAAGTTTGGCTGCCCTTTGGCACACGTAGCTGGATACCTGTTGGAGTCCCAGCTATTTCACTTCCCATCCATTTTCCTGCCAATGTGCCTGTCAATGCAGGGGAGGGTGGCTTGGATGCCCACTTCCCTTACCCACGTGCAAGACCTGGAGTGCCTAGTTCCTGGCTTCAGCCTAGCTCAATCCTGACTGCTGTGCCCATTTAGGGAGTAAAAAAGGTAGATGAAATCTCTCTCTCTCTCTCTCTCTCTCTTACTCTACATTTCAACTAAAAATATATATATTTAAGAAGGCTAAATAAGGACTTCTGTTTTATTAATGAAAGTATGAAATAGTATTAAAAATAAGTTGACAGTCTTTCCATGCATATATTGATTTAATGTGATTTATTTACAAGTCACTAATTTTTCCTAAAATTATTATGGCTTTACCTACATACACTGTCTTATGGGTACGGTCAAGAAAAATACTAAGAATTATTAAAATACAGATTGTGCATCATAGAGATAAAACAAAAAAAAAACCTGATAATAACTGAGAAATTGAATATGGCAAAATTAGAATTTAAATTGGTTAGAGAAAAGGGAGGGGAGGTGGTTAATTACTCATGACCTGCGGCCAGGATATATGGTTGACTGTAGTCATTTGCCCTCGAAGTCCCACTGGGGGTACCTGACTGAAGACACTGTGCCGTTCTGCGCTGCTCTGGGCCGCAACTGCTGTCATTCATCTCCTAACAGACTACTCCTTCGGAGTCTCAGGCACAGCCTCTTTGGCTCCTGTCCGTCCCAGGGGAGCCACAGCAGTTCTAGCAGTTCTAGCATGCAGGTTTGCCCAGTTGAGCCCATCTTCACAACTGTCAAGAGTGCTTAGGTAACAGCACTTAAGGGCAAGCATTGAGAGGGAGTTTAGGGACCAGTTCCTCACTGCACATCCCCCTCTCTACGTCCCCACTGGACTTGTGCATCCTTTGCACAGACCCCCAGTGGGCCTCCCGAGGGACTGAACTAGCGCTGTCTTTCCTGGGTATCTGTGGCCAGTCCGGTACTGATGCACCGCTGGATTCTCTTCCTCCCTCTCCTGTTTTCCCTTTTCCTTCACTCTCATGCCTCGGGATCCTTTCCCCCACAACCTTGAACACACAAGATTCGCCTCAGGCTCTGCTTTGTAAGTTACTAGAACACATTGCTTTTCATTCCTTTCACCAAAGCAAGTCACAGGCAGATTAGAGCATTACACGGTAAAAATAAAAATCCACAAAAGGTCAAAAAGAAAACACTAGTTCATGTATTTATCTACAAACATGTATGTATTGAAGTATGGAAAACAAAACAAAACAATCCAATACTTTTGGCTTCCTGAAAACTTAAAGTCTCTACAAACAAGAAATTACAAGCAGAATTAAATGACAAATAATAAACGAGAAAATATTTGAAGTGTGTTTAGCAAAAAGTCAGATAACATATTCATAAAAGGGTATAAATGTTAAATAAAAAGCTCTTATAAATCAATAAAAATATAAAATAATAGGCTAAGGAGCTGAATGATTAGATAACAAGGAAAACCATGAAAAAGTATATGAAGAAAAATCCAGGCTTGGGCCCAGTGTGGTAGCCTAGTGGCTAAAGTCCACACCTTGCATGCACCAGGATTCCGTATGGTTGCTGGTTCTAATCCCGGCAACCCCACTTCCCATCTAGTTCCCTGCTTGTGGCCTGGGAAAGTAGTCAAGGATAGCCCAAAGCCTTGGGACCCTGCACCTGTGTGGGAGATCCGGAGGAGGCTCCTGGTTCCTGGCTTTGGATTGTCTCAGCTCCAGCCGTTGCGGCCACTTGGGGAATGAATCAGTGGACAAAACAGATTCCTCTTTGTCTCCTCTCTATATATCTGACTTTCCAAAAAAAAAAAAAATTAAAAAATGCCTTTGTCAGTCTGTCCTAGTCGTCACTGGGTGCTCAAGGGGTACAAATTCATGGTTTCTTATAACTACTACAAATTGTAAGTCAGTGAAACATTTAGTGGCCACGCGTCAATCCTAACATACATTGTTGAAGATAACATCCAGATAAAGTAAACGTCCTTATTAAAAGGGAAATTAGCACAATAAATGGCATGCATTTATGATATTTTATTTCTGAAGATTTATTTATTTTCTTGAAAGGCAAAGTTACAGACAGAGAGAGATTTTCCATACACTGGTTTACTCCCCAAATGGCTGCAACAGCTAGGGCTGGCTAGGTCGAAGCAAAGATCCAGAAGCTTCATCTGGGTCTTCCCTGTGCTTGCAGTGGGTCAAACATGCCATCCTCCGCTGCCTTCCAGGTGAGTTAGCAGGGAGCTGGATTGAAAGCAGAGCGGTTGGGACATGAACCAGGGGGTGTAAGATGCTCGTGTTACAAGCGATGCATTAATACACTACATCACAATGCTGGCACCACTTTCTGAGATTTTAATTTGGCATTTCAGGATTCGTATTGAGGCTGCTGCTACCCATCATTGCATCATTATTGAAGCAGCAGAAGAGTCCCCGTATTACCCTTACTCCTGTTTTTTAAAACAAGCTAGAAAATTGGTATACGATGTTATAAAACACCAAATATCAGTCATTGATCTCTATGCAAGCATTTGTGCACTTGATTAGCTGTAATAGCCAAGATAACAAAAAAGAGCACCTTCACTACTTTTTGATGTTCTGGGTTTTTTTTTGATCATGGTTGTAGTAGAATTTTAAAAACTTGGCTTCAGGAGAGAATAATTAGCCAGCTAATTAGTTAAGATCTGTTTTTGTTTTTTATTTTCAAGGCATTTGTTGGTCTTAACCCAAATATTCTATTTTCTTTCAAGATATGAAAGCTCAGGAAAGGGTAGAGAGGCAAGAAATATACTTCAGAAAGTCCATGACAAATTCAATGGAAAGGTTAGTTTATTTTGAAATTCATGCCTAGTTTTTTTCAAAGCACGTAGTTCCCATGAACCTTTTAGTTACTCTAAAAAAGAGATTGAGAAGTCTAACACACTAGCAGTTACTAGACAGAGAGGAGACTCCGGAGGGCCCGGAAGATGCAGGGTATTTTTTGAAAGAGTTAAGCTTGAGAGACTCTGTTTTGGAGGTTTTACATTTATTCACCACAACTCTATTATTACTGTACCTATCTTTCAGATGGGAAAACTGAGGCACAGAGAATAAATAATAGATGCATTGTCACAGAGAAAGTAGGAGAGTGAGGATTTTAATTTAGGTGAGATGGGTCAAAACTCTTGCAGTGGATTATAATTATATGATGGGTTGCATCAAAAGTTGTGAGAGTGGTATTCCCATGTGTTAGATTCTTAATGGGTGCTCTAATTAAGTGTTAGACAATATTGATACAACATGTATAGATGACAAATGGTAATATGCTAAGTAGGATATTTATCAAGAAGTCCTTTGTTCTTCTCTGCTGTGAGTATGGCTGTTACAGAACCCTTGTCTGCAAACCGAAGTAGCACAGGAGAGTGTGGTGCTGAAAGCCATTTGGCTGGGGAGACGAGGAAGTCTTTCCTCAGTTATCACACAAGAACAGGGTCTCAGTTCTTTGGCTCGCCCTTGCAGTTTAAAACATCCAGTTAAATCGCTAACTCTGGAGCTTGTGACACAACACATAGAAAAATAACAATCCCTGAGCTGATAGCTTCCAGTCAGTGTTTGCAGAATTAACAAAGGAATTCTAACCTGGTTCTTAATTTCTTACCAACCTAAATACCTATCTATTTTGTTAAGGGAATTCAAGGAAAAGTTGCTAAGGTTGGGTCTATTGGTTTTCCTCTTTCCTGGGAGTTGGGGGATGGAAGTGTGGGAGGGCAGAAGACCCATCCTGGTGGATTCCTTGATGTTTTCCCTCCTTTTCACATTTTTGTGACTTATTCCTAACTTCTGAAAGATGATATCAGGGCTTACATGGTTAATAAAAGCAAACTAAACCAAATAATCACCTTCTAGTACTTCTTTCAGCATATTCTAATTTTTTAATGGAGAAAATGCATTCTTAAATTAAATATGCATAATAAGGAATACTAATAATAAGAATAAAGTGGAATATGTGAGAATGAATTCAGTGTTGTAAGCAAAATGCATTTGATTTGCTAAGGATAAAAGCTGGCTTGAATCAGTAAGAATCAGTACAAAAAAGAAAAGCTTCATAATGTTCACAAATTGTCCATAATTGTATGGATTTTAAATATAAAAGTTGGCAGTGGCAAAAGCTAAAAGCCATTAGAGGAGATACTATTGTGCAATGCACCAGGAGCAGCAAGTCTCAATCTTATGAAGAAAAAAAAAAAGCCTAGCTAGACTTTTCTAAAATTTTGATAACCACACTTGAGATGTGTCTTGATGTTTACCTCAATGTGCGCATTGTTCAGCATGGCATGGCCTAATGCATATATGAATCAAACTTGAAAAGAGCAACTAATTAACATGAATAGTCTTCTTCCCTGAAGGTCGTTTATTGCAAAAAATTTTTTTTTCTGTTTCTTTTCCAGTTGCATTCTGCTAAAGGAATCCTCAATGACAACCATTAGTTTAAAAGACTAGTCTGTTTCCTCTCTGGCATTGTGTCACAGTTTTTTAAAGAGTCTTTTCTTGTGCCAAGAAGTCATGAAAAAAAAAATGCAAGATAGAGAGCAGAAAACAGAAAAAGGTAGGAATAAAGATAATCTTCCTTTTATTGGTCTGTGCACCTAACCTTGATCCATTCAATAAGTTTTATTTAGTCATCATCTTGTTGATATAGTATTTAAGACTTATTTTCCTAAAATTTCTAAACTTTATCTCAAGTGAGATAGATCAGGAGATTGTTCTTTGAGGGCACATTGGCTAGTGTTTTGTAGATTCGTTGGGGTTGTCCCTGAAGAGTTTTCCAGAAAGACTACAGAAGCACTTAGAGACTCTGCTGTACTATTCTGTACTGAAGGAAGCTCTGGAACCTTTTTTTGCTTCAGGTTTGGATGCAGTATGTTTCCTTGGTCTAGATAATTCAAGAAACAGTGAGAAAGTGGAGTTCCAAGGTGTAATAGTACCCTTCACCAAAGATAACGCAGCAAAATGCCATCAACTGGAGCTTTGTTTCCATTTGTATTGGTTGATTTTGTATGATAATTTGTCTAGGGTATAGGAGTCACCTATTTGATTAAATCCCAGTCTCAATGTTAATGTGAAGGTGGTTTTAAGATATAATTAACATTTAAATAGGAAGATTTTGACTAAATCAGATTAACCCAAGCAATCTGTGTGAACTTTATCCAAGAAGTTAAAACCCTAAAGAGTAAAGACTGAAGTTTCTCTAAAAAACTAGCCATTCTGACTGGAAACTGCAACATGGAATCCAGGACTAAACATCTAGCCTTCAAATGTTATATTCAAGAAAACAGAATAACTTTTCCTCAAATTTCATACCTCCTAGTGTCCTTTCCACATGCCCTGGCCCCACGATTGCCAGAACAAAGTCCAAAAAATCCACCCATCAATCAAGTAACACCACCTATCGGCTCTGTTTATCTGGTGGACCCTGACTAACCTAATATACAATATCACTAAAACTAATAACAAAACATGCTGTTTTAGCCACTTGACTTGTAAAATCAACCCAGGTTTGGATCCACACTTGAATAATGCAAAAGAGCTCATCTCTTTTGGGCATCCTAGAGCTTCCATCCAAAGCAGGTCTGAGCAGCTCCCAGACCTAACGGCCAGCAGATCAAGAACTCTAGCAGTGGCACATCAGGTGCCATTTTGTACAGTGTGGGAAAAGCTTTAAGACTGCAGGGACAACCGCGAGTTGCATATGTGCTGAGCTGGGAGAGAACTCACTGAGCTCAGTGCATTGCACTGGTTCCACAGGGAAAATAATACAGACTTTGGCATCTTATGACAAAATAGGTCCATGTGGCCTTCAGACCTGATGGCTAGCAGGTTCTGGCAATATCAGCACCACCGACAACCTAGCTACTTAGGACTCTTGGTGTCTCTCTCTAAACTTTGGAACAGTGTGAACTGGAAGTGGGAGAAATTTGTACAGACAATGGTGTAAGAACATCACTGGGTGACAGAAGATAAGAATGTTGAGCCAGGACTGGGGCTGTGGAGACCATGGTGGAACTCTAACATAAGAGCCCAGATATGAAACTCACTGGAGGGAGTGGCACAAGTGACTGCAAACAAAGAGCCATGTACCAACCATTAATAGGTAAAATTGAATTATAGACCCGTGGATGACACAGCTTAGAAACCTGCCCAAAGGAGTACAATGATCAAGAGCAAAAGAAGAAACAAGAATACAATGAACATTACTGAGGACCTCCATGCAAAGGAGTAAAAGCCTTTAATAATCTCAGAGTTAACTGAGGAATAAATCAAGAATATGGGGGATAAGGGATTCAAAACACTTGTTATAAAGCCTCTTATCAACAACGAGACGCACATGCAGGAATTTAAGGAGTATGTCTCATAGAAAATAGCAACATTAACACAAGAACAAACAAAATTATTGGAAATGAAGAACGCAATAAAGCAAATTTAAAATTCAGTGGAAAGTCTCAATAATAGAATGAAGGAGAGAGAAGACATATAGAGGAACGCCAATTAAATTCACAGCTGTTCTCTCACAGGCAACTCTACAGCCAGATGAGAATGGAGCAACATAGCCCAGATTCTAAAACACACACAAAAAAATCTTGACCCAGGATAACATACCCAGCAAAGCTTTCCTTTGTCTTTGAAAATGAAGCAAAGTTCTTCCACAGTCAAGAAAAGTTAAAAGAATATGCCTCTTTCAAACCTGTCCTGCAAAAGATACTTAAAGATGTTCTCTTGATAGAGAAAAAGAATAGCATCCACCAAAGCTAAAGGCAAATGTGAAGAAAATCCCAGTTAAATAATAACAGAAGACTAAGCCAAAAATGACAAGGCCAAATTACCACTTATTTAAATTAACCTTGAATGTAAATGGATTAAACTCATCAATCAAATATCATAGATAAGTAGACTAGATTAAAAACACAAAACTCATCTATTTGTCGCCTACAGGAGATACATCTCAGCAAAAAGATCAGTAGAAACCTTATCTCATAAGTTTTGATGTTTTTGTTTTTAGTTGCATTTCTTCAAAACACTTTTTTTCTCAGGAAGGTTCTTGATTTTCTTTTTCATTTCTTCAGAGACACATTAGTCATTCGGTAGCATGTTATTTAACTTCATGGCATTGTAAATTTTTTTTTCCCTTGCTGTTGTTTATTTATTTATTTATTTATTTTTTGTGGCTTTTCATTTAAGGGGATGTATAGTAACTGTGTAATGGAGACTATCCAGTGGCATGTTACTGAACTTTATAGCATTGTAAATTTCTGGGTTTTTTTTTTTTTCCTGTTGTTGATTTGACTGTGTAGTGGGGACTGACAGGTTCAGATATGAGGATATGGTACAATGAGCATTTCTACTTCTGGATCAAGGATGGACTCTAAGTGGGACTGCTGGATGTGTCTTGGCCTTGAGATGCTGGAGTCTGCCATTGCCCATGCCGTAAAGATGGATTTATAAGTACTTATGAGGAACAATGCTGCTGTAATGATTTGGGAGAACTCAGTGTGTGTGTGGTGGGAGGCATTTGTGGAGAGGGTAGGGGAAATTTCAGGGCTTACGGAACTGTAACATAAAATAATATTAAAAATAATGAAAATAAATAATAAAAAAAAGAGCTAATTGCTTTGTTATTTTGCCTACCTGGTGCCAGATTACCTATTTGATAAACACATAACAAAGTTCCTTCAAAAAGTTCATGGAGATTATTAGGCTAAATAAAATAAACCAGACTCAGAAAGACAAAGACACATATTTTCTTTCCTTTGTGGAAGCTAATAGAGATAAAATATAAAAAAAAAAATGTGTGGATACATCGTTTAGGGCATAGTTATAAATATTGCCTCACTGAACCACACATGTGCTTGAGAATACACAGTTATATTTTTCTGTTGTGATTGTTGGCATGAATCCTTACCTTGTGGTGTTAATATCCCTGTTTTCAAGAAAAAATAGCATAGATGAATGTAGTGTCTACATATGAAATAAATTTTTAAAAATGTAGCAAAATGTTCAAATTGCTAACAAAAAATTGCTAAGTTCAAAACACTTAAAAAGTTAATAGAAAATGGAATTAAAAGGTAAGTACATTTTGATAACAAAACTTTGAAATCCACAGAGTTTCTTCAAGCGATGCATTCTCATGAACATTTTGATGACCCCTCAATGTACATGAATTTAAACATTTTCCCCCACCAAAGTCAAACTCTTTGAACTCCATTTTCCACAAACTTTATAAGCCATATTTATGCATTATTTTTACTGGTAAATCTGATGAGAAAAATAATTCCCTGAGAATCTGTCAATCATATATATTTTCCATAACCAAAGACTATGGAAGGTTGAGTGGCTATTATTAGAACTGACTGAACCACATCTGTGAAGATTTGGTTTTAGACAGACCACACAGAAGTCCTCATGTTTACTTTGAAATGTGCTTTATAAGTAGAAATGAAATAAAGGACAACTAACGCCCCCTCCAACCCAACCTTCTCCCCTCAGCCAGTTTGCACTGCAGTGACAATGGCACAGATGTGGAACATGGAGTGGTGCACCCTTCAGACAACTCTCCCGTCTTCGGGATTCTCCCGTCAATGGAGTCAACCCACCAAGTCAATGCATCTGTAGACTTTTGTCATGTAGGAAGCACTCTGTTCTGTACTCATTCATTACAGGATGGCTCCTTGAAGAACACAGTACTGAAGGGGTGTATTGTCCACAATATGAGGCAGAATATGATTCACTCTTTTTAAAAAGCAAGAGAAAGAACAGACTCTGTGTAACTATAAGGGATGAAGTGATCCCTTCCGGCCCAGTGATCAACAGAAGACAGTTCTCCTGAGGATACCGACAAGCGTAGAAGGCAAGTAGGCTGTTAGTCACTCACTGGGGTGTGATAATTGGCAGAGGCAAAGCAGTGGAGGAATGACATGAAGATGAACATGGTCAGGATACACAGATGGGTTCAGATTGTCTGATGCTTACTGTCTTGTGGTTAATCTTAATGTGTGCCTACAACAGAGAGATCTGAGAATTGCGGTAAACCTGTGTAATGGCTCTAATCCATGGTTAAGAAATTCATTATGATTCCACTGGCCTCTTGCTGTTTTGTGTGAGGCAACTTGGTAGCATTGGACTTTAGTTCCAAGGGAATTGATTGGAAAGCATTGGTGAGTCATTTAAAAGTTGTGCCAAGGGACATGCTGCTTGTTTTATAAACTTCCCTGACAGCAACTGAACACACTGCCTCAAACATCTTTGCTGGGAAAATCTGATTTAAACATTAAGAAAATGATTCTGTAAAAGTTGGATTATTCCTTGTCCAAATGGAATCTTGGCCTTGCGCAGAAACATGTCCAAAGGGATAAACCTGACCAGGGATGGGAGGACCATGTGAGAGGAGATTGCGATGAGGCTTCCGGTTGAAGGAGTTGCCACAGATGAGTGGTAACAAGAAGGTTGCACTGTGTTTTCCTGTTTGGGAGGTTTAAATCTTCACGGTTTGCTTGGCTGTCAGAATGTTTTACATTTTTATTTGTGAACATACATGGTGATCATCCTTAAGACAAAACAATCGGATGCCAGGTCCCTTGGTGCCCTTGTTCAGAACAGATGTTGCAATCTGAGCTGGGCCTTCAATTCTCACCTCTGAGATGTTGTAAATTGCATTAAGAAGCATCTCTTCTCTCCATTTCACGTTTCATATACAACTCATCATGTTCCAGAACAGTGGAGAGATCAAGTTGAAATTGACAAACGTAACCAAGTTGTAGATCACCAGGACAGAGCCATTATTTATGTTGATGTAGTCACCCACAGCTCATATGATGATGAAAATAGACAAATTGAATTCACCAGGAGAACCTGAAAGAGATTTGCACACTCAGATCAGCAGCATGGAACAGCAATGTGGAACCATTAAGTTCAGGAAAGTGTAAATATTCCTTTTCATGTTGAGAACCCTCATGGGGGTCATAGAAGCAGTGTGAGTAGCCTGAACATCGTGTCTTCTCTAAGCGAGCAGTGTGGATTGTGACCTGGAAAAAGGAGTTTTCTCTTAGGTGGAAATAAAGGTCTCTAGCCCTGCTCCAGCACCCTTGATGTGGGGCCGTTTCACCTTTCCTTAACCTCTTCCACAAAGTGAACAGTCTGTGCATTCCAGCTTGTTTGGGTTTTGTTGGACCCAGCCTACGTCTGCATGGTAGGATAAAAATTGGATGAACAGCCTGAGAGACTCCAGGAAGAATTGTTTTTTAATGTAAACATCTGTTTTTTGAATTTGGCTAAGTTTAGACCTTGGGGAAGGGAGAATACTGATCGATGAAATAAGACCTAGGAGATACTTCCTCATTCTTCTTTTCTGTTTCAGGAATAAAAAGTCTGTCTCCTTCCAGTATTACAGAACAGGGAGATGCTTTCCAAGTTTCCTATGATCCTGGATTGCTGACGATGTTGAGATCATGTGGAGGCTTTTCCTGGGGATGTTTTATAACTTGCTTTGAATCAAACTTCCTGCATGCATATACAAATAGGAAGTTGGAGTAAAGAGGAATAGAGCATTCAACAAATGTTCACCACACACTTAAGGGTGTCTAGCACTGGACAGTATATTAAAGTATATTGAGTAGAGCAGAAGGGTGAATCCCTGTACTTCGTGAAGTTTAAAGTTTTGTTGGGAAAATTGGTAAATGTTAAAGGTCACCTAGAAGACAAAATATGATTTTGGAGTAAAGGATGCAGCCATAACATGGTGGTCAATCGAGGCGGCAGAAGACTTCCAGCAGGAAGTGCAAATGCTACAGGATTTAAGAGGCTGAGATGTCCTAAGCTAGCAGAACCCAGACAAGAAACATTTCCCATTAGAGAACTGTATGAGTGAGCAGCAAGAGTTGTTTGGTCAATGCATTAGCCACCTGCTAAGAGTCTGTTGTGTGGGCACATTGTTATCCCGTTTACCCGTGGAGAGATGGAACTTGGTAACTGTTAACAACCACCACTGCAGCGATTGACATCTATTTAGCAGTCACTATGTTCCAGGCTTTTTGTGTATTTTAGATTATTTAAACCTTCTAACAACCATACCAGGTAAGTGCTAGTCTCATACCTTGGTGAAGGATAAAGAGACTGAAGCCCAGAGAAGGTAAGTAATCAGCCAGAGTCACACAGATGGGGCTGTTACATCCAAAGTCCACTTTCCATGACCCTGAGTGTATGCCAGGGTCAGAAGTGTGCTGAGATAAATGGCATTGACCTGGTAGGAGGGGTAAGATACTGAGGTGGGGTGGGAGGAACTTGTGCATATGACGTATGTGGAAGGCAAGTAGACATTATTCTCATTCTCCAACAGTTTCCTATTTTAGAAACCCTGTAATGAATTTACAATGCACTTATCAGCACCAAAATTCAGGATATTTAAGCTGTTTCAGGACATCAGCATTTCATTTCATAAAATACACCATCAGCTCTTTCAAGACATAAGAAAATTCCTCCAGGGCCCGGTGCCATAGCCTAACAGTTAGGGTCCTTGCCTTGTACACATCGGAATCCTGTGTGTGCGCTGGTTCGTGTCCTGGCAGTCCCACTTCCAGTCCAACTCCCTATTGTGCCTTGGGAGGGCAGTCGAGGACGGCCCAAAGCTTTGGGATCCTGTACCCCCATGGGAGACCTGGAGGAGGCTCTGGGCTCCTAGCTTCGGGTTGGCTGAGTTCCAGCCATTGCAGCTACTTGGGGAGTGAATCAGAGTATGGAAGATCTTCCTCTCTGTCTTTCCTTTCTGTATGTTTAATTTTCCAGTGAAAATAAATTAATCTTAAAAAAAAAAGGAAAAAGAAAATTCCTCCAAATATTGATCCCAACACTACCAACCATCTCAGCCATCACCTGGGTCCATCACCTGTGCTGACTGAAAATCTTTCTTTAGAGGCCATGGTTAATGAAACCATGGTTTAAGACTGGCATCTCATGAGTGTCAATTCAAGTCCCAGCTGCTCTGTTCCTGATCCAGCTCCCTGCTTGTGAGCCTGGGAAAGCAGTGGAGGACAGCCCAAGTACCTGGGTTCCTGCCACGCACATGGGACACCTAGATGGAGTTCCTGATTCGAACCCAGAAGATGTGGCCATATGGGGAGTGAACCAGTGAATGGAAGACCTCCCATCTCTTTCTCTGCAATTCTGCTTTTTAAGTTAATCTTTTTAAAAAAATCCTCAGGTTTCTGTGTTTACCTCTTTATAGAAATGTGCTTTTCAATTTTTTCTTTATTTTTTATTTGAAAAGTGCAGTGACACATAGATAGAAACCAAGACATTCAAACAGAGAAATTTGATTTACCCTATCCCTTGATTTACTCCCCAAATTCCAAAAAGAGCAAAGACTGCGTCAGGCCAAAACCAGCAACCTGGAAGTTCATCTGATCTCCCACGTGGGTGACAGGGACCCAAGTACTTATGCCATCATTTACTGCACAGTGGCAGGAAAGCAGGATGAGATGTGGAGTTGGGACTTGGACCCAGGCACTATCATACGGGCTGAGGACAGTTCAAGCAGCATCTTTACTGCTACACCAAATGCTTAGTCTAACACGGAGATTTGAATGCAGATTTTGAGCAGAAGAACTAACTTTTCCCAAACGAGTCCTTACTTAGTACCTCAATAAATAAGATGGAAAGTGCTCTAGTAACAGGAAATATGATACCGTAAGAGGGAGGGCTCCACTTTGATTTAGCCTTTTCTTCGTTCTCCATACGAGACCTTTCAGTAGCTCAGGACAATCTTTGGACTGCAGAGGCTACTTGTGAAATCTCTCACACTTCTCTAACACACATGTATCAGACTGACTAGTCAACAGCTTCAATAGCCAAGGTCTGGTTTTTCATATTAGAACAGATGTCTGAAGATAGCGAGCACCCAGGGTTGCTTCAGAGGTTTGGAGATTTCAATGGCAATGTGATTTTGTTTTTGTTTTTAACTCTGTGCTTCATGATCTAAAGAAGACAGCTTCACTCCAGACATCGCATTTTTGCCCAAGGCAAAAGAAGATGGAATGACAGTGCCAGCCATATCTGCCCCCTAAAATTGAGAAAATAGACTTCTTTGACACACACGACCCCAAGCTGCAAAACATTCAGGGAAAATAAGCATTTAGTTAGCCATGTTGCTACTGCAAAGAATGCTGGGTTCTCAAGGAGGGATGTAGAAGTGGTTACAGAACAGGTCACTCACAGTGTAGTCATGGTGGACTTTCTTGAAGGAATATGTCACACTTCACATTCCCATGGCAGAAATTGCACATCGAATGTACCCTGAAAGACTAAAAACTTCCATTTGGTTTGGAGCAAGAGAGCCAGAGTTCCTCAGGCGGGTGTAAAGGAGTGCTGAAAGGAGTAAGGGGCGCAAAGGAAACACCAGAGAAGCACCAGACACATTCCTGGTGCGTCATGAGGCTCATGCTGTAGTTTTGGTAGCATGTGTGCACCTAGCTGGAGAATCGTATTCTGTGCATACAGCTTTTCATACAGCTTCTCAAAATATCATGGGTTTGTTGTTGTTGTTGTTGAATAAAAGCATTATAGCTTGCTCAATCAAATACATTCTCCTGTGTATTCAGAGAATTGACATGCGAAGTGAAACTGAACGTACATGATAGAATAGAGGTAGTAGTTAACTCAGTAAACCAAATCTCGGAGAATGCACACACACACACACACACACACACACACACACACACACAAACACACACACACACACACACACACACACAGAAGAGAGAACTGTAAAAATAAGTGAGGCCATCTTTTCTAGTTATGCCTTTCTGCGGCAAAGTGAGGTTTGTTCTGCTGTCTGGCCCTGCTTGTTTGTTACACCAACAGTCGGGGGATAGTTCATCATGTCTGTCTTAAGGTACAGTTATGGAACCTCTCAGTGGAGACCATGAACGCATGGGGACTTGTTCTAAAAGTCAGAACAAGAAGAAGTTATTAATCATGTTTTCTTTTGCGTATTTATTATTTACCTTCTGAAGAGAATATTTGTCTGCTAAGAGATGCATAACTAGGGGCCATGCCAGATGGATAATCAATGTGATTTTAATTTTTTATAAGGAGAGAACAGAGGTGTAGCTTGGATTTTTTTTAAAGAAGCTACTTCAGTTCCTTGCAGTTAGACACAAATATCTTGCATGAGAAGGTTACTGCCTTCAATGCGATGGTGTCAAATACGTTCTTGAAGCAGCTCTTCTATTTTTAAACAACAGTCCTGGTGGAACAGAAGAGCTGACTAGGACTACCAGCTGGAAGGGAAAAGTTAACGAGCAGAGATGGAGCGTGAGCATCCTGTGCATGTAATGATAATCACCATTGTAATAAAGCTCAAAGACCACTCCCCTTCTCCTGCTTCCCAATCAGCTGAGATGCAATCGTTCTTTCTGCTCAGGCTGGAAAGAAGCATAAAGAGAGCACTTTTTGGTGTTTCAGTGAAACATAGTGAGTGAACTCCTCAGCCAGTGTCAGCTGCTGTGGATCGGTGGCCGAGGAAGCATTCCTGAACCCTATTGTCCTGGAACTTTAGTGAGCTACGAAGTCAACTAGGATGATGACTCTAACCACACAGTCTTAGTAAATGGAGTGGCATAAAATAGACGGAGCCAGAATGTTAAAGATACAAGAGTGAGCCACAGACAGTGAGGGTAAAAGTTACTTATGCAACATTTATTTCAATGACATCTGTGCCTCATTTAAGTTGTATTTCTTTACCTTGGTCACAGAACAAAAAGTGTGAAGTACTGTTGGGGGATTAGGTGTGACAGGACAGTCACTGTAGCTACAAGATTCATTAGGAAGTAATATGAGGGGAGGAAGTGAGAGAAGAGAGTGAGAAAGGATGAGGGGGACACAGAGTCCATAGGCTGCACTTGACCGCTGTTCCTTCTGTCATGGCTTCTAACTGTGTGTGTGTGTGTGTGTGTGCTTTATTACATTCACATAGATACTCTTCCACGTCCCATTCAAAGCATTTCTGCCTACTCCCTTATTCAAAGCACCATTTGGAATCTGGTTGGGGTTGCATTCCACTCATAAAATAATTTGGAGAGAATGAACATGTTTACCTTGTTGAAGTTGCCAATCCAGTGTGTACTGATCTGCATTCCTCTGATCTTTCCCAACATCTTCTAGTCTGGCCTGCACTAATAAAACCTTTTGCCTACTGTTTTTCTTGTCAAGATGACCCTTGCCCTGTTCTGACACCCTTTTTCCAAGAGTACTGAACTCAAGTTCATCAACCATGTGGTTGGTTGTCTCACATGCACCTCATCCCTGCTCTTCTGTTCTTACAGACACTCCTTGCATTGAAGGAGAGAGAAAAACAGATACTCTGAGAGATCTTGGTTTTGTCAAAAGCTCAAAATGGCTGTGGATAGTCCAGGCTGAAGTCAGGGACCAGGAACTCTATCTGCGTCCCCCATGTTGGTACAGGGGTCCAAATCCTTGGGTCATCTACCATTGATTTCCTGGGTCTATTAGGCTGGAAATGAATGGCAAGTGGAGTAGATGGGTCTTGAGCTGGTTGTTGTTAGGGATGCTTGCTTGGGCAACAGTTTAGCTCATAATGCAGGCCCTGATCTCCACTTTTTGAGGGATGTGTATTCCACTCTTACTATTGCTCAGACAAAGCTATATTTCAGGGGGACTACACAGCTGTCTCTTAACCAGCCTTTAAGATTTTCTTACTTACTTGCCATTCTCTGAAAAGCCAATGGGTGAATGTGAAGAACATATAGTAGGTAAAGTCACCTTCCTTTCTCCCTAAGATGTCTAATGGCTTCAGCATGTTTCAAAGACCACTGGGTTCCCATGATCTGGCTCCGGCTTGATCTTCTGGAGCTACACATAGTTCTTCATCCACATTGGCCTTCATTGGTCACTCGACATTCCAAGATGCACTATCTTGGACACATTGGCTATTTCCTTCTTGCAGGATGCTCCTGTTGCTACTCTGTGCATGGTCAGCTACTCCTTGTCATGCAGACACCAACTACATTTCTAGTTGTGATTTTGGGAGGACTTTCCCGAACTCCCATATGAACCAACATCTTCTCCATACTTCTAATCACCTTCCATCACCTTTAAAAAATCTCATGTACCAGATGCTGTCTTATTTGGTTCTTTATGTTCTGCTTCCCATTCTTTCTGCTCCAGCACACATTACAATGTGCCCAAGATTAGACACTTTGCCTCCATGACTGTTATTGACTGTTATTTCCCAGCCCTACATAAGCACTAAATAAAGCAATGGTGAATTCATGGATGGCACCAGTGAACTGGGTCTTATACCGAATGCAGAGACCAGAAAGTTTTTAGTCCTTAATTTTAAGAAGACTATACTCGGGCCCAACGCAATAACATAGTGGTTAAAGTCCTCACCTTAAATGTGCCAGGATCCCATGTGGGCACCTGTTCTGATCCCGGTGGCCCCACTTCCCTTCCAGCTCCCTGCCTGTGGCCTAGGAAAGCAGCCAAGCATGGCCCAAAACTTTGGGACCCTGTACCTGCGTCAGAGAACCAGAGGAGGCTCCTGCCTCCTGGATTCGAATTCGCTCAGCTCCGGCCATTGTGGCCTCTTGGGGAGTGAATCATTGGACGAAAGATCTTCCTCTCTGTCTCTTCTTTTCTCTGTATATCTGACTATCCAATAATCATAAATAAATCTTTATTAAAAAAAATAGAAGGCTATACTCTAAAGATAGGGATGCTGTGAAAATTACAGTTTTAGGAAATCATTTGGGTGTGTGTGTGTGCGTGTGTGTGTGTGTGTGTGTCGAAGCATGGGGTATATGAAATAAAATTCTTCATAAATTAATAACTAAGTATATATTTTAACATTTAGGGATGCATTATAATCATTAAAAATGCATTCATTTTGCAAATTATTTTTATTTGATTTTGCAATACCTTTATCTACAGAAATCACTATAGGTAAAGCAGGCACTCTGGAGAGATGTTTAGGTGAATAAATCAATCTTCATCCTTGAAGAAGAATGCTTCTAGAAAGATAAAAAAAGACTCATAAAAATCTCACAAGGCAATGGACTTGAACAGTGACAGGAAGGATTCTCCGGTTATGGGACACTGCAGTTAGAGCTCAGCCTTGCCCAGTGTGGCAGTGAGCGTTCTTTGTTTTGCCACAATAAACCATTAGGGGCCAATCACACTTGAATTTATTTAACGTCATCTTGAAAATTAGCATGAAATTAATATTATATGAAAATAACATTTTCCAACAACAAGAAGAATTGGTAATTTTATCTAAGCTGAAGAGGCTCTGACTTTCTAAACGCAGAGAATTGAACGAGCCTTTTTATTTGTTCTAAAAATAAAAATAATGTGAATGGAACAAACAGCTTCACCATCACACCATGGCAGACACTTCCAGGAGCCGACCCCCTGTAGCTCAGGCTGCTGCACATCTGCTGCCTCCTGCTGCTGCCTGGGGACTCCCTTAGCCCCCCAAGTGGGTGATGCTTCTATGCAGAACCCCAGGATGCAGCAAGGCTAGGAATACTTCGCTTTTGGGCCTTAAATTTTTTCATCCAGCTTCCATGTAAGTTAACTTCACATTCATAAGGGTCTCTTCTGAACTACAGAGATCCTGTGGCAAATGGAGAACTGAGGTACTCAAGAGAAATTTCTAGAAACAGCATAGAGAGGCAGTTACTTCATAACAATCTGCAGTTGGAGTCTTTGAATAAGTCAAGCAAATGCTGTCTAGCAAGTGAGTGAGTGATCCTGAATGTGAGCAGGAACAATCTGGCATGATTTCCACTTTCCTAGGAGAAGAATGCAGGTAAAACTCTTAGTTATCAGAGAATGTGCAACAGCCTGGTGGTGCTCAGGGTATCCCAACCACATTACTTCCTGAAATTTCATTTGAGTTCATTGTCATGCAAGTGTGATTATACAAGGTATTCTCTAATCACCAATTGAGCTCTAGTGTTTAGTGTTTATATTGCCATGTCTCCATCCCAGAAAGGGAAAGATGGCTAAAACCCAACCTTTTGGACGCTGTTTCCCATTCTGGTGTGGACAGTGTTGGTTACTCTGCCCTCATTACCTCAGCACTTCCTGAAACTCATCCAATAAGGCTCAAGAATGGCTTGTCACATGGGCCTGGGGCCTCTTCTTCTAGCCTGGCCTGGGACTGCACTTTGCTGACTCCAACATGTCTGCTTACCAGACTGTCGGGAGTTTAAGGTAGTTGTTCACAGAAAGGATGGGGGCTTCTAGACTGAGTCTACTCTTTTTAAAAATCTAACTTGAAGATGTCAGTAGAAAAATCACTTGTATGCAAATCCTGTTAAAGAAAGGACTATGATCCTTTCTTTAAATGTCACATAAATCACTCTAATGAAATGAATTTCTCTGTCAATATTTAAGCTGCGGCCCACATCTTTATTTGGTCTTTCTCTTTAGTAATCAGAACATGGAGCTAGTCATTATGATGTACTGGTGGCAACATGGAGCAGGAGGGGAGGGAAGAGTATCCAGGAGCTGTATTCACTGGTCTAAGGGAAATGGAATCTACTGTCCACCTGGTAGTGATACAATAATACAGAAAGAGGCTTCAAGGAGTGGCTCAGCCCGTCAGTCCAGCTGCCTTTTTTGTTCAACAGGAATCTGTTCAAGGATAGCCAATCCATGTGGTTAAATGTGGGGGCAGGGAAGAAAGGTATGGACCAGTGAAACAGAAGAGCAAGTGCGCGGTGGGGCCCTATGGCCCTGGTTAGGGGATTGCATCGAAGCTATGGCTTATGCTTGTACAGCAGGAGTTCTCAGCAGGACAAGTAGCAATATTAAGTCTCCTTGCCTAAGGCTAAAGGCTAAAGTGCTCAGACAGGCGAGCTTGTCATGCAGTACTGACATCATTTAGCGTGCTTGCACCCTACATTAGAGGACCCAAATTCACATCTAGGTCTGCTTCCTAGTTCAGATTTCTACTAATGTTCACTCTGGGAAGCAGCAGTGATAACTCAAGTCTTGCGTCCCTGCCACCCTTGTGGAAGGTCTGGATTGAGTGTCAGGCTCTTGGTTTCAGCCTGGCCCACCCCTAGCTATTATGGATATATGGGAAATGACTAGTGGATAGAAACGTGTTTTTGTTATCCCTTCCTCCCTTCTTTCTGTGTATATGGATGTCTGCCTTTCATACAAGTATAAATAAATAAGTAAAATTAAAATGCTTAGGCAAATATCTAATACCAAGACAAAGCCAATGCAGTAAGTTCAGTATAATTTCAGGGCCAAAGAAGCACAAGAACATTGCTCCGTAGACTTGAGGCTCAGTTCATTTTTACTAAGAGGAAGACAGGAAGGTCAGATTAGCGACCAAACAAATGTGTTAGAATCATAATCCAATACACAGAGATCATTGCTTCTTGTCCATCTTCATACCCAAGGTAAGGTACTTCATAATAGATAGAAGCTTGCTTAGCTCATGGTTCTGGAAGTTCCAGAGCATGGTGCTAGCATCTAGTGATCTCCTGGGAAGATCGCATAACAGATGGCATGATGAGTGCAGAAAAGCATGTGGAAGAGACCACATGATAAGAGAGACATCAAGAAACCACATAGAGGCCAAGCTCATACCCAATCTTAGGAACTTATCCACTCTTATGAGACCTAACCCACTCTTGAGTACCAGTGAGGCCAGTTATGGGCCCTTGCCTCTCTGTAGGCCACATTTCAAAAAGATCCTGGTACTCTTTCATATTAGACCTCTGAGGATCAACAATACCTGAGACTTTGGAGGACAAATTACGTTCAAATCACAGCACAGCCATTCTGGAGTGGGCAGGTTGGGACTGAGCTTCTAGAGATCATGAACACAGCTGGTTGTAATGATGTGAGAACCAAAGACAAGGAGGAAGCCAAGTAGAGGCTGACACCAAGTTACACTGACTCAGTTCCTTCTGAAACTGCAGAGCAGAAGTCATTACCTCACCTTCCCAGCTTGTAAAAAATGTTGACTTATTTTTATTATTTGATTTAATGAATTACAGAGCCATCCACTAGTATACTCCCCAATGCTGAACACAAGCCAGGGCTGGGCCCTGCCCAGTCCGGGAGCCAAGAAGTCAATCCTTCCTGGTTTCAGGCATGAATGACAAGGGCTCAAGAATCTGAGCAATCCCCTGCTGCTTCCTAGGATGGATTAGTAGGGAATTGGATCAAAAGTGGAGTAGTCAGAACTCTACCTGGTCTGGGATGCAGGTATTCTGAGCTATGGCTTAACCAGCTATGCCCCAATTATCTCCTTTTGTAACTTTAAGCGGTGGTTTACATTTTTTGACCAGTGGCCCCTTCCTTGCATTGCTCTAGCCTCTTGCTTCCAGTCTCACCTCTCTTAAAATGGATTCTAATCCTCTTGTCTTCATCATGTAGGAGCCTTATGAGTGGACTGGACAAACCTTGTTAACCTCATCATAAAAACCTTAATTGTATTTGCAAACTCACTCTTACCATATAAGAGTGGGTTCTGAGAAGGAAAACATAAACATTCCAGGTGGTATATTATGCTGCCTAATATAAAAAGGAGTGTGGGTTGAAGAGGTGATATGGCCAGACAAAAGGAGTATTCTGACTTGCTCCAAGGCTGGCAGGCAGCAGAGGCAGGAGTAGGCAGGAACTTCAGAGGAGGGTGGCTGCTGAGCAGGAAAAAAATGCCCAGTTGTCCTGGGCAGTGGAGGCTAAGACAGACAGCAGGCTCAGCCCTTGGCAGCAGCTTTTACAGCTTAAGAAACTGCCGAAAGGATGGTAAGTATCGGACAAAAATGCCCACCAATTCCTTTTCAGGAATATCTATTCCAAGAATCCCAAGTGAACACACAGAGGAAAGGAGCGAGTCCTCCAAACAGCCAAGATTGAATGTGAGTTCAGATTGACCAGAGGAGACTGAGTCAAGATTCAATGTCATTTTAGTGTCACATTGGACGTTAGAATTAGAGCTCAAGTGTCACACTTTCACTGTGCTATGGAAGTAGACCAGGTAAAGGCAGAAAACAGAGTTTTTTTCTTTTAAGGATTTGTATATTTTTATTGGAAAGATTTACTCATAGAAGCAGAGACAGAAAGATTTTCCACCCACTGGTTTACTTCCCAAGTGGCCACAACAACCGGAACTGATCATATCTGAAGCCAGGAGCCAGGGGCTTCTTCTGGATCTTCTTCAGGGTCTCAAGGCTTTGGACCATCTTCTGCTTGCTTTTTCACGCCACAGCAGGGAGCTGGATGGAAGCAGAGCAACCAGGACATGAACCAGCACTCATATGTGATTGAGGCACATTTAAGGTGAGGATTTAGCCAGTAGGCTATTGTATCTGGCTCAGAAAATGAAGTTCTTTTGAGAACAGGATGAAAGATGTCTTTATACCAGGATTCATGATGAAGAAGCATTTCACTTCCAAGTTCTTGGATCCCAAACTTCCCACCAGGCAAACTCACTGGTTAGCCAGACTCCTTCCTGGAATAATATTATCTGAGTAATAATAGCCATATTAATAAGTATACTTAGTACGGAAGGGGGGAGTGGATAAAAAGGTGTTTGGGTATTCCCAAGAGGAAAATTAATTTCTTTTTATAATCTGCCATAGTTTATTTCGCATATTCATGACCTGCCCAGTATGTTTTTCTTTATGACGAGCCATAAAAATGACAAAATACATTAGCCAAGTTCTTCGTTTCTGCTAAAATGACCATATTCAAAAATAATAACAGAGACTTGTATCAGCGATGCAAAAGATGCATGAAGTAATTGGGGCTTAATTTGTACACAAACTGTCAAGGCAGTTTTCCTCACGGCCTGCATCTTCTGAATTCATTAGTCTCTAATTACGGCCAGTGGGGACCAGCAGTTAGGAGGTTAAAGAGGTTCTGACAGGCCTAATCATTGCTCAGGAAGCTGAAAATGTATGCAAAGTCTCGGCAGATGGGGTGAGAGCAGCTTCTGCCAAGTGATAACTGTTATTCCTTTGCACCTCCAAAGCTGTCATCCTAATAGGCACATTTTAAATTTATTAATGCTCTAGTTACAATGCATACACAGTCTCTAATGGTATGTCATTCTGAGTATATAAACTGAGCAATTAACACGTATTACCTGGTAATGGTAAAATTATTTGTTGCCTGTTTGATTTTTTGGGGGGCGGATGGGGCAGTTGTCTTCTACTCTAGGAAGAATTGTCCCAGGACAAGCTACCGTTTGTTGAAACAGAATCAGAGCTGTGCTGTAGGCAGGCACGACCAACTCATCTGTACGCCTTCTTGGGTCCTTCACCCCACTTGCCTCCACAATCTTTGATTTGTGACCTTGGTCACAGTCAGGCACAAACAATTCAGGTGAGAGGCTCGGTGGGACTTTTGGCATGAGGTGGCCCTTTACAGTGAGAAGAGACCCAAAGCCCTATTTTACACTCATGACTTGATCCTAACTCCAGCAGTACAGGCTCTGATGTGCTTTCCAATTTCCAGGCCCGCAGTCGTAACAGCTCATTCTTTCATGATGTGCCTGACTTTAATCCTGCTTACTTTAAAGCTAACTAATCATCAGCAAGAGGTGACTTTATGGGCTTTTTTTAAAATTTTAAGACAAATGAGGTCTCTTGTCTTGTCTGTGACTGCAGCCATGACATGGGAAGGGCCTTTAATTAAATGTTGCACTTAGTGCAACAATTGTTTGCATGGAGGATGCTGCAGAGACGAGACAGCTGGAATGGATAGTCCCTCAATTGCAGGCTTTGTGGGGATTGCAAGATTCATCAGGGGTCCTAATAGCCTGATAAGGTGTTCATCTCGGCCACAGAGCAATTATCCATCCAGTGACTGATCACCGTCTTGGTGCCCGTTTTGCCCATTGCTGCTAATTGATTTACAATGTAGGGCAGTAATACAACCAAAAATGTGGGGGAGATTTTATGTTCATTTAAAACTATGTTTATCTTTTCGTACTAGGTAATCTCTTTGAGTTTTTTAAATGATATACAGGAAATAGACCAAGCTATTGGGTCATAAGGTTTTTTTGTTGTTGGTTTTTTTTTTTTTTTTTTTTTTTTTTTGCTAGTAATCATATAACAAACACTCCTCTCCCAGTTCCTTGATGGGTGAAAGAATAGTTCTGAGTAAGTCACCAATCAGAGGCTGTGTGACCTCGGACAGGTGTTCCCATCTCTCTGAGCTCAGGATGGGAAGCTGGCCTAATAACCTCTAACCTTTGAGATCTGTTTCAGTTCCAGACATTCTAATTCAATGCCAGAAGACAGCTGAACAACCGGACCAGAGCTCCCTGGTTAGGAGAAGGTCAGGTATTTGATCTTCTACTTCCCATTTTCAACTTGGAAGTTTAATCTGGTTTCTGACTGTTATATTTATTTATAGCATTTTTTATAGGTGCACAGTGCATTCTTTTCTGGCCCCTTTACTGAATTTTTGCTATATCAGATATCCATTCATTTTCAAAGATTAAAAAAAACAACAACAACAACACTGTTTTCAGTGCCACTGTAATGGGAAATCCAATGAACAGAGTCTAGACATGTCCTGTGGTGGGCGTCCGCTGACTTGGTGTGATGTGGCACTGTAGGCGTAAGGGACATCCTCTGGGCTCTCTGCACTATGAGCATGTGGGGTCTGCTCATGTGACCTCTCCTGTGCGTGGGAGTGTGGACCTCGTTCGACGACACCGGCCAGCGCCTGACCTCCTCACACTCCGATTTTCCTGTCTACTGAGTGAAAATGCTGAGCTGAATGCTCTGTAAGGTCTGTTTCATCAGCAGTGTTTCAGGACTCTGATCCATTCTGAGAAAAAAGAATTTCCTGGAATTGAGAGACTTAGAAGCCAAATGGTATTTAGAGGAACCAGCAGGTGGAGAGAGAGAGAGAGAGAAAGGGGCTCTTAAAGCCATTTATAGGAGAAAAGTTTGTCTGATCATTCTGAAGATAGTAGGTTATGGTATGACACCCAATGTATATTCCAACAAAGAGAAAAAGTACCAAGATTTTCACCAAAGTAAACACACGCACACACACACACACACACCATCATAACCACCACCACCAACAACAACAAACTTGACCTTGATTGTCTCAGTCACATGCCAGTCTTGGGGCCCTATTGCCTCCTGCACTGGGCACATTTCCTCTCTTGCTAGTACTCTAGCACTCAGTGTTTTGCTCAGGGGGGATGAAGTGTAACCATCATGGGAAGGCTCTCCATTTTGTAAATGACACTTCCTAAAAATGGATTGCCTCCATCAGAAGTATATCAAACACAGAACTTGAGCAAAGGGGCCTGCATCTTTACAAATTTCCTTCTGTACAGGGGAAGTCAGAGAATCATCAGTCCAAAAAACTAGGACTGACCTGTGTTCTAGAGTGCAAGAACACTGCTACTCAATCACCACCCTCTGCTTAACTCCCAGACTTCTATGGGAAAGGTGCAGTGTTTAGCACAGTTTCTTCCCACGTGACCTTAAGAGCCAGAGGTCAAGGGAATTGCAGGAAAAAAACCCAGTTTAGCCCAGAGTGCTCACACAGCATGAAATTGTTCCATAATTGGAGCCCTGTGGGTTTTGTTGTTCTGAATCACCATTACGCAGAGCCCTAGCTGTCAAGGCTTTGACCTTGTGGTTAAATAGCATGTGGGGGTCCAAGAACAACCACGCACAGCTCCCTGCATTCACACATGAGGCTGTACTCACGCCGAACTGTACTCCTGATGGTGATTTTCTGGACCCTTGACATGGATCATACTTCCTAAAGCCTAATGCTAAGCTTAGAAGAAAATGGAAAGATTCCCCAGTGTGCAAATCTATTCATAGAATTTCTAGATGCGGTTGGAGACTTGGTAAGAAACAATGTGCTGTAATGATGTCATAGAGCCTGGGATCTATGTGCCCAGACTCACATCCCAGCTCTACCCCATGTCCAAGCATTCATGGACCAGATACAGAACCCTTCTGTGTTTCAGTTCCTTTATTAGAGATAGAGAATAATAGAACTTCCCTCCTGGGGATGTCTTGAAGATGAAATGAGTTAATAAATGTAAAGTTCTTAGAACAGTGCTCAGCAGGCTGCAAGCCCTCAAATGTTAGCTGTAGTTAATTCCGGGTCATCTGTGAACAGGCTCCACAGGATATGGTCTGTACGTAGCAAAGTGTCCTGTGCTTTGCTTAATACTCTGCCTTTTCCTTCTTTTTTTTTTTAAAGCACTTATTTGAAAGACAGAGAGAGGAAAAGATAGAGAGAGAAGAGAGATCTTGCATACTCTGGTTTATTCTAAGGCAAGGAGATTGGACCTCCCTGCAGGTCTCCAACATGGGTGTAAGGGGCCCAAGTACTTACATCATCAATTACTGCTTCCCCAGGGACATTATTACGGTGCTGAATCAGAAGTGGAGCAGCTGGAGCCTAAACTAGTGCTCCTGTGGGATGCTGTGGTGTCCCAGCCAGTGGCTTAACCCATTGTGTGACAATGCTGACCTTCAATGCTTTGCTTTTTCTGACTTGAAATTCTTAGCAGTTTTTGGATAAGGAACCCACATTTTCATTTTGCGTAGCACCCACAAATTGTATAGTTGTTCTCTCTGTAGGGCTGGTATAGGTAAATATAATGTCTGTGTGGTGTTGAAATCAAACGGGTCAGCATTAAAGAAAAGCCAGACATTCCCTGAAGAAAATCTGTTGAAATTTGGACTAAACAGCAAATGAAGATGTGCAGGGAGCCAGTCATTGCTTGTCTTCAGTTGTACAATTTAGTGACAATAATGTTCCATATTTCTGTGCTTCAGAAGTTCAGTTTTAGCTGCACTTCCATAGATACTTAACACTGATTTGAACCATAACCAGATCTTAAACTGTAAAACTTATATTACAGGGACTGGTATTGTGGCCCGCCAGCATCCCAGGTTGGAGTGCTAACTCAAGCCCCTCCAGCTTCATGCTAATGAACCTGGAAAGATAGAGGGTAATGGGGCAAGTGCCTGGGCCCCTACCACCCATGTGAGATGCCAGGATAGAAGGCCTGGCTCCTGGCTTTGGCATGGGCAGCCGTGGACAGTGCAGTCATTTGGGAAGTGAGTCAGCCAATCAAAGATCTCTCTTTCTCTCACTCTCTCTCTCAGCCTTTCAAATTAATCATAAATAAATACATCTTCAAAAATTATAGTATGATTCTAAATTTCTTGAATTAGTTTCTGAATTATTTTTATATATCCATCTATTTTTCTTCTAAACCTGACGGTCATGTTTCATTAGTTTCTCCAAAGCGCTTGTCATATGCCTTGGCAACTGGTCTTAATTTAGTAAATAATTTTAAAGATGATCATATGCCATTCATTTCAAAGGTGATGAGGAACATGTCTGGTAATAATGAAATTATTACACAATCAGTCAATTGTATCACATATTTTGATTGATTCAGTTCACAGATTTTGATTAAATTTTTAAATCCAGATTACACAGGGTGGGGGTCTATTGCTTATTTTATGGGAATTGTGAGCAGCCATTTTATGGTGAGCAAAGGGATTTTCTTCCTGCTAACATTTCACTACTGGCCTTTATTAAGCTCCAGAATATTAGAACTGTGTGAGGCCTCAGGAAACAGTTTCTTGGCAGCTAATTTTGCCAATGAGGAGACTGACCCCATGAGGGCTGTTGTGCTGAAAGTCATGCAATTCATGGGTGCTTCGCTAATGATCAAGATCCCAGCAAAGGGATGGTTTATGTGGTGGGGCAGAGTCCAGGGTACAGGTAAGTTCATCTGACACACCATTGACCATGGTTGGGTGCCAGAGCTGGCATTAACTACTTCGTAGGAGAGCAATAAGGACCTCTTGGTCTCGATGCAGCATCCCTCCAGCCCTGAGTTCTTCCTGCAGCCAACACTTGGAAAGTTTTAAGCAAAGAAATTTTTCACTCCCTGCTCTCACAAATGTTTTGGTTTCCACATTTTGACCAGCAGTTTTTCACGTGGTATCTGAGCCTTGGATGTCTGTTCCTGGCTCTGCAGAGGGAGGCTGTTGGCTGGTGGTGAGGGGTTTGCCTAGCGGGGCACTCCAGAAAAGGGCATCATTCATTGGTGTTCACTCAACTAGCACCCAGAGGTCTGGCTCCCCAGAAACCCTGTGACTCATTTTGAAATTAGACCATTTACGTTTTTGCTTGCTCTCTTAGCTCAAGAGACTACCCTCACACCCTCATCCCCATCCCTTTCTTCAACCCTGGAACTACTAGGTGCCATGCCCTGGGGGTCTTGTTCTATGAAAGCAGCGGCAGTCCTCAGCAGCCCATTGATACTACAGCTAGGACCATAGCAGTTGGGCATCAGTGTACTAGCCTGGTATCTCCATTTTGATCAGTAGAGATGCTGTGGAGTTTTTCATCTGGATAACCATTCTTGAGATGTACCTGTCACATGAAGGTGTTAAAGACAGGGGTCTTCAAGATTCTTGGATAGTAGACAGAACTGGGCCAACAAGGGGAAGTGTGAATAAACTGCTGCCTAGATTCTGGCTGTTCCCTTGAATGTAGAAGACAAATGCAGCCTTTAGTGGGATGGGGGAAAAAGGTCAGCACCAAGTGATTCAGAGGGGACAACTGAGAGGATAGATCCCCTTGTATCACTGGCTGGGTTATGCTGTTGGTGGGATCCCATCTCGTCGTAGGTAGGGGGCCTGGGGTCTTTCTCATGTCCTTCATGTCTGTTCTCCTGTGATTCCAGGGTTCTTCAGAGCTTAGAGCCAATAGGAGAGGACAGTGAAGGTGGCACAGTGAACCTTCTGGTAGAACCAACTCATGAAAGACTTTATTCCAAACAAAATGCCTCAGGAGTTGGCCTTTTTCCCTAATGGTTGTGTGAACTTTGAAAAGTAGCATGGTCCCTTTGTATCTCAGTTTCCTGATCTGAAGTGAAGATCAAACCTGCTCCTGCTTGGAAGGTTGATAAGTGATTGAACAAAATGAGGTGATGCATGCAAAAAGTTTAAAATAGCACCTGATACATAGTGAGATCTTAATAATAAATGTCTTTCAATGTTTTTGTTAGTATTGAGGGGTATGTGTGCAGAGGGGGAGTGGCTGGGATGGATAAAACAAGAAAGACATGGTCAATGGTCGCTGTATAAATAGCAAAGCATTCATGTTTTAGTAGGAAGAACAGGCATTGCAATCTTACACCCTGATGGCAAGGGAAACAGGAGTCAACATGCTTAAGAAAATTATTCTAAAATTGACAAATTCATGTTCAAGTGCATTTTGAATCTCTACAACATTATCAAATTATTGGTCTAAGGTGTCCAAGCATCAAGCATGTACTGAGGGTTCATAGAATACAAGGCTGAGGATCTGACACATTCATTCATCAAGCTCCCATTCCCTTCACAAATGTTTGTGAGTGCCTGCTATATTCCAGGCCCTAGGAAATGACATTCAGTGATTCAACAAAAATCATATCATAGCTTCTGGTTGGTACCCAGAGAGTTAACGCAGAAATCTTTGATTATGTACTATGGTCTAGAGGTAAGAGTATGAGATGAACAGAAGAAAGAGGTATATGTGACTGAGAGTGGGAGCATCTGGGATGGCCTTTCCAGACGAGGCGGTGGCTGAACATAGTGGGAAGAAGGCAGTGAGTGCATGGGGTGCAGGAGAGATGGGAAGCATATAGGCTTTGTTGTACAGAGAAGTCATAGACTTGAGAGGCAGGCAAGGGACAGAAGCCTGGTTATTCTGAGCATCATAGGAAGCCTTTAGCTAGTCGGGGTGGAGAGAATGGGCAGGGCATAGCCTATGCATTACACAGAACAGTGGCTGTAGGAATATATGGTCGTGGTCCAAGGGCAGAAGCAGAAACCACGGAGAAGCTGCCCCACCTCTAGGCAACAGCTCTAGGAAGTTTGAACTAGGATGACAGTAAGAACTGAGCTGAGCTGGCATGGAAGAGAAAGAGAGGAAGAGGGAATGATAACTAGATTTTGGAACTGAACAGAGCTGAGCTGGGAAGGACTGGGACACCAGAACTGGCAGCAAATTTAGAGGTACCTGTGGGACATTCCAGTAGAGCTATTAACTGGGTTGTTGGATAAGTGAGCCTGGAGTTCAAGCAGAGGTAAGAGGTAAGAGGTTTAGCACATGTGCAGTGTAGGATGGAAGTGCTGAAACTCTCACTCTTGTAGGTGAGAAGTTCAACTATCAGATGCTTCTTATAAATCAACCTTGTTTTTAAATGCATGGGTGGGAGAGACGCCCAGAGAAAGAATAGAGAAGGGGGTGCAAGGACTGAGCTCAGTTTCTCAAACTGATAGAAATTAAGAAGAGGAAAGGGTTCAGAGTGTCCTTGGACATAGGAAGAAAGCCAGCAACTTAGGACTCCTGAAAATCAAATGGGAAATTGATTCAGGACAAATGAGAGAAATGTTCAGTGTGACATGCTCTCCCGAACAGTCAGGGGGAAGGCACAGAGGGCACCACTAGACAGTGGCACCTCGGCTGCCCAGTGAAAGTCACCATTGAAACTGTGAGACCAACAGGGTCAGCTTCTGCAACCAGACTCCTCTGGTGTCTCAAGGTAACAGGACAGTCTCATCTCAAAGATACAAACTCATAACATCACATGTCTATCATGGGAAGAATGTCCCTGAGGAAATCAAGAGAAAGAAGTGTTTTATTTTCCTATATAATAATATTGAGAGAAAGAAAATCCCCAGTGAAGGCAACTTCTCCCAGCTCCTTGCTTTGGGCGAAATGGGTGACCGCTCTTTCTTACTGATAATTCTGTGATACCTGAAACCCATGTTTCCAGGGATATCCTAGATGTAATTCCTTCTCTTGATCATTTCCCTGGGAAGCTGGTAAATCATTCGAAAGGTGAGATCTATGTGGTCCTACATTGGCTGCCACCAGATCAGATTGCAACTGGCCTCTGAGGAGAAGATGAACAGCATGGCTTTACTCTCCCATGTCCGCTTCCTTCTCTGTTTCCCACAGGGCAAAGGAGAAGCGCAATGCTCTGCCTGTACTCCTCTCACTGAGTGGGTCTGCTATGTCGTTCAGTTCATTCATTGGCTTTCTGTTGCTCTGGCATGGATTGAAACCCCTGTGTGCCCAACCCTGGCCTGACATTTGATGGGGCAGATGACAGAGACAGATGAAGATCATGAAGAATAGCAGACTGGAAAGAAAAGATAGAGATGGGGCAATGATCTATGGAAAGTGCCAGAGGTTGATTCACATCTCCCCTACCTCCTGTCTCAACAGCTTCCCCCCACCCCCCCCACTGCAGTCATGGGTCTAATCTTACCCCATGGCAGGGACTTGAACCCGAGCTAAGGATTGGGGACTGAACATGCTGAAGCACCAGAGGACCATTTGGAAACAGAAAGACGTGGGGAGAGGGGGTTTCAGGGGTGGTGGTGGTGGTGGTGGGATCTTTATGATCTCTCAATTCACTTTATGGATACAGCTGATGACAAAGCCTAAATATCAAGCAACTCTCAGGAGTGGTTTGTTCTCACCCAGAACAGTCACAGGATTCCAATTTCCTAAGGAAGGACCTTTGGGATGACTCCTGTTATCCCAACCCCGGAGATATACCTGCCTATCTCCTCTTGAACTGCGGACATTCTAAGGGCCTGCTCTCAGATTATATTCACCAAGATGCTAAAACACACCCAAGAGTGTTTCTGGGCCTTTTATGTTGAAAAGTTTGGTGTCTACTTGGTCTCATATAAGGAGGGAGCTGGCTTGAGTGTAATGATAGATTTCGAGGAGTTTTGTGACAACGTGCAGGTGATGGCTCAGGCTAGACTGCTAGTAGTTCTTGTTGTCCCACTCCCATCACACCTCCTGGGGAACTGCTACCGAGTTGTAAGATGGGGATGAGGAAGTATGAAGAGAGAGAGCAAAGCTCCTCACCATCAGACATTTGTTATCTGTTGTACCTCTTGGAGGTAGCCTAGATTCCTGGGATGCAACTTCACTTAAAGATACCCTCGAAGTGCCAGGAAGTAGGTGAGTAGGAGGAAGTTGGACACAATTAAGGGTGAGTTCTGCACCATCCTGTCTATGTCAGTTCTGCCTGCTGTGGATTTTTGTGCAAATCACGTGGATTTAAAGCCAGTTCCTCCTGGCAGATCCACCAAGTTCCCCTCTTTGCTACCATTAATCAGTGTCTGCTAATTAGGGAACAAACTCCTGTTTGTTCAAACAATTGCCAACATCCCCACCCAAGGCAGCTAAATGAGGAAAAATGAGTTAGTCTTATTTAACATTTATTTAAATTTATCAAATCCTATTTGTTTCTTTCAGATTCTGATTTTCTATAGATTTAATGACTCCAAATGATAAGATTTTAGGCTACAGTAATTTATCGCTTAAGTAACAGAAGGCTTGGCTGTATTTTAGTAATACTTATGGCAACAACAACAATAACACTGACAATTAATTACAACACCAAGAGTTGCAAATGTGCTCTACATTTTACATGCATTATCTAGTCTAATTTTCTCAAAACCTCCAGATCAACATATTTTTTTTTGAGATTTATTTTATTTAATTGAAAGGAGGGGTTACACAGAAAGAAAGAGGCCTTCTAGCCATTGGTTCAATCTCCAAATGGCCTTAACAGATAGGGATAGGTGAGGCAAAAGACAGGATTTAAGAGTATCATTCAGGTCTCCCACATGGGTGTAGGCGCCCAGGCACTTGAGCCATCTTTCACTGCTTTCCCAGGCACATTGGCAGGCAGCTGCATTACAAGTGGAGCAGCCAGGGCTCAAACCTGTGCCTATGGTACTGCAGGACAATGCCAGCCCCCAGGAAGTCCATATTTTGCATTCATCAGCATATAAGATACCCAACTTTCAGAAAAGTTAAGTTGATTAACCAAGGTCAAATAAGGCAACTAATTGGTTGCCATTCATCATCCTGGTGCTTTTCTTTTTTTCCCTCTTAAATCTTACTTAGTCATTTATTTGAATGAGATACAGTGCTTCCACCCACTGATTCACCTTGCAAATGATTGCAGCAGAAGGGGATAGGCCATGCTCAAACCAGGATCGATCTGGGAATTCAGTCCTGCCCTCTCTGTGGGTAGCAGAAGCCCAAATAGTTGAACCATCATCCCATGCCTCCTAGGGTGGCTTCCCAGGCATTTGGATTCAGGAATAGAGTTGAGATTCAAGCCCAGGCATTCTGGTGTAGAATGTGAGCATTCAAAGTGATATCCGAATCATTGCACCAAATACCTACTCTCATCCCATGGTAAGTCCAGTATGTCTTAACGTGTGGCCCCTGAACCTCTGGAATCCAAAAAAGAACATTGTCAGGCATCACATTCCTGGGCCATGTGTTAGACCAAGGAAATCAGAATCCCTTGGAGTATGTATTTTAAGCATCCTCCCAGGAGACTTGTGTGTAACTGAGGTGTGGGAATCATCACCGCTGGCTTTGGAGGTACTTTAACACCCTCGCAATCTCAGCAGCGAGGGGCTGCATATGGAGAGTGTGGTTCACTGTGATCTTCAGCTCTTGATGGAGCACACGTGGTTTATTTACTCTCTTGATCTTGAGTTTTTAATTTGTAAACCAAGAGGGGCACTTTCCCCTTAAGATTCATTTTAATTTTAAAGGCAGAGTTACATAGAGAGAAGGAGAAGAATGGAGAGAGATCTTCCATCTGTTGTTTCACTCTTCAAATGGCCTCAGTGGCTGGAACTGAGCCAATCAGAAGCCAGGGGCCGGAAGCTTCTTCTGAGTCTCGCAGGTGGGTGCAGGGGTCCAAGGACTGCTTTCCCCGGCTAAAACAAGAAGCAGGATTAGAAGTGGAGCAACCAGGACTTGAACCTGTGCCCATCTGTAACACTAATACAATAGAGAGAGGGTAAGCCTATTATGCCACCACACCAGCACCATAGACCAGGAGGAACACTTTTTTTTTTTTACCAGGTAGTTGTGAGTATCGAAGGAGATAAGAGGACAAAATTTTAGGAGTTGAAAACATCCTACAAATGAATGTATTATGACATGACTTGGGAGTTGGCCCTGGCATCAGAGAAGCGCCCACAATTCCATACATACAACTGGGCACTTGGTACCAACGCAGAGGAGGGAAGGAGAAGAGTAAACCTTCCCACGGTCTGCGTATTTTGGTGGTTTGTCTAACCTCATTGAGAAAGGTTCTTTCTCTCCTTTAGCCCAAAGGAATTTTTTCCCTTTCAAGCCAAGAAATCCCACTTTGCATCCGCTGCAGGCCCCTCTCACTGTTTCAGTGGCAATGGGGCATGCTCTCAGCCTCGATTTCCTCCAACTGTGCAGGGAAGAACAAAGCACAGGGCCGCTCACGTTCAGCACAGCTCCCGGGGCCAGAGTGTTGAGACGTTCTTGGTGGGTCAGGGTCAGTGTTTTCTCATAGGGCCTCCACAGTGCCAGGAAGCTGATATTCCCATCACTGCCATGTTATAGATTGGGGAGCAAGCCTAGGGAGTTTCAGCTGCCCAAGCCAGGTAGCACATAAACGAATGATCTTATTTTCCATCCTGCACTCCTCGGAAAAGCTGTTGGGAGATGTTCAGGGCTGGGTGGGATACATTCTGTGCTCTTATGAGGCATCTGAGACAACAGCCATATTTGAAAACACCTCTTCCTTCCCCTGGCCCTCCACAGTGTGGCCTAAGTTATTCAATTAGGAAAGGAAATAATTGGCAGTGGAGAATGCCTCTAGCAGTGGTAATTACCTCTAGTGCCTTGTTGGAATAGTCAAGCTACATTTCAGTTTATGCTGTAAAACCTTAATTATAATATAAACAGCTGCCCTTCAGCCCTGCAGGGCAGCCTTCCCCCTGCCTTTCTCCTCTGGCCTGGGAATGACTCTCCCTCCTGAGCAATCACCGAGGTCCCTAGCAGGAAGGGGCTGTGCGGAGGAAGGGAGCCTATACCACGTGATTTCACTGGGGTTTGGGAGATGAAGCCAGAGGAGGTCACTGTCAGAACCTCGTCTTCAAGCCAGGAAGCCAAAGACAGCATCCCCAACGTGAAGCCACCAGCACTGGGATCTCCCGAGGCCAAAGTCTCCAGACATTACCCACAGCCTAGTGCCATCTAGCTCAGATGGGAGTCAATTCAGGGATGCAACTCTTTCAGTTTCCTCCTCTGTGAGGGACAACTATTTGTTCTTTGGGATTGTGGACAGGACTCCACGTACCCGGTGCGCCCCACCTTGAAACGCCATAACAGCTAGAGACACGTGGTATCAGCCATCCCTTTGACTAGTGAGGAAAATGAGCCTCCGATGCGTTGACAGGAAGACTCGCTGTGCAGTCCTCTGAGAGCCTTAGGTTCAGGCAGATGGACATACCCTGGGAGGTTGTGCTCTGCGAGGAGGAGATAGACAGAGATGCCCGTCACTACCGACCAGAAGAAGGGGGAATGGGGACTTCAAGGGCCAAAGGTGCTGAATGTTGGGCTCATGAATCTGCCCACATCGTGCCCAGGGGTTCCATGAGGTGCCACCTGACACTGGGGTCGAGAAGCCAGATGAAAAGGGTCAGGGGTCAGGGACAGTAGGGGACATCTTTCCCTCAGGGATCTTACTTTCACTACTGAAGGCAACAAGGAAAAATGTGGGGTTCTTCTGAGTGTTCAAAACTGACAAGACAGTGCCCTAGGAGCCACAGAGGTACCAGAACGTCTATGGCTTTTCACTTCCTCTGTTTAACTTCTACTTTCTCCATGTTTTATAGTGGGCATGCCTGTGGCAGGACATTTATAACTTAGACATATGTGTGCATAGCTTACATAAATATGTATCAAAAATATTCTGCAGCTTGGGCCAGTGGGGGCATAGGATAAAAGGTTTGGAGTCTACAGGACCAGCTATGTACAAGATTATACAGATTTTTGGATTCTTATTTTCAATTTAAAAAAATAGAGCATTCTCAAGGCATAGTAGCTCATTTTGATAACTTGAAAAGATGCTAAGCATTGCTCATGGAGAACCAGTGAGTTTGTTGCATTTCATCTTGCAGAAGGAAATTAAAGTGGTAGTCATAGCATCTTAGGCTTCTGCAGCCTACGCACCTGCTCTGTCATCCAGTAGCTGTGTGACATGGGGTGGTTACTCAGCCTTTCTGTGCCTTAGTGTCTTTGTACATTAGAGCTTGTATTTGACAGAATGGTCCACATTGCAGGGACACTGTACATGAAGGAACACATACCTAGCACCTGCCACCATTCTTGGCCCTGAGATAACCATTCAGCGAACCACAGAGAGGTAGGGTTTTACTGATGATAAAGTGAAGCACCAGGGAGCTGAGTGTAAGTGCTGACACTCCAGGTCAGTCCTGGCTGAACTCCAGATCCTGTGTATTGGGAACCAGAATGGAAACTAGTTTAAGCCCTTAGCAATTACCCAATGAGTCTGGGAAAGTGGATCTGCTGCTGTTTCTAACGATCTGTGGTTCTCAGCCTCCCAGCCTTCTCACCCTACCCATCTCCCAAAGGAAGAACAGAGATAAGGACAGCTGAAGATGCCCAGCAGTTTGGCACTTGCTGCCATCTCAACAGGTATATGGCTCCGTGTACCGTCTGCCTGTGGTCTTCCAGAACGTCCCCAGATGCCACAGGCTGACCCTGTTCCAGGGAGGGATCCTAAATCCTACTGGAGCTTCATCTGCAAGCAGGACAGGCAGGAGAGTTGCAGAAATGGAAGGGGCTGCCAAAGACTCAGGAAGCAAAGGAAGCACTGCAGCTGTGCTCCTGGCAGGAGCTGTGTGGCTATACAAGGCTAGGCTAGAACTCCCATCCCTACCTCCTCCTCATGACTTTTCTCTAGTCCCTGAATTTGACCCACATGTTCTAATTCTGTCTAAAGTCCAGGAGCAAGATGTATTTGCCATGAAGACCTTGACCTTCTTATGAGCTGTCAGAGATTTGATAGGCATCTCAGGTCACTTGCCTCCTGTTCTGATAGCAACTGCTGGATGAGTTACAGCCTCATCCAATCTGCAGAGAGCTTCGGGTTCAGGAACTTGCTGGCCAGGACAGCGTGATCACTGTGGGAAGGGTAGGGAGCCATGTGGTGTGAAGGTTGCTTTGCTGGAGGCGTCCAGAGGCAGATGTGCCGGTCACAGGCGACCCTTGCCCCCTCCTGCTTCCCTGCTTCCAGCACCATTCCATGTGCTCCATCTCCCAGAAACACCACAGAATGCATTCTCTGCCGCTCTTCTGAAAGACACAGCCTCTGGAAGTTTCCTAAGGGCCTTTAGTGTTACAAGTGATAAGGAGCTAATGGTAATAACATTTCCAGAAACAGAAAGAGAAATTGCAATGTTTTGAGACTCTTTAGATGGTGCACTTGAAACACATTAGAATTGAAATTAAACTTTTAAGTAGATTTTTCTACATTTAAAAAAAAATTTTCAGGTTAACAACCTGACTATAACTTTGTTTTCTCTATCTGCTTCCTTGAGGTCCTTCTTTAGTGCAAGGCTGGAGACTGGGACCCATGCTTATTTAAAGAAGGTCAGGCCAGCTTGGCTTCAGCCTGCGGGAAATAAAATGAGGGCATCTTGTCTCAAGAGATGATTAAAGTGTCACTTTAAGAAATCTCCAACCAAGGGCCCAGCATGGTAGCTTTACAGTTAAAGTCCTCAACTTCCACATGCTGGGATCCTATAAGGACTCTGGTTCTAATCCCAGCAGCCCGCTTCCCATCCAGCTCCCTGCTTGTGGCCTGGGAAAGCAGTCGAGGACAGCCCATAGTTTTGGAACCCTGCACCCGTGTGGGAAACCCAGAAGAAGCTCTGGGCTCCTGGTATCAGTTTGGCGCAGCTCCAGCCAGCTGTTGTGGCCAGGTGGGAATTAATCATTGGATGAAAGATCTTCCTCTCTGTTTCTCCTCATCTCTGTATATTTGATTTTCCAATAAAATTTTTACAAAATAATATAAAGTGTGGAGGCTCATAATGATTAATACCGAAAAATGTTGTATGTCACTTATTAAAAAAAAAAAAGAATGAAAAAAGAAATCTTCAATCAATAAAATGTTGCATACAGAGTACACAAAGCTTCTCCCTGTGTCAGTGTTCTTAACCTCCACAACTCAACTGTACAGTTATCAGTTCACAGGCTCCAGGGGATGGTTGTCCTAAGTAAATCAAGAGGAATGGCACACTGAGTGAAAGCTACTAGACCCAAGGCTAGTGGAAGGAAAGGAGTTCCCTGTTAGGTCTTTCATGAGAAGCTAGACCCTAGCATAACAAGACTGGCCTGGGTTGCTGCCTTCAGAGGGAAGATCCTATTTAGAAGCCCACTTGTCTGGGAAGAGATTTCTATTATATTTAGTGAACTCCTAGAGGTGTGTCCTAGCGAAATTGGTTGCCCTACAACATGGCCTGTCTCAAGGAATTCTGTCAACTGAGCATGGCCCGTCCTGGAATGTCTACCTGCAGAGATGTGTGCATATGCAGGTGTGTGTGTGTGTGTGTGTGTGTGTGTGTGTGTGTGTGTGTGTGTGTGTGTGTTTGCTGAGCATGTAGAATATGTGGAATAGAAGAAAATACCAAATGGAATCCAGACACCTGAACAAGTCTTCGTTCACCTAGTGGAGGAGAAAGCAGTGGAGGGGAACAGACTCCTGTTACATAAGCTGAAGCTCAGTTCTAGCCCATTTGACCTGAGATTAATTCAGATGGCAGCTGGCTCTGCATTGGCACAATTTCTTCCCAGAAGGCCAGAAAAGAGGGCATTTCATCTTAAAAATATGAAACAACCTCCCTTGCTCCTTCCTTCCTTCCTTCCTTCTTTCCTTCCTTCTTTCCTTCCTTCGTTCCTTCCTTCTTCCTTCCTTCCTTCCTTCCTTCCTTCCTTCCTTCCTTCCTTCCTTCCTTTCTCATGCTCTCCTCCTTTAATCTCTTCCTTCCTTCCTACACATTAAATTTTTCTTCTATTTATTTATTACTTCTTAAGGGTAAAGGAGAAAAACTCATAATTAAAGGAAAACTACTTTGCTTAGAACCCCAGAGGGTTCCTTATTCCCTGCAGAACTGTCTCAAATACAGTCCTCAACAACATAAGGCTCTTGCAATAGGATTCAGTCACTGCCTGAGCCATTCACATCCTGGTTACAGTTTCAGAGTCATACCTGCTTCCAGCTTCCATACCCTGGGAAGAAGCAAGAGATGAGCCAACTGGTTGGGTCCGACACACATCTGTAAGACCCAGGCTTGAGATCCTAACTTCTGACTTCAGATTACCTTGTGCCTGGCATAGAGGAGATCTCTCTCTCTCTTTCATTATCTCTCTCTGTTTCTCTCTCTTTCTCTACTCTCCTACTTTTCGCTTATTTACTGACTCCCTACTCCCTCAAATTAAATAAGCAATCAGTTAAAATAATTCCACAACATCTTTTTTTTTTTCATCTTCATCTACGGTTCTACTGTTACATTCCCCACTTGGCAAGTAAGGCTGAAGACGGAGAACTGCTCCGTCTCCAGCAGGATTGCTTTGTTCTGTATCATTTCTGGCCATGAACCATCTACCTCTTCTTGGTCCTTCAAGGTCAAAAAGTAATTCCTTCATGCAGTCCTCTGAATCACTCCAGCTGGTTATTAGCCCCTTTTCAAGGGAACTAGCTTATTAGACTGTACCACGTCTATGATATTTTCTACATTCCGCTTTGTATTACTTGTCATAACCAGCTCCTTTAGTTCTTATAATCTTGGTAAACAATAATTGAGCAACCATGAATGATGGACAGAAAGCTAACCATGAAGAACTGGACAGAGCACAGAGATGAATGACACAGCATTGACTAGAAAAGCTCATGGCCTGTTGAGGAGCCCTGAGGTTGCAAGTTTCATGGTCTGTCTCCAATCTGAAATGTCCCATCAATAGCAGAGACAGGTGCTGAGTAGAATCAAAGAGTGATAAAGGTGAAAGATATTGGCGTGTTACATGTAATTATCTTTTTCTAGCGGCACAAGAAACAACACTCAGGGAGGTTAAGTAACATGTCCAAGATCACAAACAGCTCCACAGTTCTAAGTGGAGGTCTATAAATAGACACACCCCAAGCTGGAAAGATCAGGCATGGGAATTATTTCCTTTTGTTTCCCTCTAAATCCAGAGGTCTCCATGGTCATAAGAAGGTCACTTTTACAAAAAAAAAAAAAAAGGCAACAGACTTTCTTGTCAGGTGGCACTCTTGCCTCCATGGAACCTAGAATTTAAAAAGAAAAAATTCATTGATTTATTTTTATCAGAAAGGCAAATTAGATTTGTGGAGAATAGAGAGAAAGATTGCCTATCCATTGGTTCGCTCCCCAAATGGCTATAACAGCCGGAGCTGAGCCAATTCAAAGCCAGTAGCTTCTTTCTGGTCTCCAACATGGGTGCAGGGTCCCAATGCTTTGAGCCATCCTCTACTGCTTTCCCAGGTCATAGGCACAATGTTGGATGGGACATGAATCAGTGCCTATCTTGGATCTCAGTGCCTGAGGTGAGGCTTTGGCCACTGAACCATTGCATCAGGCCTGGAATGTAGTTTTGAATTCTGTACCAGCTGAATGTCCTAGGATGAAAAACATTATCTCTCTGTAAAGTGAAAATAATAATATTTCTGTCATAGATTCATTAAGAGGGTTAATAGTGATTTGTGAAAAAAATAAGTTCAGGCTCTGATTCATGTTACGTTTTGGTAGCAATAGTGATAGTGGTATGGATGACAGGAGTAGATGTTACCATTCAAGCACGTCTGCAAGGTAGAATTCACTTTCTGCTAATGGTGCTTGAGTCCTACAGCAGTTGTTAGGTCCCCTGATTATTTGGGGCATGTTTGCATCTTTCTACTTCTATATGTGTACCAACCAGCTCTGGTAGTGTTTTGATACGTCAGGAAGGAATTCATTTCACCATAGTCTCTGGGTCTTCAGTCAGATGTCCTGAATGGGCAAACATGTGGCAGTGAGTCAGAGGGATACTTTTAAAATAGTGACACTTTTGACACTTTCCTCCCATCTCATGCCTAATGTGTGTCTTTCCACTTGCTCCTGGTGTCCTCTGGAACTTGTTCTCTTCCTGGTTGTACTGACTATGTCTTCTCACAAGCTCCTTGTGTTAACAGTCACAATTGCTTCACTGGTTCAGACACTCTTCCTTCCACGCTGGGCTTCACACTTCCTCTATGCTGCAGTCTTCTGCTGCAGGCAGCAACCTGCTTGGCTGCATGTTATCTCAGTTCTCCAGCAGCCAGGTCATCCAAGGCTTCTCGGTCCCAATGATAAGAAATGCAGTGGTGAGAACAGAGAATGGGAATGTGGGTTTTCACTGTGAGAGAGGAGAGAGGCTGACTGTGCAACATTTACACACACATATATATAGCACAGATGCATACTAGATGTGAAAATTTCAGAAGTACACTTAACTCTGCTTTGATTAAAGAAGAGAGAATAATGAAAGATACCGGTCATGAGAATTGCTTTAAAAAAAAAAGACCACTTCCAGAGACTGAGTTGGGAAGACAGTAAGAACGCATCTTTCTTGCTCATCCTCCTTACTTTCAACCAACTGCTTTCAGGCAGTGTGTGCAATTTTGCAACTGTAGACGCATGATTGCTTTGCTGCAGGAGAGAGCCGTTCTCATGAGGGTGCTTTAGGACTTGTGTGGCAAAATGTGTGTGGCAAAATGAAAAGACAAGTTTACTTGGCCTCAGATATTTTTGAAATTCAAGCATTTTTAAAATTTTAGCCTCATTTTCCATGAACTTTTTAAAGACCCTTCTTTCCCCCGCATAAGTAGATCCTAGATAAACAGGTACTTTCTCATGGTGTACAACTGGGCAAGAATGTTGTAGTGTGAGAGTATCACTATTTGAAAAAAGAGTATTACCAAACATTAGCTGAATTCTTTCCAGAATCTGAATAACTTAAGAGTGAATTCCTGGCTCCTAAAAATTCAATGCAGAAGAGATTCAGTTTTTGTTACCTTGTTTCATTTTCTTTGCTCTCCTCTTCACTTCCCAACCCCACTATGAACATCCCTTTTGCAATTTCTCAACTCTCTTCCCTTGATTTTTTTCCCTACCTACTCTTTCATTCATGAGCCCCAAATTCTTCATCTGCCTGGTCCTTCTCTTTGCTTTTCATTCCTTCTCACTTGCCCTTGACTGCAAGCCTGCTCCACAAGACACAGCAGAGCACCTGTCACAGGCAAGGAGAGTCAGTCTCCTTGGTTTTAGACAGCTTTGGAACAAGGCACCGACTTGGTCTCTGCCTTCCTCAATAGACTGTAAAACAAAGCTGTGGTGAAAGAAGGTGTCTTCTAAGAAGTTCACATTACAGCCTGGAGTCAAAGAAAACGGTGATATGGTTACAGCTGCTGGTTTCTTCCTATTGTCTTCCTTGTCAAAAACATGCCCCTCCAAAGGGACGGGATGCGTTTCAGTACAATTTGAGAATGTTCAGTAACCCAATATTATCTCCATTTCCCTCCTTGTTTCATGTTACTTTCTGATCCTTGAGTTCTCCCAAGTTCACAGCGGTCCATGACATTATGGTGACTTGCTAACTTTCCCATTATGCTTGGAGTCAATGACAGAACAATAGATTGTGTTATTCTGCAGTTTGCTGCTCTGTCACTCAGTGTTTTATCTCCATTGATACCCCGGTACCAGACACAGAAACCAAAGTAGGTTGTCTTGTCTTCAGTGAATCTTGAATGGCTTTTGTTCAGGAAGGCGTTTTGTGTTCATCAGTCAGCTGAGGACTCAGCCTGAAGAAGCCCTGAACAGTACCCAGCCCTGAGGAAAAAAGGAATACTTGGGGTTGTAAAATAATCATGGCAAAAGGCACCTTAATCAAGTTCACCTCTTGGCCTTATGAGCCTGAAAGGATCACCCACTGTAACTGGCAAACCTTATGGACATGAACATTTCACAGATGGACTAATGGGCCATGTCTCACATCCACTTTTGATATTAAGTCTATCCACACAGGCACATTTATTTTCTGACTCCGTCTTCCAGCATAGCTGTCAAACAGCTTTTATAAAAGTACAGGGGTTAAGTGCTAATGAGCAAAGTCTAACCTGATTTCTTCCCCTTCTTCTTGGAAAGAAGTGATTAGATAGGGGATTTCTCTCCATTCCACCCCAAATATTGCACCTTTAAGCTCTTGTCTCTGGGTGCAAAAAGGAGTATCAAGGTCAAAGTCAAGGTGTTATGTTTATTTCTGAAGAATAAAATCTTAATAGATCAATAAACTCGAGTCTAAACAAAAAGTTTAGAAGACTGAAGACTGAAGACTACAATGGCTGCTAATTAGTTAGGATCAGTTCATGACTAGTTAAGTATCAAGTTCAACTAGAAACTAACCAAGGTAATTCACAGTCAGGCACAGAGAGGTAGAAGGAAAAGAAGAAAGGGAATCAGCATCAATTGAACACGATTTATTTCTCGTTAGTTTCTGATAGAATAAGAACTAAACACCCAAGATTCTGTTCTTGAGATTTGTAACAAACTGCTCTCTTATAGTTTGAAGAAAGCTGTACTTTTAGGTAGATGTACAGTTGAATGACAATGAGATCTTATACAGATACACTATCAAAAGCAGTAGTGAATGAACACTAAGCTCATCATAGATCATTTAGAGTAGGCAAGAGGTGAAAATCCCCTTTCATTAATACCTATTATCTTAGGAAGTTTCAAAGAAAGTCCAAGAAACATATTCATAGATTTGATGGTACTGTATGCTTTATCAAATATGGAGGTATTTCAAAATGTTTGTGGTGAAACGGGATTAACATACAGGTTTATTTTGCTGTGAAAACATTTCTAAATCCATGTACAGTTTTGTCTTTATAATATGTATATACAATGAACTTTTAATAGTACCTCCATATGAATGCATTATAATTATCTTTGGCAACAAAATAAAGTTAATACTTAATTCTATTTCCCTTGAACATTTTGCACTGCCTTCACACTACACTCTGCATGAATCTCTGATGTCAACTCTGGTCAAGCCCATATTGCACCCATCTTTAAGAAAGGGTTTATTACAATCTCACGGTGCTTTTGGGAATGGAAAACATTTATATGAAGAATGGCAAAGAGGATGCAACACTAAGTTGGTAGGGACTCTGAGACTTCGCCCAGACTCAGGAGAGAACAAAGAAACCTGTTTTGAAGCAACAGGTTCTTCCATGAGCATGCAATGTAACTACAGGGGGAAAGCTCTGGTCATTTTCATCTTTGACCTCAGTGTTAAACTTCTGAGACTTTTTAAACCTCAGAATTCAAGAAAGACTGCAACAGATCACAATTACATTTGACTCTATTAAGAAACCCTAACACTGATTTCCTATTATGCATGTAGAATTTTCTGCAGCGAAGACCTCTGCCAATCTAATGAGTAAATAAAACACAATAAAGTTTCACATTCAAACCTGAGATGGTCTTTTGCACTCCAGCAATCAAGATGTCTGCATCTCTGTGATGAGCCAGGAAGATCCACTTGCATCAGGACTTGGTTCCCAGCACTGATCTGAAGTAAATCTGGCCCCAAAGGAAAAAAAAAATATTAAGCATATTATTAGGAAGCCTATAAAATACAGACATGCACCAATGTCTGCTTTTAATTTCAAAAGGGGGCCCAAAGGCAGAAGAAGTTCTTTGCAACAAAGGATAAAGCAGTAGACAAGTGAAGTCACAGAACACCCGAAGGCTACCAAAGTGGGAGTTCATTCCACAAGACTGTGCTTTCCTCTGAGCAGACCAAGTGGCTTCACCATTTGCTTGGTCTGTGCTTTTTCCTACAGAAAGGGGGCAATATTGAATAGTGGAATATCAGGCAGAGTAGCCCCTCTGTGAGGACAATATTTCAAATTTCTAGTAGGCTATCTTCTCTGGTCCCCGAATCATATTCCTTATTCAAGTAAAAGAAGAGCCATTCCTAGAAACCTCAGTGTATGGCAGACCCACAGCTCCAAGTCAGTGTCAAATTCTTTGAGTTTCCCTGATGTAGACTTAAAATGAACGCTAATGGCTGGGCTGGAGCCCGTTGAAATGAATGCATCCTCTAGCCCTTCCCAATTCAGTTTGACCCCAAATGGTTTAGAGATAGTGAAAGAGAGACTGAATAATGGAGAATTAATTTGGCTAGGGTAAGTTTACTTAAAGTGTTCATTTGGGAAAGTAGACTGAATATTTTCATTAATTCTTCCTTCTCTCTCTCCGCCTTCTTGCCATCAACTGGAAATAACATTTCATTGGGTGCAATTTTTCATTTTATACAGGACCTGTGTTCTTTCAATGAATTTATTTATCTAGTGGAGCCCTGATGTCACGTAATTTTGAGGAAGGACAACTTGGAGTTGGTGTAATTATTTCTTAATATTTAAAAGCTTCCTTGGTTAATGTGTTTCTGGGGACAAGCTGTTAAATCATTAAGGGTGGTGTTTTGAAGCCTTTTTCTAAGCAGTGGCTAATGCTGGCTGGAGCTATTGGGTCTACAGACAACCCCAGCCTGAACTCCCCATTAGCCTGCTGGTAATGGGCTGTTTGCCACCCAACAGAACTTGTTATTAGAACTATATTGGATGAATGTGATGATAACTGAACATTCTTATTCGAAAAGGAAAATGAACAGAGGTTTACCTATCAAATTTTTAATGTACTCTAGGAGCTGAGGGAAGCAGAGAAAACTTCTAGAAGGTAGCATCCACAGAGGGCTTGTGGGCGCCTTCTGATGTGTTCACATGTTATGAGGAAATGAACAGAGTCAATCAGTCCGGCATAGAAGAACAGGACCATACTCCCCTGGTATGGTTCTAGAGAAGAGAACTAGAGTTCAGCATGATACACAAAGTAAGGTACTTGAACTCCATTTAAGGATGTGCTTTAAAAAATATGTCTATATATATACATGCACACACACATATACATAGATATATATTTATAATTTTTATTTGAAAGGCAGAGTTATCAAGAGAAGGAGAAAGAGGGAGAGAGAAAGGGAAAGAGATCTTTCATCTGCTGGTTCATTCCCCAAATAGATACACTGACTGGAGTGAGGCTGATCTGAAGCCAACAGCCAGGTTTTTGTCTCCCATGTGGCTGCAGTTTCCGAAGGTCTTGGACATCTTCTGTTGCTTTCCCAGGCCATAAGCAGGGAGCTGGATCAGAAGTAGAGCATCTGGGACTCAAATAAGCACCAATATTAGATGTTGGCCCTGAAGGTGAAAGCTTAGCTTACTCTGCAGTGACACCAGACCCTAAGGATGCATTTTCTAATAAACAGATGTTTTGGTCAGCTCAGACTCCTTAATTATATATCCTACTTTGCTCTTTGTGCCAGTGCCTGGGTGGTAGGCTTGTCAGGGACTGGTATGGGGGCTTTCAGGGGGCCTGGGAGATGGTGCTAGCTGGAGTGTGCAGGTACCTTCAGGCTCATGCCCAGGTAGATAGAGCAAGCCTGGGGATTTTCACACATGCTTGGTTCTGGGCAGGATGAGGGGAGAGGAAGGGGTGACCCTAGATTAGCATTCTGATGCAGTGTACTAGTGCACCAGACTTGGAGAACTTGCAATGGGTTTAAATCTTGGGAGGCAGGCCAGCATGCATGCCAAGAGCTTTGGACCCCAGTGGGTGGGCAGAGCTCCAGGTGGATTCACCCTTGTGTAACCACAATTTGTGCTGATTTGCTCAAGAGCTGGAGGTAGTGATAGACTGAGGTAGGCATAACCATGGAACCCAAAGACACTTAAGGGTACTGGGGTTGGGAAGAGACTGGGCTGGTCCAGGTTGTAGCACCTGTAGGTACACCCAAGAATAGGGTGTGGGGCAGGGCAGGCCACAACATTCACCATTTCATACAAAGGCCAAGATAGAAGAGGTAGATTATGCTGAGTAAGAGTCAACCACTCACTGGCACATGTGAGACCTGGGTTTGGGAGTGGGCCTGGTGGGGTAACTTGGGAAACTTCTGCTCCCACTGGCAAGCATGTGATTTAGGCCTATGTGTTGGTTAGGCCAGGCAAAGTAGCTTCACCAGTTGAAAAGTGTGCAGATTGGTCCTCAGAGGGGCAAACTGGGCAGGGCTGGGCCAAACATTAGCACATTGGCATGTGCAGGAGCCAGGTTAGAATGCAGGTCATGCTGGGTAGGGCATCTCACCACCAGTTTACATGAGCCAGGGACTGGGGTAGACTGGGAAGGGATAGGCTGCAGCACCCACTAGCAAAAGTTGGGACTAGGGATAGGTGAGCACAGGTCAGGCTGCAATCTCTAATGACAAAGGCCAATATGGAGGATGGGAGGAGCTGGGTCAGAGAAACCACTGGCATGTACAAGATCTGTGCCTGGGAACAAGCATGGTTGGGGAGTTAAGTGGATGTCCTGGCTGGGTGGTGGTTCCTGCTGGTGACCACAAGAGCCAGGATGGGGGCAGTGATCTGGGCTAGACATGACTGTAGCGCCTTGGCATGGGTGTGAACTGGGTCTGGGATGTGCTAGCATTGGCTAGATTCCAGCTAGATTGGCTGGGTTAGGTCTCAGCACCTGTTGAGCCACACAAGAGCTGTGTTTGGGCAAGGACCAATGGACTATTGGGCTGGGCTGTAGCACCCAACAGTAAGAACCAGCATGAATGTTGGATGGTTGGGCAAGACCTCTGTTCCTACCAGGACAAGAGGTAGATTAAGTTAGTCTGGACCAAGGACCATTGGTGTGTCCTGGAAGGAGACCTAATGGAAGAGCTTGGGGAACTTTTCTGTCAAGACACATTCCTGCAGTAAGCACAAGAACCAAGCCAAGGAGCAGTCTATACCAGGCCAGGTTACAGTACTTGCTAGCATATGTATGGCTTAGGTCTGGGAATAGGCCAGGGTGGGCCAGTTCATAATACCCGCTGGCAGATCTGAGAACCAGGACAGAGTACAAGATAGGCTGGGTTGGGTCACAATATCAGCTAATTCACTAGGTCCAGAACTGGGAGCTGGCTCGACTGGGCTAAGCTGCAGCACCCACCAGCATGAGCTGGAACTGATGGTAGACCAGGCTGGGCCATGTTACAGCACGTGCCAGCAAATGCTTGAGGTGAGGCAGGCCAGGTCAGACTGGGACATATCACCCACTACCATATGTTAGACCATGTGGGGTGAGTGTGGCAGTGAGGGGTAGTGCAGATCCCCCTGTTGGGCCACTGCTCCCACTGGTGAGCATAAGAACTAGGACTAGGGGCAGAGCAGACAGGGCAGGGTTACAACACCTGTTGGTCTGCATATGAACCTGGTTAGGGGGAGAGCGAGACTGGACTAACTGATTGTATCCATTGGTGTGTGTATGAGCCAGAGTCAGTGCAGGTTGGTTGGGCTTTGCCTCAGCATCAGAGAGAAAGTACTAAAACTTGGGTAAGCTCTGTCAAGCTGGACTACAGAATCACTTGGAAAGTACAAGATCTGGGACTGAAAGTGGACCCAGTAGGGAATTTGTGGGCACCTCTCTGATGGGCTGCAACTCCCACTGGTAAGCATAAGAACCAAGGCTGGGGATCGGCCTGGCTAGACAGGAAGTAGCAACCACTGGCATGAGTGTGGGCTAGATAGCAGGGTCAGTTGGGTTGAGCAAGGTTTCAATGCCCATTAATGTGTACAAGAGATGAATGGGACATGGAACTTGGGACAGACTGGACAGTCTCCTGGACATACTGGCATGCACAGGAACTTGGGCTGGGGAGTGGTCCTATTGGGGGTTATTGCGGTTCATTCCACCTAGGCTGCAGTTCTTGCTGGTGTATGTGAGGGCTGAGTGTGTGGTGGGCAAGGTTGGGCTGAGCTGCAGCATTCATTGGTTTGCTTAAGAGATGGGGCTGGAGACAGAATCAATCCAGCAACTGCAACCACCAGCGTGTGCGTAAGCTGATGTACGGAATGGACAGAGCCAGGCCCTGGACTGGCGAGCACACAGAAGAGTCAGGTCTGGGATTACTTTAGATGAGGTTTCTTCGGGGAACGGCCAGCTGAACTGCTGGACTCAGAATTCTAAGGATAGGGAGAATCACAGGATTTGTGGTCTGATAGTGGAATGGATATGTTAGAACTGGGCCTCCTCAGGGGCTTAGAAGGAGCAGTGGACAACATGCCCAAATGCACGAAGAGGGATGTGGCAGTCCATAGGGGTCTGCAGAGGACATCTAGTATCACAGCAGAGGATGGATGGCAGAACAAATTGGTCAACTACCTGAGCCAAGCGTTGACAGCAAGTATCTGGGCAAATGGAGACTCTAAAGTAGATTGTCAGCAAATTGACCTTGGAAGAATTTCCCCATCCTTGGAGCAATGAAATCAGCAGCATTTCAGATTTGTTAAAACCACTTGAGCAGAATCCTTGGAACACACTCCACATAGAGGACCTTGGGATGACATCAGGTGGCCATTCCCCATCCGTGATACAGTTGGGTTGCAGGGAGCAGTTACTCCCTTTATCTCCCCCCTTCCACCAGATACAGGAAGAAGGAAAGGAAAATTTGGAGACATGGTCTCATCTATTTTCCCCTGTTCCCTGACCCTTCCCACACGAATCGGTGGTTCACATGGGTATACCTCCTTCTCAACTACATAAATATCATCAAAATTTAAATAAAATAAAAATATTAGAAATGGGGTACCTGTAGATTAGGGTTCCATCATGGCTGGGTTCTGGTGAAGACTGTCTTGTGCCTTGTAGATGGCTGCTTCTCATTTTATAGCACTCGGGGCAGGAAATAAAGCTCTGGTGTCTTCTCTTGTGTCATAAGGACACCAATTCCATCACGGGGACTCTACCTTCGTGGCCTCACACAATATTCATTGTTTCTCAAAGGTCCTGACTCCTCTATCCATTACATTGGGTGCTGGGATTTCAACAAAAGAATTTGGTGAGGACTTAAACATTCAATTCACAGCCATTAAGCTGGCAGAGAGTAGAATGAAGTGCTCCACCAATAAGATATACCACATCACTGGTGGGGTGCAGGAAGAGGTAGGAAGGATGGAGCCGCAGTTCTTATAGAAGCAAGTCACACACTGTATGGGTCTTGGCTGTAATTTATTTCAAAGGCCTCTTTGTAAGATAACGGACACCCTAATTATTCTGTGATTCAATTTGGATATGGGGAAAATAGGAACCAAAATTCAAGTTCAGATGTTGGTGGAAGAATCACTTCTACAGATGGTTTTTGTGAACAGGATAGCATGCAGGTTGGACAAGCCTAGTGATGGGAGTGGATATTAGCCACGAAGCCAATGAGCATAATTTCATGGCTTTAAGTTACAACCCCCTGTGCCATTCTGTAAGCGACCTACCTGCTTCCCTTTTAGCAAGGAAAAATTTTCCTTATGGACTAATGTAGGAAAGAATTGAAGAGCAGCCAGTATGGAAATAACATCCCAGGCATAGCATCATAAGTCTTTGTTGGCAAATACTAAACACTTTCAGGTTTTTTCTTTCTATCTAGAAGCAATAAGGCTGTTTTAGAAATTCAAGACCTGTTGTGGTATGAGGCAATTTCAACTTCCATGAAAAGTTTTTCCTTGTTTAATGTCTGATTTTGGTTAGAAATAAGCAATGTCTTCCCAGATCAGTGATTGTGTTGATAAGATATGGGATTCCTTGATGGTCACATTGGAAAAGCGACGCACAGGAGAGCCAGGCTCCGCCTGAGCACCACTTTCAGGCCTCCTCTCTTTCTCACTCCTGAGATGGATGCAGCCTTGACCTCCACTCCCTCATCCCAAGGTATTAATATAAAGCACAAGATGACTCCGGCTGAGCTGAATTTCTTTTCTTCTCCTGGCTTCCATCGGTTGGAATTGCTGTCATTTTGTCATCTTAGTGACATCTTAATGCAGCCCTATCTACATGGACTGGTGACAATGACATGCTTATAAAATTCTTCCAAGAGGTCAAGCCAGATTCAAGGGGAAAAGAGGAGAGTTTCATTCTTAAAGAAATATGCACGGACTCGTATGTAGGAAGCAAATTTTTAAAATGTCAATTTATGTTTTGTTTATGTCTCTTTTCTGTGGCATAGTCGCTATTGGTTCCTTCTCCATACAATGCTTTAAATCATGTCTAGACTTACCACATTTTGAATGTATGTAAATTTATGATCAATATACATGTTGAACATGTTAACATTCTGTAACACAAGCAAAGCAATATATGAAAAACTCGATGCGAGCATCAAATTGTATAGGGAAAGACTGGAAGCTTTTACACTAAGATCTGGTATTAGACAAGTATGTCCACTATCACCATTGCTGTTCAGGATAGTATTGGAAGTCCTTGCCAGAGCTATTAGGGACAAAAAAAAAAAAAAAAACCATTCAAATCAGAACTGAGGAATTAAAATTATCCCTGTTATCAGATGACATGATTCTCTACATAAAAGAACGAAAAGATTAAATAAAGAGACTATTAGAATTTATAAGAGAATTTGGCAGGGTATCAGAATATAAAATTAATGAATATAAATTGATGGCGCCAGTATACACAAATAACTACATGGCTGAGAAAGGAATTGTAAGTACATTGCCCTTTTAAAATAGTGGAGAGGAATCTTAAATACCTTGGAATTAAACTAATCAAAGATGTGGAAGACCTCTGTGATGAAAATCACAAAACATTAAAAAAAGAAATAGAAGACATTAGAAGGTGGAGAAACTTAAAACTGTCCTGGATCAGCAGGATCAACATCAGCAAAGTGTTCATATTACCAAAAGTAATACACAGATCAGCACAATCTCAATCAAAATCCCAACCATATTCTCCCCAGAAATTTAAAAAAAAAATACAAAAGTTTAACTGGAAACACAAGAGACCATGAATAGCCAAAGCTGTCCTGAAGAATAAAAATCAAGCTGGAGGAATCACAGTTCCAGACCTCAAGATAGACTACAGAGCAATGGTCATCAGAACAGTCTGGTACTGGTACAGAAAAAGAGAAGATCAATGGAACAGAATAGAAACCCCAGAAGGGAGCCCACACATGTATAGCCAACTAATCTTTGACAAGAAAACTGAAAACAATCCAGGGAAAAGTCTGATCTCTTCAACAAATGCTGTTGGGACAACTGGAGAGCAGCTTGCAGAATTAAGAAGACCTGGCACCTGTCTCATTATACAAAAATCAGCTCTAAAAGGATCAAGGCCCTAAATCTGCACCTGCAAACCATCAAACTATTAGAGGAAAACAGAGAAAGCACTCTCCAAGATATAGAAATTGGGGAAGATTTCTTAGAAAAGTCACCAAAAGCACAGGTACTCAAAGCCAAAATAAACCAATTAGACTACATCATACTGAAAAGCTCTGCACAGGAAAGGGAATGGTCAACAAAGTGAAGAAGCAACCAAAGGAGAAAATCTGCACACTATTCAACTGATAGGGGACGAACAGCCAGGATTTCTAAAGAGCCTCAGAGACTCAACAACTGCAAAACAAATAACCCTGTGAGGAAATGTGCAAAAGAAATGAACATTTTTCAAAAGAACAAATTCAAAAAGCTAATGGACCTGAAAAAAAAATGCTCAGGCTCCCCAATTGTCATAGAAGTACAAATGAAAATTACTTTGAGATTCCACCTAACTCCAGTGAGATTGACCTGCATTGAGAACTCCACTAACAGTGCTTCCTGGTGTGGCTGTGGGAAGAAAGATACCTTTCTTCACCATTGATGGGGGTGTAGGTTAGTAAAACCACTATGGAGAGTGTTAAGAGAACTGAAAATTGATCTACCATATGACCCAGCTATTCCACTTCTGGGAATATACCCAAAGGAAATGAAATCTGCATATGAGAAAGGGATCTGTATTTCTATGTTTACAGCAGCACAATGTATAATAGGAAAGACATGGAAATAACCCAAATGCCAGTCAGAAGAGGAATGGATGAAAAATACTGTGGTGTATCTACTCTCCATGGAATACTAGTCAGCCGTTAAAAAAGAATGGAATTCTACCATTTGAAACCAAACAGTCCCAATTAGAGATCATTAAGCTCAATGAAATAAGTCAATCTGCTAAAGACAAGCCTTATACGTTCTCTCTGCAATCTTCATGCAAAATATAAGAAAATAACCCCTTCAGTATTGTTTTTGCTACGTCTCATGGGTTTTGAAATGTTTATGTTTGTTTTCATTTCTTCAAAAATTTTTTTTCTTATTAATTTCTTCACTAACTCATAGGTCATATAATAGTATTATTTTCTTCAAGAAGGTTTTTGATTTTATTTTTCATTTCTTCAATGACACGTTGATCATTTAGTGGCATTTTATTTCAAAGAGAGAGAGAGACAGAGAGAGAATGAGAATATCCTACCTGCTGGTTCATTCTCCAAAGACCTGCATCAGTACTTGAGCCATCATCCAATACTTTCAGAGTATACATTAGCAAGAAACTGGATCAAGCTTGGAGGGAGGACACTATCCCAGGCATAATGTTAGTGTCCTATGAGATGAGCTGCTGTGCCACAAGCCCCACCACTGGAGCTTACTCTGCAAACAGAGTGGACCCTTGAATGGATGGGATATTGAGAGTGCAGCTTTGCCTCTCCTGACCTCAGCTTCCCATGATGTTTGGGATGTGGTAAACTACCCAACCTCCAGTCGCTGGGACAGTGTCTTGCAGCTTTGGCAACATTGTAGAAAAAATTGGGGTTATTTAGCCTGAAAAAGAGATGATACTGTGAGAAAAAACTGTTATCTCCAAATCAGTAGAGACAATTGTGAAAGAAGAGAAGTAAGAGGGCTAACGTTTCCCAGTGCTTACAGCCATATGGACACTTTGCTGTATGTGTTGTCACATCTAATTCAGTCCTTAGTTTTCCTTCAGGACAACATTATGCAGCAAAAATTCAGATAAGAGAACTAAAAACCAGGGTCTTAGTGTTTTCGCAGCTAGTACGTAAGGGACAAGATCAGGCTTCCTCTATGTAACTCAAAATCCTGAGGTTCTTCCCAACTCACAATTCCTCTGAGTGGTTGCCTGAATACAAGTTAGGGTTGGCATTCAGAAACTACAAGAGTGGATGGAGTTTACTTCATAGAGTTAGAGGGTGGCTGTGCATGTGGGAGTGGTTCAGAGGTTCAGACTGGAGTGAAGAAACCAGGAATGGGAGGCAGGAACACATTCTGCAGTTAAATAAATTGTTAATATGCTCAGTGGTGCGCCAGCGTTATGGCTCATGTATTAAAACTATTGCTCCTGATCCCAGTGTCCCATGTTAGAGCACTGGTTTGAATCCTATCTGCTCTGCTTCTGACCCAGCTTCGTGAAGATGCCCCTGGGAAGCCAATGGAAGATGGCCACATGCTTGAGGCTCTGCCACCTGTGTGGGAGACGCAGATGGAATTCCTGGCTTTCTGACTTCGGCCTCGCCCAGCCCTGGCTATTGCAGTCATTTGGGAAGTCAGCAAGCAGATGAAAGCTCTCTGTTGGCTTTGCTTTTCAAATAAATAAAATAAACTCTTTAAATCTGCTTAACAGCAACATAGTCTCTGGAGAATTTCTCCACTGTTCTTTGTGATTTTCTGATCAGGATCTGTGAAGTGGAGAACTCTGGGGCTGTGGCATCCCGTTCTACTGGAATCTGTTCCAGGGACTAGCATTCCACAGGTCACCATGAGAGTTGGGTTAGAAAACCTTCCAACCTTGAGCATTTCTGCCACTGATTTTAGTCACAGTCATTCACTAACAAGAATCACCAAGTATTCACCGGGTGTCAGCATACAAGCTAGGCTCTGGGACTTCAAGATGTTAGGGCTCATCTCTCTTCTCTCAACTCTGATCACCCTTCCCTTTGTATCTTCTATCCAGCATCATTCTCCAGCATCCTGGATCTCTTTTCCGTTCCCCAAGTGCAACAGGTTTTTCTAAACCTTTGTACCAGTTCCTCCTGCTTCTAGAAGGGTCCTTTCCCACATGTCTGAGTGGCTATTGTAGACTCTTCCTTCAAGGCTTGCTCAGAATTAATTTTTCAATGCAGGCTCCCCTGTCCTCTCCCCTTGGCATCAGCCATCCCTCTTACCAACTTGTAACATTTTTTCCATAGCACTTAGCTCCTTCTAGCATACAATGTAATTAACTTTATTATTTTTATTTTTCTCTTCCTACCCCCACCGGGATGCAAGCTCCCTAAGGGTGATTTTAACATCTTAATCTGGTATATTCATTGGCATAATCCATGCATTAAAAAATAAAGCAACCAAGAAAACTTAGTGTCTCATAACAGGCGCTTCATAAACAGTGAATAGAAAAATGAGCGAGGCATGTAGTTCTTGATCTTGCAAAATGATTCTTTTCTTTCTTTTTTTTTTTTTTGAGAGGCTGAGAGTCATATACACACACAGAGAAAGCTCTTACCCATCTGTCCATTCCCCAAATGTTCACAATGAGCTAGAACTCAGTTCAGATCTCCCACAAGGGTTTTGGGAGCACACTTATTTGAGCCTTCACTTGCTTCCCAGGGTCTGTATTTGGTAGAAAGCTAACATCAGGAACCAGAGCTGGAAATTGAATCTAGGCCTACTGATGTGAGATGTATGTAAGCCAAATATCCAGCTCACATGGAGAGGATTTTAACAATATGCAAGGGGACACAAAACTTGTGGGACTTGCAATTAGAGAATTGTACATAAGAGTTTATACACATATAGAACCACATGGCAAAATAACCTCAAAATTTTAGATAACATTTCAGGTAATAGATTAAAAAAAAATTCAGGTACTGTGGACAGTTCATGTGCTCTGGCAATTGCTCCTAAACTTTAGATACCATGCCCTAATCTTTCTGACATCATCACCAGAACTCAGGAAGACTGAAGTCTTACCCAAAGCTTCATTTATGGTCTATCTGTCTTTTAATAAAGAGCAAACCTAACTCAACTGGCAGTGAGTTAAGTCCTAAAAAAGAGGTCAAGGTGCCATCTACTTCAGCATTCCAATTAAATAGGCCAAATGTCACCATGACTTGAATATTATTTATGGTGATGGATAATTTGGGGATCATAGATCTGTTTTCCCCAGGCAAGAGTATCATATTCCATCCTCCAGTTCCTGAAAGGACTCTGGAAAAGTGTCATTGGATACAAGTGAGCCTCTTTTCCTCTCCTCATTGGAAGATTCTTCTGCTTACACATTTTCAGAATCCCTGCATTATTATTGTACATGTTAACAGCATGATCTTGAATGAGATTTTTATTGAGATCAACCTAGGTTTTGATATGGGGAAATTTTATTTTCTCCCTCATTAGAGAAGAAATAGGACTATCCACCAATGACTTTTCTAGAATTCCTCAAAGGGGAAATTACAAAATTCACTAATTTGGACATGTTCCTCCTGCAATCTGCCCCAGATTGGAGAAAGCTCCAAAAGCTTATGGGAGACCCTGGTAAGTCCTCTTTAGACCAGCTGATCCAGGCAGCTAATGCTGTTTGCTATATTTGAGATTTAAAGAAGGAGAGATGCAAAGACAGATGCCATAGTGACATGCTGGCTGTTATAAGTGCATCCACCACTGGATAAAGATCCCAAGGTCCTGCTCAGTGGTGGGAGGCCAGGCAATTTTGGGAGAGAATGCCCTCAAATCAAACAAGAGTCTTTTCTGATATCATGCACCATCTGCAAAGGGGATCATTGGAAGTTGCAATGTACAGGGTCCATGGACCAGGACCCCCAGTGACAAATCATAGAGTCTCATATCCAGGCTCCCAGGGAACTTCAGGGAGCCTCACATCTCCCTGATGGTGGGATCTCAGAAAGTCAGTTTCTTGCTATGTACAGGTACCCAATTATCTGCCTTTTCCTTTTCTCTTGGGCTGAGATCTCAAACTAACTGTACAAGACATCTCAGGCCAGCTTCTTAAATGATATTTTACCCAACTATTGGCTTGCTACCGGGGAGAGCTCCATTTTTGTTCCTGAGGTATCTGTCCCTTAATTGGGGTAGATTTATTAGCAAAGGTTCATGTGGGATTATTATAACCCAATGATGCACAAGGCTGTCCTCTCTTATGTAAACACTGATCCTACACTCTGAGGTTGGCACTCCTAATCAATCAGATTCTCCAGAGCCAACCTGTGAAGCATTGGAGAATTTGAAGGTGCTTTTCAAAAGGCACCTGACAGATGAATATTTTCTATGGGGGCCACACCTTGTCATCCAGTATCATTGTCTGATCATCCTTGAGGCTTTGCATCTTTGCCACAAGTTTAGCAATTGAAATGTTGGTCCCATAGGCAAGAATTTCACATCAAGAGGCTACAATTCACAATATCACTGGTACCTTAGAACAACATATGCCAGCTAGAGCAAGTGCCTTGTATAAGTGCTTAGTGGGAATGATATTAGATAGCTGTGCTATATTTGGATCTGTACTCTTAATTGTCTTTTGTTCTCTGTTTCCTGACAGTTAGGGATCTTTAAGCTCCAGATGGTCCTAACATGAAACCTTGTATGTATGATGACCAACTTTTTGTGACAGACCATCACTCAGTGGGTCTCAGGCTTTGAAAGACCCCTTTACTTAAATGATGCCTCATTTCAGCAGGAAGTAGTTAGAATACCTACCCCTTGCTGTAGAGGAAGGGGGGGGAATTCTAAGAAGGGGATCTGAAACCATCCAAGCCAACTAAAACCTTGACCATACCTTCAAGTGGGTGGTGTAAGAATTGTCCAGCCATTTCCTAATTGGTTGAGGGACCACCAATGGGAAATATCTTCCCCACAGGTTTCTGCCAAGACAAAGCGGAGTCAGGGAATGCTCAAAAACCAAGGACTTTTCCTAAAGCCTCAGGGTCTCTCTCTGTCTCAAGAGGCACCCCCATCTTCCAGATCGCTCCTGGGTGGCGCGTTCCCCTTTTTTCTTCTTCTCCTGGTCACACGTTGATTTCGCAAACAACAGTTCTCTGTCTGCAACCAAACACTTTTTTTTTTTTAATAAAAAAGACAAAAAGAAAAAGAAAAAAGGCTATCACACCTTGAAACGACTGTAAGATGCCAGCCTAAACCCAAACCCACTCGACTTGGATGCCCTCCGGATCACGGTTCTGAGCAGGAGAGAATAGAAATGGCAGCGAGGTGAAGGTTTTATTACAAATCTGGGGAAAGTTGTGCACCATGAGGGACAGTCATCTTGCCGCTGGTTTTGTCTTTCTGCTTGCAGAAGGGCTATATTTTTTTAAGGCGTGTCTATGGCAATATTTTTAAAAACATGGCATCAGGCTTTAGGTGAATTAGAATACTTAATATGGATTTTGAACTACTGCCAGGAGTAGGCTCCAAAGCCAGTTCTTCCTATTTGCACTGTTGCATTTATCCATTTCCAAACATTAGAAGATCCATCTATCAGATTTTGTGTAAATCCAGCACACAGATAATTTGTAAAAAAGCTTTCTTTCAAAATGTTCTGCGGTTTTTTTAATCTCCTTGCTTTTCTAATTTTCTAATCACATAACCTTGAAGTCGAAAGACACAGCCTGTGATAATCTGTGTACACTGTCTTCATTATTATCACAGACATTTCGGAGGGAAAAAAAAGAAAACACACACACACAAAACACACACCAAAAACCTCTTTCCGCCCCACACACATTCAAAGCTGCCTTTAAAGTCCTACTTTAGTCACAGTTCAATCAGATCCACATTAGTCCTACTCATCAGACGCAGAAGTGTTCATGAGCATAAGGGGGATATTGACTTTAAAAATTTACTGGCGAGGCGTTCAGAGCCTGCAGGAATGTCAAAACTCCAACCTGCATTTTGATGTTTTTGCCTCCGGTTAGTCTTGACTGACATGCTTGGAGCACTTTGGTCTGTGCTCTGGCATCCATTAACTGTCCTTGACTCAATGTTATCCGGGCCGTTCTGGGCAGCTCGGTGCCTAATGGTTTCGGTGGATTAGATGCCCCAAGGTGTAAGGAAAACTCACGCCCCATTTTAAGGGATCACATTGGCTATTCTTGGCTTCATTAGGGGGGCATTGTTTGATCTTAAATAATGAGAGCCTGTTAATTATTATTCTGATAATTGGGCCTCATGTGGGAGCATGGCAGGCGTGCGAGGTGTTTTAAAAGGAAGCAAGTTTGGAAAAGGAGAAAGAAATGTCAAGGTTGAGGCGTCTTTGAGAGGAGTTTGTTTATATGCAAAGTGTTTTCACCTAAGCGGGGACCTGGCGCTGGATGCAGTGGAGATGGGGGAGCTGGGGCGAGCTCTGGTCTATAGTTACTTCAGCTACGGTGGATTATAAAATTACTACTTTGGGCAAACCGTTCAGAGAGGCTCACCCAGTCTCACGACTGAACCTGTAATTCAGGTGAAGAGACTGGGAATCGATTTGTCTTGCAGCAGGGAGAGCCCACGTGGAGAATGGGGGTACTGGGTTACTCCCAGCTACGCTGCCTCTCTGGGGGGAATCATGAACCCTGTTTCACTATGTGTTGTTCTTTTTGCTGTTTTTTTTTTTCTCATCTATAAAAGCACAACTAAGTCCATTCAAGGAAATACTGTGATGAGAGTGCTGCCTGATCAGAGGGGGCAGCCGTGCAAGAGGCATAGATGTCAGTGTAGGCAGTGGCAGAAAGCAGGTGACCTCAGTGGGCAAGGAGTGTGTTGGTGGGGAGGGTGGGGGACGGTTCCTGAATCCTGCATGAACATCTGAGATGCTGTGGCTTTGCTGCTCTTTCTGATGACCTCTAAGTTCAAAATACTGCTGCATAGTATTCAATCTGGACCTGGCCCTTTGTCCTGTGTGAGCACTAGGTTACAGCATTCATACCTGGCCAGCAGCAGTACCTAAGTTACCCATGTAATTTTAGGAGAGAAAATTCCAGAATCTGTGAGTTCACAGAACAATGTCTTTTTCCTCAGACCCAAGTAAGAGCCCCAGTGACTCTACCGACTGGAAGCAAAGAATGGGTTTAAACAAATGTCTTGATTCAAAAGGGGGAGAGAGAATTAGGGGAAGATAAACTTTCATTTGAAGCTTTAACCTGGGTTTTTGTCAGACTTACTTATACTTCAGGTAGAGCCGGCCAGCTGAGATGAGAGCTGGCCTGCCTGTAGACCAGGTGACAGTGACCGACAGGAAGAGAAGAAATAGAGAGAAGGTCCATACTCATTTTGAGTTCCAGTGCTATGTTCACCTGACTTTGCTTGCCTCTAAATCTCACTCTTCCAATTAAACTAGAGAGACTATCAAAAGTGCATGTTCAAAACGCTTACCTACCCTGGAGTTTTGGACTTGCCTGAGCCTTCTTCATACAGCTCTGTGATTCTCTTTTGTAGGTGTGAATGTTCTTTGAGATGCACCATGGGCAGTAGAGCAGGAGGAAAGGGTGGGAGGGCCAGGGGCACAGTATTGGGGAATTGAAGAGTTAGTGGCCAAAACAGGTATCTTGTCTGTGATCTCGCAACTGTTCCTAACAGCTTCAATGTATCTCATAGGTTCATCCAAATGACACGGTACTGCACTACAACATGACACACGAAGCAGGGAGTTATTAGATAGCAAAGCCGCCTTGGTTCCTGTGCATAGGAAATATTGATGTCAGAGTTGTTCAATACACTGCAGGAGGTCACGCCAACAATCCAGGAATGATCTAGACATATTTTGGCTGTTCATTCATTAGGTGATCTTTTGAGCTTATCTAAATATTGTTGGTTTGATTCCTTATCTGTGAGATGGGTTTATAGAACCACCTTCAAACCTGGCAGAGATGTTAGGAAGCTAGAGTAACTTGATAAACATAAAGCGATCTATAAAGATGAAATACTGTACAAATTTAAGGTGATACACCATTTCTGAGTAAATTAGGGCAATTCTGCTTCCCCTTTTTTAACCTTCCATTTTGATTCTTTTTTTTTCTGACCTTTTCATTAATGAGTTGATTAGCCTCTGATTGAATATCCCATAAGACCCTAAGAAATTATTCTCATTGGAACAGACCAAAATTCAGTAATAGTGCCTAGCACTGTGTCCTACATGCAAATGTATGCCCAATTTAGTACCAATCACTGAAGCTAAAGCCTTGTTGGTGCCTGAAACATCAGTGAGATTGTTGTTCACAATGTGTCACTTTCTGGCTTTGCTTTAGTCTTTACATTCTTTATTCATCCTGGAAAAGAAGCTGCTAATATGGCTGTGCAGGGCACTGAATTTCTTGGATGATTGGAAAGGTGTGGCAGTGTCCTATCCAGCAGCTTCCAGCCCATAGATTGACGCCCAAAGGTCTCCGAGTCCTTGACTTTCCCAATTGAAGGGTCTTGATCTTTTTAGTCTGTTTTTGTTGCAGATGCCTCATTCTTGCTCTTTTGCTTAAAGAGGCAATTGCCACTTTTCTAGGTTGTTTCACCACCTTACAATTATGTCAGAAACCCCAGTCTCTCTGGAGAGCTCACGATTTGTCAAATTAAACAGATGATATAATGCCATGGGCCTTGGGGTCAGAGACATTCCTGCTTGAATACATTATTTTTAAAAGAAATAAAGCACTATTTAATTCCAGTGTTTCCTTACTCCAAACCCCAAATCTTCCTCAGGCTTACCAGTTTACAGTGATGTCATGATACGTCTTGACATTCACCAGAGCTCATGATCGTCAAGGTCTTTGGTGCCTTTGAACTTGTACAAACATTTCCGCATCAGTGAAAGTGACTCAAAGCTGGTCTTCACAGCCGCTCTGTTCTCCCGATGGCAGGGTGCTTGTGTTTCACGGATGAGCCCTGGACAGCGGACACTAGGGCAAAACATGTTCTCTTTCTTGTCTCTGTCTCCTTCTCCCTCTCAAAATAGTTGTGAAGTCTGTGCCTTCTGTTTTTTGCCTGGAGTGACATTGAAAACTTTTAAATTTAGCATTTCCTGTCGTACACAGGGTACCCATGGTTCAAAATTCTCTCTTCTGACTGCAGTGTTGCTGAAGAACAAGGACTATGTCTTCTCCATCATGCTTTTCCTCTGGGAACCTTACCTGCGGATGCTCTAGAACCTGAAGGAAATATTTAGAATGAGGAGTTGAAGATGAATCATGTAGAAACTATTTGGAACATGGTTTATAATCACCACCAGCATCCCTCCACTCATCATATGCTTGAGAGTTCATTTTTTAAAATATACTTATTTCTTTTTATTGAAAAGACAGATTTATACAGAGAGAGACAGAGGGAAAGGTCTTCTACCCACTGGTTCACTCCCCAAGTGACTACAATAGCCAAAGCTGAGCCAATTCAAAGCCAGGAGCTTCTAGGTCTCCCACATGGGTGAAGGGTCCCAAGGCTTTGGCCCATGCTCTACTGCTTTCCCAGGCCACAAACAGAGAGCTGGATGGGAAGACAAACATCAGGAATACAAACTAGCACCCGTATGAGATCCTGGTGAGTGCAAGGTGGGGACTTTAGCCAGTGAGCCATCACTTGGGGTCCTTGAGAATCCATTCATTATACGCCAATTGTCTGTGGTGTCATTGGTATTTTGAGTCGGTTTACCACTTCCCAGATACTGTGCTTCTCTAGGTTACTTTCTATCCCAAGGAAACATGACTAGGCTGATTCTCTGAAGAAGGAGCCCCTATCAGAGCCTCTTGGTCATTTATGCTTTGGGTTATCTATACTCGAAAGTTCCTCCTCCATTACAGGAAGTGCAAGTTGTTGTTTTGAGACAAAACGCTTTTGTTTTCTGGCCTAGTGGACAACACTTTCACTTAACAGTCACAAGTAACAAAAACATATCTGAAGGTTTGACTTGTTCAAAAGTTGCCAATAGGGAATGGAATCAGCTGCTAATATGTGGATGGCATTAGACAAATTTGTGACATGATCACGAATTGCTTTCTCATTTTTCTTGTCACTGCTTTTTTGTGACTATTGTAGTAGATATAAGACTCACAAAGCAATCAGTCACATTGCACTATCGAACAGACTTGGCAGATATCTTATCATTTTAATGGATGCTTTTTTATCCCATCCCCTGGGTTAGAATTGTTCCCCAAAACTTCTGTGACTTTGTGATCACATTTGTCTGAGATTAGGAAGGGATGGCTAGGCCTTCACATGGGCTTTTGTGCTTACGTGGTGACATAGCTACCAGTTGAGACTAATCGCCTGAATTACAGATGTTGGCACAACTCATAATACCCAGGCAGTACATGAAGCAGCTCAGGCTACTTTTCGAGAATTGGATAACATTAAACACTTTCAGAGACCTTGTCTACACGTGTGAACATCTTGATTAGCTCAGCATATATTTCAAGTCAAAGTAGAAGTGTCAGACACTATTTTAAGGAACTACATAGCGTCGTGAACACTATGAACACAGCCTTGGTCCTTTATCGCTCTTACAGTTCGGAAAGAAGCAGACATAATAATTGGTGTGTGTGACTAGAGGAAAAAAAAAAACATCATCGCTATTGACTAAGTTCAAATGTTTCTCCTCTCCAGTAAACTAGTTTGATTGACTCCCACTCCTGATCATTATTTCACCCCACTTCTCCTTCACTGTTCTCCAAGAGTCTGTGGTTAAAACCAAGTGACTGTCTGAAAGGAGCATGTGCTTGTCTTGGATCCTAGTCTTCTACAGACTTCTATAGATGTGCTATCTGGCTCTGATATGTTCTTTCCCTGTATATCCATAACGTTGCTTGAAAAACATTCAGCAAGGGAATGTTCCCCGGCAAGGGAACTTGGTGTGTAATGGAGGAATTAATCATTACATCTCACACAGATAGTAGAGAAGTTTGGGACTATCCACTCCACATTAGACATCCATGTAGCTTGGTTGTCCATATGGCCAGATTACCTACATCCCAAAACTCAGTGGGTTGCTTAGCAGATTGCTCTGGAAAGAGGACTTAAGAATGTTAGACAAAGTCTTTATGGACCATATGAGTCAGATGAGTGGGCAGAATTACCCTCCCGTGAGTATTGGATATCATTTGGCCTGATGAAGTGCCACAAATTTCAGACTTACAAGAAAATAGATGGGAAAAAGGTCAAGTTTAATAGATATTACCAGTAGACTAAGAATATAGTGTCTTCTGATATTCTTCTAAGTGAATGATAAGCAATAGCTTCTAACATCAGTTCCCATACCTTGTAGAGAAACAAATCTTTGGCATTCATTTACTTTATCACAGAACAAAAATCATTTGTCTTTGGGTAGGATGCATTTTATCATTGCTTAAAACATGCACATTTTTCCTTAGACTGTATCTTCAGCGTTAAAACTCTGGGGACCACAAATGATCATTTCCACAACCCAGGTCTGTCAAATGCCTCCATAACCTCGGTATGCTTTGGGGTCAACAAAGGACATAACTAAATGAAATGGACTATTTAATAAGGTGGCTCCTTATGCATAGCTCATCTTTTTATACCAGAGCACACATGGTGAACTGCCTGAAGAATTGTGAAGGTTGAGACCATGTCTCCAGTGCCCTCTTACTTCTAACTTGGCCCCTACTACTGGGATTCTGTTTCTACTCCCTTGTCTAGTTTCTTGACTGAACATGGACCAGATCCACCCTACAACTTGATTGATGTTTTTTCTCTGTATTTCATGTAAGTCTAATTTATTGAGTATTTGCTCCATATCAGAGCTTATATAGTCCCTTTCAATGCATTATTGCATACAATTATTGTTATTATCATCACTGGTTGATTTTTTTAAACATAAAACAGTGTACACATGTACTATGTCTAAAATAGAGCTCTTGCCCCCATCCTCTGAATACATCCCATCTTTATCATTTACCTTGCTTCCAACCAGACTCCCAGAATCATCTTTGGCTGCTCTCTTCCCTCATCCCCACACTGAACAGATATTCTTTTTCCCTTAAGTACTTCTCTCTCAGACTTTCTCCTGACTCACTTCATCTCTTAAGAGAAATATGAACATCTGAAAGTTTCCTTTGTCTACCCTATGCTGTTTCTCATTTTCTTTTTATTCTGCATCTACTATTTCTTATTATTACTTATTTGCTTATATTTTTCTGTTTATGTTTCATCTTCCTTGGTAAGAAGTAAGTCTCAAAATGGCAAGGAATGTCCGTGTCATTCCTAGCACAAAACCTGACAGAGTAGACATTCAATAATACTTATGAAAATACAGATGAGGGAACATAAACCAACAGAGACCCAGTAACTTCTCCAAAGTTTTGCAGCCAGTAAGGAAGAGAGTTAGGGCTGGAGGTCTTGTTGATGTATTTCTTAATTCTTCTCATTACCATTCTCTTTCTCCCCTTATCCAACCTCCACATTCCTTCTGTACTCTCAGGAAATCTAGAGACTACCTTCCAAGTAGATGCTTTACTTCTTCTACAACTGTAGACATCTTTAAAAGGATGTCTGGGGATGATAATTTAGCTATGCAAAAAAAAAAAAATCAGGGGAGATGTTCTTGAAGGCTGTGGGAAAAAGGATAATTAACACAATGAGGAATATTCTTTCCTTCAAATCATATTAGGAAGGTGAATCCATCTGTGCAAAGACTGTAATCATTCAGTCACACATGAATCAGAACCTATCGCTGGCAAAGATGCTTCATATGTACGATCTCATTGCTGTCCTCCACATAGCCCTTTCAGGTTATCAACTTACAGTTACATATTCCTGCTTTACAGTCTCAGAATTGCTATGTGACTTTGCCAAAGGCCACTTGGATATTGTGTGGCAAAGCAGGGAATGGTGCCTCCTCCTTCTGGGCCCTATTTGAAGGACTCTACTGACTGTCATAAGCTGGTCTTGGTTTTCATGCTTTGTTGATAGTGGGAAGCCTAGATATAAATAAACATGTATTAGTAAAAGAGAACAACTGGTGCCAGTGCCATGGCTCAATAGGCTAACACTCCACCTTCAAGTGCCAGCATCCCATAAACATGCCGGTTCATAGCATGGCTATTCCACTTACAACTGCCTGCTATGGCCTGTGAAAATACTGAAGGTTGGCCCAAGTGCTTGGGCCCCTGCACCCATGGGAGAGACCCAGAATAGACTCTTGGTTGTTGGCTTCAGATCAACTCAGCTCCAACTGTTGTGGCCATTTGCGGAGTAAACCAGGAGATGGAAGATATTTCCTTTGCTGTTTCCTGTAAATCTGCCTTTCAAATAAAAATGAATAAAGCTTTTTTTGTAAAAAAAAAAAAAAAAAAAAGGAAAAGCTATGAAATGCTGCTGGTGCTAAGTAAAATAATCATTTTGCATAAAATAAAATAATTTTATTGAAGGCAGAATGGTGTAACAGTAAAAAAATTAACTTCTGAAAATATACCTTCTTATATATTTCCAGACTTATGATACTTTTCCAAGTCTTAATCTCTCCTACCAATCCTTGTTGCCTTTGCCGTTTCTGATAACATCGCTAAATCTTTCTGCTTTTCCTCCCTCCCTCTTTCCCTCTTTTTCTTTTAATTGACACATTAAAGTGCAGTAGAATAGAAATACTTTCTTGGATCAAAATTGTTTGAGCTCATTTCCTAGACAATGATCTCGGTTTTTTTCTTTGCCTGGTCTATGGAGTCTTAATTTCAGTGAAGTAGATTTAGTCCCTCTACAGTAACCCTAATGAAGAGAATTTAAATTATACAGAGCACCTGTTATATGCTCTGCAATTTGATTATGGCTTTCTAGTTAGCATGTCATTCAATCATCAGAGCACAGTTTGAGTTTTTGCAATCATGCCCATTTTACATGGAGAACACTAATTTGTCCGTGGTCACATAGCTAGGAAGTGATAGAACTAGACTACCAATCTATGGAAGATTCCAAAATTCATTTAATCTCTCTAGTCGTGAAACTCTGCAAGTCATAACAGATATTGCTAATCAATTCAAAAGGATTTATTTTAGTTTTTGAAAGGCAGAATGACACAGAGAAAGAAAAAGATAGAGAAGAATCTTCCAACCTCTTATTCACCCTCAAAATGACTACAACAGCTAGAGCTGGGGCAGGTCAACGTCAGAGGCCTGGAACCCCTTCCAGGTCTCCTTAGTTGAGAGCGGAATAGGAAGTGGAGCAGGATTCAAAGCAGAGGGAGCACAAGATGTTCTTATTGGTGGTGGTGGCTTAGGCTGTGGCACCACAATGCTGTGGCACCCTGCTAATCATTCTTGATCGTTTATGAGGGAGCCCAGAATCCAGGCCCCCACTAACCCTTCTTTAGAGTTGGCATGCAGGTAAAATTATTTGTTGTTGTTCTATTGTTTGATATTATCAAGCTAGTTCTGATCTTCTTCATGGCTGGAGATCTCATGATTTGGTCTTTGGTTGATTTTTGTTTGTATTCTAGTGTTGTCACGGTCTAAACATTTTCTTTTAAGGTCAGATCCCCCAGCAGCTCAAAGGGTGCTCTCCTGCACATTGACCCATGTCCCCGATTCTCTAGAACTCTCATAGTCTCAGAATGTCAACTTTGGGGTATTAGATTCTAAAGAGAGACACAGCTGATCCAATGTGTTTGGCTGGTTTGCGGGGGGCACATCAGATTAAACTACAAATAAAACACCTTGCACAGCTGAATGAGCAGCTTCATCTTTTGACAACATTTTCACTTCCACAAAATTTACCAAAAGTGAACAGTTCTTATTTTTCTTCCACATTAATATCTCAATGCCCTCGGACGAAAGGGAAGAAGAAAAAGAATGAGAGAAATGCGTCATTGGTATCAGAAATTTGATGATGAGTTACACTGATGTAGCATGGGGAAACACGGAGGATGCAAGGTGAGGCACAAGCTGGAATTTGTGTTCCTGTGTGACACAACTTCAGAAACTGATACTTGGCCCACCGGATGCTGAAGCTCGCTCCCCAGCCTCCACATCTGGCTCTGCCATGGAGATGTAGGCTTTCTTCTAAGTTCCAGTCCCTTGGTCTCTAAGCAGCTCAGCCGTGTGCTGACTGCACAATCTTAGACACATTCTAAGACTTAAGTTTTCTGATTCTTAGAAGCTTTACCTGCAAAGGTCAATCTCAATCCTCTTTGGAATTTAAAAACATTGGGAGACCTTTCAAACACAGGTGCTCTCAGTAGACCCTCTGAATTGGAATTCTGCAAATATGGGGAGGAACTCAAGAGGGGTGTCAATCTTGTGGACCAACATGGTCGGGGAGACAGATTCCCTGGACCGAGCACCCTTTCAGGTCTCTCGTGGCTCTGAGCAGCATCTTGTGTGTGCGTGTCTAGGCAGATTGCAGGTTTAATCAATAAGCCCAACCTGCTGGTCCAAACTTTAACAGATCCAGAGAACAAATCCCCTTGAGAACTCTGGCTTCAGTAGGAAAGCTCGGAACTGCAAGTCTTTAGAAAGGAGTAGAACAAGGAGCGACCTCCTCCTCAGCGAGAGTTTGCTGTGTGCATCTGGCTGTCAGCATCAAGTGGGTGCTTAAAGTATTAGAAAGTCGGTGCAAGTGAGTTGGTAATTAGCTGAGCAGTGGCATGAGCAAGAGGTCGTCTCAGACATTGTATGATAGCACAGGCTCTCTCTTCTATCTGGAGTAGCAATGCCTTGCTTTGCCTAGGGATTAGTCCCTCCCCTCCACTCATAACCACAAAAAGAAACTTCCCAAGGAAACTCTAAAATGCAATTCAAAAGGAACAATAGAATTGAATTTGATTTGTTTAATTCTGAAATCAAGGTCACTAGAAAGTACTACAGCTCTTATTTGTGTGGTTTGGGTAATTCTTTTTTTTTTTTTTTTTTGTGGCAACATCTTTCTTTTCATTTGATGGTCCTGTCATCCGCAGAACTGTGCATGCTACTGATCCCGCCTGTATTCAAAGCTGTTATTAAGTGGAGTCTTTTAGATTTTAGAGAAATGATAATGGTTCCAAAGATGACAGAAAGTGGCAGCTGGTGACAAAAAAAACCCTTGATAAGACGACAACAGTAAATCAAACTACCGCCACTTTTTCGTTTCATGTTTGTTAATACCACCTCGCCTTTTGAAGTTTAAAGCAAGGTTCAAAAAAGCCAGGTGCTGAATCATAATATTAAAGCAACTAAGGAGCTCCATGAAAGCGAGGAGATCTGAGGGGGGAAAGCAACAAACACAGCTTTCAACTGCCTTTTGTCGGCCTTTCTGCAGATGTCACCAGTGGTTATCCCAGCAGAGGGTTCGGCTTGTAGCAGCGCCTCTGGCTGATTCCCGCGCTGCGTTTCAAGTGTCAATCAAAAAGGAAGGACGCAGCTTAGGTCCTGGTCATTGTCCTGTGAAAAGAGCCAAGCATTTAACATTGATTTAGCTCCCTCAATATACAAAGATAGAGCCAGCTTTGTGCATCGAAAAGGGCCTTTGGCAAGGTTGCTTGTAGAGCAATTCCATTGCATCCGATGCGCCTTGGTGTAGCTGTCACACTGCGGTGTCTAGAGCCCTCTGAAAAGTTATTCAGGACTGAGTGAGCAAATGAAAAAAGAACAACACGTTCCCCCAAAAGAGTAGTGTTGGTTGTGGAAAAGGCCCAGTAAGTCTCATGGCCTTGAAAAGCATTTTGAATAATAATTATAAATATCCAACCCTTTTGAAAAGATGTGTTAGAGTGAGCTGGGGAAGGAAGCTGCAGAAGAGCCAAACAGCCAGGTTGGTAGCTTGGTTCACACCATTTATTGTGGCAACTTCATTCTCATTTGTGTATGCTGTGGTCTCCAGGGCTGATGTCTAGGCCAGTTGCTGACACATCATACCCTTACATGAGGTTCCATTTCTTGTGAATAGATACTAGTATACCCAAATTGGGGGTGCAAGAGGAGGGGATGAGTATAGCAAATTAGAGTTTAACTAAATGGTCTTGCTGCTTTTGTGTTCATATAGCTCTCTCTTTGCTGCTCCTCTTCTTCCTTTTTCGTGATTTTTACCCTTGTTTTCTAATATGATATCCAATTTGAGCTTGACATGCAGTTTGTTTTTCAACTTCTTGCTTCAGGACTATGTGAACACTATCAGTCCCAAGTAATGGTATTTAGATGTTCTCTCATTTGTGATGGTTCCACTTACACATTTTTAAACTTTAAAATGCTAGGGAAGTGATGCAATCCAATGGAAACCATCCTTTGAATTATCCATTTTTGTGTTTCTCCAGGCAGGCCAACCCTCTCTCACAATTCCGGGTAGTGGCAGCGAGAGCAAGTCTCTGTTGAACCCGTGATCAGAAGACAGTGCAACCTACACTCAATCATGCACTGTGCTGCTAAGCTTTGAGACTAGGTTGCTGACGTGTAGGAAAGGCATTCCAATCTTTTCAACTTAATGATTGATTCCTTGGTATTAACCCCACTGTAGCCTGAGGAGTACATGCTCCTCAAGAAGAGTCAAGTTGCCTGAAAGATGCTAAGCGCAGGTCTTGGGCTAGCTGATGCTTGGCCCAGTATAACAAAGGTGATTGATGCTCCCAGAATATCAACAGGCTGTCCTTTATTTCCCATTGTTTCCTCATTTTTGCTTTAAGGTCCTAAATGCTACTATGCCTATCTCATTTTTGTATCCCTTCAGTGGTCGTGTGTTGAGATAATAGAACCCAATGACAAAAGCCAAGTTCTGTCTGAGTGAAAAGTGAGTTACCTGTAAGAGTCATCCAGTCCCAGCAGATTTCTCATGGACAAAAAGCAAACCTTTGTTGTATTAAGCCCCTTAATTAGAATCTCACTCATCGTGACCCACATCGCCAGTGTGCTCACCCTAACCCTGATAGACCCTGGAAGACTGTGCTATGACACTTCTCAAACAGGAGTGGGTCTGAAAAGTAAATTGGCATGAGGATTTTTCTCAGCAGTTGCTCTAACTTAAATAAATAGAATAAGATGACAAACACAAAAACTGCACAAAAATGGATCATTTCTCACTTAGCCAAAGCTCTGAGCCCTCAACAATGAATTATCTATCAGACCAAGGGACTACTTCTTTCACACCCAACTGTAACTGTGATTCCTTTGCCAAGCTCACATAGCTGCACCTGCATACCCACACCTTGACTAAGAATTAACTCAACCATCTGCCTCTCATTCTTGAGCCGCACCAGCATGTTTAACTTACAGTAAATCAACCTTGCTTCAAGATCCACTGCTGACTTTGAGTGTCCAGCACAAACTGGTACACACATTGGCAATTTCTCACATCTTTCATTAGTTTCTCCTGTCATCTCCCTAACAGAAAAGATTGCTTCTAATTTCATGGGAAAGAAAGTGAATTAGTACCATGGGTCCCCTAGAATTTTCGTCAATATTCCATAAACTTTTCTGTGTCATTCCTCCTTTGGTCGAAATTGATCCATAAACCTGCCTTCTGGACCAAATCTTGGAGGAAATTTTTGCTCATTATTCTTTATTCCAGCTCCAATGGCCCTATCTTCCTAGTTTGGAAACCAAACTCTCCCTATCAACCTCTCTACTCGGAGATCTACACTCTTATTTCCCTTTTTCTCATTCCCAGGCTTTTACTTGATCCATAATCATCTGTCTTCTGTCTTCTCTATTTAATGTGCTCTGGCAAAATCCACCAATGATCTTCATGTGTCATAACAGAAAGATTCAGGTCACAACTGACCTGTACCTGCCTGTATCTTGTGCCTTTTAACCATCACCTCCTCTTTCTCCATATTTAGTTTCCATATCTTACCTTTCCATTCTAGTCTGACTTCTATCTCTCAGTCTCATTCCCCAGGTTCTTCTTCCTCTGAACACCTTACCTTCAGTTGCCAATTACTACCTCTTGAGTGAAAACTCTAGTCCTCTTCTTTTCCAATTAATGGTTCTGTAATAGTCTTTGTGAAACTGAAATGGTGGAAAGACTGGATTAAACTCTTAAGATGTTCTACAAGAAGAGGAAGATTTTTGGCCCACATCATGGTTATACAACAGAATCACAATTCCTCCAATGCAATTGTGTACATGGTTTATTAGTAAATATTACTCAAATTACATCAAGGAATGGGCTTTCCCCTAAGTTTATGGCAATAGAACTTTACACAGAACTTTTATAGGTGAAGGATTTTAGATTTGTGATATCCCTGGTACTATTTGGTGGTACATGAGTAGAACTTGGGTTTGTTGTTTCTTGCCCAAATGCATTAAAAATAAATTTGTTTTTTTTAGGTCAATGGGCCATGACTCATAGGTTAAGTCCTCTCCTTAGAGTTGCCGGAATCCCATATGAGTGCTGGTTCGTTTCCTGACTGCTCCACTTCCCATCAATCTCCATGATTATAGCCTGGGAAAGTAGTGGAGGATGGCCTAAGTCCTTAGTACCCTGCACCTGCACTGGAAACCCAGAAGAAGCTCCTGGCTTCTGGCTTCAAATTGTAGCTCTTGCTATTGTAGCAACTTGGAAAGTGAAGTAGTGGATGGAAGATCTTCATCTCTGTCTTCCTTTTCTCTATAAATCTGCCTTTCCAACAAAAACAAACAAATCTTTAAAAGAAGAAAGGAAAATGGGTAGGTGGTGCCCCTGTCAGGCAGAATCTGACTGGGGACTCAGGCCAAAGCCACCACCACCAAGGCAGTGGCTGAGTCCTTGGCTTAGGGTGTCCTGTGCACCAAATGATACCAGGCTCTGCCTGCTGGCCGCCCAGCGGCGAGCTCTGGGTTTTTTATGATATGAAATAGCTGCCATGAATAAGGCCAGCTTTAGTGTAGGTGAGACATGAATTCCTGGTGATTCCCAGGAACAGGGACATGAAACTTTAGGGACTAACACCTGAAGGTTTGGAGGGGAGTGCCCGTAAGATCTATTTGAGTCAGACTGAAACACCAGCCAAATTAGGAATCCTGACAATGGCTATTAGCATAGAGTTCACTGACTGCCACACACCGGTCCACACCAAAGCTATGGGCCGGGGCCTGTCTAGCTGGGCACCATCACTTGACTGGGTGGTGGAACAGTGTACTGGCCACATTGTGCAGGTCAAGACACTTACCAACATGCGACAGAATTTGGTCTGGGAGAAAGCTCTATGGGGGAATTATGGAAATATAAGTCCTGCAGGTTAGCTCACAGCTGGGGTGGCGAGGGACTAAGCTAGGAGTGACCATGGCACCTGCCATCACTTATGGGTAAAGGAACCAATGGCATTCTGGGCAGGTCAAGGCAGCAACACCCAAAGGAGCATCCTGAAACAGGATGTGGAGTAGGCCGAGCTGCAACTGGAAGGGGGCGGACTGGGCAGGGCCAAACAAATTTCAACTCAAAATAAAAAGAATAGAAATCAGGATGGAGCACATGTCATTCCAACCCAGGCTCTTACAACATCTGGTCTACAGGAGGCAGGGATACTATGCCACAGCATTGAAGGCAAAGGCTGAAACAGATGAGGGATATACCTACAGGCCTCAGGTGAGCTAGATCAGGGAAGGGCCTGATTGGGCTGACTGTTCCAAACGGTGCAAGCAAATTTAGAGTGGGCAAGTGTTGGTAGGGCTTTACCACATCATCAGATGGCAGAGACTGGCACCGGGGAAATTCTGTTAAGTTAAATGCCAGAATCACTTGGACAGTGTGCAATCCAGAAGTTGGAGTGGCCTAGTAGGGAGACAGCGGGTACCTCCCTTGTGGGTAACTACTCCCACTGGAGAGCACAGAAACCAGGACAGGAGCAGGGTTGCCAAACAGAAGCACGCCTGCCAGTATGTGTGGGGGCTGGGTAGTGGGCTGATTGGGTCTAACTAGGCTTCAATGCCCACTGACAAGTACCAGAGCTTAATGGGAGGAGGGACAGACTGAACAAGCCTGCAGTACATACTCACATGCATGGGAACTAGGGAAGGGAGCAGGTCTGGTAGTGGTTATAGGTAGTCACCCCAGCTGGGCTGCAACTCCCACTGGTTTGTGTGAGGACCAAGTATGAAGTAGGTAAGCTTGGGCTGGACCACAATACCCATTGGTTCGTGTGGATGACAGGGCTGGAAATAGAACTGACCCAGCGGAGACCGGTCACATTAAGCAGGGCCATGAGATTAACAAACACGCTAGAAAGCCATACCCGGGGGAAGATACTGTGGGGATGTGTGAGCCAAAACCTATGGAAATTCTAGCCGCACAGGTTACTTTAAGAGATGGAGTCACGGTAGAATAAGCTAGGTGTGAACGGGGAGCCTGACATTGACCATAGATTGGAGAACCAACGGTTGTCTGGACTAGCTGGGGCAGTGGCACTTGAGTGTGCATCCTGAGGGGGGTGCGTGGGGTGGGCCAGACTGCAACGTTCACCAGCTCATGCAAAGCCAAGGGGGGAGGGCCGGACTGCGCTGGGCACTGGCCTAAAGCCCAGTGGCATGCCAAGGTGGGGTAGCCTGAGCCAGATGAGACCACAGCACCCAACCAGCACACGTGAGAACCAGGAAGGGAGGGGCAGAGCCAGCAGGGGGAACATGAGGGGGTTCCCTAGCTGAACAACTACTCCCACTGGAGAGCGTGAGTTGGGATGGGGGCAGACCAGACTAGGCAGGGCTATGACACCAGTGGCCCTCATGTGGACCAGATCAGGGAAAAGCCAGGCTGGGCTGATTGTTCCTGCTGGTGCAATCTACAATTAGAGTGGGTGAGGGTTGTTGGGGCTTAGCCACAACATCAGCTGGCAGTAGCTGGCAATGGGGGCTAGTTCTGTCAAGTTAAATCACAGAACCACCTGGAGAGTGCATAATCCGGTGTGGGTGTGGGAGTGGCCTGGGAGGGAAATAGTGGGCTCCTCCCTCTTGGGTTGCCACCCCCATGGGAGGGCACAAAAACCAGGACAGGGGCTAGGGTGGCTAGACAGACATCCAACAGCATCTGTGTGGGCTGTATAGTGGAGCTGGTTAGAGGGAACAAGGTTTTAATACCCATTGACATGTATGAGAGTAGAATGGGATGTGGGACAGACTGGATTAGTCTGCCACACATACTGGCAAACCAGGGCAGGGGGCGGGGCTGGTGAGGGTTATTGTGGCTCCGGGTAGGCTGCAGCTCCCACTGGTTTATGTGGGGGCTGGGTGTGTGCTGGGCAGAACCAGGCTGGACAGCAAACACCCATTGGTTCCAGTGGAAGACAGGGATGGAAACAGAACCAACCCAGCAACGGCAACCAGCAGCTGATTGGGGCAATGGACTGTACTGGGCCCTGTACTTGCTAGCACATACAAGAATCTGGTCTGGGAACACCTCAGACAAAGTTTCTTTGGGGATCCCCCCAATTGAGCTTTCGGATTCAGAATGCTAACCATCAAATGACAGAGGACAGAACAAGTCAATCAACCACCTCAGCTAAATGTTGGCAATGAAAATATTGGGCAAATGGAGACGCTATGATGGACTATGTCGATCAGTGGAATCTCCAACAACCGCAGGTGAGAGTGGCAGCAGTTCGGAACTGTTGAATTATCAGAACCACTTGAGCAAGACCCTCAGAGCATGCCCCACATCTGGGACCTTGGGTGGGTGGGAGACTGGATGGGGCTTCTCCATTAAAATCTCCATTTACGTCAGATATATTAAGGAAACAATATGGAACTAATCGTCTTACCCATCTTCCTGTAGTGCTTGAACCTTTTTACCCTAATTATGTCAAAATTGTCAAAAATAAAAAAAGTTTTAAAAAAAAAGAAAGGAAAATTTACTTGTTCACTTGCAAACTTCTGCATTTAAATGCTTACCTGTGAATCAAACTTACAGCAACTCCAGATAAAATCTTGTACTTTTTTTCCCTCTTACTTTATCCTAGAGGAGCATTTCTAAGACTATTTTGTTCAATTCTTTTCTGCTTTGCATTTTTCCTACTGAAGAGTTATTTATTCTACCCTAAACCGAATCCTATCATTCTCAATGATAATTAAGACTAGTTGGTAATTTTAGAGGGGAGTTTTGTGCTTCAATGTGTCTCTGAACTTCTTGAAAGAGGGAGTGTGTTATTTCTTCCTTGTAGCTTTTACCCACCTATTCCTAGACATTCATATGCACATAAACTCACACTCACAGTAGCAAAGGAATCATACTAAGGACACAGCCATTCAACACTTTACTACAAAGAGGAAGAGATACCTTCATTCTTTAAAAATGTGTAGGTTATTCCATCAAAGGCTCAAGTTATCTGCACATCTTTACATGGCCAATAGTTCATCCCTTTTGACTGAGCTTGCTAGTTAGTGTAGTATACCAAGATTTCAACTTTAACTAATTGGTTCTCAAGGTCCAAATAATCATGCTAGATCTGCACATGGACACACACTAGTTTTATGACTCCTTCCCCAGCATCATGACCACGATGCCACACTCAACTCTGATTCTTGTTTTGTGATTCATTCTCAAACATTAACCAAGCTTTTAAAACACACAGATAGCAAAAGAACAAGTCAGTGGTGTGGGAAGGTGAAGGTCATAGAGCATTGCAAAAGAAAGAAGGAAAAGTACCAGGAATTTTCGAATTCATGGCTATGCGAAGGCAAACGCGATATGACATGCACCCTTGCTTGCCTTAACTTACGTGTCGATGTTCAACAGGCAGGGGGTGGGATACCTCCTCTGAGACATGAGACATTCACACACTGAGTTGATTAAAGATTTAAGGGGGTCCTTTGGGGCTTCTCATTACAGGCTCCTGTTTTGTTCTTGGTGTTTCATTACTATGCCTCCTTATGGTACCAAGTGCTCAACCACATCTCTAAGCTCTCATCTCAACATCTGACTCTTTCCTTGTGCTTCTGAAATGGAGGGTATTTATGTTTTTCATCACAACTGATCATATCCCCACTCCCTCTTCCCTACACACTTTCTCAAAATTCTTAGAACTTCTCAGATACTTAGAACAAGGCCTCTGAAATCCTAGTGACTGACGGCTAAAGAAAAGAACAGAGGTCATCAAACACCAAAACCAAATATTGGAGTGCTTGAGGAAGTGTCTAGAGCTGCAGAAACACTTCACAAAGGCACAAAGTGTTCATGGGGTGAGTGCGGGTAGCCTGGCATGGATGCTTTGGCTGTGAGCATGACATGCCAAAGACTGGATCTGCTGCATGATACCCTTCCCTCAGGATCATGTGACGCTTGGTCCAAAGACCCCAAGCCGCAGCAGAGGGACCTGTCCAAGACCTGCTTTGTTCTAAGTTCAGCTTCACTGATCGCTCATTGCTGCTCACTGCAGTTTGTATGCCTCCCTAACATGTACGGGTCTTGTGCCCCTTTTGTTCATGGACAATTAGAAACTTTGTGTTTACCTGTTACCTAAGCAACCGAAAGAGAAATGAAAAAAGAGAAAATGAATCAGATCATCTAGTTAGAGCTGTATAGATTTTAAAAGGAAAACACAAAATCTCCCTCTGGCATTTTGATTGAATCTTCAGAGTCTGCTGAAAGGAAACAAATCTTGTGAAACGGAATGTATGTGGAAGTGGAGAAGCAGGGTGTGAAGAGAGGAGATGGTGCATCTGAGTACAAGAAAGGGGATGATGCTCACGCGTACAAGACTAGGCACCACAGGTTGAGTTTGATTTATCATAACTTGCCAGAGTAGTTGAAGTTACTAACAAACTCTGTGTACCACCTGGTCTAGAATAAAACAGCCTCAGACAGATCAGACTTTTAAACTGGTTCTATTTGACCTTTGCCATATCAATGTTTATTGACGCAAGTCTCTTGGTAATTTATTGATAATACCTTCTACTTTCCATCTTGGAAAATCAACTAAACATGAAGACTATGAGACTACACTAGCTTTGCAAGGGTTCAGCTCTGGTTCAGAGTTATGTGTGGGATTCATGTGCAGTTGGCCAGGCAACAAACGGCTCCAGTTCCTCCTCACTGAGCAGCCCTGGGCAACTGACCACTGGGCATCTCAGTTTACTGAACTTTGGAATGAAGATCGCATTAACAAGAGCTCCTGTCCCAAAAGTGTGGTTGTGACAATGAAGCTAGACAATTTACTTGTAACACTGGAAACATACTTGGTATGTAACAAGCAGTTGTTTCATACAGCTGTTACATTATTTATTTATATAGAAAATGCTCCCTTCTCAATTGATAACTTATTTATTTGCGAGACTAAGATGTGCTCATGAAAGATTAACCCATGATCAAAATGTAATATAGAATGATTGTATCTCATTCTCCAGCCACAACTCATGTTAGTCCTAGGACATATTTTGTTTGTGAGAGGTCTATAATTTATAGATGCACACTATGTAAATATGTATGTTAATGTGTATGACTATATTTATTACATATAGACAAATGTAATTGAGTTTCATTTGATAGGGAAAATATGATGTGTATTGCCTACTGCTAAAGAGCCTGCCCTTTCATTTTGAAAGAGCATCATATCACGAATGTTCTCCAATGTCCCATGCTCACATCCTGACTGCCTTCTTTCAGCTCTCCATATTCTGCCAGACACCTTCTCTGACCACCCTAACCAGAGCAGTAGTCCTCTAGCCTTTGTCCAACAGCCCTCCCTTCTTTAAGAAGCAGTAGGTTTTTTTTTTTTTTTTAATCAATGCACTAGTTAATTTGAAAGGCAGAGAAATGGAGAAACAGAGACAGACAAGAGATCTTTACCCACTGGTTTGCTCTCCAAAATACCCAAAACACTCAAGGTCAGGTTAGGCCAAAGCTGCAAGACAGAAACTCAATGAGGACCTCCCAGGTGGACGGCAAGGGTCCCAAACACTTGAGCCATCCCCTGCTGCCCCCCAGCACACACAATAACAGAATGTGGAAACTGGACGTAGAACCAGTACCTGAAGCAAGGCACTCTGATTGGGCATGTGGCTGTCCCAGGCAATGTCTTAACCACTGTCCCAGAAGCCCAGTCTGAAGCAGCATTTCTACATGTTTTGCATCTTTACTTCTAACAGGCATGCGAGCCTCAAGTACCACCACCTTCCATGCCCAACACAGGTTGCCTTAAAGTAATTGATCGCTCTATGTGAAGGGACTCAAAAAGTTCACAAAAGAATTAGAATTAAAATATGTTTATTTGGGGCCTGGCAGGGTAGCCTAGTGGCTGAAGTCCTCACCTTACACATGCCATATAGATGCCAATTCGTGTCCTGGATGCTCCACTTCCCTTCCAGTTCTCTGCCTGAGGCCTGAGAAAGCAGTCAAGGATCGCCCAAAACCTTGGAACCATGCACTCATGTGGGAGATCCAGAAGAAGCTTCTGGCTCCTGGCTTCGGATTGGCTTAGCACTGGTCATTGCAGCCACTTGGGGAGTGAATCAGCAGATAAAAGACCTTTCTCTTTGTATCTCCTTCCCTATGTATACCTACCTTTTCAATAAAAATGACTAAATATTTTTAAGATTTTTATTTTGGTACAAAATTTATTGAAATTCATGAGTGATTTTTTATGATATTCAATTTATGAACTTTTAAGCCCTCTATGTATCAATTTCAAAAAGTTTTGCATCAAAGTAAATTTGTTTGTAAACTTCATTTTCCACAAACTTGTGAAATATCCTTGCCTTTGTGGCATGAATGTGTTTAATTCCAAATTCTTCCTCTGCTGCTCATAACTTTCTAGAAACTTGGGGACAGGCTTCTGTGGTTGTCAGCTAATGTATTCTGAGAAAATACAAACTAGCTTTAACATTTTTCCTAGTAAAAAGTAAAAGAGAAAAGGCTGTAAAGAAACACATAATACAGTATTCCACAGCTCACATAAATGACTCTTTAATGCCTGTATTCTTTGGACTACACCATACCATGTACAATATATGTAAATTTTCTTACTTACGAAAAGATCTTCCAGGGTTCCACTGAATCACATGTCTATGTTTACCCTGGGTTCCTAGTTTTCTGTTCATATATCTCTTTTGCCATTAGATAGGATTAGGGTCAGGCCGACCGGGATTTTCGTTGATGCCTTTTAGCAGCTCTGATTTTAGACAATGATGACTGAAGATAATGTGAAGGAAGGGATTGAGTCTGGATTCTGAAACTGCATTAAAACCGTGTCCATGGAGGACCGCAAACCAAGTGACTGAAGTCTCTCCAACCCCGAACTCCCCTCTCCAGTAGCAAAGGACCGTCCTGTCAGCATGGGACATGGCCACATCTATATAACACTAATAATCATGGTTTTCACTATGACAACATACTGGTAGGATGCAGCTCATTCCTAGATGAAAATATCCTGCCACATCTCTCCCCACCACCCTCCAGCCTGGAACACACACACAGGGACAAGGGATTAGAAGGCTAAGACATTTGCAAGTGGAGATGCAAGTGAAGAACGTGAAAGTGAGAGAAAAATGAAAAGTCATGCACAGTCCCTAGCAGCACTGAGTAATCTGCTCAGAAATGCTTTCCTCAGGGGAATGGATGCACAGAATCCCCCATGCAAACTTGGGGTGATGCTCAGTTTTATAAGTCAACTGGGCTAGCTACTGTTTTCCAGTGATTTCATCAAGATAGCCTGCAGTGAAGGTGTTTTTTTGTGATTCACATTAATAGTCAATGGTCCTTTTAGAAGGTCACATTTCATCCTTGGATGAGCCCTGTCCAGTCAGTCAAAGGTTTGAAGACCAAAGATCCAGATTCCTAGAGAAGAAAATGTGGCTGACAGGATGGCAGAGGAGCTCCCGACTATTGCCAGCCTTCCTGACAGATTGTGGATTTGCCAATCAATTCTCCCAAAGAACATATACATGAATATAAAGCGTATAATCACACTTGGGTGCATATACTCGTACACAAGCCATTGGAAAAGTTTCTTTGGAGACTCCTGTCTGATCCTATTGGGACACACATCTACCCGCACAGAAGAGGGGAAGTTGAAACAGATGGAGTGTGCCAAGGAAAAAGGGGGAAGAATTAAAGACTGTTGTCACTGCTACCCAAAACATGAGGTTATAAAATTGCTGTATAAATCTAGAGATGGAGTGTATTTCTCCCAGGAACCAGATCAGTGGAGAGCAGTCCTTGGATCAGAGTGCTGGGTATCAGCGGAGACGTGAGTGTGGTCGGCACCCTCACCTGCATGTATTTTACACTTGCCAAATGACGATACCTGCTTCCGTGGTTTTGGGCTTCCACTGAACCCTGCAAAGTGACAAGAGAAGGGTTAACAATCTTATTTCACATATCATGAAATAAAGTGCCATTGGCCTTCTGAGGCTGGGAACTCCCACATATAAGAGAGAGGGGTCACCTTGGAAAGACTTGAGTGGTGTTTCAAGGCACATCCAGCAGTGTTCAAAGTCAATCAGGTGGCTGCAGTCTATACCTTCTGCCTGCCAACCTCCCCTGTCACTTGGGGGGCAATCCTGAGGACAGGACGTATGGATGAGGAACTGTCCCACTGGGGCAGTGACAGGGAAAGGCTTTGGAGGATACAGTCTTTAGAGAGGAAGTAGAGTGGTGGCAGCAAAAGTTACCCACAGGCAAACACAGCTGGGGAGCCATCTGTCTGGGAGAAGCCTCCTCCTCGTTTCATTACCCCTTTCCTCTATTTGTGAGAGGCCTGGCTGGGGCTGGGAGGCGGTTTACAGCAGAGAGAACAGAAGGAAAGCAGTTGGCCCTTGGATAACCTTGGCCTCATTAGCATCGAACCAAAGCCCACTGCACTATTGACTTCTAGTAAATATCCACCCATCAAGAAGATTTCCTCGGGCCTGGCCTCAGGGGCATAGGGACACAAGGCAGAGCCTTCTTGCCCCTCTGTCCTGGCTCAGTGCTTGCAGAGCAGCTGTCCCATCATTCTCCTCGCTGCCACCACCAGCCAGTGAGCAGAAGCCGCTCCATCTTTCCAGGAAGGCAAGGCAGGCATGGGGAGAAGGAAATCTCTGTGGTCACCTCTGTACAAAGTCTTCCCATTCTCTCGCTCCAAAGGGCCAAAGACATACATCTCCGAAAAGCTTTTCTGCAAGTGAAGTGTACACGTTTACGTTTCCCACTGCTTTGAAAACTTTTCATTTTTTGTACCGCGAGGGACACATTCCCTTGCTGGAGGTCAGGGAATAATGCAGTTAGATTCTTACAACATTGTGAGAGTTAATGTTTCTGTTTGCCATTGTGTCCTGTGCAAAGAAAGGCGTTCGGTCACTTGGGGTTACCACAACACAGCGTGGAGATGGTCGAATGCACCAGAAGTGCTTTGATAACATTGGACTCTATTGTGCAGGCAGCGGCTCCCTCCTTGGCCGTGCTGCATAATGGGCTTCCGAGTGCTAAGGAGATAAACGATACTATCCTTGGCATGTCAGAAGTACAGCTCTCCAGAATCCGCATTCATAATTTCCTCCAACTTAAGGACTTCGATTTTTTAATAGTAATTGAAACATATAATTCAATAGAAGTGTCACTCTAATATAATAATTACCAAGGAAATTGAACCACAAAGAAGTACTATAAATTACAATTTACCTTTATTAGAGTATGTGGAACTGATCATGTTTTCTCATCAAGAAAGTCACCCTTCCCCCAATATCTTCCCTTTCCATCTTTCAAACATTCACCCTCATCCACGCTGCCCTCTTCAGCAACACCGGCACCTCCCATCAGCAGAGTTGGCCTTTCTTCAAATGCTTATCATTGCCAAGTGTTTATATTAATTGCTCCCATGGACGCTTTATAACATAAACTTCAGCAAAACTCGGTGTTGTCAAATGTCAGCTTCCTAGCATTCTACCGGGAACATTTCTTTGCTTTTGTGGGTATAAGTGAAATAAAGGTGCTTTGTCTATTTGAAGGACTGTGTGAATATAAGTTGCTGTTATTGTGATTTTACATATCTTCCTTTAAATGAAACAGCCTTTACGGAGGATGTATTATAATACCACTGGACCAAGTTCAGGACTTAGCAAAGAACAAAGCAAGCAATAAATTCACTCTTCTCGAGAGGCATTGCTTGGAACCATTCTAATTCTCATCATCATGATTCTACCTGGCTATTGATAGGTGGTGAAGCACTTCACCTCCTATTCCTGTGCAAAGGCACAGCCTGCTCACTTCTTCTCCTACTGGCATGATTACCAAACTCTTCAGTCACCCTTTATCTTGCCCTGAATTTTGACCCATTGTTGTAATCCTCTGATCCTTCCCTTCCACTTCTCTACTTAGATTTTATCATCTGGCATGAGACGGGCCCAGGACCAGAAGCCGCCGGATAACACAATCCATCCGCTCCTGGATAAGGAAACCAACTCAGTTCAGCCAGGACCCGACAGTGGCTTTATTTCCAGGATTCCCAGAAACCTGGAACAGGCATTGGATTTGTTGAGGAGAGGAAAGCAGAAAATCAGAGTGGGAGTAGCAGAAAAAAAAAAAAAAAAAACAAGAGAAACACTGAGAAAAAGACACACGTCGCTCGGACCAAGGCCCTAGCGCGGTTAATAAGAGGGACTGAGAAGCAGTGTCTGAGGGTTCCTCAAAAAAGATCATGGAATTAAAAGAAAAACTTACTAAAAAAACACTTTTCAAAATCCATGCACAGCTTTTTCAGAAAATGAACTTCCCACAATCTTTTTGAAGATCCCCTCACATGGGCTCATTTGTACTAGAATAATGTAACAACTATATTCATGAAGACAAAGAATGGCAATAGAATGTCCCAAAATCAAATAAATATTCTCCACTTTCAAATTATTCTCTTGACTTTCTAGTTGGCACTGTGTTGTTCACAGAAGCCCAGTAGGTGTGAACAAAGGTGGAAGGCAGTGAAGAGCTTTACACAGTGATGTGCCTATTCCAAGGACCCTGGGTAAAATTCCTTGCAAGTCAAGTGTTCTAGGAACATAACAAATCTTGTGTGAATCTTCCAGGATTTTGGAACTGACCATATATAGCATCCCATGGCTACTGCATACAGTGGAATCGTTGCCACACAAATTAAGGGAGTCTGGTCCTTCAGAACGGCACAAATACAAAAGCATGCCAGTATTGGGTGAGCAACATAATTAAGCAAGCAGAGTGTGAGCTATGAAGTCACTCAGCCTTGAGTTGTCTGCCCTTGTGGTAATTGAGTTAACCCCTCTAGGCCTCAGTCATCCCTGTGGCTAGATGATGCTAGCTTCTGTCTTTCTTATTGATTGCTCTAAGAATGAAAGGGACCGCTCTATGTTGAGTAATGTAATAGGTGACTCTGAAGTACTTCACAAGTGTGTGATTCTCATATCCCCTGATCTAAGAATTTTGATTTCTTCCATTCACTTGGTAGACCACTTCTACTTCAGAATAACATTGAACAGCAACCAAAGAGGAGTTTCTTGCTGTCACCAGCATTCAAATATGCCCCCACTTAGATTGTAATCCCCCTAAATATATTCCAGTGACACATGCCCAAAGTCTTGTAAAACACCTGCTTGATACGTTTGGCTGGGTGTTCTGGAGTTCAGGCACTCACTGAAGTGGGAACAAGGAGTTCAAAGCTTACATCTGGATTGCTACAAAGACTATGAATGACCTTGGGCAAGTTTTCCCATCTGTAAGATGGGAAGAAATGGTCAAGAGCAGGAATTCTAAAACACACCCTAGCAAGGGTTCTGTGTTCAAAGGAACTTGTACTCAACATAAAGATGCTGTGGTTGTGCTGGGACACTGACTGCTGACCTCCTTCCCACTCAAGCAAGCAGCCTCTGAGGTTCCCTGGAAGCAGCAGAGCTGAGCTGGAAACCACAGATCTCTACACTCAAAGCACGTTAACATCGCCTTTTAGACAACTTCAAGTGTTTTGGTTCTTCATTAAGACTTGCTCTGTTGGGCCCAGCGTGGTGGCCTAGTAGCTAAAGTCCTTACCTGGAATGTGCCAGGATCCCATATGGGCACCAGTTCTAATCCCGGCAGCTGAACTTCCCATCCAGCTTCCTGCTTGTGGCCTGGGAAAGCAGTTGAGGATGGCCCAAAGCCTTGGGATTCTGTACCCGCGAGGGAGACTTGAAGGAAGCTCCTGGCTCCTGGCTTCGGATCGGCACAGCACCCACCCATTGTGGTCACTTGGGGAGTGGATCATCGGACGGAAGATCATTTCTCTGTCTCTCCTCCTCTGTGTATATCTGAATTTGCAATAAAAATAAGTAAATCTTAAAAAAAAAAAAAGATCTGCTCTGTTAGTGTTAGAGTTCTCCAAACAGTTCACCAAAAAAGTGCGCTATGAAAACAGCTGCACGTGAGTTTAAAAACTTTTGACACACAAAAAAACTTACCTTCAAATTTCATTTTTCATGAGCTTTTTAAAAATATCCGCATCCTTCAAAGCATCCTACCAACTTGCTTGGTTGGTTTCCATTTTGGACACTTCAAAATATTCTATTCACAACTGTGCTTTTCATGGAGTGCCTGCCCTTTTCCTGCCACCTCTTCATGGTTTGGAGCGTTTTATTATCCTTCATTTCTTCCTTTTCAAATCAACTCCACATCTTGGTGCCACTTTCCTTTCATTGACTCCCTCAGCTCCAGACACCAGTATTTGGGAATCCCCTTCTCTCTCCTTCCCTCTCCTCCTCCCCGAGACGGTGCTGCTTTATCCCATTCCATTGCCAAACTCTTTTCTCTTTCTCCCGCAATCATTTAACCTGCTCCAAGCAGCAGCAGCAGCAGCAACATTACCTTGGAAGTGTTTTAAAAACAGATCCCTAACTCTCAGCCTGTCATCAGCTGAGTCGGCATCCCTAAGGTGTGTGTTTAGGAGAGCACAAGATGAAATCGGTTCCAAAAGGGATTTCATCCCCACCAAACTCTAAAAGCCACCCTTCCCGTCCTTTTCCTCTAACTCTGTGTCCCCTGTTTCACCATCTCTCTCATCTCAGCTTCCTTCCCTGCCGTTTTCATCCTAATTACCAGCTAACTGGTGGATGGTACAGCTACTTAAATGCGCTCCCACTCTGGATCCCTAATCATGCCCATTGTGCTCCTCAAAGCTAAGTCAAGAATGGCTGCCTTTTTATTTCCCTCTCTCTATATATATTGTGGAAGGAAGCAGGTCCCTGCCGCTTTTGTTGTGCCTACTTGTGGGCTGAGCTCCATTTGCTGGTGAACAGGGCTTATCTTCCCTCTCCCCCCTTCTAAATACTGAAACATTCAGCATCCTTTCATGTCTGTGCTTTTAAAGTAAATCTTTGGACAATTAAAGATATGAAATGGCTAAATAGAGTTCTGCAGGCGTTGTTCTCTCCTTTTTAAAGGTTTAATCACACTTAATGGCTCTCTTCAAAACTTGAATTTTCCATTTTGGTGTTTTGACTCCATTGAAAGAGTTTACTAATATTCTTTCAAAAGTATTCTCTGCTCAAATGAGCTATTCAATAAAGTTTTATACCATGGTATAGGATTGACATTAAATGAAAAATAATTTAAAGGGAGATCAGAGTTGGGGTGCCATTCCTCTCTACAGGTTTTGTTAGCCAAACCATAATCCTCAATATACAGCCCATTAAAAGCTGGTGTGTGAAAAGAAAATTTATTTAGATATAACGGAGACTATTGCAAATGCAATTGAGATGCGTTCCTTTTCCTTCAGGGTGGTTTATTGTTCAGCCTTGTGTTTCTATAAATAGGAACTTAGGAAACATCCCCCTTCCTTCCTCTACTTTGCCCCTTCTCCCTCCATCTTCACTTCCAAAAGAGAGTAGTAGACGAAAGAGGAGGGGAGAGTAAAAGGAATTCATTTCCTGACCAATCTATTGCTTTTAGATATATTGTTTTAGACAGATCATCTGGACTCTGCTCAGCCTCGGTCTCTCCTGGATTCATCTTACTCTTACTCATCACCGCCAAGATTAAGAAACCAGTTAGACACTGAGTGCCCCCCTGGGTCATCCTCACTGTCCATGTGATAGAATTTGCCACTTGAAAAGGAAATTCAGTGGAAAAGAAAAGCTGGTCCTGCTCCATGATGCCCTTTTTTAACTCCTAATCTCCCTAGTGGTCCAAGAGACGTGGATGTATGTGTGGTTCTAGTGAGAGATGCTGGCTCAGGTAAGGAAATGGCTCAGCTCACAGGTGCATCGACAGCCCCCACTGCCTCTGCTCTCTGCTCTTTTCAGCTCTCATTTCCTGCTTGAATCACGCCTACTTATGTTCTGAATGTCAGGACAGATTTACAGAATTCTAACTTAACCTTGAGGTATTCAATGTTTTGTCTAAAGAATTAAGTAATGAACATAATGAAAACAACACAGGCGACATGATCTGTGCTCCAGCACCATCAATCAACAACTTGTCAATCTTTACGAAGGTGTTTGGCTTCTCTGAAACTCAGGGATTCTCTTCCATGAACAAGATAGCTAAGAAGATCTAGTGGCATTTGTTGCTGTCTGGAAGTAGCTCATTCATTTGGGGTTGCTTCTCCCCTTCTTTCACATAAGCACCACTGGGGCAGGGATCCCGGCTTCCTCAGTTCTTAAGACAGTAACTGGCACAGGGCAGAGACTCGATAAACATAAGGGCCTTCCAAAAGTTCCTGGAAAATACATGTTATGAAAAAAGGAAACTATGCATGGCTTTTCATCTCTTTGCACCTAAATAAAGGAGTTTTTAAAATCTATTTCCTATGAACTTTTTGCAGTACCCTTGATATTGATGATTGGATACAAATATTTTAGCTCACAAACTCCTTTTTACAGACTCAGCTAGGACTTGGACATGAGTTTCTAGCCTTGGTAAGACTTGGCTACAAAAGGAGGGGAAACATCCTCCAAAAAAGGAGCAGCAGAGAGGGGTGAAAGTAGGATTAAGAGGTTTTGAAGATACCATAACAGGGTCAAAGATAGGGAAGATGTCAATCTGCCTTCAGCAGTAAGCAGATATGTCCCAGAAAGGGGATTTGGCTAGATTATAAAAAAACCCTTCAATGGCAGGATTAACTATCAGGATATACTGAAGAGTTTTGATCAGAGTTGTTACTTGGAGAAAGCTTTAAAAAGATTGATAAAGTAATAATATTCCAAATTGGAGGTATCAGAGATGTGAACTCAGAAGGCCCATCCCCATAGAGGTGCCAGGTGACAAGGGCTAAGTTAGAATCCTGCAGACGGGATTCTAAAAATGGGGGAACCAAGAGTGCTTTCAAAGCAAGGGTTGGTGGACCTGGCTAGCAGAGGAGCCAGGATGTGGTAAGAAGAAAATATTTAGGATATGAAGATGGGAGAGGCAAAAGAAATGGGGAAATAGGGAGGGGAACATGTTTAAAAATGTAACAATTGTTTTCAGATTTTTGAAGTGCTGGTAGAACATCCAAGTGGAACTATCTCACAGGCTGAGGAATATGTGGGCAGGAGAATGAAATGGGGTGTGAGCCCAGTAAAAGTTACAGAAGTGACAGATGTCACATTTGCTGTTTTGTTCCCCAAATTCTGAAAGCTGAGACTTATCCAAAAAGCTCCTGATAAAAACACAGAAAACAGGCTGACCCTGGACCCTTGGGTGTTTAAGTGGAGGCCTCCAGAGGGAAAGAGGCAAGAGAAGGAAAGATATAAAACCTGAAAGTACAAAGCAACAAACAAACAAACAAAAAACGGGAAATCAAATCCAAAGAGAAATTTGTTTTGACTTAAAGAAATTTTGGAAAGCCACACACAATTTTTCGATAACATGCATTTTCCATAAACTTTTCAAAGCACCCTTGCAAATCTTGCTGCCTGGGCCTGCCAATTAATTGCCCCAGGCCAGGCGCTCTTGACTCTAGGAGGTGTGAAATCGAAGAAAGATCCCAGTCTCTCATTCAGCCAAAGTTTGCATTTCCTAGAGAAATAGCTTCTCACTCTGCATGTTTTCTTCAACTCTCAGCAAGCCCTGAACAAGCACATGAAGGTGATAAACCTGCTACTTCGCTGGGGCTGTTTATTTCCAGTCGACAAATATTGTGCCAATGTTCACTTCAATTAGGAGACACATTTGACAATCTGACTACTCCATCTGATGCCTCAAGGGCAGATTTCAGCTCTTTCAGGAAGAGATGGGCCCATAACGGATCCGTATGAATAAAATATATGGAGAAGGAACATTCACAGCAGTTTGGGGAAACCACCTTCTGCAGCAAGGAGAGCAAAATGTCTACGATGAAAAAAAAAAAATTCCATAAATAAAGCATGGGACTTCAACTGGAGGGAGGCTAGGGACCTGCCGTGAAGACTATAGGGCCAACTTGCCCTTCAGCTGCCTGAGGTTGGGAAGCAAGAAGTGAGATTCGGCACTAAGGAGCCAACGATGTCTGTAATCTACGGAGGAAAACCATTGCAGCAAGCTCACCAAGACTATTCCTAGTCTATTCCAGTCTTTTAAATTCATCCGAGCAACTGGAGTTCTTGGTATCTAATTTCAATCTTTTTCTTTAATTCTTTTTCATTTTTTAAAAATATGTATTTATCTAGTTTTGTTTTACTTGAAAAGCAGAGAGACAGAGATCTTCATCTGCTGCTTCATTCCCCAGACCCCCACATCAGCCGGGGCAGGGTTAGGCTGAAGCCAGGAGCCAGCAGTCCATACGAATGGCAGTGACCCAATCACTTGAGCCATTGCCTAATGCCTCCCAGAACACATATCAGCGAGACATTAGCATCAGAAGTGGAGCTGAAATTCAAACCCAGGCACCCCAGTATGGGATGCAGGTGTCTCAAGCACTGACTCAAATATCCACCATCCTCTTACTATTGCCTTGAACATAATCAAACAGGCATCCCCTTTTGATATTCTGGAAGTGGGAATCAAGGACCGGATCCATTAGTAATGGAGCTCATCTTGCTCAGGATACACCCTGCGTGGCCGATGCAGACTGGGGAAATGAGGGAGACCTGCAGCTTGCTGGGCTCCTATCTCCCCAGCCAGCAAAGAGAAAGTCACTTTCTTATTCACCTTCCAATGGTCTCCTGAAATTGAGCCAGGTGGTTAGAGTAGAAGTAAGTGAAAGTTTGATCAAAATGAAGGGATAGAAACATGTTAATTTGGTTCCTCTTTTCAGAGCTGACCTGATGGGTTCCATGGAATCCTCAGAAATTGTCAGATAATAGAAACTCTTGGGTCAAAGCCCTCAGACTGTCTAGTTCCCTACTTAGTTAGGCTTGCTTAAATACTTGAGAATGCATTAAAAAAAAAAAACCTGCTAAAACTTGGCGCCTTGGCATAGCAGTATGCTAAGTCTCTGCCTGCCGAGATGGCATCCCTTATGAGAACTGGTTTGGGTCCCAGTTGCTCCACTTTCCGTTTAGCTCTGTGCTTGAGGCCTGGGAAACAGTGGAGGATGGACCAAGTGCTTGGGCCCCTGTGCCCACATAGGAGGTCAGAAGAAGCTCCTGGCTCCTGGCTTCAGACTCAAAGAGCCATTGTAGCCATTTGAGAAATGAATCAGCAAATCAGAGATATCTCTCTCTCTCTCTGCCTTTCAATAAAAAATAAAATTAATCTTTATTTCAATAAAAGAACCCTAGTGGACTTCAACACAGCCTGGTTAGTAATGTGACACATTTTACATTTCAGCATCAATTAAAGGGATTTTCTACTTTTAGAGGGACATGGTAAACATCTGTTACCCCCTCCCCCACAAAAATCTTACAAATGACCATCAATGCCATTTGACTTACTTTTTTTTTTTTAAGGCTTATTTATCTCTATTAGAAAGTCAGACATACAGAGAGAAGTAAAATCAGAGGGAAAGATCCTCCATCTGCTGATCCACCCCTTAAGTGGCCGCAACCACCAATGCTGAGCCGATCCGAAGCCAGAAACCAGGAGCCTCCCCGACCTCTGGGTCCCCCGCTTGAGTGCAGGGTCCCAAGACCCGTGCCATCCTCGACCGCCCTACCAGGAGACAAGCAGGGAGCCAGAGGGGAAGCGGGGCCACTGGGACCAGAACTGGCACTTACATGGGATTCTGATTCACACAAGGTGAGGACCTCTGCCACCAGGCTACTGTACCAGGCCCCATTTACCTTATTCTTATACCTTTTTAAAGTATGTATGTTGTTATTAGCAAATGTTTAAGATGACATCTGGTTGACATTAAATTTGTCTATCATGAAAGATTTATTGAATCTCTCCTAACATCTGATCCATCTCCAGTTATTGCTCAGTTCTCACATTTTCACTTATTTATGTAACAAATGTTTGTAAGAATCTCAGATGGCCAGGATGGTGGGGAAACTACAAAGAAGTGGTTCCTCCCTCCTGGGGATCAGCAATGCAAAGTTAGCCCTGGGCAGGAAGGAGATGAAGCAGCGGGCAGAGTCCACTCAACTCTGTGTTGAGATTCAGAATGAAAACAGGGACTTGTGGTGGGCAAGAGGCTGACGATCAAGTCTGGTTGAGGGGCCGTTGCGTGAAGACACAAGAGCCCCTCCCGTGGTACCACAGCTAGGGGCTGATGGGTTTGGCTTTCCTCCTGGTCCCTTCCAGGTCTCCCTCCTTCTCCCCGTCTCCCTGCTGGACCTTTCCCTTCTTTCTCCCCTGGTTGTCTCCTCCCCTTTTCCCCGACTCTTGTTCTTCCTACCAATCTTGTTGATTTCTTTAGTTTTTCTCAAACTCACGCCTTTAACAATAATTTTGGCTTCACTTCAGTTCCAGATGTATGTGAGTAGACACAGGAAAAAAAGCCATTAAAGCTCTAAACTTCAGGCAAGTCTCCTGATTTAGGAAAAGGATGCATTCTGTAAAAACCTCACTCTCCCCTGAGTTTCTCAGAGATGTCACGTTCTTCCACTTGATTTTCCTAGGATCTGGGGAGACACAACCTCCTTGCCTTCACTCCTGCAGCATGGCTGTATAGTTTGTTTTTTTAAAATATATATGTGTGTGTGTGTATGCAGGTGTGTTTGTATGTGTGTATCTGAAAGACAATGAGGGAGAGAGGCTGACAGAGACAGAGAGACCATTTATCTGCTCATTTACTGAATCTATTCGAGCTGGGGCTGGGTCTGGCTAAAGCCAGGAGCCAAGAGCCCTGCCCATGTTTCCCACATGGTGGCAGAGACCAAAGTACTTGAGCCTTTATCTTCTCCTCTGGCCCTCATACTCCCAAGATGCACGTTAGCAGGCAGCTGCATCAGCAGTAGAGGTAGGATTGATCCCATGCATTCTGATAAGGGACATGAGTGAACCAAGCAGTGCAGAATCTGTTTTGCCTCACAATATCCTACCATGTCTGCATACTCTCTACATGGTTGAAAAATGTGTTTAAAGAACCCAGACAGAGTCGGAGTGTTGGCTCAGCTGGCCAATCTTCCACTTCCAAGTGCTGGTATTCCACGTGGGTGCCAGTTCATGTCCTGGCTTCTCCACTTCCCATACGGTTCCCTGCTTATGGCCTGGGAAAGCAGCAGGGGTTGGGTCAAAGCCTTCGCACCCTGCACCCACGTGGGAGATCCTGAGAAGCTCTTGGCTGCTGATTTTGGCTTCCTCAGCTTCAGTCCCTGTGGCCGTTTGGGGGAATCAACCCCCAAGCAGCAGATGGAAGTTTTGTTCTTCTTTCTCTCCTTCTCTCTGTAAATCTGCCTTTCCAATAAAAATAAATAAATCTTCAAAAAGAAAAAGAACAGGGATCTGGAAGATGCCTGATGGGCAAAGAAGGTCCTTAGCTGGCAAGAAGTTCAACAAGGGCTAGGAGGCAGAGGCACGGCCAGAAGCCATGTCCGCTATTCCCAGCATTAAGTGGAAAGGATGTGAGTAATTCAGCCATCACAGTACGCTCTGCATGGATGTCATGTCAGCAGGACAATTGCTTGTTAGAACAAGGTCCCACATACACTATTAGGATTCCTTACATCTGATCCCATTACACCCAGATAGCTCTGAAAATGAGATTATTGAAACTATCTCCTCCTGCTCTGATTTTCAAAAAGTTTTTAGAAGAGCAAGTGCCCCAGATATTGGCTGCTGTGGCCATGCAGTGCGGCATTTCCTCTCACCCAAATTCATCTGGCTGTGCTTTTGAGCTAAACAACATGCATCCTCAGACTTCATAAATTGTCATTCCTCTGTCCATCCACAGAGCCGAAATTTATGACTTGATCTCAAACAGTGTAAAAACCCAAACAAAAATACATCTGGACAGACAAACAGGATGCCAGGTTTGTGCTTGATGAGAAGGGAAATAGCTCAACCCTGGCCCCTTGAAAAATGAAGGTTTGATCTCAAAAACTGCTCATGGTACCTTAACACAGTCACTGATACCAGTTTCCCTTCTAATATATAACATAAACCAGATATGGGGCTCATTTGGTTCAGTGCTTTGTGACCTGGAAAGTATTTTGTTGAAGCCTTAAAAAAAATTAGCGCATATTCATCCCCCTCCTCCAAATGTGATGATCATCATTTTTTGTCCTTTGGCCCAGGTGAACAGCAGTCAGGAAGCTGGGGCAAAAAAGAGAAAACGTGGGCCTACAATTTCCTGACACACTTAACAGGCTGTTAACATTCTGGCCCTGCCAAGTTTAAGCGTTCGTGTTTAGGGAATGTAAAGGCAAGAACCACAAGGAAAAATTAGATGTTGATTACTGTCTAGTTAAGGTCTATGCACAAAGTATGTTCAACAGTAAACAGCGCCAAAACATCATTTACTAGTCAGTTCAATGATTCATTTGCCACATCACTGGTCACTAACATGAACTTGGAATACGGGTTTTCTTTGAACAAAGCAAAACAAGTATAGCTCAGGTTCTGGTGGTAGAGAGGCAGCGTATTTTTATTAATACAAGGAGAACTACCATTTAAAGCAAAAATGCCTTGGATCCTACCCGATCAGGAGGTGAGCCTGCAGTCGTTGGCTCATTCTTCTCTCCTCTGTACCCCAGTTCTCTCTAGGCTGACCTGGAGTCGGAGTCTGCCCAGAGAGGGCCTGCAGCAGGAGCTATGCAAATGGTCCTTAATTGTGTCCCAGCCATTACTCCACTACAGCGGCTTTTAAGATAATGTATTAATATTCTCTTTAACCACTGTCACAGAAACAGCAGGCCCTGGGTTTTTCAGCAATGCGTGCGTGTGATTTCTTCCTGAGTTATTTATTTGATAATGATATTAAATATTAGAAACTCTAACAGCTGGTGTGTTTATCCTGACTTGAGTGTATTAACCTCTTTAGCCCTTTTTTCCAGAAGAAGGATTCGGCACCGCAGATTTGCCTGTCAGCTGTGGTGCCTGGCGGCCCCAGCTATTGGCAAGCTGACAGAATCTGAAGTCCAGAGCAGCAAGTAAACATGGATGACATTGCAGCAGCGAGGGGAGAGGGAGCACATGATGACTTGAGGCACCTGCAGCTGCTTGCACCCAAATCAAAGTAAAGGCTGCGTTCACTGGAATGGAAAAACACCGAGTTTATTGGGAATGTGTTGGCTTGGTGCTAGGTGAGAGAGAAGGAAGGGGTCTGGTAGAGGGCATATGAGGCAAAGATGGAGCCCTGAGCACTGGCATTTTGCCCACTGACAATAGTCAGAGAACTAAAACACCTTGGGGAAAATCCCTGGGTCCTAGGGACCGTTGGCTCCCATGTGGTGGGTAAGGATTTGACAGCGAGGCTGTGCCAAGAGGTCACTTGGATGAAGGATGGGCCTGGGAGGCTGAATCACTGAGGGTCAGTGGAATCCAGAACAAAGGTCACATCCACGTGCGACTTAGCACTAGCTGGAGAGCTCCCTTCCGGTTACCTTGTTATGCAAGCTTCAGGGTTAATTCAAACTCTCAGCCTCTGCTTCTATGCTTTTACATTTTAACTTATTTTATTCAAAAGGAAAAAGAGACAGAGAAAGAGAGAGAAATCTTTCATGTATGGCTTTACTCTCCAAAGGTCTACAACAGTTAGGGCTAAGCCATGCCCATGCCAGGAGCCCCAGACTCCATCGAGCAGGTCTCTCACATGGGTGGAGGAGCCCAGTTACCGGATTCATCATCCATCAGCTCCCACCCTGCACATTAGTAGGAACATAAGTCAGGAGTAGATGAGCTGGGACTCAAACCAAGCACTCTTATATGGAATGTGGATATCCCAAGTGGCACTGCCTCAAACATCCACCTAAGTGTCTGTATCTTTAACCTGATTTTACATAACCATGGTCATGGTGAACCATAGTCAAATGAGAGTGAATTTAGAAAACACTAAGAATTACTAAGATTCTGATCTTTCTTAATCTGTAAAAATTGCCTCTGGGTCCTTTCTCATAGACAGTCCCCAGATAATAAGTCCCTGGGACTTGGTTGGCATTGAGTAATGCTCTGAATGGTAGAGGTCAGGATGGGACAGGAACATATTCCTAGAAGAATGCCTTCCACAACTGGTAGCCCTGAGAGAGGGGCCCGAACATTGTGCTTTAAGAGCTCAACAATGCTTCTCTGAAGAGTCAGGCAATCCCAGAAGGATTAACTTGAGACAATACAGCAGATGCGGCTGCCCAGTAAGAAAGTGCCTGCAAAAGACACAGGACACAGAAAGTGGGTGTGACCATTGCAAGGTGGAATGCAGAGCAATCCAATAGGACTCTTGCCTCGGGGTTCTTATTTGGACAGAAAGGCTTTTGGTAGCTGTCCTCAGTGATTCCCACAGCAGTTTTCTTACCACCCCCACGCAGAGGGACAGGGATGATCTCCACACAAACAACCAAAGGCAAAATTCCATAGATGACCTGATTTGTAATAATGCTTTATTGGAACACAATCACAACTTTTTTTAAAAAAAGGATATTATCTCTGGCTACTTTCAGCCCCATAATAGCAAAGTTGAGTAATAGAAACACACATTGCAAGGACCTCAAAGTCTGAAATATTTTATTCCCTGCTCCCTTACAGAAAATATTTGCTGGATTCTGCATAGGTTAACACATACCTTAGATTCACTGCTGTGTAGAAATCTGGATATGGTCCAATCAAGACTTCCCTTTGACCCATCAAACTCTATTTTTCTTAGGAAATTTAAAAAGAGCCCTGTGTCCAGGTATGTCCAACAACAGTACTTCTGCTACTGTAAATTAAAGTTTTTTGCCTACATTATCTCACCTTAAAATTTACAATAATCCCAAAGAATAGATAAGAACAATCCAGTTTCAGATAGTAAAAACTAGTGCTCTGAGAAGGCAAATGACTTGTCACATGTTTTACACACTTGGTGAAGGGTAGACCTGAGAATTGAATATAGGTCTGAGGTATCAACTGCTTCTCTGTATTCACCAAATCATGGGGATAACTTTATGCTTCAAACACTCATTAAATATAAATATTGGGTTCTATGTAACGCGATGTCCTCACACCTTCTCATTCAACCCCCAAACAAACTCCCTTTGATGGGATTTCACATGCCTACTTCAAAGATTAAGTCTCCAGAACCTTGAAAAAGTGTGCCCTGTACTAACAGCTCTGACAATAGGGATTGGTGTTGAAGCTTCACACACTCTGGGCTGTCTGGGAGAAGGCAGCCCTCTCTCTCTCACTCCATAGCAGTTAATTCTGCTTTCCCTTGGTTTCTCATCAGTGCTGTTACCTCCACACTGAGCAAGTTCAGCCCATGGCACATCATGGCAGCTGGATTTGTCTTGCAGTGCGGCAGGTGGTAGAGAGACTCTGGGAGTCTAATTGGGAGATAGGAGTGACAGAATGGACCAAATCGTGGTTTGGCTGAAAAGACAAGCGAAGCATGGTTTCTCAGCTGTCAGCGTGCTCTGGCTCAGGAAAGGGATCAACAGTGGTGTTTCCAGCTCTTCAGCTTCCTGATATGCTGCAGCCACTGGGTCACAGAGAAGCACCGCTCCAAGCAACTGTACCATCAACTCGGCACATACTCTGTGCAGGCAGCGTCTTGTTCCCAAACTCTCTGAGTGCCAGGACAATGTGATTTTCCCTCAAATGACTCTGGTGTGAACCCATTATACTCCCATGACCACTTTAGGCCAGATGCACACTGATAATCTATGGTCTATGCAGAAACTTCATCACAGTAACACAATAAAATTGACTTTGTCCAAGAGTTCAGGACACCCAGTTCACCAGAGAGTCAACTGGAAAAACAAGGTACTGATATGAATTATTATTTATTGATTTGTTAGTATTCCATGCTTCCATTTACTATAGTTTTCCTGCAGTCTGAAACTCTCAGTTTTTTTTTTATGGCATTCTTATATTGTTTTCTCAATACTACCTTTGGAAGAAAGCAGTATCAAAATGAACGTGTTTCCTTGGTGACTAATGGGGCATTGTAAATTTGGGGTGGGGGAGGTTGCTAATAGGCTGGACCTGTTGAATATGAATACAAGTACAAATGGAATATTGTATTTGACAATAACTGGCACTCCCTCTGCTGAACTCTAGAGCTTTCTCTACAGTTCCCTATTGAACATCGACCCAGGTGATCTGGTTGTATTTTCAATCTAAAAGATTCACATGAAAGCTGTTCTCCTGCTGTGGGCCTTGGCATCCACCTCATCTCCAGAATGGTAACCCAGAAGTCACCTTGACATTCCCTTTTTTAACCCATATACCCAGTCCCAGACCCAATGCTCTGGGATGGATCCCCATCATCACTCCTGGACTGCGATAAGAGCCTCCCCGCATCCTCTCCAGCTTGCATTAAACTGTAGACTACTTGCCAAGCAAGAACAGAGATAGAAATGTCAATCAAGAAGATGAGTCAACAGATGGAGAAATAGTGCCAGTAAAGAGCTGAAAACAAAGATTGGCCCTTGAACTACTGATAAAAATTAAAATGGCTATTTGAAAACTTCCCACTGTATGGAGCATAAGATTTGGGAGATGTGAAAGTAGAAAACACTGTTCCTTTGGGCTGGAAAGGCTGCCAAGTATTAGCTGGCTATGCTGCAGCTCCCTTCAGTCACCGCTCATGTTTGCTATACAATAATCACTGGGACCTTGTCCCTAAACTCCAATCAAAGTAAACCCACACTAGAAAACAGGAACTTGGACTTAGCAGAGTCTAATTGTCTTTTTTTTTTTTTTCAAATGTCAACTATGAACTAAAAAGGCTATTTTCATTTGACATGTGTCTTACTCAGTGTTTTATGTCTAGGACAATAAGATAGGCTTTGTCATTGCAGCTCCAGAGAGAATTTTGAAGTTTGGTAAACAATCAACAGTGATGGTGGGGATGTTCCCCCATCCACTTGCCCCATGACCCTCCAGCAGCAGACACACAGTTGCTCATCTCCCCAGCCTGTGGCATTCGTTTGTCTCATAACACTGTTATGATTCTAACTGCAAGTTTGAAGGCAGAAGCAGAATTCTTTTCTGAAGTTATCCTCAGAATGTAGAATGTGACAGTTAAAAGAGGAATTGACAGTGCTGCCACAGTAGACACCATTTCAGAAATGCTGTGCAAAGTAGGAAAGAGACAGGAGGTGAGGCAGCTGACCATGCTTCTGGAGCAGATGGGGTTCTTGGCACCCTTTAGTTGCTTGTTGGTTGTGAGCATTGAAGGAGGTCTCAAATACAACTTGGATTTGTTTTTGCCACAGCTTCTAATCTACAGTAAAACTAATGTATAAGTAAATATCCGATAGACAACCAACTGCATGCTAGGGTACACACTCAGAAATTTTTTTAAACATTTTTATTTTTATTATTTTTTTATTGGAAAGGCAGATATACAGAGAGGAGAGACAGAGAGGAAGATCTTCCGTCCGATGATCCACTCCCCAAGTGAGCGCAACGGCCGATACTATGCCCATCTGAAGCCAGGAGCCTCTTCCAGGTCTCCCACGCGGGTGCAGGTTCCCAAAGCTTTGGGCCGTCCTCGACTGCTCTCCCGGGCCACAGGCAGGGAGCTGGAAGGGAAGCAGGGCTGCCGGGATAGAACCGGCGCCCATATGGGATCCCGGGAGTGCAAGGCGAGGACCTTAACCACTGCACCACCGCGCCGGGCCCCACACTCGGAAATTTATGCCCAATCTTTGGCCACTGCTTCCTCTACTTGAAATTCTTATTCTCTCAGTCAACAAACCATCTCCCCCCTATTCTAGACCTGGCAATCTATTCATTTTCCACATCTCAAGAGTCCTCTTCCTACCACGGTAGAGGTGGAAGTGACCCTAGTCTGCTTTGTTCTCCTATCTACTCCTTGCATAGAACTATTGAAATCACTTCAAACACTCAAGTCCTAGCTAGTGCATCAGTGACGTGAGGGGTTTGTGATTGCATCCCAAACACTTGGCACAGGAATTAGTGGGTTGTAAGACATGCATCAGTTAATTCTCTACCATATCCCAGGAAGCAGAGGATGCTATAATGTTTACATTTATTCCAGAGGGGAAAAAAACCTTTGAAAAAAATCTGTGAACTGCCTAACCTGGAGATTTCGATTTATTCTCTGAACAATAAGTAAGGTAGCTGTCTATGTGAGGTGTACACAGAGCCCAAAGTCCAGAAGATTGGTAGTACATGTGCTAATCAGAAAGAAAGAGGAGACAGTCCTGTTTAGTCAGGTGCTCAACAACAATCTGAATAGAGATGTGTCTTTTCCTGTGTCTAGGACATGCAGTAGAGAACCGTGATAAGGTCATTAGGAAAAGAAGCCTTCCTCTAAAATTGTCTCATCCAGCGTTTGGAGAGCAGCACTGTTATTTGGTTTGAACTTTCTTCTGATTCCAGAATAGCAGCAAATTAATTTTCACCAGAAATCCTGAGATTCATTTCAGAAACCAATTGAAATAAGTGACCTTTCCACATATGAGGATTGTTTTTACTTTGTAAGTGTAGATACTCAAGAGAAGGAACTGGGAAATGAAAGATATTTGTAGTTGACTTACCAGCTCTACAAATATCCTGAACAATGACTTCTAATGTAAAAACACTGAGAGCGGATTCCATTACAGATTTTCTCCTATTTAAGTTCTAAAAATTGTGTGGTGTTTCCTGCGATGCCTCTGTTGGGTTAGCTGAGGGTGAGAGAGGTGAAACTGATGGTCTGGCTAGAACTTGAGGTGAGCAGGAAAGACAGGGGAAGGCAATTCCTCCCTCCTAGGTCCCACCTATCCATGATTGCCTGTCTGTGATCACTTCCAATATCATTGATAATCTTCTAGAAGATGAGAGTAGAGGGCAGTTTCACCATCTCTATGAGCCTCATGGCTCTTCACACACAGTAGTTGCTCAGCTAAGAGCTGGAGAATTATTAATATTTTACCACTTGAGTAATGAAAATGTAGAGAGAACCATGAAAGCTCTCCTACTGTTCATACTCTGATCAAGTGCTTTCTGTGCCTTCCTAGGCATGCAGGCACTAATTAATCAATGTCATCCACTGAATGTGACAAATGCCAGCCCCACTCTGTATTATGAAATCCTGTGGTGCCAATAATATTTACACCAGCCCTAATGGCCACTGCACTCTATGGGCCATTTTAATTGAATATGTCTCCAGTGCCCCTACTTTCCTTTCTAGATGATTTCTACCCCCAAACGGAGCTACCAAATTCTTGAAGGCAATAAGATAGCTTAGCACTGTGTTGATTGCTGCTATATTTTCCCTCTGATAAAGCCAAACCAAACTGAGCCAAACAAACAAAACAGAAAATTATCATGGCCTTATTTCTTCTGCTAATTGGCACCCAACTCTGATCTCTTGGGAAGTGAGATTTCCAAGTTGTTACTGATTTCTATCTTCTCATTTTTCCCTAGACCAACCCAGCTGAACATTTTCCTCTACCATTCTTCCCAAACTGCTCATGTGCAGTTCATCAAAGACATCTGTATTGTTTTAAAAAAAAAAAAAAGGAAGGAAGGAAGGAAGGAAGGAAGGAAGGAAGGAAGAAAGGAAGGAAGGATGGAAGGAAGGGGGAGAGACATGGAAGGAAAGAATGGAGAGAGAGAGAGAAAGAGAGAGAGTAAGGAAGGAAGAGATAACATCTTAAGTCGCTTGCAGCAGTTGAATATAACACATTCTTTAAATGGCTCTAAGAACCCCACAACCCCCTACTTCACACATTTGCCCTTTCTCACTCTTCTGCTGCTTCTTCTTCCCCTCCCCAAAATTCTCACTGTTGGAGGATCCCATGGTCCTATTCTCTCCTCCATCTCCACTCATCAGTCTCATGACATCCAACTATCGTGTTTATACAAATGATTTCCAAATTTCTGAGTCAAAACTCCGACATCTCTCCAGAACAGTGTAAAGGAACTCAAACCCTCTGATTATCTCCAGCCCACTGTCATCCTCTATCAGCTTTGCTCCATTTCCAAACTATATACGGGAACAGGCCACTTACTACTTCTTCCACCTCTACCTTTGACATCTCTCCTCCCCTTATCCATCTCCCCACTCTGCCTTGCTCCCTCTCTCTTGTCACATACCAAAGAGAATGATTTTTCACAGATCTGTTGGATCATGCCATTCTTTTGGCTAAAATTCTCCAGCCTCTTCCATGTTTCTCAGGGAGAAAAAAATGCCAAAGATCTTACACTGATCTAGGATATCTTTCAGCAATTAACTTCTCACAGCCTCTATATGAAGTCCCCTGAGCAGCCACTGAACACCTGCATAATCACACTGGCCTCTGGCCATCCAAAGGGTACCCCCCATGACGAAGCCATTGCCTGTTGCAAACTCCTCTGCCTGGAGGGTCTCACTAGGAATCTCTCACAGAGAACTGAATCTTTGGCCTTACTGCAGCCTCTGCCCAAGAATTCCTTTCCCAAATGACTTGCTCCAACCACTAACTGAGCATCCCACACTGCCCTTCCAACTTGCTTTTCCCCAACTGTACTTGTTTACCATACAACAGATGAGTGTTGGCTTATTTATGATTTCTATCCCTTATTATCTGTTTCCCCCCTTAGAAGAGAATCTTCATCAGGGCCAAGATCTCTTGACTGTCTTGTTCACTGAGGCAATTGAAGGATCCTGCACACAGTAGGCACTCAATATAAGTCTCTGCAAAATGAAGTAACAAATCGTTAGTCAATCACTTAGAAGCATTAGACAGAATGAGGTCCCAGAGTGGGTCTTCGTAGACCAAGAGAGAAGGAGGATTAATCATTTATCCGCATGCCCCTCTCCTGGTGGTGGTGTAAATAGAGATTTAACCTGAGCATCCTTCAAAGCACAGAGCCTTCCCAGGAGGAAAGTGTTGACAATGTATGGGAGGACGGGAGTCACTAAGGACAAGACTTTGATTTGCAGGATTGTGGCTTATTGGAAGAGCATGTTGGGGTCCTTCCCTCATCCTGGGACTGGCCTCCTTTGTCCTTGCTCTTCCATCCACGCCTCCCAGGGACGTCCTGCAATCAATCCTGTTTCCCTGGGGGACAGAGGTGGGACTATGGCATTCAGCCGAGATCAGTGACAGCCCCAATCGGTGCTGAGATCAATGGCAGTGTTTGAAATCCAAATCTGCGGCATTCACACCATCCAGCGGCATTTTCCTCAGCCGAGTCGGGACTCCAGGAGCTAGAGCCTTTTTCCCCTCTAAATTGAAAGTGGCTTTTTTTCAGTCACAGTAGTGGGTTTCAGAACTGCAAACCAGAGAGGCGTTTTGATTCCACAAACAGCCCCCAGAGGAAAGCATTTCAAGCCCGACATTTTTCTTCTTTAGCCAAGGGACCCGGAGCATCATCTCAAAACTCCTTCCCCCAGGCCTTCCTGTCCCTTGCACATGCACACAAAGGAAAAACCCTGCCTTCCATTGAATTAACTTAAATGGGAAATAAAATCAGCTTCTCCGACCTATTTTTACTCCAACAGAATGAGGGGAGGGGGTGGATTGTATTGTAAGAGGAGTTCTGATGACCTTACCTGCTTAGTGCTACAAACACCAGAGGATCTTATTAGTTGAAAAATCTCTGTGGTGGTGTCTGTGTAGGCAGGAGCCCCACAGCCAGCATGTCTGGGTTTAGATAGAGCTGCCCAGTCTCCCAGTGGCCAATGGGGCAGTACAAGACACCTTGAAGCGCTTTACGCCAACATCACACAGAGTCCTGGGTGTCCATGCCGTCAGCATAGAGCCTGCTCCCCACAGACCCCTGAGCACTTTGGGGGACACTGAGTTATTATGAAGACCTGTTTATCTCTGTGCTCTTTTAAAGCCTCCACATTGACCAACAGCTGGAAAGAGAAACCTGTGTGGAGAAGAGTGGCTTTCTCCCAGAGTACCTTGGGCCTAAGAAATACTGATCAGAAGACATTGCCTCTCACCTTGCCCTTGCTGAACTTCTGTCCCTTTTTCCCGATGGGAACTAGGTCTTTTCATGAATAGTCTTTAGCTGTGGTGAATGTAGAATCTGGAAGTTAGAACTAGCAAGAGTAGTGGAGGTGAGTCAACCTCACTCCCATTTCATAGATAAACTCAGGTACCAAAACAAAAGGCTGTCATTTGTGACAATACAGATGGAACTGGGAACACTTGTTATTAAGTATAATCAGTGAGGCACAGAAAGACAACTATTGCATGGTTTTGCTTACCTGGGGAGTTAAAATTGCCAATGCCTAGAGACAGAAAATGTAATAGTGGTTGCTGGAGGCTGGGAAAGAGCGTAGAGAACGAAACAAGGGTATTTAGTGGGTAGAGGCATGTGGTCGGACAGGAGGAATAACTTCTGTTTTAGAGCTCAGTGAGATGACTGTAGCTGACAACAATTAATTGACTATTTCAAAATAGTAAGTAGAAAGGATTTTCTTATTTCTTGCAAAAAAAAAAAAAAACGACAAGCGTCAGGTGAGAAATAAACCAATTACCCTGATCTGATCATCGCGCCTTGTTTTTTTGGCTCCTGCCATCCACATGGGAATCTTGGTTGGAATTCTGGTCCTGTCTTGACCTGATCCAGACCATGCTGTTGCAGCCACCTGAGGAGTGAACCAGCAAATGGAAGATGCTTTTCTCTCTCTCTCTCTCTCTATTGTACTGCCTTTCAAATAAATAAATCTTTAGAAAAATATTCAAAAATGTAAAGATATAAAAGAATAAAAAAAAAGGTAGGACAATACTTGGAAAGAGCAACCAGAATCAGTAATTAGAAGGTGGCTTTGCCCAACACACACTCTAGTTTTCACTTCAGAGGCATGTCTATTTGGGAATCTTTGCTGGAGATAGACAGATACTTCAGAGAACATCTCTTGACTCCAGTTCCCAATCAATGTAGAACTGGAGCAGTTGACATGGCTCAAGTCACTTGGTTCCCACCACCTACATGAGAACCCCGGATTAGGTTCACAATTCCTAACTTCAGTCTCAACTCCATCTCAACTATTTTAGGCATGTGGGAAAGGAACCAGTTTAACAATTCTCTCTGCCTTTCTTTGTTCTTTCCGTGTGTGTGTGTGCATGCACTTAGGTGTTTAATGAATTAATTAAGTGTACTTTTGAAAAGGGCATTTCTTAAGGAATGTTTCATTGCACATAAATCCTGAGCAATGGTCTCCAAAACACAGATTCTAAATCAAGTAAGTTGCACACCATCTCCTTCTCATTCCATATCAATTGACCAGAGCCATAAGTCTTCACCTCATAGGCCAACAAAATCATCTGTGGTTTTTTTTTCAATGATGTAGTCTTTTTAAAATTAGTATCTCAAAGAGCTGGAGTGGCAAGACAAAAGTGAGCTTCTTGGAAACTAATTTCTTTTTATTTTTGTTTTTTGTGTGGTCATATCTGCATTTGATTCAGGAAAACCAGAAGAGCTTGCTAAAAATAGCCGAGTTCTTCAGACCACCTGCATGGCCCTGAAGACTTTGCTCTAGGTTGGCATCTCCAACAAAACCAACTTGAACTGATGCCTCCCTCCAGGGGTTCTGATGGCCATTGTCATATGTCCAGATAGCACATTTCTGCCTATTTCATTGGAAATATCAACTTTAGGTATAATCTCTAATGATGAGGATTTGGCTGACTCATGTTCCTTTCCTTCCAACCATCCTTTCCAAAATGAGCCTGTTGCTGTTCCCAGTTCCCCCAGCTTTGCATCAGGGGCATGGGCTTCTTCCTATCTTGTTTTCCAGAGGTACTATCTTCAGAATTCGTGGTCTGAGATATTAACACTGGAGAGAAGGCTACAGACATTGCTCTTGTCAGCAGGTTGACTCCAACAGTTGAAAAGCAGTAAACAATGTTTATACCATTATGCTCATGTCTGTTCTGTTCTCTGCAGAGCCAGGCACACTGTGTTCTGCTGCATATGCACTGGGTAAAACAGGGGACCATGTCAGGACACAGAAGTTGTATTGGCTTACAGATGCTATTTTTCCTAGTGCATGAGTATTTGAAACAATGAAGTTCACAGTTTCTCACAATTAGGGAGAAATCCTTAACATAGGAAGACCTTAAAAAAACAAAAATGCTGTAGTGATGCCTTTCATCTGTTTAAGAAGGTTTAGTAGCTTCAATAGTAAGTGATGGAGGGAATTGGAAAGTACAGATTTGTTTGCTGATGCCAAGTCCTTGCCCTGGTGCCTTTCACTTTTCAGAAGACATTGCATATTTCAAGATGGCTTAAAGACTAGATTTTAAATCTTTTTGCCGCACATGTACACAAGTGATGTCTTGGATGAGCAATATGTTCAATGATTTGATTTAAACCTTTACAAAGTAGACATCTATCAGAACATGTTGTACTCTGAAAAGCACATGCAAGTATTGTATACCAATTCAAAATATGATTCCTGTGTTTAATATGCCTTAAAAGTATAATGCACATAATGCATATTTTAGACACGAATATTATATATGTGTGTGCATATATATATATATACATGTCATAGAAATGTGTGCATGTGTCTGTGTTTGTGTCACTGAAGAGACTCCCCAAACACTACATTCTAACACGATGGCCTGGCCTCTTCATGGTGAATGTCTTCACAGACAAACATATCGAAGAAGGCAACAGAACCCTACATCCAAAGAAAACCTATGACTTTAGGAGCTGCAAATGCCAACAAAGAATTAGCTGTGCTAGCTGACATTTTTCTTAGGATTAGTATTTTTTTCAGTTTAAAAATTCCATCAGTTTCAAGTTGCTGGTCAGGCCATATTTTCCCCATATGCAATGTTACTTTTGCAGAGCACTTTTGTGAATGATGAAATACTTCAGAGATGCAGGTCTGATATCATGGTCTGAATGTGTTGAGGTTGGAAATCTGTCCCAGTGATTCTCAAAGGGAAATCTTCTTAGAAACGATTGTGAAATCATTTTTCCTTTCTATATTTCACTGCCGTAATTTTCTCAAGTGTCCTCTAGCTCTCCGTCATTATCATCTCTAGTCCATTAGCTACCTCTATTTCTAGAAACTTATCCCTGGCTTCCTCATTTGCTCCAGCCTAGACTAGTTGTTTTCTAAGTCTGTTTGTAGCTGCCATCCAGAGGCACTCACACATTTTTTCTTAGATTCCACATTTTCCCCGTCTTTAGTTTACTGACTTTTATTTACAGAGTTTATTCTTTTATATTTATCAGCTATGAAAGAGCATAAAGACAATACTTTTGAATCCTTGCATATCTAAAAGCACTCTATTTCCAGCACTTCACTGAAGAATGGGCTGAATGTAAGAAATCTAGGTTCAAAATATTTAGCCTTTGAGGTTTTAAAAACAAACACAGCATTTAAAAAGAAAAAGGTTTATATTTTATTTCTTTGAAAGGAAAAGGGATGCAGAGACAAGGAGAAGGAAAGCTTCCATCTCCTGGTCTACTCCCCAAACCGCTGCAGGGCCAAGGTTGGGCTGAGCCTAGAACTCCATTCAGGTCTCCCACGTGGGTGGCAGGGATCCAAGTGCTTAGGACGTTCTCCTGCTTTCATGCACATTAGCAGAGAGCTGGATCCAAAGTGGAAGACCTGAACTAGCATTCAGACACAGGATGCCAGCATGGCAGGCCAGGGCTTAACCCACTGTTGCATATCACTAGCCCTTTAGCCTCCAAATTCATAAGGCATTGTTCCACTGTATTCTAGTATTCAAGTTTCCTGAAGTGTTATATCAATGATTATTTCTGATTTTCTTTAATTAAATTATTTATTTATTTGTTTATTGCTGTCAGGTTTCCTTTCCCATAACCTTAGGGCTCTCAGGTTTCTTGCATCTTCTCACTCATTAGGTCCAATTTGGGTACTTTTTCATTTGCAGAATATGTACATTTTCCTTATATTACTTCTTTCATAAGTTCTGTTTTATTGTCACTATTCTCTATCTCATCACCTCTAATTAATCAGATGATTAAGATTCTTGAATTGCAATCTGATATTTACTATATTTTCTCTTATTTATTAAAAAATCCCTCCTGTGACATTTCTTCAGTTTTATCTACTGAACTTTCTAAAAGAGGAGTCTATGTTAATTTTTACTAATGATTCTTCTTTTTTCTAAAATTGATTTCTTTGATAGAAAGACAGCCCTTTCAACTGCTTATCCACTTGGACCACTTTGCACAGGTCAAGGGAGGGCCAAGCCAAAGCTGGAAGCCATGACTACAACCCAGGTATCCCCTGTGGACAGGAGCCCAGTTACTTGAGTCATCATCACTGCTTTCCAAGGCCCACATTAGAAGGAAGCTGGAAGTCAAAACAAAGCCAGAATTTGAGCTCAAGCACTCTGATATGAGACACGGTAGGACTATGGCTTTGATAAGAAGAGAACAGACCCGAGTTGCAATGGCCTGTCTCTCCACAAAGCTGAGTTCTTAAGATTTTCAAGAAGACTCTGACTGGTTATAACCACTGATCTTGAACTTCTCATTGTTCAGAACAATGAGCAGAATAACACTCTCTTCATCAGTAATTGCTCAGTCTGTGATTTTTCAGTTAGAGTAGCAGAAAGTAGATTAAGACCCCTTATTAATAGGCTCATGAGACCCCGACCACAGGTACCAGTTACAGTAGCTCGGACCTACAAAAATGGAGACCATGATCCTGTTTCAAGCTAGACATTTGTGTCTATTTGTTGTGCAGCAGCAGAAATCTAATGCCAAATGTTTTCAAACATTTTGATGTGCCCTTGCAGTTTTATCTTCTGCAGGAAAGAGTTAATATCCCTGCTGTGTGACATGCCTGCTCCTGGAACCCCTTTTAGAGACTGGGACATTAAGGCCAGCTCCCAGCTCTGATTCTGAGCACTCTGAGCCATCTCCTCCATAAACTATGCTTAATGCTCCATCAAGAAATTGCACGGAATCTGTGATTTTCTTTTCACAGATGAAGATTCTCAAAATATGAGAATCAAGGTGTTTTAAAAACAGGTCACTCTTGCCTACAGTCACCCTCTTTGCACAAAACTGGCTTTTATTCTAATGTTACATTCACTTTTAACAAATAATAAAGTCAAGAATTAAAAATTACCCCACCAAATGATTGTCTTCCTTTCTGTTTCCTTCCCTTCCCATCCACGTTTCCTCTTTCCCTTTCCTCCCCCAGGCACCCCCCTTCATTTGCACTCATTTCTCTTTTTCAGATAAGATGGTAAAAGGATTAGAACAGACAGCATTGTACCAAATTGGTCTAATGGAAATGAGGGCCCCACTACTAGAAATGTAGGTAGAACATAAAATAGGATAATTGACAGTTTTCACATTGCAGGCCAACCTTAGAGTTTCTTTGTTTGACTGGCCTGATCCCCATCTCAGTGTGATTAGCTGTTTTTTTTAGAATTTAGTAAGAGAAGCAGAGCCAATAAAGCACATCAGTGTGCCTTGCCCACCTGTGGCAATAGCAGCATGTGGGAGCTGTCCAGGCCTCTTCCTTTCACCTTGCCACCAGGCAGCTTAGACTGAGCCACTCGTGGCAGTTGACTTGTCCCAGAGCAGGTTGTATCATCAGCAGTTACCCGAGGTAGTCTGAGCTTAGAAGCACTCTGCATGGATAGTGGGGCAGTTGATGCCACAGGCAGGGGGAATGAAATAACTTCATAACCATGACCTGTGTGCTGCCAATGCCAAGGTGCAAGGACAAAATAGCTCCAGAGCTCAAATATTAAGTGCTGACTTCAGAAAATGGGAGACTTGTGTATGCCCCATTAATTGAAAAAATTAATTTGATGTGCTTCAATCAGTGAATTTGGCTGCCAATATTTTGAGCCTTTTTCTGCATAAATCCTAGAATTTGGTCTTTTAGCATGATCGCATACGACATGTCACTGCTGTGCAGCACCAGTAGGGGAGAATTCAAGCATGTATAGAGTGAAAAACTTCATCAAGCAACCTACTTTGGCTTCACTATCTCATAGAATGCATTCCAAGCCTTTATTTATTTATTTATTTATTTATTTATTTATTTATTTATTTATTTATTTATTTTTTCGGAAGAGGAGTGTACTATGTAAGTAAAAGCTAGGCTAGAACATGGAACGTCTTGTAAATATAATCCACCGGTAGGCACTCTCATGAAGACATTTAATCACTTGGACACACAACTGGCTTGAATGGAGATCAAGTCTACCTGACAACTAACAAGGCCATTTCACATGGAATGCACCCAGATGATGAGAAAAGAACAGCCCTAAAGCCTCACTGAGCAGAGCAGCAGGCTGAGGTCATCTGACCAGCTCCTTCTTCCATCTTGTCTCCTTGCCAGTGGTGCATACAGCTACTTTCACAAGAGAGCTGTGCTCTTCTTTTCCATTAGGAAGATGGGTTTCTTCAAAGCGGTTTGCTATTTTAAGGCCTCGAGCATTTTCCAGCACTTGCACAGGGTTGTTGTGAGCCTTGACTTATTTACAGAGAGATGTGGAAATCAGATAAGGCTACTTAATAATCCACGGAGTCCTGCTAAACACAATTTCTCTCCACATGCTCAGTGAAGGCCAAGAGCAAGCATCTCAACCAGAGCCTTCGATGCTGCTAAGTTATTATTGTAGAGAAGGCTATTTGAATTTTCAATTATGCACAATGGCTTCAACGGGTGGATCTTAATATTAGTCAGTGATTAAATGTTTTTTCCAAAGGCTAAAATTTAAGGGAAAGCCCACAAAACAGGATTTAGCAGAAAAAAATCAAATTCCCATCTATATTATTCTATTCCCTTAAGTTAATACAAACATAATGGAATTGATGATGGAGTGTTCTTAAAAATAAATAAAAAAAAATATATGGGGCCGAGGCAGTGGCATATCAGATCAATCCTCTGCCTACAAGAGTTGGTGTTCCTTAGGGCCAGCTCATGTCCTGGCTGCTCCATTTCATCCATTTCAGATCCAGCTCTCTGATGATGGTCCGTTTCCTGTCTGGTTCCAAGCTTTCCTTGTTGTTCTCTGTCTATTCCAATGTGTGTGTGTGTGTTTTGGTGTGGGGGGCTCCGGAGCGACTCTGATGGTCATTGCAAGATAGGGTTGGGATCCAAAGTTGAAAGTAAGTGAGGACCAGAGAAAGTTCCTCTCCCTAGTCCTGAAGGAAGCTTACTGTTCCGATGACCTTGGATCCTGCAAGGAAGGGTTTGGGCTTCTTCCATCCCATGTGATAGATCCAAAGGGGGGTTGATGACTTCAGAGTTCTTGGCCTCCGAAGGCATTCCAGTTAGGAGTGGGAAATCTAATATCCATTTCTCCCAAACAGGTGATGAAGACTTGTAGACAACTATGAACTGAAAGAGTTCTCTAAGACTGAGTGTGAAACAATCTCGTAACTGGTCCTGGGTGCAATGGGTCCTGCTATAAAGGAGAGGCTCAACAGGCTGGGCTTAAAGAATTCATCACCTGGAAGCTGCAGCCTGGACTCATCTGCCCATGTCTGTGTGGCTCAGAGGATTCTGCGAATCTACCAAGATTTCAGAGACAAACAGATTTCCAGGAAGTCCTCTCTCCTCCCAGTCCTTTGACACAACAAAGCCTTGGCAAATCACAGAATCCTGATGAATTCAAGCTCAAGGAAGCTATTTTTGCATCAGGACACAGAGAACAATGGTGCCATTGGAAGCCTAGGTTTAGTTCTTGATCTCCTCTCGTTATTCCAGTCCTAAGCGGAAGGTGTGATAGGAGGAGAGCAGATGGCGTGCTGAACCCAGGAGGCCAAAGTAGCCTGCTCAAGTTAAAGACACTGGTTAGATGTTGCAAGAGGGAAATATTGTACAATTTCAAGCCATCAAATGTAAGAACCTCTGCTACTGAAATGTCTTTTGGCTTCTCTGGCAATCCACTGCCTTTAAAATTTTACCTCTCACTAAGCACTGGCAGCACGATTCTTCTCCTCCAAGCTTACACTGACCTTTGCTCTCTACCTAAAAATGTTTTTATTTTTGTGAGAACAAGAGGGAAGAAGACAGAGCAAATGCTGTCATCCCTTACTCTACTCCCCAAGTGCTGCAGTGGTGGGGACTAGGAAATCCAATGCAGGTCTCCTACTCAGGTGGCAGGAACCCAACCACCTGAGCCACCACTGTTGTTCCCCTCAGTGTGCTGTGCACCGGCAAGACTCTGCACTGAGGAGCTGGAGTTGGCTATTGAACATAGGCATTCCAATATGGAACAAAGACATCTTCAGAGGTGTCTTAACCAGTAGACTAAATGCCTACCACATGTCCTCTGTTTTCAAATGTGCTCACTTTCCTGGGAACTATGGCTCAATAGGCTCTATAGATAAAATCTTCCGGCATTCTAAGGATCAAGAAACCCAAATTCTAGTTCTTCCTGGGCAAATATAAGTCAGTCCTATGACACCACTGTGCACTGTACCTTTTGGATCCAAAGAGGCAACAGGATTGCCACAGAGAACTAACAGGGCAGAGATGTACACATCTAGATTCAATTGTCATCTCTCCTCCTCCCTTCCACCCATTTCTTCCAAGTCTCTGTCCCTTCCTTCCTCCCAGAGAGGTGGGACTGGCCTTGCCCACAAATGCTGACTTCAGTTCTTACATCACTTTGCCTTTTAGAGTACTGTGCCCTGGGTACTCTTCTGCCCGCACGTGGATGAATAAACGGAGGCACAGAAAGCTGAAGATGTCATGGCTCATGGGACTGGCATGCAAGTGCAATGAATTACTGTGACATGTAAATCTTTTAGATTAGCACCCAGCACAGTTTGTGATTACTCTTATTTGTGTCATCATCAGCTCATTGAGGCAAATACTTCTCCTACCTCGAGCTGTGTTTGACGCAATACACCGTGACTACTTACATATAACTATCCTCTAGTATTGGTTGCTGGGATTGGGTGAATACCAAGACTTCCAAAATACTTGGAGTCTTCAAAGAATTTCTGTGCAGATCCATGATCTCTGCTAAAGACTTTCTTTCCAGAGATTTTTCTCCCCCTGTCCCCTGCGGCTAACTCCTCCCTGCACAAGGCTTATCAGCTTTCCTCTCAGGCTCTCCACTTCCTCCATTATCTCTTCAGGTGTCCACAATGGCTTCCACTCTGCATACAGACACAGCGTCCTGGCTCCTTTTCCCCTGTGACTTTCTTCCTTTTGTCTCCCTTCTCTTGAGCCCGATACACGTGTTGCCTGAAGGTCAGGCATCACTCTTAGATAGGCATATTATCACTTGCACTTGGAAAACAATTACCGCTCTCTTCTCTATTCCTTCCTTCAGGACTAACTCTCCCTTTCTCCCTGCAAAGTTTTTGTTTGTTTGTTTTGTTTTGTTTTTTGCTGAAAATCACTAGCTGTTTCTTTTCACCTTTCTTGTCCTAAATAGCAACTTCATGCTAGTTTTTTATGGGATGCTTGAAAGTGAGGGATAGAATGGGTGCCTTTTCTTTTCTTTCATGTCTTTCCTCTGTGAAATGCACGTGCATTTCGGCCTGTCCCCTTCTCTGGTTGTGTGAACCCACCCCAACCGTGGGTAATTACTTTAATGTTGGCAATATCTCCCTGTCAATAAATCACTCTTGTGGCTTTTCAGCTCCCAGTTCTTCACAGACCTGGAGTTTCAATCCGGTTGAAAATGTCTATTACTTACCTGAAACTTCTAGGGAATTCTTCCATCATCTTGCTTGACTTGCTTCTCACTGCTTATGCCCTTACACCTGCAAACGGGAATCCAAGTAGTCTAAACTGGGATTTTTGTTTTAAAGGAATTGATTGGTTTTATTTAAAAAGCAGGTAGACATCCTCCATTCATCTGTTCATGCTCCAAATGTCTATAACGACCAGAGCTGGGATGGGCTAAAGCTGGTAGCCAAGCATCTAACCTGGTTCTCCCAAAATGAGTCCCCAAGATGCTGTTCAAAATACCTGTCCTTGGAACTGATGTTTAACACTTTGTTCCCCTTACTCCTTCAACGTGTACATTCGTGACTTCCTTCTCATGTTCTCAACTCAGAAAACATTTTCAACCACAGATCAAAAATCAACAATATGTTCAATGCATACATACATATTGAACATATACAGAATTATTTTCTTGTCATTCTTCTAAACATTATAGTATACCAAATATTTCTATTTATGTATTTATATATCACTTGACTTAAACCAGGTATTGCTCTATAAATGATCTGAAGTATACAGGAGGATGTATGTAAGTTACATGAAAATACAATGCCATTTAAACATTTATTTTCATTTTATTTGAAAGAGTGAGAAACATGAAAAAGAGATCTTGCATCTATTGATAAATTCCCCTAAATGCCTGCAACAGTGAGGGCATGACCCAACTGAAGGCGAGAGCCTGAAATGTGAATGCTGTGACAATAGGCATTAGGTGTGCCTTAGCAGAAAGTTGGGTCAGGAGAGGAGTAAGTGAGATTTCAACCAGACTCTTAATAAGGAATGTGGGCACTCCAAATGGCAACTTAACTGCTGAAACAAAACAAAACAAAACCCTACCTCTAGAATGAATTTGAGCATCTTTGGACTTTTGTATCTGTGGGGTTCTGTGTCCAATTCCCAGTGGATACCAAGGGCCAGTTGGATTTGCCTAAAAAAACCATACAGATTTGTGAGCATATGTGAGATTCAAAGAGTCAACCATAGCCACAGTTGATGCTCAGTTGTGCAAATACAAATTCTAAGGATGTGCCTTCTCGGTCCTGTTGCTGCCAGGTAGGACCACCTAACAGGGTCTGGTTCATGAGCTGTGGGTGGAAGCAATGTGTTTCCAACATTAAGCCAACGCATAGGAAAGCCAGACAGTTCTCCAGCTGTCCTTCACCTGTCTGTTAACCAGGCTTGGGTTAAAATGGTGGAAACTTAAGTTCAAAGAAATATGGTTTGCTCTGGGTCGCTGCTGAGATCAGGGAACAACTTGTGGTAAGCCGTAGAGAACATTTGTAATGTAGCATAACCTAGTGGTTCTAACATTCTGTGCTATTGACTAAGGTGTGTCTGATAGGTTAATTTGCATATGTTCTCAGAAACTACATTAATTTTAATATTGTTCCATGTAAGACAAGAATAGAATATTACTTACCAAGGCACACAATAATGCATATCCAAATCACAGTCTAGATAGGTAAACAAAAAAATGGATAAATACAGACATAGACAAACCAACACATCATGGATAGGAAACATGATAAAAAAACACTTTAGCATTCCTAAGTGGCTAGGCTATTGATGTTTTAATTAATTGAACAGAAGGATAAAAGGAGAGCCTTTTGCACAAATGAGATGTACACAGATTTCAGAATTAGACAGAAGTTTAGTTTCTTAAAGATGGCAACACAATCAGGAGAGAGAAATCCTGCTCTTAAGTAACTTAGCATCGGGGCCAGAGGCAGGTATCTCCTCGTTATGGCAGTCAGTGCCACCTGACTTTGGAAAATCATGTGGAGATTTCACCCAACCATAAAGACACTGCCGGGGATGTCCACATCCCATATTAGAATCCCTGGGTATAAGTCCCAGAGTAGCTTCTAGGTTCCACTCCTAATGCAGCTTCCTGCTAATATGCACCCTGGGAGGCAGTAGGTGATAGATCAAGTACATGGATCATTCCCACCCACATGAGAGTTCCAGAAAAGGTTCGGGGCTCCTGGTTTCAGCCTGGCCAAGCCCAGGCAGTTGTGGGCACAGGGAGAGTGAATCAGAGGCTGGAAGATGAATATCTTTCTCTCCCACTTCCTGTTTTTCCACACCCTCATTCCAACCCCTCATTCTACCCAATGTTGAGTTGTAATCATCACACTTAGCATAAACTGACTTTAGACAAAGGATTGGAAGGCTCTCGATTGTTGTAGTGGGAACAGTGCCTATGGCAGAAAAGTAAGACACTGACCAAGAGTTCCTGAAGAGAACCCCAATGCCTTTTATTGGGTTAATTTTATTTCACCATCATACAATACCACAGACCAGGTAATTGATAATGAACAGAAATGTACTGAGCTCACAGTTCCAGGGAAGGTGAACTCCAAGGTCTAGGTGCATCTTCTGGGGTCAGAAGCTCAGAGAGTGAGATAAAAAAAGATGCTGCATTTGTAATCTCAATCCCTGCCTAAGCCTTTTGTTAGGCTCTACCCTCATGACATGCTATGGTTTGACTGTGCTTTCATCTGGTCCCCAAAGATTCATAAGGAAACATGATCCCCATGGGGGCAATGCAAGAGGTGCAAAGCCATTACGAAGTGGGGCCCATTGAGCAGTGACTGAAGAAAGGGCTTCAAATAGCTTTCATGGAGCCTTGAGGAGTCCCCAGGAGCAAGGAGCATTCTCTTGTTACAAGAGAATGAGCCTGGTCACCACCCATCTTTGGTTTTTCTGTCTCACTGTATAATCCTTCTTGCAAATGTTTTCATTATGACTCTGTATATCATGAGGCCTTCACCAGAGCCAGACACATTGGGGCTATGAGATACTGAGGTTTTGGCCATCAAAACTGAGATAATTAAACCTTTTTTGTTGGAAATACAGAACAGATTACAGAGAAGAGAGACAAAGAAAATGATTTTCCATCCACTGATTCACTCCCCAAATCGCTGCAGTGGCTGGAGCTGATTTCATCCAAGCTAGGAATCAAGAGTTTCTTCTGGGTCTCCAACATGGGTGCAGAGTCCCAAGGCTTTGGGCCATCCTGCTTTGCTTTCCCAGGCCATATTCATGGAGCTGAATGGTAACTGAAGCAGCTGGGACATGATGCTGGCATCCTGGCACTTGTAAGGTGAAAATTTGGCCAATGAGCTATCATGCCAGGCCCTAGCTAAACCTTTTCTGTATACATTACTTATCCTCAGGTAGTTCGTTATGATTATAAAGAATGAAATAATATATGACCTAGACACTGACCATCAGTTCAACATGCTGCATACATTAGGGATTAAGTTTTCAGTGTTTGTTGAGTGGCCTTGGAGATGCCAGGATGTTGCAGGTGCTAAGATTGCACCTGCAACAAGTGCATTCAGGAATACTTCAATGTAATTAGAACAGCCAGTTAACAAGTCCTGGAAACTGTTATCAAATATTTCATATCACTGTCAAAGAATCTGATGCTGGGTTTGTGCTCCCCTCACTGTGGACAGACTGCAGTAGTTCATGCCTTGGATTGAAATAATGAGTTACAATTGTTGGGAAACTTTATGTTAAAAAAGTTTACATGTTTTAATGCTGGCAGCCACTTATGGAAACAAGATTTATTACTCCTTTGCTAAGGTGTAAAACTGGCAGCTTTAATTGAGGACCAAAATGTTAGAAAGTCGGACACTAACTTTCCTTTTCTATTGTTATTATTATTTTTTTCATAATACAGTTTTGTAGGTATAGGGATTCTTCCTTCTCCTTTTGTTCCCTCCCCATCCCTCTCTCTGCCCCAGTTCCCACTCTAAGAGTGGCCTGCCCTTCCCTGGACCGCTTAGCACAGTGCAGAGATGCTAGGACTCAGATCCATCAGATGAATTTCGGGAAGCCGCACAAAGTGTCTGAGCCTTGATTTCCTTCTCTGAATAATGTGACCACTGGGAGGATGAATAAAATCAGAAAAGGACAACACCTGGCATACAATCAGCTGTCAGTCAGCATAAGCACTTGGTAAGAATCCTGGGGTTTGCAGCTAGGAGATGACTATGTTCCATCCCCCAGGCCACAGGTGGAAGGATGCTTTGCACTGTCCACACCACTGGTCCTCACTTGATGTGAGCCTTACTCACAGAGCTCCTTGCAGCTTCAGCTTGCACTGATGAAACAAGTGACGTGGGTCCGGAGGGGAAGGTCATACGTGTGACTGTAGTCAAAGCAGAGTCTCATAGGTCCCCTGATGCCTGCTGCTGTTCCTCCACAGGTGATTTTCACTTAGTCCTGCCTGGAGCCAAGGGATGGCTTAAGAGGATTTTCTTTGTCCCTGATTCTGCTTTAATTTCCTCAAAGGCCTTTATGATTATTCATACATATTATTCATTAATATTGCCGTATATTTTTCCTCTTGGCTCCATTCACTGTCTCACTGCACACCAAAAGCTAGACTCCACAGAAATTTAGGTTTGTGTGTATGTGTTTACTGCTGTGTCTCCAGCATCCGGATAACATAGACACTTAAAACCGAGTCAAATTTAATTGAGCAAATTCAGGTCTTGTACAAAGATTTGGGGCTTAATTGCATTCCCCCCAAATCATAAGCTGCATCCAAGTTCCTCAGAGCATGACTACATTTGGAGACAGTGTCTAAAGAGGTATAGAATGAGACTTCATTTGACAAGGTTAGGTATGTTGGAAATCACCCTTGGATATCCTTCTGCCTACCCCATATGGGAGACCATAGGCACATGGCACACTGTGCCCTTGGCTAATAGACTCCAACATGGCCTGTTCACTGAAGATGCAACAAGAGTGATGGGCTGCACCCCAGTCTCTCTTTCCTACTCTATTAAGACTTCCTTTATAAACAACTCTACGAAGTGAAATGTTACATTCATCCTGTTTTTCATGAGGTAAGGAGTTGACCCCGAGATACAATTTCCTGTGCTTACTGTGCTTCCTGACTTTTAACTTCATTGGAAGGTCCAGAGAGATAGACATATCTGTTAGCCAGTCATAATGTTGTTGACTGGAAGTACTGTCAGGGCTGCCCTTCTGCCTGCCCAATTCTCCTATATAAGCTTGTGACTTCTCTCAAATAAACGGACATTCTTCACCACCAGTTCATCTCCAGTGTTTCTCTTGCAGTGTTTCAGAGCACTGTTACCTCATCCCTTGGTGGTCTCGGGGCTTGTTGGACAAAAGACCCCCGAGACAGGTACCCTTATAAAACCAGAAGACAAAAAGAAGTCAGTCATGCACAAACCAAAGAAAAAGGGCTAAAAAAAATCCTACTGAGTCCAGCACAATGGCTCAGCTGCTAATCCTCACCTGGCAAGTGCCAGGGTCCCACATGGACACCAGTTCATCTTCTGACTGCTCCACTTCCAGTCCAGCTCCCAGATTATGGCCTAGTAAAGCAGAGGAGGATGGCCCAAAGCCTTGCTATGCTGCACCCAAATAGGAGACTTCAAAGAATCTCCTGGCTCTTGGCTTTAGATCAGCTCAACTCCAGCCATTGCAGCTATTTGGGGAATGAACCAGTGGATGGAAGATCTTTATCCCTGTTTTTCCTTCTATCCTGAAATGTGATCTGTCTTTCCAATAAAAATAAATAAATCTTAAAAAGAAAGAAAGAAAAGAAATGACCCTACTGACACTGTAATCTGTATTTCCATCCTTTAGAACTGTGAACAAACATGTTTCCATTGTTCACTCCATGCATCCTGCGTCCTCTGCTAGAAAAGCCCTGGTAAGCTCATACAGCCATGAGCAAGTTCTTTGCTACTGAACTGAGGTCTGAATTTCATTAGCTTAAAGCACTAGCTCTGAGTTGTCTGCCCTCTGGAAACAGAGTACTTTCCACCAACACACACTCAAACAGCTTAGCAAATCCTTACAGGGCTCAAGAACTGTGGAGAGTTTTTAAAGGACACAGTTTTCCCCCTTCCTTACTGGAAATAGCCAAGAGTGCAGAAGTATCACATGGCTTGACTTCTGAAGGTCTACTGCCAGCAAGTAGGACAGACACATCCCACTGCCTTACTGCTGCTGTTTTGGGTCCCCATGTGGGCTTGGTTCCCTAGGAAAACCTACGGTCTAGTAAGAGTAACAAAATTTACAAACTTGAAATCAACAGAAACACAAACACACTGAAGGCAAGAAATAACTCCCATGCTGAACTGTAGGTCAAGAGATAGTGCAGTAGTCGAGGGAAGAGAGAAGACTCTAGGGGCTGCAGTGAAAGGGAAAAGTGATCCAGTCAGCCCAGTCTCCTGGCATTATAACGTTGGACTTGAACATTATATTGCGGCAAGCCATTCTGAAACTCAGAGTAGAGTGAGATGCAGGGTGAAACATGCCAATCTTCCCAAACAGGAGAAACCAATGTCTCCAGGAGGTTTGAAACAGAGATTGGGATTGTCATGCCTTGGTGAAAAGATCTGAAATGTAGCAAGACCAGTCAGCCATGTCCATGCCAGATTCCCTGAGGAAGTGGAAAGGCTTTCTTGCCTTTAGGCCTTCTATGCAAGCCTTCATGTAGTTTCCTGGTGAGCATTAGGGCAGACCATATAGAACCAGCTCTTTCTGCTCAGGTTACATGCAAACCCCAGTCTCCCAGACAAGCACTATATTTGGTCCTGACTCTTAAGATGACAATATGCACAGAAAAGTCAAAAGAGAGGAAACGGGCATAGTAAAGAATCTTCTCTCATTAGAGAGTGAAGTCATGGGCCAGAGACAATGGGAATGAACTCTTAGAAATAACCCTGGATTCATAGATTTAGAAGCTTTACTGATATTAAATTTGGACCTCTTTCAGCCTTATCAGAACCCTGGTTGAAGTGCGGTGGAAGGAGAGGGAACAGGCAGACACTGAGATGCCCTGGCAGATGGCAATGTGGATGAGGCTGGACTTGGGGTAGATGAGTCATTTGAGAGATGAGATGAAAAGGAAAAGGAGGCACAGGAGACCAAGTTGGGTTTTAATGTCTGCCTCCCAAAGCTGTGACCATGCTTCCCCTCCATTCCTCTGCTTCCTGCTTATGCACAGATCCAGCAGAGCAGGAAGGAACTGAGATAGAGTTTGCTTTTTCAGTCCATGTATAATCATCATCCCTATTCTTGTTTGCCCTGCTACCATGGGTAAAATGCCATTGCCACTTTTGCTGCTTGCTCAAAAGCATCCTAGAATTTCTCTCCTGAAACCCAAGTGTTAACTTAATTCATTGATGTCAATGCTTTGGAGCTGTACTGGAGGTTCATGTTCTTTGACGGGAAATATTCTTTCTTAGTGGTGGCAACAGAGGAGCAGAGAAGTCAGGTCACCTGCATAGCATTAGTCAGCAATGTCACACGGCATTAATTCACACAACTTACATTCAAGTAGTGGTTTCCGAAGTTTTCTTTCGTAAAAGGGTTCTGATATAAGGAGGTGCAACTATAGACATAAAAAAAGGCATAAAAGACTTCTGCCATTTCAGGTTAAGCCTTTCTATGTGTCAGGGAAGTGATTTAAATGTGTTTCTCAAAGTGTCTTATATATTGGAAAATAAAACTCCTATGCAATGGTTCTGGAGGGTAGGCCCTTTAAGAGTTGATTAGGTCATGTAACTCTATCCCTCCCCAAATTCTCTCTTGCTCTTTTGTTTTCCACAATGATGTGATACAGCAAGAAAGCCCTTATAAGATGTCACTCCCCCATTTTGGACTCCCCAGCTTCCAGAAATGTAATAAATAAATTTCTGTCCTTTATAAATTATCTAGTCTCAGGTATTTTGTTTTAGCAGCACAAAACCCAAGAGCGTTACGGTAACTATGAACCCATCTCTGAATTCTGTGTACCTGTAACAAGTTCTCTGACACTTTTGTACTTTATTGCTGTGCTAGACAGCTGAAAACATGAATTTATTTGAGTTACTTTCTTCTTTCTTGCTGTAATCAAGTTGTAAGATAGGTGCTAGCATTCCAATCAAGAACCTTTGGAATTTTTTTTTTCCTTTTACACTCTCTAAGCCAATTTTCCCAACGTCAAGAAAAATTTGTGATGAGCTGGCTCCAGACTGTTCTCTGTTGAATGCTTCAATTCTCATGATAGATGGCGTCTCTAGTTCCTAAACACTCCCCACTTGGCTTAATTGACTGGCTTTGGCCGGGTTCCTAGAATCAGCTCCTTGGTGGCCTGTGGCCATGTAGATCATACATTTACAATGGAAGGAGGAGATAATTTCATGTGACTTTAACCAACACATTCTCCTTACTGCCCACATCGCACCAGCCTGAGCAACATATTAAGAAATCAGAACTCCCACCATCTTCATTCTCTATGTACTATGGAATGTCGGACACTCACATCACTATTTCACCGATACTTCAGTTTAGGTTTCTCCCTGCAGTGTGCCACTTCTCACTCAATAGCATTTCTCAGCTCTTCTATGGATTCATGACTCACCAGACAAAAGGTTTGAGGGAAGAAATGTAAGTAGCTGAAGTGCAATTATGGGAAAAGTAAGATATTATGAGAGAAACTAAAAACACAAAATCAAGAAGAGAGAATGAAAATGAAGCCTAGGATGTAGACCAGTCTCCCCCAATACTCCTTCTAGGGAAATTGGCTCTAAACTTAATGCCCTCATTTCACCAGCCCTGCAGCTCACAGTTTCCTCAACTGCCCTCCTCCCGCTCCTCTGTCACATCAGAGACAGGATGAGGACACTTTATTCCGGCCTCCTGGGATGATCGGCTTCTGTAGCCCTCCTCCCACCTCAGTGAGCAAACAGTAATGCTTAGCATTCACCGAGCTGAAGGCAAGGTGTGAGCCCCAGGAACGTGCTCATGAAAGTGGCCTTGAATTAGAACCCGCTGAGTCCTGGGCCTCAGCATCACCCGGGGTGGGCTGACCCTTTGAAGGATGCATGTGTGGTCAGGGTTGGCTTCATAAAGGAGCAGGCTGTCTGTGGGCTGATCAGTCACCTGCCACTGCGGTTCCAACTAGCGAAGTCCTGCGGTCCTGACCCAACACTGATGTGCACATACTGAGGTCTACAATGGCCCTCTTCTAGGGAACTCCACTCCTGACATCTGCCATATGTCATAAAACAGGATCTCAGGCCCCACCCAGAACTGCGGGATTGACAGGCTGCATTTTAGCAGGCTCTCCAGGTGACTTGTAAGCATGTCTCCGAAGCCCAGCCCATGATGGGGGAAGACAAGGTATCGAAAAAGTAGAGACTGATTGAGCAGGTTTTGAGATTGGAAAAGAGGGTTACCAGCTAATAGTAGATACAGGAGGATAGGAGCATGGGGTTACCCCTGGAGCCTCAGTTTCCCTGGGGCTTTGGAGACCAGCAGCTTCTTCAGGCCTTTGGCTTTCCACTGGAGAAATAGAGAGCTAGTCATTGCTTCCCAGTGACTAAGGCCTCTTCCACTCTGTCAGCCTCTTACAATGCTGGGAATATAGATTTGGAAAGGCCCTTGAAGGATGAATGTGGTCAAGCAGGACCTTAAGTAACCAAAAGGGATCCGGACTAAGACTGAAAGAGACGGAATGACTTGGCCTCATGATTGCCGTAGGAGGGGCAGGTAATCATCTTTATTTTGTCCCCTGTTACAGACACCAAATAAAGGCCACAGTGTGAGGAGGCAGATGCTCAGCCTCCTTCTCTGGGCATAGCAGCTGCTGGCTCGCGGAGGGCCACAGCAGTATCACTTTTTTTTTTCTTCTGCCATCAGTACCTGCTAGCACAACAAAGAGTTTCCAGAGGCCTTTACAAAATGTTGAAGTGCATCTTAAATAGAGAACTAGGTAATTAAGCTCATTAGCAGAAAATAATTTGTTCAGCTTGTTGAAGGTCGGCGGCTCTGGGCTGCCTGGGGAGCACACAGGCAAAGCAGAAGGAGCTGGACTCAGAATAGACAGACGACTCCTGCTGGGGCCTCTCACTCCCTGCTTTGCGCAGGTCTTGCAGAGGGGCTGGTGGCTGTGGGGAGGAATGGGCATGGAGCAAACAGTGGTGCAATGTGGGGTCCCTGGGAAGCTGCTCCCCATCACCACTAACCTGGGGGAAGGAGGTTGGATGTTCTGTGGTAGACGCTCAAATATAGACAGAATCTGGTTTACAGATGATTGTTCCAGATGTAAATACCAGCCCAGAGAAAACATCTCTCTCTAAAACATACTTGAGGGCCAAAGTCCTGTCCTTGCACTCGCTAGGATCTCATATGGGCATTGGTTCTAATCCTAGCAACCCCACTTTCCATCTAGCTCCCTGCTTGTGGCCTGGGAAAGCAATAGAGGACAGCCCAAAGCCTTGGGACCCTGCACCCACATAGGAGACCTGGAGGAGACTTTGGGGTCCTGGCTTTAGATCGGCTCAGCTCCAGCCGTGGCATCCACTTGGGGAGTCAATCAATCTTTCTAATTAAAAAAAAAATCTTAAAACACACTTGAATATTCAATAGTAATTTACTGAACCCTACTTTTTGCAATAAGTGGCCAATCAGAAAATACAACTCAAAAGAAATCACTTTGAACGCCTTCAAGGGCCACATTTGATGGTGTCTATCCCTTTCTTAGAGCACTTGGTGGCACCTATGACCTAGAAGATGACACCTGAATTCTTTTCTGAACCATTCAAACTTCAGCCCTCACCTACTTTTCCAGTTTCTTCTCTGGCCAACACCACCTCTGCCATCTCTTTTATACAAAGTCAGCATTTTGCTCAACTGAAGAACTTCTCAAATTCATTAGCTTGGTATATATATTTCAATCTAATTTAACATCACACGGGCTCTTCCCTCTGCCTGAAACATGACTTTTCTCTTGCATTTCCCTTGTCAACAACTCCTATTCACCCCACAAAACCCATCTCAGAAATTGCCTCATCTATTCAGTTCCTTGGTGGCCAGTAGCAATGAGCCTCTCTCCCCATTTAGCCACAGTCCCATAATCCTTCGTTTCTGCTTCCTTGCAATGACCACCATTGCACTGTGAGCTCCTTCCTGTCTTTGTCTCTAGCAATTGCATCAAGGGAAGAGCTAGAACTCAGAACTCAAACTTCTGAGTCCAGTGCTGTGTTGCCGTTGACTAGCCCATCTCAAATGCCACACTTGACCTTGATTAGCTGGGCTTCCTCAAATCTCAAGCACAAGTAAGAGGGTTTAGCACCGAGAAGTTACTTCTGATTTTTATTTTTATGAATGTGAAGATACTAGATTTCACGTATTTAGAATGTTATTTCTTAAAGTTTTTTCCTAACCCTCTGATTCCTTTAACTTTGGCTTATATCATACGTGCTGGAATTAATTTGTCTTAGAATAATGACTCAATTTTATAGTTTACCTCAGGTTCACCATAACTTAAATCTTCATAAAGAACCTTCCTTGGAGTAAGCTTTAACCCAGTGGTTAAGATTCCAGCTAAGATGCCTGCATTCCATAATGGAATACCTGGGTTTGATTTCCAGATCTGGCTCCTGAATCCAAGTAGGTGCTAAGGCAGATCCCGGGAAGCAGTGTTGGTGGCTCAAGTACTTGGATCCTGCCATCTTCATGGGAGACCTGGAATGTGTTCTGGCTCCTGGCTTTAGCTTGGTCCAGTCTGGGGCACTGTGGCTTTTGGGGAAATAATCAGCCAAGGAGAGCACTCTCTCTGTCTCTATCTCTTCCTCTATCTCTAAAATAATTACAGTTTCAAAATTACGGTTTCTTTCTTTCTTTTTTCTTTCTCTCTTTCTTTCTTTCTCTCTCTCTCTTTCTTCTTTCTTTCCTTCTTTCTTCCTCTTTCTTTCTTCTTTCTTTCTTGCCATATGTACATCTGCTGGTTCACAGATGGCTGAGACAGCCAGGGCTAGACCAGGCTGAAGTCAGGAACCAAGAATTTTATCTGTATTTCTGATGTGCAGAACAGGTCCAATCTTCCATTGCTTTTCCTAGGCTGTTAACAGGCAGTTGGATTACAAGTGCAACAGCTGAGACTTCAACTGGTGGCAATGCTTATCTCACTATACCACAACACTGGGCCCATTAGTTTTGTTTCAAAGATATATGTATTTGTTTGAAAAGCAGAGTTAGAAAGAGAGGGAGGGATGGAAAGAAAGATCTTCCATCCATTGGTTCACTTCCCCACATGGCTATCACAGCTAGGGCTGGACCAGGCTAAAGTCAGGGGTCAGGAGCTTTGTGCAGGTCTCCCATGTGGATGACAGGGTCCCAAGCCCTTGAATTATCTTCTGTTGCCTTCCCGGGAGGCTTAACAGGGAGCAAGATTGAAAGTGGAGCTTCCAGGATCCAAATGTCACTCATATGAAATGCTAGCGTCACAGGTGGCAGCTTAACTCACTACATCACAACACCAGTCCCATTTTAAAAAAATTAAAAAATTTCTCAAGGCTGTTTATAAAGATGTTTTAAATATCAGTAAAATATATGTATATACTTCTATTGAAAATCTATCATGTAAAACCAGTGTATAATTTTATTACAAGGAAAAAAACTATGAAAAAGATATGAGTTTCTACTCTTAAGTAATTTACCAACTGACAGAGGAAAAAGTATACCCTAATGGTTACAATAAAATATAGAAGGTGTTAAGTGCTGAAAGAGAAATAGGAGTTATGAGTTGGAGAAGTGTGAAGAAGGGGATTATGTATAAATGTTGTTTACATTCTTTGCTGTTGTTCAGAAAGCCAGGTTTTCAAAACTGTCAAATGATGGTAAAGTGTTCTATGATGAGATTCTGCTTCATTACAGGAGGCTGGTTATGTTGAGATCTCCTACTTCTTAAAGAAAATTAAGGGGGAGAGGGAGAGTTGAGGGCACGTATATCGATGGTAAACAGCCATAGGGCTGAGCTTGCCGGAGATCAAATATTTAGAGCAAGCTGTATTCAAGGGCATCAGAAAAGGTTTTCTTAATGAGTCCACAAGTCCATAGATGCTAGCTGTGGCCTCAGCGTCATCCAAATGGGGGCTCTAGAGTAAAACAGCTTCCCGATGCGCAGTCAATGGGATGTTCAGTTACATGCATTTGCAGGGACTTAAAAATTCATGGAAAATATGTGTTCTGAAACAACTATGGAACTCTAACTTTTGCACCACAATAAACATCCTTTAATTCTATTTTCTATTAACTTTTTGAAATGCCCCATACCATCCTGCATTGCTTAATAATAGGACTATATTCTGATAAATGCATTGCCAAGAGATGCCATTGTTGTACTAACATCATAGAATGTGTTTATGACACAAATTGTGACAACATCATCAGATGGGATTGCCGTTAGATATGCTGTCCACCACTAATACAACTGTTACCGAAAATGCTGTTTTATGGCATATGACTGTATTTATAGAAAAAAAATCCTCTTTGGGAAAAATTCTCCTTGAAGAAATTATCAGATTTCAATATTGCAGAGTTTCTCAGATTTTTTTTAACATACTGATATGTTTTCAAAATTTGGACAAGGAAAACATATATAACAGCATTTCCCAAACATGTTAGACTACAGAATTGATGATTTTCCAAAGTATTCCATAGAATTTGTACTATACGTGATATACTAGGAAATACTGGAGAGAGGTAGGAATTAAAGCTTTTTGGTTTTCACACAAGTTTGCATATTTATGAGCATTTAATTACTTAAGGGGAGTATTTGCACACACTGGGACTCCCCCTGTACCTTATTGATTCATAGGAAAGAGAAAACAGAGGATGCACAGGGAGAATGAATAATGAATTTCCAAGTCTCAAATATGCTTCCTTGCTTTATTGCGTTTTTCCTTCTTACAAATGCCAACAATGATGAAAACAGATGATGAACTAATCTTTCTGATCCAACTGCCTTACTGGTATCCAGGCTGGTTTTGAACAATTCAAGAAAAACCACACATTACCCTGTCTTTGCCTCTTAGACGAAGGCATCTTGTTTTGTTAAAAGGCTCCTGTGCGTTTTCAAATGGCCAGGGTCTGAACTGTGTCCACTAGAATTCTCTAGAGACCCAGGCCTTATCTCCTTTGCCTGGCTTCTCATTTACCTGGAAGCCTGAACCAAACGCTGCAGTGGAAGGTACTGTGCTTTTGGCTCCATCAGCAAAGGATATCTTAGACCTTAACCATCTTCCCATTTAACAGGCTGTGGAGAGCACCAGCAAAGACCCTGAAACGCCACTCAAATAGAAAGATGATCTTGACTCTCAGGAGCATTTGTAGATATGCAGCTGCACAGTCTACTGGCTGCCTAAACTTACCAGACCTGCCTCTGATCCCTTCCCACATCTGACATAGTTATTTCTTCATAAAAATGAAAAAATAACTTGATACTTTTGTAACAATTATAGCCACTTTGCCAACCGTCACACACACTGCTTTCAGCTTCTCAGTTGTTCGTGTTTTGACCTCAAGTCTTCTCTTTCTCAGCCCTGCCTCTCAGCTTGCCCCTCATCTCAGCATCCCAGCCTCGGTCCTTTTCTTCCTTCCTTGCCTATGATGTGAAACACATTTCCTAATTTGACTGACTCCTCTATGAACCACATCGTCCTTCTACTACTCCTCACAGGGAAGCCCGCAGACTGATGCCCTCCTTCCCCAACCCAGTCCCGACACAGAGCTGCCGCTAGCCTCACTTAGGAGCCTGATTGGCAAACAGCCTGTGAATGGCTGCACTGTTGGCCTTCTCCACCCCCCAGCAGCGGCTCAACGTTTATCTCCAGGTTGAATGCTGGAGTACAGGAAATCCTCTCCAAAGAAATCAAGCCAATCTGCCTGGAAGGGCCGAGAGTTCCCAGGGTGGAAGTTGATGCCCGAGAATAGGGCCCTCCTTGTTTTGACATTGGTCAGAGAATGGATTCAATTTCTGAGAGAAATGGTTAAAGCGTAGACTTCCACAGTTCACAATACACTCTGAAGGGGAGCCCACAATATGAGTCATGGGACAGAGAGAGGCCAGAAATGGCAGAGGAAATCCACAGGAGCCATCTGCATTAATCAATTGGATCCTTCATTCAATCAGGGATCAATAGAGGTCAAGGAAAACTAACAGTATCCAAAGAATAGATAATCAACTGGTGTGAAGACAGCTTGTATTGATTAACATATTCTTCCAGAATTATCCAAAAGCTACAAGGAAAACATTTTGAAGTTCAACAAATTACTTTTGGCCCAGAATAACAACACTGCTTGCTCACATCTCCACAACACTTACTATGTTACAAATACTGTTTTTAGAAATTTGCACCTTCTAACTCATTTGACCTTTTACTATGTAGTAGATACAACTATTACAGGTATTTTTCTTATGGTGACACAACAAATTAAATGATCTATTAACAAATTGAGAATTAGATTTAAAATTAGAGTAGTTTGACTTTAAAATATATGATTTTAGCCACTATGCAGTGTTATTGGTTTCCAGGACAGATATAGAACATATATATCTTGAAGTGTGTGTACAGTCTATTTGATGCAGTTTAAGCCAGGTGGGAGGCAGAAGCTAAAAAGCAAAACACAGAGAATGAAGTAAAGTCTCAGTAGATCTCAGAAAACACCAGTCAGAGCATACTTGTGGAAGTTCAGGTGTGCATGCTGTGACTCATCAATATACTTACTTTTCGATCATAAGTAATGGCTTCAGGTACAGAGTTCTGGTGGTAGAAGACGGACATTTGATTGTTCAGAGATGCAGAGGGTATTGAACTAGAGAAAGCCCTTACACACAAAGCATATTCTCAGAAAGTAACCTGTCTCTCTGTGCAGCAGAGTCAGCTGTAGTTTGTGAAAAACCACTACTCCAGGTAACTTGCATTCACACATACTCCCTGCCCTACCCACTGAGACCGGCTACTGGCCTCGGAACAGGCAACCTATTAAAACATAATCATGAAACAGAAATTGACAAAACACACAAAACAAAGATATCCAAGAATGAAAGCAGCAAATCTTGGTAAACAATGGACAATACTTAATAAAAGATCATGTATAAAACAGATAAAATCAAGGTATGGCACAACTGCTCAGTGACTAAATCCTCACCTTGCAAGCACCACATCCCATATGAGTACCTGTTCATATCCCAGCTGCTCCACTTCCCATCCAGCTCCCTGCTTCCAGCCTGGGAAAGCAGAAGAGGATGGTCCAAAGCCTTGGGGTCCTGCACCTGTAGGAGAGGCCTAGATGAAACTCCTGGCTCCTGGCTTCAGATCAGTTCATCTTCAGTTGTTGCAATGATTTAGGGAGTGAATCAACAGATGGAAGTTCTTTCTTTCTGTCTCTCCTTCTCTTTGTAGATCTGTCTTTCCAATATAAGTAAATAAGTAAGTAAATAAATAAATCTATCTTTTTAAAGTATTGAAGAGCTAAGAAGTTGCTGGCACTGTAACATAGTAGGTTAAGCCTCTGCCTGCAATATTAGTATTCTGCAAAGGTGCCAGTTGAAGTACTAGATGTTCCATTTCTGATAAGGACTTCCTGCTAATGTGCCTGGGAAAGCAGTGAAAGATGGCCCAGATCTCATCGTTGGACCCTAGCAAGTGGGAGACTTGCAATAAGCTCCAGGCTCCTAGCCTTGGGCTGGCCCAGCTCCACCCACTGTGCCCATTTGGGGAGTGAACCAGTGGATGGAAAATCTATCTCTGGGTCTCTGCCTCTGTAAATCTGCCTGTCAAATAAAAAGAAATAATTTTTAAATAAAAATAAAACATAAGGAAATATGATCTATTCAGAAGAAATTTTTAAAAAATCCAATATCCCCCCAAAGAAATCCAAAAACAAAGACAATAACAGATATTTAATGATAAAATGTTGCAACTTCCTGAAATAAAGAAAATTCAATTCCATATATTGAAGGACACAAATGATTGCCAGAGAAAACTGACCAAGGGCAGGCAACACTGAGTTATTCTATGAAAGTTGTGGATTTCTATGAAATTGAGATGACCATGGTCAGCAAAATTGCTAAATGGAAACCAGCAAGGATAATGTCCTGTTTCTCCTTAACAATACTTAGTGCTATTGGAAGATAAGGAAGTTATACTTCACAAGGTGTCTGAGAAGGGAAAGCGTAAGTCGGAAGTTTTAAATCCATTACGCTGCATGTGTTTAGTTACAGGGACAGTTTATAAGAATTCAGGGAGTGTTATTTCAATGAGCACTTCTGGGTGAAACTATTAGAAAAGTTCAAACCAGCAAATGATCAGTGAGGAAACCATGGTGATATGACACGCTTTGCACACCAAGCATATCTGTAACCAAGATGACATCAGCAATAAGAACCACAATGGCAGATCAGAACTCAAACCTTATTGGTCAGCTGATGTTGAAATGACTCAACTCACAAGAATAAGAAAGACAAATTAGCTTCATTGATGGAAATAGCCAGCTATAACATTTCTGTAATAGTGAGAAGTCAAAAGTATTTAATAGCACAAAGATAAATATTAATAATCAGCAGGCCAGAGAGGGGAAAGGTGATAGAGAAGAAGAAATGTATTGTGTAATTGCTCATACTGGATTACTGAATAGAAGATTAAAGATAGTCCTGAAGTTGAAAACTATAGAGGCAACCTTTACAGTAAAATACAAACTTTATCAAATATTATCAGAATAATGTGCAAAAAGCAAATAAGTTACACAACAGAAATATTTAAAATAAATTAAGAAGCAAAAATTGAATTCTGTGTTGAAACAAAAATTAAATACATTTGCCATACTAGACATAAGTGTGTTTAACTTATTGATCTAAAAAAAATTTTCAGGCAGGAATATAAAGCAAAATCCAACTTTGTGCAAACATATTCAGCAAATGAAAATAAAGACAGCTGATATTCAGAAAATGTGGAACTCAGATGAAAAATAATTAAATGAAAAGTGGCAATTCAGAATTCTGAAGGGAGAAACAAATAATGCAGAAACTATGTAATAAGATGATTAATAAAAAAAGAAATCCAGAATATAAAAGAAAATCATAATTGTAGAACAACCCTTGACAGACCAGGTGGGAAACAATAGCTAATTACATGAGTGAGTGATGGGAAGGATGTACCCATCCATCATGACCAATCCCTGTCTCTTCTTAAAAAGGGATTCAAAACAAAAGAAGTCATAGAAGAAAATTTTAGAGCTCAATTAGAATAAGGATGCAACTAGGGCAGTCATGATCATGAAAAAAACACACAGCTAGACAGTTCCTTTTGGAATATCTGAACACCACAGATCAAAAATAGTTATAACAGATTACCAAAGAGAAAAATCAGGTCATCTGTAAAGAAAAAAAAAAGATGCAGACCTGCTGTGTTAGATACAGCTTACCATGGCTCTCGACGGTATCCATCTCCTGGGGTTCCCTGTGTGATCCCCTCCCTTTGAGCTTGCGTATGAACGATGATTTGAACCAACAGAACACAGCAAAAATGATAGGATGACACTTACATGATGATATTACTTACAATCGTTAACTTTCCTCCTGTGGGCTGAATCTCTCTACTACTGTCTTCTCACCTTGTGTGTTTTGGTAAAGCAAATAGCCTTACTGGAAAGCTTCCCAAGGCCAGTAACGGGTTGTGACCTCTAGGTGAGCTTGGAAGCAGATCCTCCTCCTATCCAGTCTTGAAACGACACAAAAGCTTGCTGACCCCTCGTAGGTTGCCCTGTGAGGAATCTTGGGGACAGAGGATCCAGTTAAGGACCTATAGAAGCTTTGAGACCATTTGTGTGGTGTTTAAGTTGCTTAGATTGTTGTGATGGGTTACACAGCAAAGAATAATACTCTAGCCCTGGACTTGACTGTAACAACTAAATATAGCTGAATAAAATTAGGTTCAAACACTTAGGGCTTTCAAAATGTGTCTGTCACATGTCACTCCTTTAAAAATATGTATGTGAAGGTATATTTAGGAATGAGAATGTGAAAGGGAAAACCCAGGATTTATGAAATATTGGAACTAAACTCAGGGCTCTTTAAAACATAAACCTGACATAGCTAACAATGTAGCAGCTCCCGAAAGCTGTGCTTCTAAGTATTAACTTTCTGAATGAATTTAGTGATAGGAGGCAAAAGGATTCCAAAATACCTCAGCTAAGACAACCTTAGAAACTTGACTAACGCTCAGCTCCTTATCGTTACATTTTACTCTTTGGCACTTTACCCACTGACCTGCTGGCATCATGATGGAATGATAGATGTGCCATACCATTCCTGTGAAACTTCCAAGCCATCATTGTGCCCTGTGCCTGCTGTGTGCTACTAGCCTTCTTCACTGCGAGGATTCTTACTCATCTTTAAAGATCCGTCTCAAGTGGCTCTTGCATTCATTCAACAAAAATTTCTTGAATTGCTTCCATGTGGCACACCCTGGGATCAGAGAAGTAACTAGCCAAAACCTTGGCCTCACAGAATGTACATTCATTGAGGAGGAAGAGTTACCTCTTCTGGGACTTCCCAGTTGAGTTTTCAAAAGGAGGAACCTGTTCTGTGTTTCCTAAAACAAATGCTCAGTAACTGCTCCTTGAGCACACAAACTGAATAAAATGGTGCAGAATGCTACTGGTTACCTAGCTAGTATTCATTCTGTTTCTCCATCCACCCAACTATCTAACTTTAAACAGAGTGGGATTGCTTAAGGCCTCTGTCCTTTCCCACATGTCTTTGGGTTGTCCTAAGCACCATTATCCAATGGTACAGAATTTATATCAGGATTGAGATGTTACAGAAAGCAGATTTTCCTCAGACGGGCTGCTGGAAAAGGGTGGGTGAGGGCAGGGAGAATCCAGGATCCACCTAGGGAAGCAGCTGATTCTTGTCCTGTGTCACATCCTGATACATCAGCCTGTGCTTCCAGAGATGCAACATTAAGCTAAACGCTAGGGGAACATCGGAATATTGACTTGCCTTTGCTTCTTGCAGCATTCAATCAGGTGATAGATGAATGAGAGCAGCTGAGACTGTAAGTGGCCTATCTGCAAACAGGGGAAGAAATAGCAGCTTTGCTAAGGGAGATGCTTTCTGTTTGTCCGTCTACACTCTGAGATCTGAAGCGATTGACAGAGAGTCCAATGACTTGAAGCCTTTCAGGGTTGAAAAAGCAGAATTCTCTCCTCCCAGATAAAAGCAGAGGCAGGAGATGGAGCAGGAGATAAGACTGAGGCAAACTCCCATCCTGATCCCCAGCCTCTCTCACTACCGCCTGTTAAGCATTCTTCCTTAGACAAAGGAGACACTCTGCTTATTGTGAAGATGCTGGCTGGGAAAAATCAGATTATGGGTGGGATCTCCCAGCCAAGCCATTGTTTTAAATTGCCTCAAGGCAGAGGCCATTGAACAGAGGGCTGGAGCCAGGGACAGAACACAGAGGCCAGATGGGGGAATTCTCAGGCTCAAGGACTCTGTCTAGATAAGATCTTTGCCCATGGAATTGACTCAGCACACACAGATTTGAAGTCAACCTGGTTTTTAAAAGAAACATATTCTTGACTGTTGAACACAAAAGGCACTACCCAAGCCCCTTGCTCATTGCCAACAGGAAGCAGGCTGCTAAGTTAAGATTCTATAAAGGTATCCTTCTATGATCTGACTTTGAAGATGAGAAAATAATAGTGATTCGCCAAAGAGCAGGACCAGGGCTGCCAGACGGTGCTCAGTGCCTCCCTCAGCCAGCGCAGGATCAGCAGCAGGATTCCTAGGAACCTCTCCAAGTTTTCCCTTTTTCTGTAATGGAGATTTGATTGCATCTGCTCTGTTCCTTATCAACCACTGCATTCTGGGTGTTAAATGCTAGAAATACATCCTCAGTAAAACAAAGCCCCCATTTTCTAGGAGCCTGGAGTTCAAAGTAGGGAGCAAGATGGAATACTGCCTACACTAATAAGCAAAAGACCAGGGCTGGGGGTGAGGGAATTGTCAATCAAGGCTTCTCCCTTAATGCACCTTGAGTTGAGGTATGAAGGGAGAACAGGTGTGAGTCAGAAGAGAAGCTGAAGTGTCAAAAATAGAGTGTGGGGGCGATAAAGATGCAGCCAGGTGACACTCTAGAAGTCCTTTCTGACCAATGGGAGTGATTGGAGGAGGGCAAGAGAGCAGGAAAGTTAGAAAGTTGTCATCACACAGCTCTCATAACCCAGCCTTGATATCACTTTTTGTTTTGTTCTCATTTGCCTTGGTGCCGTAGCTGGATGTCCTGCTGTGCCCCTCGGATGCGAACTTCGGGGCAAACTCAAACCTGGAGAAAGTGAAAGCAGTCTCTTACACGTGTATAGTCTTCGTCTGTGTCACTTGTCCTTCAGTCTTCCTGCCCCTTCAGGAAAGCTCTCCAGCCAGAAGGTCAGTCCTTGCTGTTCCAGGAAGATCCTGCCAATAAGGTCTGATAAACTCACAGCCTCACATGGTTGAAGAAACAACCACAAAAATGTTCCTTCCTGTGTATGGTTTCAGCTGCTCTACCCCCACCCCTCCACCCCTAACCAAGCACATTCAGGGAAGAAAACTTGATTTCCCTAGGGCCATTTTGTTCCCAGGATCACTTCCATCATTAGAACACAGAGTGATTTAATGTGGGCTCCTGGGTCAACCACGCTGTCTAGAAGGCACTTGTGAGGTAGAGGTACTTCTGAGATTGTGATTTCAACTAAAAGGAAGGATATCCTTGAAAAACTGGCTACCCAGATAGCAGCAGAAGTTTCTACAAGATGGACTCTAATAGAAAATCCTGCCTGAAATATTTATAAAATCTGTTTTAAGGGCACTTACCAACCAGTGGAGGAGTCCCTTTGCACAAATGCGTAATGTATGATTGCTAAGAGTCCTCTTTACAGGGACCCCAAGGTCTTGGCAGAGGAGTTTGCTTCAGACAGGGAAGAAAAGCGCTAAGATAAGAGAACCGCACATCCACTAAAGTATTTACATTTGGGGGTTTACATTAAAAAGAATCTGCTTTATACTATCCTGATGGGGGCTTTTCAATGAAAACTGTGCCCACCAGTTTTCACACCAGCATAGCAGAGCACAGGACAGGGTGCCTGGGAGTGGCCATGGGTCAGGGAGGATTCCATTGCAGAAAGCACTCTGAGGAACAGAAAGGAGGGGAAGGGAAATGCAAAGAAGGTGATGTTGCTGTTTCCTGGTTTATGGGCTTGTTTTGCAATAAAGCCAGGGACAGGCCTAAGGGAGGGGACGCCTTCAGACAGGGTTGACTGTCCTTACACTTTGGTGCTCCTGATTAGGTCCTCTTGTAGATGGAGTAAAAGACGAAGCTATCAAGGGAGAGTTGGCACGATGATTAAAAAAAGCACAGTTGGGAGCCCTTTGGACTTTCATGAAAGCAGGATAGTACTCCCTCCATGGCTGCCAGCTTTGAGGGCCCTCTGTGTGCACCGCTCTGTAAAATGTTTCTAATTGTCTTCTTCCATTTGACACCCCCCCCATTCTGCCTCCACACACTCACAAAAACACAACAGAACTACAAGTAGGTGATAGGTACTCTTAATTTTATCCCCATTTTCCAAGTGACAAAACTGAGGTTCATGGAGATGTAATACGGCTGGAACCAGGTAGAATCCAGGTCAGATTTCCCATCTACCAGACTTCAAAGTCAAGGCTTCAACCACACAAAGGGTGAGCTCAGACTTGTACTCTGACAGAACGAGGCAGATATTCACTCTGATTGGCCGTCAGTGAACTCAGGGGCTATATCCCAGAGAGTGACCCAGATGAGCAGCCATGGGTGAGTGGCTGATGAGATGCACATTTAGGGGGATACTGGAGAACAGCCAGGATCTGGTTGTCTGCTCTCTCCTCATCTCCTTCCCTCCCAAAGAATCTACTGGTTGACTTCCCATCCAGAAAATAGTTCACTGCATAGACTGCCTGTTGGACAGACAAGCAAACAGAAAACACCTTTCCTGTAAAGGAAAAGCAATAGATGCTCTCATGAACTACATACCTGGTGAGAGAGACAAAATAAACATACAGAACAAACTATTCATGGGCTTTCCAAAACCCAAGCACGAGCCATGCAAACCAGTGCCAAGGGAGCAGGAGAAAGGCTAGTCCTGGTGGGAGTCAAAAGAGTAGGTGAGGAGTGAGATGTAGGCAAGGACATGCCTAGAGATGCAGAATGGGTACTTAGAAACAAGGAGATGGAGTGGAGGAAGAAGGACCCTTCTAGGAAGTGGCTATAATCTACTATTCTCTCTAGTTCCTAGACCATAGAAAGAAGGGGAACAGGGCTGAGGTGGCTACAAGCCTGGGACAAGTGTTTCACATAGTGTTTAGACACTGCTTGGAATGCCCACGTCCCATATATATCCCCTCTCTGAGTTCAGCCTTTACTTCAGGCTCCAGCTTTCCCACATCTTGGGAAGCAACAGGTGGTGATGGCTCAAGTAGTTGAGTCCCTGCCAGTCACATGGGAGACCTGGGTTGAGTTCCTAGCTCCCTGGCTATTTCAGGCATTTGATGGAGTGAATCAACAGGTGGGAGTTTGTCTGTCCTTATGTCTCTGACTTTTGAATAAAGAGTTCCTTTTGGAGGGCTGATGCTGCCCACCTGGACACTGAACAGCCCCTTGTCCTGGCATGGGGTGTTGTCCTCTGTTCCACGTGTCTCCTGTGCCTTTTTGGGCCACCTCACAGCAGGAATTCACCTTTGCACAGAGCAAGAGTTGCTGACATTCTTCTCGGTCACCTCCACCTTGACTCTGTCAGGCACATTCAAAGAGAAATTGGCTTTGAACATGAGAATTCTTGAAGCCTTATAACTCAGTAAGATTAATCTGGGAAAACACTTAATGAAAGAGACTACTGGCCCCCACACACTTTGGTGGCCTCAGCGATCTGACTATAAAGCAGTTCATCCTGGATGGCGCCTCCTCCCTCCCAGGAAAAACAGCCACAGGAAAACACATCTCCTTTTCCTCTTGGGATAGCAAGTAGTCAGGTTCTTTTCCTAGATGGAAGCTTAGCTTCTGGATGCTGATTCATAGATCACTTCATTCAGGTGTTCTTCAAATTTATAGTCGCTAAGATCTATAGGTTTAATATGCAAATCCATAGATCCAGATGCAGAACTGTGGCATAAAATTTCCTTTTCAATGACTGCCAAGTGACTCTCAAATACACAGAAATTGAGGAACCTCTGCTCTAGTCCAGCTTGCGATAAGTAAACCAAGACTCTGCAATGAAGTCCTTGCACCACCCATCCTTCCATGTGTCCTGTGGATGCTTCCTTGAGACAACAGAAGGAAACTGTACTGATTTCCACCTGGCAGTTAAGTGGGAGAACTCAGATCTTCAAATACCCTATTGGGATGAAAACTCAGAGATGAAGAACAGTTTCCTAGTATATTCCAGGTGTATTTTTGGAGTTTGCCATTTCACCAAATGGCTAGGTCTCTAAGGCTGAGGAATGGGGTGGAATGCCAGAATGCCAGTGCTTTTCTAGCTCTGAAGCTGAGAGATCAAAGAGAGGAAGCATGGAGAAGCTGTGAGTTCCTGCGGACCAGTCAGGTACCCAGGCACCTGTGCCTATGTTGACACAGATCTATCTCCAAAGTCCCAAAGAAGGGAGGTGGGAAAGCCCTTCTGTGAGGGCTGCCAGAGCCTAGAAGAGTTTGAACATTCAGAGAGGAATTGTCCACACACAATGTAATATTTCCACAAGAAATGATTTGGATTCATCTGCAAAATGGTGGATCCCATATTCCCTCTTCTCTACAACCTTCCTATTCTCTCCTTCATTCCCTCCCAATCCCCCAACATGAAATAAGTGACACAGGATAGAGGGAAAATGGACCACAGTCCTAGGGAGAGCCTCAACTTACTGTTTTCCAGTGAAGAGGCTGGAGTAGTTCCCTACAGAGCAGGTGGAGACCATGGTAGGTGTGATGCAATCATTAAATGTGTGGCATGCAGGGATTCAGAACATGAAGGCAGAGAAGCTGCCCCTTCAGTACTCCATGCTTCACACAACTAAGGCTGAATCCTCAATCAATAGGATTTTATATAACACATACTGGTTCAAGAATGATGAGAAAGGGACCTCAAGTCTGTGGGTTGTGGGGTCTGAACCTAAGAAGATTCCTGACCCAGGAAAAGAGCAACATCTCAGGAAGGTACCAGCCTTCCAATCGGCCTGGCAACTAACTCACCACCTGCCCTAAAAGTTTTGGAAACAGGGATAACTTAAATATTTTTTCCTACCTGTTCCTTCTCTGGAAGAGGTAAGAGCAAATTGATGTGCCTCCGGGAATGTCAAAAGCCCCACCCAGATTGTTCCAAGCTGTGGGGACAAAAATCTCTGGAATAGTTCAAGGAGGGTGGGTATAAGGAAGAAGTTCCGTTGGGCCTATAAAAAGAAAGAAGTGATAGCAGTGCTATTTATGACATCTGGGAGTCTGACGGCCTTCCCTACTAGGAGAACGCCAAGACAACTGGAGGTGAGTGGAGCGTGGGGAGGAGGAAGTAAAAGGGAACAACAGGATCCAACTGAGGTGGAGGAAAAACCACTTCCTCTCCTCCGACCTTGGCCTCTGCATTCCACAGGGCAGCTTCTAAAAGGGTGAGAACTGACAAAATGCTTCTTAGAAGCGACAAGGGCTTGCTTTCCCAAGGAGGAACTGAAGAAAGGGGGAAGCTCATCAAGAGAAAATTGAGGAAGCTCAGAGCCACACATTGGCTGAGTGTCACCCAGTAGTCATCAATCATCATAAAACAAGGCTGACTCAGCACCTTTCTTCTCAGGGACGTTGCGCCAGATTCAGGATGGGGCTGAGGCCACCATGTCCCTTGACACGGAGAAGGAAGGAGACAGGGAGTGGGAGCCAACAACTCAGACAATGACCTCCAAGAAGATATGGTAGCCCCCTAAATATCTCTCTTTCCTAGGGCAACATTTATGTAACTTTTAGTTTCGGTATGTTTGTGCTTTATCTCTCCTGCTTGACTATAAAGTTCTTGAGTCCAGGGGTCTTCTCTGTTTTTTTCCTCCTCTCATCCCTCTATCCATCCACTCAGCTGCCAGTGTGTGGAATTTTCCCCTAATGGTTCTCACAGCTGGAAATGCAGAGGGAAAAGTTTCTGACCTTGATAAGTGTGTGATATTATATAACACGTGTGGACATACGTGATATTAGACATAATTCAACAACGTATCAGTTTTTACAAAGGGTGCATGAGCGTTATAGAAACTCAGGGTTGTCAACGTCAGTTGCTGAGAAGACTCTAGGACCTGAAATGGAAATATCTGAAGTTTAAAATGCATCTTTGCCATTTACTAGTTGTGAGTGCTTTAGTGAGTTACTTAAACTTATCTAGAGAAATAGTAGAATCTCTGAGAGATGAGGTGGAAATTAAATGATATAACACAATTACATTCTTACTATAGAGTCTAGCACAGGTAAGTGCTCAAAAACTGGCAAGGAGGAAAAAAGAAAGGGAGGAATGAAGGAGGAGAGTGAGGGAAAGAGAAGGTAAGGAAGAGTTGAAGGAAGGAAGAAAAAGAAAGAAGGAAAGAAGTGAGAAAGAAAGTTCATGATCACGGTGCCAAGTCAAGAAAGAAGGGGAGGGAAAGAACTGTTCATGACCATGTCACCAAGTTCAGACTTTCACTTTTCCAGCCTCTCCACACAACATGATTTAACACACGATTATGTCCCCAGGGTATTTGCAGATTCTGAGTGAAATTCGCTGGGTCAGTGGGTGAGTGGCCAGGCATCTCAGGAGGGTAAGGAGCTTGCCTTTGAGCTCTCCGACCTCAGTTTCCAACTCAGGAATTCTTTCTCAGCTGGAACCAACCAGGGCGATAGCAACCACGCATTCCCCAGATGTGTGAGCACAGCTTTTGTGCACGCCACCCAAGGGGGTGTGCACAAAAGCTGCAGAAATGCCTGGATGTCTCCCGGAGGGCACTGTCCTAAGTGACTCTAATGTCTCTGCTCTATTTCCTGTTGAGAAAGGCTGGTGAATGGTTGAAAGTGGCAGGCTAGAGTCAACAGCTGTGGCCCAAGTCAGCAGACCTCCCTCCTAGATGAGTTCCTACACTGTGATGATGCTTTGAGCAGCCTGGTCTCATTGCAAACAGAGGATGGAAGTGGTGCCTCTCTCCCTCTCCTTCTGCCGGCAGAAGCAGCCCTTCCCCGCCCAGCTGACAAGTTTGTGAAACGTGACGGGAACACAGAAATGTTTGTTCTCCATGTGCCATCAACTGTTTAAAAAGCAAAGAACTCAAGCCAAGGATGGCAACAGACAAAAGCTGAATTCAACCATTCTTTTTAGTCAGTTTCCAACTTAATGACAATTCCAATTCTAGGGTGCTTACAAGATGGCAGACACTCTTCTAAGTCACTTTTACGTTGGAAGAGCATTGTGTGGTTTGAAAGAGGAGAGTTTCACATATGTTACCTTATTTGATATTTATGATAAGCAAGGTAGATTTCTTGCTTTAAATGTTTGTCTTGTGGATTTTTTTAAAAAAGATTGCTTCAAGAGAACAATATGATCCATTTGAAAATATTCATCTTGCAGCAGAGACAGATAAAATGTTCTGATTCAAGTTATTCTCTTTCCACTGGACAAAAAGAAGGGAATTAGCATTGTTCCTGTTCTCAAACTGCTTATGATAAAGTAAGGGGAGGGGAATGTGGTACTCACAGTATTTTGAAACAGAGCGACAGGTAAGTAGACCATGTGAGCAAAGAATTTCAAAGTGGGTTAAAGAGTCAAGGCTCTGTTTTCTGATACAGATGAGAGAAACCCAACCAGCATCAGGAAATTGACTAAAGTTGCTTCTGGCCCTGGAGCAATCACTGACAAGGGTGATCTCTTCGGGAGATTTGATTTGCTGACCTCTTTGTCAGCTTCTTTTTTGGGCCAATTGTACCTCACTGTGCTTGTTTTGTCCCTTGTTCTTCTCTGACCAGGATATCCTGGCCTGCTCTGACTGACTAGTTTTGATCACATGTTTCCCCTTAAAGTACAGAGGTTTCCCTTCCACTAGGAAAGATTGGGGATTGCAACCCAATAGGGAGGAAAAACAAAAGCCAGGCAAAAACCATGGCAGGGCTTGAGATGGACCATAGAGATGCCCTAGAGACATCCTAGACAGGTGATGTAGGCATGAAAGGGACATGGCCTGGCACAGGGAAGAAGCACTAGAAGGGAAGTCACAAAGTCCTTGTCCTAATTCCAGCTCTTGCTCTAACTATGGATGTGACTTTGAATAAGTCATTGAGCCTCTCTGGACCTCAATTTCCCCCATGGAACAGAGAATAATAATTTAAATAATAGTAATAACAAAAGTCCCCCAGGTTGCTGGGAGGATCATGATGTGATCCAATTGGGTGAGATCATAGGCATAAAAGCCTTTTGAAATGCTAAGTGAATAAAGATTTATAAATATCAGAGTCTATTTGAAGCAAGGGACCAGCATCAGCAGAGACATGAAATAGGAATAAGTAAGGTGTGTTTGGGGAATAGTAAGCAGATTGAACCGCTCCAAGGGAAAAACCAGGTCAATGAATGCAAAATCTAGTGTAGAGCCACATACATCAAGGCTGAAATGTGGACAGTCTCAACAAGCCGAGATCTTCTTTCCTTGGATGATGCTCTTTGTTATGCCTACACACATGAGTGCCCAGGTAATACCAACTCTCAAGGACTTCCCCATGCCCAGTTTTCCCAGGTGGGAGGGAGCAGGCTGGCTCTGCCTCTGGCCAATGTTTGGTTTCTGGGAGGCCCTGCCCCCTGCTCACCACCAAAGAAATCACAGAAACAGGTGGAGAATGGAGCTCTGGGAAGGCCCAGGCCAAGGTCCCTGGAGGGTGGGGCAGGGGGATGAGGAGGATTAGACGGCAGCAGGTGGAACTCGGACAGTTAGGGCTCACATGTGTGACAAGCCCTGATTAAGAAAATCACTTTTGTTTGCAAAGCAGGTTTTTAGGCCCCTCCAAGCCGTGCTAAATTGCTGGGTCTGTGCCCACAGAGCTTTCCTGGGTCTAGGAGGACCTGAGGCAGGTGCTGGGCAGGGCAGGAGGAGAAAGGGGATTTCAAGGGTGCATGTTTAGTGGGAAATGTACCAGCCTGGGAACCTTGTGGTACAGATCTCTTGTAACAGTTGGCAGGTTGCTGGGTCAGCTCCTCTGTTCTCTGACATCCTTAGGACAAACACAGGACAGAGGAGAGAGCAAGGTCTAGCCAGGAAAGCAGGTGCTGGACAGTTTCTGCTCCTTATTCTATATGAAGACAAGCAAAGTAGAGAGATTACAATCCCAATAATCGCAGCACGTTTAGATGGGATTTCAGGGAGAAATAGCAAAGGTGAATAACAGTAACTGTTTCCTTGTTTATAGAGCACTTAGCAGCTTACAAAGGACTTTCAAATAATGTGCCTTGTGGGGGGTCTTCCTATACTTCAAGAAGACAGGTCACAAAAGTGGTTTAGAAAGTTTATGTGATTTGTTCAAGATTCTTTGTCTTCTTTTATCTTTTTTCAATTTTTAAAATTTATTTATTTGAAAGAGAAAAATATTTCATCCACCCATTGACTCCAGAATTTGCCAACAGACAGTGCTGGATCAGGCCAGACAGGAGCCAGGGACTCCCACCAAGTCTCACATGTAAACGGCAGGGACCTGAGAATTGGAGGCATTTTCAGCTGCCTGCCAGAATAGGAATTAATAGGAAGCTGGAGAAAAAGACGAGGTGGAACTCGAACCCAGCACTCTGATATCGGATGTAGGCTTGTCAAGCAGCAGCTTAATCAGTTGTACCACAAGGTCTCAGAAGCCATTTTTTCTAACTCCCAAGTTCAATGTTGTGTTACTATCGAGCCTGAAACCCACACACAAGACTCACACTCCACCCAGCCAAAAGCTGATCTTGTCCTGGAAAGCTGGTTTGGGATCTTCCAACTATACTAAAAGAACCACACATGATCAATAAGGTACTACAGGAAGGGGTCCCAAGGTGTGTGAGTGTGTGTGTGACAGTTCCAGATCTACCAGTCCTAAATTGCTCAGGGACCTCATTTGAATTTGAGTTTTATCATCTGTTAAGATGGAGACAACGTATCTGGGTAGCCAGCCCCATGGACTGTTGTGGCTCTGTGGTGGAAAATGCAAGCTTTTTGAAGTATACCTTGTACAGTTTGTGCACATGAGTGAGGCTGCCTGTTATCTATCACTCATTTTGCTCCCTCCTCCTCTGCCTCCAAGCAGTGATGACCTCTTGTGTCCCAAGCTACACAGAGAGGACTGTGCCAATCTGGGATCTGGGATGCTGCTCACTTCAGAGCCCTTTTGGGCTGCCTCCTTTCACTGACGCTGTCCCAGGAAAGCTGCCCAGGGGCCTGTTTTGCAGGAAGGATAAACTGTAAGGGGAAGAGCAGCTCCACAGGTGAGCAAAAGAAACAGCCAGCTCAGAGCCTTTAAAATGTAAAGTGTTCTCCTAAGCTTCTGCAAAGACCTGATTTGTAAGAGATCAAAGTCAGAAAATGCATCACTCCTCCAGAATCAAAGGCTCCTTGCTCTCAGAAACAGACAGCAAAGACTCCCCCTGCACAGAGAGCCAAGCATAACAATGGAGAGTGGCTGCTGGGATGGGGGCCTGGCTGCCTTTGCAAACATCTGCACCTGGGCTGCACCTGCCAGGCAAGGACCGACCTGGAAGCTGCAGAGTGCACCTGCTCTCCTGATTTCCCATCATTCATCAGTGGTGGCGACACATCTCCGTGAATCTTACACATCCCTCTTCCCCCCTCTTGCTTGTTGGTTAGCTGAGGGATGAGGCCCGGGAGGGTGTTTCCAGTCCAGCACTTGCAATCATGGGTAAGCCCCTATCTCAGCTAGGTTGATTAAACAGAACTGTAGATTTGAATTGTCTGTTTTATTTACTCTCAGGGAGACAGCTCTTCAGTCAGGAGGACGGTTGGGCTTGCTCTGTGGTCAGGAACAAGCTATACATGTAGCTTTAACTGGAAAATAGAGAAGGAAGAATGAAACCCAAGACATCCACAGCTTTCTATTCTCACTAAGACTGCTTTTTAACTCATCCAGAAGATTGGGGCTAGCAGAAATGATGGTCCTCATCTTCCTATCCAATCCCCATTTTTACTTGACCTGTCTTCACTTCTGGTATCGAGGGATGAGGTCCCTCGTCTGTCTCAAGGATTACAGGATGCCCTTCATCCTCTCCCTGCACGTCTTCAGGACCTTGCCTCATTGGCCATATTCAATCCCTCTCTACTCTGAGCAAGACTTCCTTGCAGCCTGCAATCATCTTTAGCAAATCGTCTTCTATTAAACAACCAAAGCCACGAGACCATTTGTAAACATGTGACTGGATGTAGAAAAGAAAGACAGGGGACTTTGAGATGGCATGTTTTATATATTTATTGATCAGTTTAACAAAGACTTAGCATTCATTTGTTGTCTATGTCTTAGATATAGAGGAAATGCAAATGAGTGAAAACACAAACTACTTGAAGATACAAGTTGAAAGTTCATCTTTAAATACTTGTGCTTGGTGATTTAAAAAAAAAACAGCAATATCCCAATGTACAAATGTATTACACTTATATAAAATTATGATTGTGGGGAATTGCTGCCTAGAATTCTGGACCTAGAGTATAGTAACCACATGTATCTCAAATTAGAATGATTGTCACGGATTGGTGCTGAGAATACAACATCAGGAAAGGAAAGGGGAAAGCTGCACAGAAACTAAATGGAGATGGATTAAACCCTGGGCTGAGAGTGAAAATGACACTTGGGAGAGCCTTCAAGGCTATGCACTCGGAGATCTCCATGGTCTCGAAGCCATGAAGACTGAGGCTTCCATGTGGCTGTGGCTTACAGAGAGCTCCTAAGCTTGGTGGCCAGCACCTGGGATGCACATAGTACATCCAGAACCATCACTCTAACCACACTATTATTTCCAATTGACCAAGCTGCATTGACCTCCTATGTACCAGAGGACTACCTGGGATGGTCAAGAGTAGCAAAGTCAGTCTGTTCCTGGGGAGACACGTAAGCTAAAATCCCAAATGACAATGAGTTCCATTGCTTCTTCAACAAATCACCTTGCTTTTCCTCATTGGTAAATGTAACCAGGGCTAGGAAGGAAAAAGGAACAAATCATTTAGCCAGATGAGAGCAAGATAGACAGCAGAATTCAGATGCAATAAATATTAGGAGCTGGGAGTGATGAGTGTTTCATTGTACAACCTGAAGGCATATATCTGACACGTGTGATTCCAGAGCAGGGATGGGTATGTCACTCAGTCAAGATCAGGTATCATTCTCGGCATGTTCTGCAAAATTCTGAGGCCAGACTATCTGCTCCATGATCAGATACACACATTAAAAGACAAGAAAGAATTCTTCATACTAAGGAAACTCAGTTGCCTATGTTTTGTTAACTCAGAATAGTTTGGAAAGAGCCAGCACTGTGTTAACAGCAATTGATCTAATTCTGATCCAGCATTCCTATTCATGTGCATAAGAAAACAGTGGAAGGGGTTCAAGCATTTGGGCCCCTGACACCTGCTCAGGAGACTCAGATGGAGTTCCAGGCTTCCAGCTTTTCACTGGGCCTAGGCTCAGATACAGCAGCCATGTAGAGAATGAACCAATGGATGAAAGATCTCCATCTCTGTCTCTCGCTGTCTCTTGGGAAATCAAAGATTGAAGGGCTGAGGACATATATTATGCACACAGCTGGAAGTGGGAGTATGTTAGTTCTTGTTCTTCTGATAAAGCCCACTGTCCCATCCTGGGGTCCTCCCCTTGGTGACCTCAACCAACATTAACTACTTTCAGAGGTTTACCTGAAAATACCACCAACATATGAATTTGGGCATTAAGTTTCATTTCCAACATATGAATTTCAAAGGATGTATTCAAACCACAGCTAAAGTTGAGCTCTAATTCAGTCATTTATTCCCCTCCATAATTGGCACACAGATGTTCTCAGCCAGCCAGTCATGCCACCCAAGGCCCCCTCCTCACTGACCAAGGCCATCCTCTCTTCCATTTTACTTTTCCTTTTGAAATGAGGGCAATTGGCTTGACCAGTGTCAGCTATACTTTAAAATGGAACAGAAAATGGAGCCAGATCTCTTCTTCTCCAATCAGATTCCCTTGCTGCACATTCCATTCCAACCTCAAACACCTGTTTAACTCTGTGATCGGGTTTTGGGGAGAATCAATAAAATGTCTCCCAATCTGAGCTAATCCTTCTGCTAATGCAAAGCGGCAGTTTCTAAATAGGATGGCCTCCAATTGTCACTTTTAATCACCAGCCCTTTGGAGGGAGACTTAGAAGGACTTAATCATTGTAAGAAAACAGGCAGAGGTCCTTGGCTGGAGAACAGCATGCCAACAGATAGACAGGAGACAGGACAGAAGCTGGCATGCCCAAGAACCTCTCTGTGATCCACACGGTGCTGCTCCAGCACTTCCAGGCCCAGGCCCCACAAGTGAAACTGACAACTAGACATGTCCCTTATCCTCTTCAATTAGCATCTCACCGCTGTTCTTTCCCTCTTGCTGTCTGCCTCCCTGTGTGCATCTGGCCCTTTCAAAGGTACGCGGTCCCTCCTGTAATTCCCCACTTGACTCCCTCTCTTCTTCTGAGCTGACCTCAGACCATTAAAGCTAAGAATGTGACAGCTGGAGAGATCTAGTCCACAAGGGGTCTAGTCCAGCCTCCTCATCTAGTAGGTGTGGAAGGAAGCCCAGCCAGGGAGAGCCTCATAGAAGTGGTCAGGTAGACTAGAGTTGAACTTGGATCTCCTGCCAATTCCTAGCCCAGATCTGGCATTTGTCAACTGGCTATGCTTTAATATCACCTGGGAGTCTTAAACAAATAAAAATATAAAATCCTTGCCCAGAACCCACCTCCAGAATTTTTACCTTATTGCTATAATTCAGGAGACCCAGGTGTCAGTAGATTTTAGGAAATCCCTGTATGACATCACTGCAAAGCTCAGAATCACGGAACAGACTGTGTGGCTCCTCAGCCTCTTCCCAGTGGCTGTCCAGATCACTGTGTATTTGTGAACTGGGGCTGGGAGAAGTGCAACTACAAAGAATTCTGGATGGTTGTGTTGGAAAATAGAAAGGAACTGGTAGGATCCCTCACTAGTGATTCCTAATCCCTTCTGACGACAGGTTTTTCATGCTCAGTGAACCACACTACACACAGAACGCAGTCCTAGGTGTGACTCATTTGTATGGGGAGTTGTGAAAACACAGACCAAAGGAAACAGGCCCTTGATTTCCGGAACAACAGATGGCACAAGAAACACATGCAAAATAGCTTAAAGCTTCGCAAAGAAAACTGCTTCCAAATGCTTGCAGACAACCAGCCCCTGGCTTGGAAGGCTGTCAGCCCAGAGGCCATAACTCAGGAGTCCGTCAAGCCCAGGGGATCCTGGAGAGCCCACACTCTACAAATGCTTCACGTACAGTATGAGCCATGTACCAGAACTGCATATGGCCTAATGGAACAATGAAGGAAGGAACCAACCCACATGTAGGATCAGAAGTTCCAGAGAGCAGCTGGTTCAGTGCCCCACATCACACCTTCCACACCTGACTGATCCAAGGCTCACTCGAGGGCCTCAAAAAGTACAGGCCAACTGAGTCAGAGCCTCCGATAGTGCGGTGTCAGGGCCCACATGCTGGATCAGTGCTACAGGCAACTCGAGTGTGCAGCCAGGTCTGCTCATTTCTGCTTGAAGGAGCCTCAAACCTGCTCTGTAATCACCACATAGAGAGGTGACTTGAAGTTAGGCCGACTAAAATCACCGACTTCAGTCATGATGTGCCAATCTTGCTCTTTCCCCCACACCATGTACCCCTCCCTCCCTAAGCCTGTTTCATTTTTTGTAAAATCTGAAACGAATGTCACTCATGTGAGTTATTTCCCAGCAGAAAGTAAGTCCCCAAATAACTGGGGCTATGCTGCCTTAGCACTCATTTGGTGTTGGAGAATGACAGAACCGGCCTCAGCGGCCTGACATTTGGAGCACTTGAGGCCAGTCCTTCTCTGCCTGGCTGTGGCCCTGGCCGGTTCATGACAGATAACCAGACACCAGGAAAGTAAATAAGGAGTGAACCAGTTTTATGAAATATCTCTAGCATCCAAGGGTGAGCCTTGTACTCCTTGGCCTGTATTTCTGCTTTACTTTTTATGTGACCTGGCCAGATCTTGAACCTCATTGAACATTGAAGTTCCAATAGAGAAGGTGTATCTTGCCATCCTCATTGAGAGTCCAGTAAGATTGAAAACATACCAGGCTACTACTATGCCTTGTCTAAACTGGTGATTGTTGAATACTTGCCATAGGCCTTATACTAGGTAACTTGTATGCATTTTTTTTAAGTAGGTTCTGTTTTCCACTCAGTTCACAGCTAGGAAAGGAAGGCGTAGGGAAGACAAGACAGTCAGAACCTCACAGCTGGTAAGAGGCAGAGCTACATTTAAGCACAGCCCTTAGGGCTTCAGAGTAGAAAGCCACACCCTCACACTTGACCACACTTGACCACAGCCTTCAATTTCACAGCCCTTCACATTCTTTACCCAGTCTGGTTCCTGGCCAGGAGGCCTAAGGACCATAATCTTCCATGTCTGTCAAACTTCAATCTAGTTTTTGAAACTGGGGATGACATCTTTCCACTTTCCTTCTGCTTTCTGCCACAAAAAGACTGAAAAGAGTGAAAGCAGGTATAAGGAAAAGCTTGCCCACACTTTAGGAATTCTTTGTTCACCCAGTCACACTGCATGTATTTAGCTGTGTCCATTGATTCAAAAATAGCATAGCCAATTAAAACAATGCTTTCACATGGCACAGTGTTTTGCTGTACTGTAATCTATGTCCATTTAGGAAAATACGGGTTTCATTTTCTTTTTGAAGTGTTCTGTCCTAGAGTGGTTTCTTTTTGTTTTATCAGATTTCAAGTAAGAGATCAGTAAGAAGAAAGAGACAGGAAAAGTTCCAGGAGGAACAATCCTGATGTCTGTACATATAAAGGGAGCCCCTGGAAACACAAGATCATGTTCAACCAAAGGAATCGTATCTACACCTTTTCAGGAACACAGCTACTACACAAAGAGAGGACACCTGTAAGATCCTTGATACGGAATCAGAGGCGACAACTAAGACTCAAAGGGCTGGGCTTGTGGTGCCTCTTAAGTGAAAAACACACGAGATATGAATCTGTCAATATCCTTCTCAAGTACTGCCCTCAAAGGCACAGGCGGGCTGCCCTGCCCCAGGGATCTGTTTCACTGGGACCTGTAAGGCTGCCAAATCCATCACCTTGATGAGCAGGTGAGCTGAGGAGCCCCTGATTCATGTCAGACCTCTGAGGGGCAGAGCTGCCTTGCAGAAGGACTGTCAGAACTGATCAATGAAGAAGCCACTGAGCAGCAAGACGGCTTGCTGCCTTCAGTTTTAGGGGCTGGCATTGAGGAATCATGATGATTGCTTTAAAGGAATGGTTGCGTTAACATAAAACCACCTTTGCAGATGCTGCTTGGTGCTTTGGGGATGAGAGGCAAGAGGGACGGGAGGCAAGGAGGTTCCCACTGGTGGCTCTGAGAGGCATGCACCCGATCAAGGAAGGCGGCTGTGAAATACAGTGCAGACTCTTTGGGAATTAAGGAGGGCCTGATCTGCATGGGCCAAGACCAGACATTTGTCAACTTCCTCTGTGACTGGGTTCAAAATGGCTGTGTAAATAACTCAGCCAGGGAGGATGGCACATGAAGCGCTGGCAGTTATTGTGCTATGAAATATGCATTAATTGCATTAAACATTCAGTCTGAAACTCAGCAGCAAGGCCCTTGTTGTCAGTTTTTATAGTGCACAGACACAGCGACCAGGCTGTGGATGGCCACAAGGCCTTCTGTGCAAACCCCGAGCCTGTCCTCGGATGTTCCAGGTGTGGCTTGTGGCTCCCCACTCAGCAGCGTGGTGCTAATGAGCTCAGAGTCACCTGCTCTCACTCCCTAGGAGTCCCCACCTCTGCTCTGTTCCCCCAGTTGCTGTCGACCCCATCTGGAATCTCAGCCAGTCATGTCTTGCACGCATCCCTGGTCACAGAGGGGCTGGCTGTGAAGACAGGAGCTCAGCAGAGACTGTGCTCAGCAGTGGAAAAGTGACTCTTCCCTAACCAGGGCAGGCAGCTCTGGCTTGAACTTGTTTATTGCATTGGAAACTCAAACTGGGTTTCACAAGCAGAAGAAACTACATGTAGGGAAACAAGTCACATGGGCAAGGATGGTTCTGCAGGGAGATACTGGAGAGTGTCTGCACTATAGGTGTGGCACTGTTCCATCCACTGTAAGTACAATATAAAGTATAGGAGTCTCCGGTAGGAATTCAAGGTCCACGACGTTTGCACTTGCCTAGGCTCATTGTCCATGGTTTCCCCAATTCTTTGTCCATGTCTTTGTCCATTGTCCTTGGTTTCCCAGAATAGCTAAACCAGCTACCAAGTTTCCCAGACCGGCTTTCTCTTCCTGATGACTTTGATGACACTGTTCTAGCCATCAGGAGAAAAGTCACCCCAGTTTGCAGAGGGCAGCTGTGACTTTCATTCTGAAAGGTCCCCGGCGGTCAACCTTCTGCTCAGCTGGACAACCTGCTACCTCCCTTCCTTTGGATGTGAGGGCTCTCTTATCCTCTGTGATGCTATTTACCCTTCAAAATCCATGGCCAGTAGTATCTTCTCCTTCATTCATTCAACTAATTTTCACAATTTCTCTGTCTCCAGAAACTTTTGATAAGGAAACTTTATTTATGCTCCTCTCTGAATCACAGCATGATTTCAACTAATGTTTCAGAAAGCCCATAGTGCCATTTTCTTCTGCCAGCCATGCTGCTCATGAGGAAAATGACAGTCTATAGAGAAAAGTGATACTCCAGCATCAAGAATGGAGACAGATAACTCTTGACAAAGCGCATGTGCAAATGATATTGTTCAAGGATTAGAAGGAAAGAGAAAGATGCTCAATGACATATTAGAGATTTAGGACTGGGTAAAAAATACCAGTAGGTGATGGTAAGTTTTGAAAATTCTGCTGATTCATTTCCAGGAGATAGCAAAGGGCGTCCTTACTTCTATCCACTTACTGGAGTTACCAGTACTGGGGAATCTTTTGTGTTCCAATATTTGATCATTATGAGGGAAAAAGACATTCATAATTCTGTTTTTATTTAAAGGGAAGTACATTTTAGTGCAATAAAAATATACTACTATATACAGCATTATATATTAATATATTTTTCTGGTCATTTTGGAAGATTTAGGAGTGATATACATATCACTTATATATAAGATTTATATATAATCATGAATGTGCGTGTGTGTGGTCTGTGGCATCCCCCACTTGGTTATTGCAGACTTCTCTTAGAAATGACATGAAGAATTACTAGCACAGCTGTGTTGCTAGATTTTAAAAAGAGATTTTACTTCAGATGCTGTTTTATGGTCTAATATTAACATATCACATCTCTGTATTTGTGTGTATGTATGTGTCTGTATAAATACATGTCTCTACCACATCCTTTCACTACTTGCAGACACTTTTTTTAAGATTTATTTATTTTTATTGCAAAGGCATATCAGTTTACTGCAAGAAGGAGAGACAGAAAGAAAAATCTTCTGTTTGCTGGTTCACCCTCCAAATGGCCACAACAGCCGGAGCTGAGCTAATTTGAAGCCAGGATCCAGGAGCTTCTTCCAGTTTTCCCATGTGGGGGCAGGGTCTCAAGGCTTTGGGTCATCCTCTAACTGCTTTTCCAGGCTACAAGCAGGGAGCTGGATGGGAACTGGAACAGCTGGGACATGAACTGGCACCCATATATATGGGTAAGGATTTAGCTTTTGACCCATCACACTTGGCCTAATAGGAGATAGTTTTCATGAGTGTGTCTTTGTCTTCATTTATTTAAACAACGTTTTATTGGATAATTGCATCATTTCTTATTTTTATGATTATAACCAATACTGCAATAAGTATGGTCAAAAATTACACATTTGGGGTTTGGCATTGTAGTTATAGTGGCTTAAGCCACTGTCAGTAACATCAGCATCCAATAGAGCACTAGTTCATGTACAGATGCTCTACTTCCAATCTGGGTCCCTGCTGATGCCCCAGGAAAGGCCAAGTCGTTGGGCACTGTCACCTGCATGGGAGACCTAGATGAAGTTACACACTACTGCTTTTGACCTGGTATGACCCCAGCTGTAGTGGCCCTTTTGGGGGCACAAACAATCATATGGAAGATCTCCAAACCACCGCCTCTTTCATCCCTCCCTCTCTGTCTCACTCTACCTTTCAAATAAGTAAAAATAAATCTTACTTTAAAAATACATATCTTTTGGGCCCAGCGCAGTAGCCTAATGGCTAAATCTTCACCTTGCATGTGCCCGGATCCCATATGGATGCCGTTCTAATCCCAGCAGCCCCATTTCCCAGCTCCCTGCTTGTGCCCTTGGAAAGCAGTCAAGGACAGCCCAAAGCCTTGGGACCCTGCACCCATGTGGCAGATCCAGAAGAAGCTCCTGGCTCCTGGCTTTGGATCAGCTGAGTTCCAGCCATTGCTGGAACGTTGGGGAGTGAATCAGTGGATGGAAGATCTTCCTCTCTCTCTCTCCTTCTCTCTGTATACCTGGCTTCCCATAAAATAAATAAATAAATATTTCTAAAAAATACATATTTGCACAGTTGTCCAGTATTACCTCAAGGAAAAAAGCCCTGACAAACAATGCAGTTCCTGGGATGAAGGGTGAAGGCATTTTAAGGTACTCGATACATATTGGTGTTTACCCAGTTATTCATCAACATCTGCTTTTCTCTACATTTTGCCAGTCAATATACCTATAATTTCATCGAGTTACAATGTCCTATGTTTTGGCAAATTACAAACGCCTGAGAAGCACTTTTGTAAGTGAATCGCAACTTGTACGACCACCAAATACACGAAAGCAGGAGAAATAAATCCAGGAGTGGCACCAGCTAAGGAAAAAGCAAAACAAGCCCGCTCTTGCGGCAAAGTAGTTAAGCTGTCTCCTTAAGCTCACTCTATCAGAGTTATCGTCGCTTATTCATAACAGTGCCCAGCAACAGCTGTTCACCTGGCTAACTGCGCTCTCCAAGAGAAAGATGCCCATATGTTGCAGGGAGAAGCACGTGATCTGGTTCTTAGAGAGAAATGTCCTTGTTTTTCTGGTCTGTGTGATGACGGCTCACTCAGAGAGGTGGGCAGAGGAAAGCCCGAACAACAGACCCAAGAAGGCAGCTTTTATCACGTCCCTAGGGTTCTCTCAAAGTTTATTCCATTTGTAACGTAGGCAAAAAGAAAAAAAAAAGGAAAAGAGTTTTTGTCATTGCGTTTTACTACTGGACCTATGCAGGTCTCAGTAGCAGCAAGTGACAGTACCAGGACTAGAATTCAGAAGTAGAATCTCATCAGTGTAAATAATGAGTAAAATACAAAAGAAAAGCAAAAGCTTCATGAAGTTATGACAGAGAACACAAAAGGGAACATAGAATTCTCCTGGTGATTTTGCAAATTTTCATGTATGTCATTAGAATATGTCTGGGTGACTTTTACAGTACAGGGCTAAGGGGCCACACAAGGATTGTGGAAGTTGTGAAACTGTTTGGCTAAGGACTCTGGCGAAATGATTATCTAGTTAGCCTCACATTGTGTTTCTAGGTAAGTCTCAGATCCAACATCTGAAAAATGGAAATGAAACATCTGACTTCAGTATTACACTTCATTTTATCATAGCCTACTTAAAAGCCCTACATTTGCAAAACAAAAATGGTTGAACAAGAACATGTCAAAAATGTGTTCTGCAAAGCCCATAATTTTATATGACCTGAAACCTCACTGAAAATAATATATACTGAGGAATACACTTTCACAAAAACATTTTGTCTTTCCGTATACAATGTATAACCATGATTTGACAATAAACTGTTGCCAAGTAGAGATCTGATTTGACCTTTTTTAAAAGTAAGAAATTTAAATCACTCATGCTGATATATCTGTTCAGTTCTATAGGAAAGATCAACCATTACACCTGCTTCCTTAATGCAGTGGAGGGAGGAGGCCATGGCTTATGAACTGTGGCCCTGCACTCTGGGCTTCAAGGGATTGGAGAGGGTATGGGAACCAGACCCAACAGCAGCAAATTCATGCGGCTTATTTTACAAAAAAAAAAATATATATATATATATAAAAGAAAAGAAAAAGAGTTGATTCAATCTGATTTTCTTTTCAACTGTGCAATAACAAACCAGTTGGCAGTAGCAGCTGCAGCAGAAGGGTCATAGTATGGAGCAGTAGTTAGATCTACTTTCTTCCTTGCATACATTGCTGTTGCAAGTTAGTCCAACTTCATTTATATGCCGCCAACAGTCAAGTAAGACTTCATGTTGACAAGGCCCCCATGCTTGGATTTAATGCTTCATTTTGAACTCGGGTTTTGCTCATGAAGTGACTGGGAACACGGGATGCACACCTGGAGCCACAGTCTCTGCAGCTTGCCTGCTGTTCTCAGATCTTCTCTCCCCCTCACTCCCTTCCTTTCTTTCCTCTCCTCTCCTGCAATTCTCCACACCATCCAGCCGTCAGTGTCACTCTGCACAAAGCAGGGAAATAGGGGTACGTCAGGGAGGGTCGGGTTCCTGTGACCTGTGGCTCTTGCAGGTAGGGCACTGTGATCCTTGGCCCGGTCTCTGCCTGGCACAGCATTACTCATTTGGCAGGAGACCCAGTAGAGCACATCTCAGGCTCTCCTCTGATGCAGGTAATTGGTGTACCACAGCACAAAGGCAGCAACAGCACTGGGCCTTGGGACCGTCTTCTTTGGACAAAGGTAATATCCTTCCTGGACAGGGAGAGGTCAGGCTTGACTTCTTAGCCTATAACCAGGCAAGGTGCTTCCATCTGGTGGTAGCTGATGAGGAAGGGAGTCTAGTTGTAGATGCCAAGTCATAGGGGCAAGGCTCTCCAGGGCCTCTGAGGGAACACAGCTGTTCAAGGAGTATCTCCATAACCAAGGAAAGATGGGATTAAACAGCAAGTATAAAACACCATGACTAGTAGAGCCAGAAAGAGCCAGAGATGGTAGCAGTGAGATTTCTGAAGATTGGAAGACATTTTATACTTTAGTACTTTCAAAGATACTTTTGCCCTTGCTTTTTGAAACAAGGGGACCCCACATTTTTATTTTGCAGTACACTGAATAAATTGTGCTGTACATCTTGATCATCAGTTACCAATAAAAGCCAAAAGTGGCACAAGAGGATAGGATAGAAGTTGATAGAGGAACTGAAATATTCCAGGAGCCTGAGGAGTCCTAAAAACTAGCCCAGGAATGTCGTAACAATCAGCATTCTCTCCAGGTTACATGGGAGGCTTGCAATCAAATGAACCTGTTTAATTAATTGAAATAAACACTCCTCTGAGAGGGAACTCAGTGGCTTACAAGTCAGAGCTCTTGTCTAAAGGAGAATGAAATAGGAATATAATGACACAACAAAAGATAGCAAGAACAATAAATGTTCATCCCAAAGGCTCAACACTCTGCTTCTATTACCACAGTCAGTGCTCATGGCAACCCAACAATTTCATGAAGGAGGATCTATCAGTTTACAGATGGAAAACAAAGGTCTCTAGATGGATTTCGTTCAGGATTTATTTATTTAAGATTTATTATTTATTGGAAAGGCAGATATACAGAGAGAAGGAGAGACAGAAAGATCTTTCATCTGCTGGCTCACCCCCAAGTAGCCTCACCGGCTAGAGCTAAGCTGATTCAAAGCCAAGAGCCACATGTTTTTTTCCAGGTCTCCCAAGAGGGTACAGGGTCCCAAGGCTTTGTGCCATCCTCTACTGCTTCTTGGGTCACAAGCAGAGAGCTGGATGTGAAGTGTGGAGCAGTCGGGATGTTAACTGGCACCCATATGGGATCCCAGTGCATGCAAGGTGAGGACTTTAGCCACTAGGCCATCATGCCAGGCCCCTACTTACTTACTGTTAAGATCAAAGTTACAGAGAAGGAGAGAGACTGAGGCAGAGAAATGCATTCCATGTGCTGATTCACTTTCCCAGATACCTGCAGTGGTCAGTACGGAACGAGACGAAACTTGGGAGCCAGAGCTTCAACTGATTCTCCCATGTCTGCAGCAGGGGCCCAAACACAAAGGCCGGTAGCAAGCAGCTAGATCAGAAGTAGAGCAGCTTCCTGAGACCAGCACCATAGCACACTGGATTAGGTTTCCACCTGTTGTACTCACATCCCTTATGGGAGCCAGTTTGACTCTGGCTGCTGCTCTACTTCCCAGCCAGCTCCCTATTAATGCGCTTGAGAAAGCAAAGAAAGATGGCCCGAGTCCTTGGGCTCCTGCACCCACATAGGAGACCCTAATGAAGCTCTCAACTCCTGACTTTGGAGCACTCCAGTTTTGGCTATTGAAGACTTTTTGGGGGTGAACCAGTGGATAGAAGATCTCTCTGCCTTTTTCTGTCTTTCCTTCCCTCTCTGTAAATCTACCTTTCAAATTTAAAATAAAAATTTTAAGCAAACAGAAAAGTAGTACAATTGGGCTAGGTACGAGTACCCGTATCTGATGCTGGTGCCGCAGGCCTTACCCAAAACATCGCAGTGCTGATCCCAGATGAATCTTGTAAGTGGTGTAAGATGACAAAGTATCTGTGAGGATGGAAAGACCACTTCCATGTAGGGAAATTAGGAAACAGCCCTTTGAAACTGTGGTCCAATACTTAGCGGATATTCATGGAAGATTTCCTGAGTGAGCATTGCTAAATAAATAACTGAACGAATAGATGAAAATGAATTGAAGATAAAGGAAAGATTTGGGGAGGCAAAAATAGAGGTAGATCCTTTGTGAAAGGATTATGATCCAAAGGAACATGATGAGCCTGGGCACAGGAAATAGATCAGTTTGGTTGGAATTGAAATGGAGCGGAGTAGTGATTAGACCAGACATTAAGAGCCCCAGGCTGGGAGTTTCACACTGTATTTGGTGGATGATCTTGAGTTGCTGAACATTTATAAGTAGGGAGATAGGATCAAAGTCATGTTTGGAGAAAGTTAATTAGTTCGTAGTGAAGAGAATGGATCCAAGCGGGCAGAAACAGGGGCCAGAAGATGTCAGAAAGGCACGGCGATGGCTCCGATAGGAGGTGGATAAGGCTCTTAGAAGGTGAACGTGAGGGATCGATACACACTTCAGGACATAAAGAGCTGCACAGGCGTGCAGGGGAGTAGAGGGTCACCGATAAAATGTGGCTCTCAGGCTCATCCTGTGCGCCTAGGAAAGAAGGAGCCGCCTCAGAAAGGCTCGAGTCCGGCTGTGAAACTGTTTTGCATGTTGACAGGAGGGAGGGATTGAAAGGGGATTCTGTGAGAGATCTGGAAACACAGGGCTGTCCCTGGGACTGACCCAAGCTACACCAATAACAGATCTGGTAAATGCTTTCTTTGAAACTTCAGACCAATTTGAGCCAGGTGAACAGGAATTCATTAGGTTCTGCAGAAGAGAGAGTGATAGCTCCTGAACTCAGTCTCCACTAGTTTAGAATGTATAGTCATTTTAAATGACTAGGCCAAAGTCGACTTTTACTTAAGTGACTCCAGGCTTCATAAGCTAGTATCATACACTGCAAGTTGAAATATCTTGAGAGGCTATTTTGAATAGCAGTAGAGTCTCCCCTATCAGAGCTGGGTTCAAATCCTGGTTCCGCTCTGGATTTCTGCTTCTTGGTTAACATGCACCCCAGGAGGGAGCCGGTGAAGTTGTGTCCCTGCCAGTCATGTAGGAGGTGCAGACGGAGCTGTCTCTCTTGCAAATAAAATGAATGAATACGCTAATATTTGAAGTTTCTATTTACCCTATTTAACAGTATAAAATATTTTAACATCATCCTGTAACACCCTTGTAAGCAGTGTCTGTATAAACCAGCTAATGCAATAGTCGGCAATAACTTCCTCTAGCTTTTTCCTTCAAGGAAGCTTTTTTGTTATTAGCAGGAGTTGGCACCTGGGCTTGAGTTCTCACATGCTCTCAAAAGTAACAAAACCACATTTCTTAAACTCCTCCTCCACCTCTGACTCCTTCCTGATTCAGACCGACCTTTGCCACACATCACTGTAAAGAAATCCCCATGGGGTTAGTTATCATGGCCAGGCGCAAGTCCTCTGAAAGGCGGGGTCAGCGCCTCTTTGTAAGGTCTGCTCACACTCTGAAAAGGGCCCTTGGAGCCTGACAAGGAGGTTTAGCCCGTCTGTTCCACCCCACTGACTTCTACCACCCGTGCACAGCTGAGTCCTTTGCTTTTAACTTCCTCTACCTGAGATCCTGACACCGGCCCCTGGTTCCCACAACAGGGCATGGCCCAGGCTCACCCAGTTCATGTGTCTGTAATTGGGTCAGTCTTGTAGTTATCGACTTATTTGTAATTTCAAAAGGGCTGCATGTCCAGGAAAGGGAGTCTTCATTGGCTAGGACAGGAAAAAAGGGGGTAGCTTAAACTCTGGAGTCTAGAAGCAGCCATCCCTCAAAAAATTTCTTTAAGATCAAAAAGGTTCCAGGCTGTAAAGAGACAACCAGGGAAGGCTGTGGGAACTTCCGCTCTCAAGGACCAAGATATAGAACTGAGCTTTGCTCCTCTGGGCTGGCCTGGGAAGATAAAATGGTCTCTTTGATATGGAACTGCAGGGCTCAAAGATTGTACCCATTTGCACATATGGTAACTATACACAAGCCTTCTCTGAGAAGGCTTTTCCCAACTCTCAGATACAACCAGTTGGATTGTTTCATTGCTTTACATTTCCCCATCGAGGACACTGGTGAAGCTTGTCCTCTAGGATTGCTCCCTCCCTAATTTTTAGGTACAGCTGGGTTGTAAGATGTACGTGTCAAAATAATCAGCCAGGGGATACACAGATCCCAGTAAATAGACTTGGAGCTCTTGCTCCATTCTCCCATTGCTCCAACAATTGCAGCTTTTGGGCCAGTTGAGTTATTTGTGTATGTGTCAGGCTTTCTCAATTTCCCCAATTAAACTACCTGAAATTTTTATCTTTGCACATCATGGGTCCACATCAAGTTTAAAAAAAAAAAAACATTACAAAAAAGCCTGTGAGCAATGACTGATTGTGACTTTTCTAAACAGACTTTATTTTCCTAAATGGAAATTATGGGGCTTTGCTGAGGGGTGAAGCTCCACTCTGCCTTCCGCTGTACATTCCATGAATGTATCCAGAGGGAGGCCTTCTCACACCAGGGGCAGAGTCCACAGTGAGCTCACCGGCAATAAAATCCCCTAAGAGTCTGGACATGAAACTTGACAATTTCCACATTCAGTAGAACACTGGCTTACATTTAGATTTCAGCCTCTTTCATACTTTGCCTATTCCCCCACCCCACATACCCTGTAACTCCACCAAAACAGATACTCTCAACATATTCCTCCCACATTCATTGCAAAATAAACTTGCCTCCTGGAAAGGGTAGCTTTAGGGGCTCCCGTAGCCAGGCTGGTGTAGCCAGAGCTAATATTAAACCAGTGACCTCGGATCTCCAAGGGAACACCTGGAGGCCTTAACACTAAGACAGCTTGTTCTCCCAGCCAAGACACACACCCTAACGCAGGTAGAAGGCAGATTTCCCACGTGAAATTTTTCCCGACCCTCTGACCCCTTTGCAACCTGACCTTAAAGAAGCATGGTAAATGCTTAATTGGTGGACGTATTATCAGGTGTAAACAAAGGAAGGAGGAGATAGCTCTGCTGAGGTTAGATAAACCACTTCCCCTTTCCCCTATCATTTTCTTTTTTTAAACTTGATTGATCCAAAGGTATTTATTTCTGACTGCTGTTAGGAACAACATGCACTTATAGGCACATACATATCTCTAGTAAATCTACACGCAGTCAATGTTTGGGGAACAAATGTTAAGACAGCATCATTCTAACGATGTGAAACTTAAATATTTATGCCAAGAAGTCATCACAAATTCCCCCATTGAACAGAAAGCCTGAAATGAACAAAAGCACCTGTTTTTGTTTAAATTTAAAAATTGTGCCAACTCTGTTTTTGACCACTAATAATGTAGTTATATCTGATCATAACTGATTTCTTGCTGAGAAAATATTCTCTAGTACCTGGTGGCTATAGAGGACAGTCTGAGAAGAATTCCAGGGTCGGTTTCTGGAATCTGTACTTTGTATCACTGGAAAAGGTTGTCCTAAAGGAAGGATTCCTGAACAGCAAGGGACATTTGGCTCCCACCAGGGCATTCAGATTTATAAAGGTTGGAGGGAGACTGGGCAGAACCAACCTTCCCCCAAGTCACTCTCACTCCTGCCTCCCCATAAAAACACAATTCAGCTGAAGGAGCAGCTGTTAGGAACCCTGTTCTCAGAGAAGGACTGGAAATGCAGGCAGTCTCAGTCAAGGTAACATTCAACAAATGAAAGCCGGGGGCTATGCGATGTGCAGCCTGGGGAGAAAGGCCTGGAGGGAGAAGCTCCCTGCATGTTTCCCCCAGTGTACTTGCTCAGCCATGCTCACTTTCCCTTTTACGACCCAAGCTAATTACCGGGGACAACTTCTCAGTCCCATGTTAATGCAATCCAGAACGTTTGATTTCTTTTATTGCTCCAGAACTGGATGCCAGACTTTAAAATTTATTCTGCCTGTGCACTTGGACTCATCCTCTGAAACTTGGAGGATGACCCATGACCATGGCCCGTGACCATGGAGGAGCCATACCACCTCCAAATTTCTCATCCTTAGCCTCATGACTTTGTCACTACTCAGGACTGGACAATCAAATTACCTGCCTCTCTACCACGAGCCTTGGAGTTTCACTGTACTTCTCACTGGCCATTCCTTTCCTCCCTCTGCTGCCTCAGCTATCTTCAGCCCCTGCCTGTGTTGGTCTCATACAGGAAAGCCCAGCTCAACCTCCACACCTCTCCACTGCAAGCCATTGGTTCACTCCCTACTCCCAGCCCCCACCTCCGCATCAGCACCACAGCCTATTCCTCAGCTTTGTCCACAAACAGACCCCTTAGTAAGTGCTGGCAGAAGTCATCAGAAACAATGAAAGAGATGTAAGGGGCTCCTAGGATACCCTCCTCTAATGAAGCCACACACTGTTGCCAGACTTCATAAGTCCTTTAAATTACACGAAGCAATAAAAACAAATATTCTAGAAGGATCATTCGTCATGATTTTGACAAGCATTCATGTTAATCATTTTCTCCCTAACAGTGGAATTTGAGGGTCTCAACCAAAAAAAAAAAAGACTTCTCATGCATCCATTTCCCACACTGCTCTGTCCCCGGACTGGACTCTGTGGCTGAGCCTTTGCACCCTGGTGAATAGGGCCCATCCAGCCCACTGCGGCAGGCTCCTCAACAGTGTCTTATTCATCCACACGCTCTGCAAACATCACACAATGCTTGGCGCTGAGTGAGCTTTAACAAATCCCTCTGAAAGGAAACTAGGAAAAGGGGAGGGAGAAGGCAAGTCCAAGGCTGCGAGAAAGCGCCCATCAATCATTTATCAAGGGACTTCTCCCTACCCCCCATAATGTTTGTTTTTCAAATTCTTACTGCTTGGGCTCCTGTTATTTATTATTCATCTATGTTTGCATATGTTCGGCTTTGGACTGGGTCTTCTGTTTTTGTTTTTGTTTTTCTTTATTTTCTAGTTTAATTTCAGCATCTCTTGAGTAGCATGGGCTTATTAGTCTTTGTATTTCTTTGGCTTCCCTGAGGAAATGGATGTCAGTTTTGAACAGTTGTCCCCATATTCCCGAGGGTTCTGGGGCAAAATAAAAAGCATTGAAATGTGTTAAGCCATATCTGCTTCTTTTCAACACACTCCTCCTCCCATGTCCTACCCATCTGACTGTCTCCTTCAATGACTGCTGTGTTCCTTACGCACTTGAAACTTTCCCATTATTTATTTTAACCTTCACTGCAATCACACTTTCATTTGTTCTCTTTGCTTTCTTATCTTTTTTTTTTTTAACACTCTCTGGACTTTGTTCAGTAATCTTTCCTAGCTACATCTGCACCTGATGCTTAATGCCTTACACATGTCTCTTTCTTACTTTTGATTACTTTTTGTTCACCTGTTCATCTGTATTGTGGGCTCCTTTAGTGCCAGGACTGCCTGCAAGATGATCCTGGCTTTATATCCATTTCTACATGAATATTTTTCATTCTTTTAACTATTTTCTATCTTCCCTTTCTCCAGCCCACATGAATTTACCTGGCACTCTTCCTACACACTTTGGAAATAGAGGCGTCTTTAAGAAGAGGGACAGAGACAAGGGACTCTGCTTCTAGCCTTAGCTTCCTTGCCGGCTCCCAAAGTAGTTTGAGACAGAGAAGAAGGGGGCAGTTCTTTCCCAAGAAAATTAATCTGTGAGGGAGTGAGCCTTGTTAACAATGGGAAGAAAGTTCTCTTTCATCGTGTGGCTGTTCTGTCACACACCACCAGGGCAACAAATATTTACAAGGCAAACCTTCTTGCTTTACAAGGAAGACAGGGACTTCTTGCTGCAGTCCTGCAGCAATGGTGACTGGGAGTGCACAGGTTACTCCATGTCAGAAACAGACTCCAGGCTTTGAATCAGGGTTTCCAGACCCAGCCCTGATATTGCCACTAAGCGCTTGTGGAATCTCAGTGCCTTCCTTTCCCTGTCCTCAGTCTGCTCTTTCCATCTCAGTTCTTTCCATCTGATGAAATCAAGGCTTGGGCTCCATAATCAAGAGTGCTGCCTGTCATTCTAGAAGTGCCATTTGTGACAATTTGCTCTCAGCTGTCAGAACAATTAACTCCTAGGCAAACCGCATCCTCACTGTTCACACTGAGGCAAGGTGGGCAGGGAAGCAGGAAGAGAGGGAGAATGTGTGTGAGGCAGAACATTTTCATCTGTTGGTTCTCTCCCCAGATACCCAGGAGCCAGAAACACAATCCAGGATCACACACCTGTTGAGCATCACAGACCCATTGCTTGGGCCCCCACCTGCTGCTTCCCATCATGCACATCAGCAGGACAGTGAAATCAAGTACAGAGACAGGACTTGAACCCAGGTACTCTGATGGGCTATCCAGGTGTCCCAACCAGCAGTATAACCACTGCGTCAAACACCTGCCCCAACTCAGTGATGGCTGATGTGTTATTGGGGTCTTAAGGGCCCAACAAGATAAACAGAGGTCCTTACATCGGAAGGTTTCTGGAAAGCTTAAGTCAATTATTTCTCATAAAGCATTAGAACATACCCAGCAGGTAGTAAATACAGCAGGAATATTAGCCAAAGAAAATGGTTTTTATATGTTAGAGGTTTCCAAATCTGAAAACAAAAGACCAAATTCTAATAAATTCATTCCAAGAAAGAGCAATCTGAAGGGTTTAAAGGCAGGGAGGACTTGTGGAAGTCCCAAAACGACAACACAAAGACTGCCATTCCCTCAAAGCACACACAGGAGGCCCAGGGGAATTCAGACCTAAATTTTACCATAACCACAGTATTTTATGTCAGAACTTCAGTTTCCACAGAAAAACTCAGTACTTTTTAAAAGTGTAACACAAATTAAAGAACGCTTCACAGCAGATTCCTTTAAAGTGAGGGTTCTCAACCAGAAAACGTGTGTGATCTCTGAGACCTTTTAGTTTGTTATAAATACAACTTGCAACCATATGGTGACCTAATTTCAAATTTCTCTCTGTCACTAGAACCTCAAACACCTCCCTTCCAGCAGATAAACTTGGTCATGTCCTGGGGGCTGGCATTGTGGTATAGTGGGTAAAGCCACTGCCCACTGTACCAGCATCTCAAACAGACATGGGTTCAAGTCCTGGCTGTTCCACTGCCTATGCATATCTCTACTCATTTGCCTGGGAAAGCAGTGGAAGATAACCCAAGTGTTTGGGTTCCTGCATCCATGTAGGAGACCCAGAAGAAGTACCTGGCCTTGCTCTAGCCATTGGAACCATTTGGGAAGTGAATCAGCAGATGAGAGAGATCTCTCTCTCTCTCTCTCTTCCTCTCTCTCTTTAGCTCTGTGTTTCAAATAAATTTTAAAATCCTTTAAAAGATAGCATAAAAATGAAAAGAAATGTCTTGTTTTGCAGTTAAGGAGATAAATACGCTGTTCATGACTCCTAGGTATTTTTGTGCTAATGTCATGACACAGGAGAAGGAACACATGACTGTTGGCATGTCTGGTGTGACTCTGATATACACCAGCATCTTCAGTAGCAAATCACGCTGCCTAGCATGGCTGGGAGACTTTAGGAGTTCACCGGCAATTTTTCCACAGGATGAGGGCTTTTTTCTTGGACTTGGCTGTAACTTATGTGGCAGGTAAAATGAAATTGACATAAATATCAAGGTTAAAGTGCAAGTGCTTCAAACTGCCTTGTCCTTCCAATATCTAAATATTTATTTTGAAAATTTACAGGCTGATAAGGTGGAGGAATTGAGCTCTTATTCAAGGAAGTAACAGTGAGAAAGATCAGAGAGCCAGCAAAGAACTGAGACACATTTTTAAGGCTCAATATTATCAGAAATATGACATGCTTTAAATATTAAAAAGTTCATCTAATTTCTCTCTTGCCATCCAGGGTCTTTTCTACAAATATCTGGGATAAAGGGCTCATGCCAAATCCATGACGTTTTGAGACATTCCCAGAGCATAGCGTTCTTGAGATTATGCTTTTGGATTACTTGAATGCAAATAATAAATACTTTCAGTACTTAAAACTGTAATGCTTTGGGTTGGATTTGGATTTTTGTTTCATTTTAGTAAAAGGTGGAAACTCAAAGTTGGCTCCTTAACCAGAAGGATATATTGGGATGTGAATATCATTTATTACTTTCTGACCTACATTTCCTCCTTTTTCATCATTTGCAAGTTACTTGACAAGTTCAGCGCCCACAGCTTGGCATTTCCAAACAGTTGCCTTGAAGGACGTACTTGGCTTCAGATCTTCACATGATGATCAATCTCGGGTTTAACTTTCTCAGGTTAAATGGGAACAAGGGGGGATGGGCTGGCAGGGCAGGAATACATTTGAGAGCAGAGGAAGAGAGAGAGAGAGTTGATGTTTAACCTAAGCATCAACTGAGGCTTCTGAGGGTAGCTTTTAGCTGGCCCCTCCATCAACACCAGTTCAGTCAGTCAGTCAATATACCTTTATTGTCCATTTGGTAGGCACCTGTTGTCTTACTAGGCATTTGGGGACATGAGAAGAAACCAACAATAGCTCCTGCAGAGTCAGCCTTGGAAGTATGACAAAGCTTCTTGAAACGGAGTACTTAGAACTACCATGAACTGATGAACTTCAGTGACTCAGCAGGTTAGCTGGTCTGGCTCAGTCATGCACTTGTATTCAGGTACAAGGCTGGCCTGGTTCACCTACCTGGGGGTTGGTGCCAGTTGCTCCCTGGGATGCCTCTGGGATCCTGCCCCTGTCTTCACTTGTGCTCATAGTCCTGACCAGCTCCTTTCCATAGTGGTCTCAGGGCAGCACTTCAAAAGAGAAAAGAGGAGTGGCAGAGCAGCTTAGGAGGACATACCTCGGCAGTTACAGAGGATCCGTTTTTTGGCAGTTTGCTAGTCAAAGCCAATCACTTGACCATTCCAGATTTGAGAAGTGAGAAAACAGACTGTACTGCTAAAGAAGATGCTAGAATGGTAGGAAGGTGTGTTCGTCTTTTGCAGTCTCTGAAGCATGATTCAGAGGGTAGATTCTGGAATCAAAGATTGCCTAGGTTCATGTTGGGCTCCATTGCTTACTAACTTCTTAAATAGCACTGGGTCTACTTCTGGGAATATCATTAAATCATTGAAAGATTAAAGAGATGAACATATATAAAGTGCTAAAAACATTGCCAGGGCTGTTACCACCAAGTAACTATCACGGCTCATCCATTCTCTGGGGGAGTCAGACATTCATCAACAAATTATATACAAAGATAACTTAGATATTTAGCATCAACATTAAATAATTACATATTATTACAAAAGTAATATGAGTGTAAGCACTAATTTATGGTAATAGCATGAACAGATCTTAATTAGAGTAAATGCCCTGAAGGAAAAAAGCAGCAGTAAGAACAACTAGTGCAGGGCTAGCCCAGAAGCTTTCCAAAAAGATGCTCGGAAGCTGAAGTCTGAAAACATTCAGCACAAGAATGCAAATGATGGGACGAGAACTCCAGCAGGCAGCAGCACGAGCCACACATGGGAAGAAGCAAGGAGCAGTGCACAAAAAGAGATGGAAGTCAGCTGTTCTACTCCCTTCTGTCCTCAGCACTTGCTTTCAATAATTGGATGCTACATTCCCACAGCTGATACACAGGCAGATGTCACAGTGGCAAAGATGTCACTTGGGAAATCTGCATCCCAGCTTGGGAATGCCTGGGTTCAAATACCAGCTTTGTTCCCAATTCCAGCTTCCTGCTAATGCGTACCCTGGGAGGCAGCAGGTGCTTGCTCAAGTATTTGTGCCCCTGCCACCTAAATGAAGGATGCAGACTGAGTTTGGGGATCCTGACTTTGACCAGTCCCTGCCCTGGCTTTTGGAGCATTGGGGAGGTAACTAGCACATTGAAGACACAAGTTGTCTCTCCCCTCTTTCCTCTGTCCCTCTCTGCTTTTCAAATAAAACATGAAAATAAATCAAATTGTTTAAAAAAGGAAAATGTTAGTTGAAGCTTTTATAAAAAATAAAGTTGAATATTATTTATTGTGCATTTTTCAATTAAAGTAATTAGAGAACTAGAGAAACGAGGAGGAAGTGCCTGGCATTTGCATTCAGTTTGCCCAGTCCCCAGGTAGATCTCTATAGTTGCTAGTTGTGCAAATTTGCCCAAGTTTCTCAGCTTTTCTGAATCTCAGCTTCCTCATAATAAAACTGCCATACATTTAGGGCTGTTATGAACTGGGGACAAAATTCAAAATATGGAGCAATCAAAACAGATGTCAATGGGCACATATACCAGTGATTACAATAAAATATTAGGCCTGGTGGAGCAGTAGATGGATAACACACATAAAGAGACTCCTCAGGGTCCCCAGGTAGTCGGGGCTACTCGCTATCACCCTGATTGCCATTATACACATGCAGTGGTTCCCCCTGTGTCCCCATCACCCTCCAGGGAACTTCCTAAGGAGACCAGTCCCAGGGTTCCACACACGAGTTGCTGCCTGCCTGCCTGGGGTATATGAATCTGGGAGATTTCCCCTGCCTCAGTCCTAAGGAGATAGCTCCAAGAAAATGATACTCGCTGGTCCTATAAATGGGAGGTAGTGTTGAAGGTAACGGAAATTAAGGGGCTAGGCCTTCCCTCCCTGGGGGCTGGGGGTCCTCTGTGCCAGTCACCATCCTCCTGATAGTCCCGGCAAAGTCAAAGATCCCTCCCTGGGGTCACAGACCAACTGGATATTAAGTTTCTTTTCCTTTATCCCCATGCCAGCCCCCACTGTTGTCTCTTTCTCTTTCCCCCACCTCTCTCTCTCTCTTTTTTTTAACATGCAAGTTGCCATGAAAAATTTGTTAATGAAATATTTGCTCAGAAGTCTGCTCTGGGCAAGGCTGATAACCTATCTGTGTTTGAGTTTGGCTTCCCATATTCTAAATACTCATCTTCTGTCTGTTTAGCTTATTGATTGGTTTGGCAGGGAAAGAAGCCTTGTCATCAGTGACCAAGGTCAAACCACAAAAACGCGGGGGGTTGCGAGGAGAAGACAAACGAAGGGACTCAGGAACCAGGCTCACGTTTCCCTGAATGGACAGAACGCAGAACCCCACCACCACCCACCCCCAAGCAACACTCCCGCCCCTCGTCCTAGGTTTCAATGTAACTCTAAGTGGCAAAAGAGAATCCTTTGGCATGGCATACCTGATAGGGACTGAAATGCAAATATAAAATTGAGAGGCTAGAAGTCAGTGGGACCTTAGAAATCTCCTGGATTTGCCTGGGGAAAACAAAGAAGGCAGCCCGGGCCTCAAAGAATCAAGCTCAAAGACTTTGCTGGCTATCATTGCTAATAGGTCTACTTAAATCCAATATTGTACTAAGGCTGAATGTTAAGTTAAAGGCACGATTGCTACTAAAGTAACAAGACTAAAGGCAAGGACAGGTGATATTTGTAGCACAAATCCACAGCTCTTGTCACTGACAACCTGCCAACACGTATGACCGTATGACCGTGGGAAACTGAATGCCTTACCTCTTAATTGGCTTCTGACTTGCCGTCTTAGTTATACATCCCAAGTTTGGCAATTGACAAAGGACAGTCAGTGCACAGACTAACTGGGCAGGACAGGTGCATGGAAACGGAGAGAGGGGCCAAGTCAGGGTGAGGTCTGTGCTTTTGCCATTCTTACCAGAAAGATCAGGGCAGAGTTCTCTCTCTGAACCTAAATTTATGATCGTATTAACAAGATAGAGATTCTAATTACTATCTACTCTGAGTTGCTGGAAGATTGAGATCACACCTGTAAGCTGCCTATGAATGCTGACAAGTCTAGAAGATTCTGGTTTGGGATCAAATTTCAGCTAAAGGATGTCACAAAGTGGATCTTTCTATCCCCAACCCTACTACCATGTTGGACAGCTAGACTTATCTCTCTACCAAGTTCCTCCCCCACCAAACCGAAAATGTTAACAAGTGCCAGATGTGTTCCACACTGAGAGTGTAGGCATGACTTGAGTTTCCCTCACCTGAAAAGCTTAGTACTAAAATATTTTAGATTTTCGGAATATTTGCACATACATAGATTTGGCATGCAACCCCAAGTCAAAATACAAATTTCATTTATTTTTCCTATACAATTTGGCCACATAGCCTTAAGGAAACTGAATACAACTCATTCAGGGAACCAGCAATTTGCAACCTGTTATATAAGTGAAATCTTCCACTTGTGCTATCACGTGGCAGTCAGTGTATCAGATTTTGAGGCATTTCAGATTTTGGATTTTTGGATTAGGCATGCTTAAGCTGTTTCATCGGAACACATTCCTGGCTCTTGGGTAAGTTTACAATCTTTATGGGAGAAAAGCTCAGAAACATGGAGAGTAAATGCTCATGGTTGCTACGACTCAATCTGAGAATGCAAAGGAGGAGTGAGTGACCACCTGGTAGGTGGGAGGGGTGGTCCTCAAAAACCTCTCTGAGAATGTCATGGGATGCTGCTGCTTGTCAGGGAGAAAAGGGAGAAAAAGAGCATGAAGGACACTGGCATGAGGTATGTCCTTCATGGCCTGATCTGAGAATAACTGTGAGTTCTGCAGTGGCAACACCAGGTGGAGAGGGGAGAGTGGGAGGGAGGGAGGCGGAGGCTGCCCATAGGGCTGGGGAAAGTGTAGGCAACAAGCAGACTGAGGCCATGAGTGTGGGTTGATCTTCAAACTCGTCCATCAGGAAAGAAAGGATCAGATATGAGGGATAGGACAGACACTGCTGGAGACCTTCATTTTATTTATTTATTTTAAAAAGATTTATTTTGTTTTTATTGGAAAGGCAGATTTACAGAGAGAAGGAGAGACAGAGAAACAAATCTTCAGTCTAGTGGTACACTCCCCAAGTGGCTGCAAGCAACAGCCAGAGCTGAGCCAATCCAAAGTCAAGAGCATCTTCTGGACCTCCCGTGCAAGTGCAGGGTCCCAAAGCTTTGGGCCATCTTCCACTGCTTTCCTAGCTAGAAGCAGGGAGCTGGAAAGGAAGTGGAGCAGTCAGGATACAAATCGGTGCCCATATGGGATCCCAGAACATGCAAGTTGAGGACTACTCACTAGGCTTCCATGCCAAGCCTGACCCTTGTTTCAAGAATAGAGGTGTCTTAGTCCCTTCTGTGTAGCTTTAATAAAATACCTGAAACTGGAATTTTTCCTAAAGAAACTGGTTCATAGTTTTGGAGGCACAAAAGTTAATGGGCACAGCACCAACATCTGCGCAACTTCTGGGGAGGGCCCCATGCTGTATCATAGCACAACAGGTGCATTACAACTGCATGTAAGTGTCCCTTACTGGGTCTGTGAGGGACAGACCCAGTAGCCTTGATTTTTGACAGTTTGTTCTTGCTGTAACTAATCCATAACTAGTCCCTCAAGATTCCACTCCCTGCCGAGAGACCTAATCCAGTACCTAAGCACCTCCCAAAGTCCCTAAACACCTGCCAAAGCTGCACTTAACAAGTGTCTTAGAAAGGACAAGCCGCATCTACATCATAGCAGTAGGAGACACGCATATCCTCACAGACTATTGACAGGGAACCAGAAAAGAAGGCAACATTGAGGATGTGCAAAGGAGAGGAAGTCCCCAGTGGAGCTTGAGGATGAGAGGAGCTCAGAGCAGCAGAGAGCCTCGGAATGAGGAAGCCACCTGTGCTTTCAAGCTCGGAGCTCTTGCACACTGAGATAGATGCACAGAGGCATGTTCAAGGGTGAAAATGGCATGTTAGCATGTTAGTGTAAGTTCTTAACAGCTGTCATTTCCTGTGTGAGCCCTAAGCAGGAATCTGTTGAGCAAGAGAGGCTGGGGTGAGAGAGGAAAGAAGTAATGAGGTATCTTTTAGGAGAAAAGAGTTGCCTTATCTCTGTTAAACAGGTTGATTTGGGATGCAGTTTTATAGGATTGTGGTGGTAGAGGGCAGGGTGGGAAGACATTGAAGATGCCAGAGACGAAGGGTACAGTAGCATATCCTAGGGTTGTTAAGAGAAATGAAGGCTCCTGAGATTAACAAGGAAAACAGTCGGGAGCTGACCAGTCTCCACAAGGGCAAACAGCAGCGGTCTGCGAGCAGGGGTCACAGCCTCCTGGAGGATGGTAGAGAATGTGACTGCAGACTCACATACTGGGGTCTCAGATAAGGCTGTCAGTGAGTTTCAAAGCTCACATGGCCAGTGAGTGGCCTGGAAGTCATGGCTGCAGTGGGGTTAGGATGAAGCTTTCTGATATCTGGAATGTCACAAGTACACTTGACACTGGGGCCCAAGGAGGTCATCATCTGAATAATTGTATTACTGATTAACAGGAGGACAGTCAACACTGCACTGAATTTTTGCAAACTGTCTCATTCTGTGGTTAGCCCTCAGTCAAAAAGTATTTGTAATGGGAAGATGCCTATAGTTCTGTAAAAAAATTAGCAAGGAGACCCCATACATTGATTAAAGCCATAATCCCTAAACAGAGCACTCGTGAGAACAAGCAAACCACATACTATGGCATATTTTTAATTTTTTAAGATTTACTTATTTTTATTGAAAAGTCAGATTTGCAAAGAGAAGGAGAGACAGAGAGAAAGATCCCCATCCATTGGTTCACTCCCCAATTGGTTGCAACAGCCAGAGCTGAGCTGATTTGAAGTCAAGAGTCAGGAACTTCTTAGTCTCCCACGCTGGTGCAGGGTCCCAAGGCTTTGGATATCCTCCACTGTTTTTCCAGGCCAGAAGCAGGGAGTCAGAAGGGAAGTGGAACAACCAAGACATGAACCAGTGCCCATATGGGATCATGGCACATGCAAGGTGAGGACTTTTTAGCCACCCGGTTACCGCATGGGGCACTATTTTTAATTTTGAGGGGAGCAGAGCAGTGTGTGGTAGACATATCACCAATCAGCTGGAGGTTTATGGAAGTGCTATCTTCCTTTGGATGACATCATTTTTTTTTCAGAGCCAAGTTTCTGATGGCTTTCATCCCCAAAAAAGCAGGTACTGGTAGAGCAAGACATGAGAACAGTGGTGCTCAGTTTGACTTTATAGATGGAGAAACTGCACAATGTTCAACAGGAGCAACACTCATGAGGGAATCACTGTGGTTATGTAGGAATTCAATAAGTATTGTGTTTTCTTTCCATTTGTGTGTATTATTTCTCCAAAAGTCTGCTGAATCCTTATTGAGCTATTTGTTCTGGGCCCGTCATGGTAGCCTAGTGGATAAAGTCATCGCCCTGCATGCTCCAGGATCCCATATGGATGCCAGTTCATGTCCTGGTGGCCTTGCTTCCCATCCAGCTCCCTGTTTGTGGCCTGGGAGGGCAGTAGAGGATGGCCCAAGGCTTTGGGACTCTGCACACCCACATGGGAGACCTAGAAGAAGCTCCTGAACTTGGATGGGCTCAGCTCTGGCTGTTGCGGCCACTTGGGGAGTGAACTAGCAGATGGAAGATATTTCTCTCTGACTCTCTCCTCTTTGTATATCTGACTTTCCAAGAAAAACAAATAAATCTTATTTTAAAAATAAGATATTTGTCCCTAACCCAGCAATAAATGGAACTTCAAGACATTTCTTTTGGCTTCGTGGCTCCGTGGAAACTGTCACTATTGCCTATGGAATTATATCATAAAATAAAAAACAAATTAAAAAAAGAAAAAACAATCACTATTGGCCTAGAGATGCTATAGCAGAGAAAGTTTGAGTGACTTGAAATTATTAAATTGTCCAAGCTTGTGTTTAGGTGTTTCTAAAGGTTTTTTAAGTTGTGTTTAAAATGCAGAACCTCATGAAGAGTATTCCAGACAAGCACAATAGCCCTGGCTGGGCCAGATACAAGAAGAACATAACCCTGGGCGCCCCTTGTAGGTAGTGGAACCTCTTTGTTACAATTTGCTCTAACAGTCCCAGGGCTTGGTTTCTTGCAGTCCATTATCCCTGTCCCAACTTTCAGGGAATCCTCATTTCTTCCAAAGGGAATGCCCCCTTTCAGTATTTACTACAAAGTGTAAAATGCCAGCGCTGCTTTAAAAGATTCAGACTCAAGGCAAATTGCAGGCACTGCAAGGTGATTTTTCCCAACTCTCACGGCAAAGGCTGCATGCAGTCTTTGTCTCTCAGTCTTACAGGCTACCAGGGCCACTGTTTCCAAAAAGTGACTAGGTTGGCTGGGATGGCCACAGATCCAGTGTGCTCTGATTTCTTACCACTTCAGGATCCAGGGAGGTGGGAACTAGCGGCTGGAGCTGCCAGTTGGGCTGATAAGTGCATGATGCTGTTGACACATGAAGCTTCAGCAGCCCAGCCAAACCGATCAAACATAAAGTCAATTTCCCATTGCAGGGTTGGGTGGGCTAACAAATTGTATCAGAGCTTTGCACTGAAGCCTTTAAGAAAGTGCAGTATTGCTACAAAGCTCATGACCCCCTGCTCCCTTCGGGTCTGACACACATCCAAGTAGGAGGGGCGAGGAAGTGTAAAGGGGTCATCTGGGGTGAGGGAGCTCCAACTCCAAGAGCACTGGCTAATAAGATGGACAGTGGACACATTTTGAGGACCGTATCTTTGCTACAGGCTGTTTGACTGACACTGAGTCACTGAATTCTCACTGGAGCCCTAAAAAGCAACTGCCACAGCCCACATGTGGCAGAAGAATTTAGTGAAATGCTTACTTGTGGAATTTTTTTAAAAACCTGTACTGGTTCTTCTTTTCTAGTCATCTTCTGTCCGCCCAAAATTTACCTTGTCATCCCCAGCTCTTGGACTATGACTGATAGAGCCCAAAACAAAATGAAAAATGAGAAGGATGCTCTTGGCACACAATACATGCCCTTCTTTCTGCTCCGTCATCTTCTGTGTGTGCACTCCTCGCCTGTTATGTGGTATTTACTCTATTCCCAAACAGCAAAAGGACACTTGATAAGCACTTCACTGCCTTCCCAGACACATCAACAGGAAGCTGGATCATAAGCAGAGCAGCCGTGACTTGCTGGAACTGGAACTCTGATGTGGAATGCTGGCATCACCTTTGACTTGAGAATATTTAAATGGTTTCTTTGAACAGTTTTGTTATTACTTGAACATACTTATCAGATAATTCAAATATGTGTGCAATCTCCAAGTAGTGCCAGTTATGTTTCATGTGAGTTAAGAATGTTGTAGTCTCTTGTAAACAGAGTAAGTTTGGATTGCATTCTTGACATTTTGTAGATTGTTAAAAGATTTAAGACCTTATATGGGTCCCATAGCACCTGTTGATATTTCTGCTTAGTAGACAACTGATAGATTTGGAGCCCAAGTTTCGACTTGCCTTCTATACATTTTAGTTACAACATGAATTCTGACTTCAGTCTTGCTATTTCTCATCAGATATGTTCCAATTGTGCATCACCAAGAAGTCATCTTGGGACTAGAGCAGAGGTAATAGAAGTCTGTTTATTGCCTCCATTCTTGAAGTCTTCCATATACTTCCTAGGATTAGGCCCAAGCTAGCACAGATTGGGCATGAGCCCAGAAGTTTATTGGGCTGCTGTCCTGGGTTTTTCTCCCTCTTTGGTCTCCCCACTGTATCCCACACTGAAAACCCTGCTTTAATAAAGCTTGATGGTCTTACTTAAGGCTACTCTCAACTGAAGTATACAGAGACATCACAGGTGATCAAAAATATCGTTCAGCAAAATAATCACATAATAATCTAAATTATGTTAGATTATAACAACATAGAACTCCAAACATAACAACAGAGCTCCAAAATTCATGAAGCAAACTAAAAGAAATGAAAATAGTAGATAAATTAGCATTACAATAGCAAGTTAGACACCCTTATATCACTAGCAGCTAGTAAACAGAAAAACAGCAAGAACACAGAATTGATCAATGTCACCAACTGACTGGATCTAATCATTAACCAAAACCAACAGAATAAACATTTTTTCAAGTGAATGTGAATCATTCCCCAAACACACCATGGCCAGTCTCATAAAATAAACACTTAGTTAAAAGAATTAAAATTACACAAAGTATGTTTTCTGACCATAAAAGAATTACATTAGAAATCAGTAATAGAAAGGTGACAGGAAATTCTACAAACATTTGTAAGTATAAAACAATTAAAAATAATGAGTCAAAATGAGCATTTCAGTGGAACTGCATGAAATGGAAAATGTAGCATATGAAAATCTGTGGGGCACAACTAAAGCAGTGCTTAGAGGGAAATTTATAGCACTAAAATGTAAGAACTAGAGCAAACAAACAAGCTAGCTTCCAGCTTAAGGGAATCAGAAAAAAGACAGGCAAACTTACTATAATTCAAGAAGAAGTAGGCAAATAAAAACAGAAATCAATGAAATACAAAACCCAAAACAGCAGGAAAATACTCAGTGAAACTAAATGCCGATTCTTAGGAAAATCAATGAAATTGATCAGTCTCTAGCAAACTGACAAAGAAGAAAGAGGAAATATTCCAATGACCAATATCAGGAGTTAAACAGGAAATATCACTGCAGACCTTGTAGACATGAAATAGACGATACAAGAACAAATACACAAGCGACAGTGATTTGAGTGTGTAAAGGGACCAATTTCTTAGAAACCACAAGCTAGTAAAATACACTAAAGATAAAACAGAAAACTTGAATAATTCTACAAGTATTAAAGAAAATGCACTTGTAGCTTAAAACCTTCCAAAAAATATCCAAGTCCACATAGATTCATGGGAAATTTCTACCAAACATTTAAGGAAGAAATAGCATCAGCTCAACACTCTCTTTTGTAGGAAATGAAAGAACACTATTCAAATAATTTTATAAAGCAAATATTGTACCAATAACAAACCCTAATAAGGCAGTATAAAAAGGAAAGTTGAAAACCAGTATGTTCCAGAAGCATAGATTAATACAAGATAAACTCAACAACATATTAGCAAATGTAAAACAGCAATAAATAAAAAAAAGCATTTCACTACAATTAAGTGGGCATTATCCTAAGAATACAGGTTAATTCAATTTTCAAAAATCAGAGAGTTGGATGTTTAGTCTAACAAATGAGATGCCCACATCCCATATTGGATGGAATATATGGATTGGTATCCCAGCTCTGTGCCCAATCTCAGATTCCTGCTAAAGTGCACCTTTGGATGTACCAGGTAACTAGATCTATGTCCCCCACAAGCGAGGCTTGGATTGAATTCCTTGCACCCAGCTTCAACCTGGCCCAGCCTGGGTTGCAACAGGCACTTGAAGGGTAAACTAGTGGACGAGACCAAGCTCTCCATCTCTCTTTCCAATACATGTGTCTGTCTATGTGTTTGTGTGTATGTATGTGTGTGTGTGTCTCTGTGTGCGTGTGTGTCTCAAAGAAAAATTTCAGAACTCAATCAATATAATCCATTATTATTATCTATAAAGAAAACCCATGTAATATTAGCAACAGAAATTTATATATGTTTGACAAAATATAACATCCATTCATAATGAACACCCTCAGTAAATTAGGAAAAGAAGGGAACTACTTCAATACGGGAAAGGAAATAAAAACAGCAGTCCTTTACTCACATCAGAGCTACTATAAACATCTTCCTCCCTCTTCCCTTCTCCCCCAGCCCTGCAAGATGACCTTCACGAAGACCATCTCCATTCTTAATATTTTCTTTCAATATCACACTGTTTTGCTTTTTTTTTTTTTTACCCAATTCAATAAAGCGGAATCATGAAAAAGCATAGATTTTAAAGGAAGTCATCAAACTGTTCTTTTGCATAAATGATGTGATTCCTTACATAGAAAAAATTCCAGGATCTTACCAAAACCATCCCAGAGTTTAACAGAAAGCAGGATACAGAGTCAACAGAAAAATGTATTTCATATTTCTGCATGTTACTAATGAACAATTAGAAACTGAAACGAAATATACCATACTGTTTAAAACACATAAAAATGAACGAGTAGTTACATGTAAGTCTTACAAATCTCATATGGAATCTATGTGCTGGACACCATATGCTAATGAAAGAAATAAAATCTCAACAGATGGAGACATATAGTGTTCATGAAGTGAAAGACTCTTCATACTGAAGATATTAGCTTTTCCTAAATTGGTCTATATCTTTAATAAAGTTCCAATCAAAATCTCAAAGTACTTTCTTGCAGAAATTGAAATGCAATGGATGTGGAATGTCCAAAGCAAATTTGGAAAAGGATAAGGTTGAAAGAATCAAAGCTTACTATGTAGCATTCAAAATCATATGGTATTGGTGAAAGAATAGACAAATAGGTCGATAGAACATAATAGAATCCAAAAACATAGACCTATAACGAATTCAATCATGTAATCTGTGATAAAGGTCCAAAGGCAATTCAACAAAGAAAGGTTGAGTTTTTTGACAAGTAGTTTTAAATAACTAATCACCCACATGGAAAACAATAAATCATCAAACTTTACACAAATTTTACCTAAAAAATGAACTCTAGATCTAATTGTAAAACTAATTATATGGAAAAATCTTAACTATATTATGTATAGCATTCATAAACATTATACCAAAAATATGATAAAATAAAATAAAATAAAAAACAGTAAGTTTTGAGTTTATCAAAATTAAACTTTTTTGTTTACCTGAGAACTAAACAAAAAAACATCAATAGAGAATAGGGCTTCCCATCTTATATAAAGAATCTTCAAAACTCAACAATAAATTAACAACCCAATTATAAAGTGGACAAAAGTCTCTTTCTATGCTTGACTTTCTATTTCTATCAGAAGTAAGTTCCATTGTTTCATTCTCAATTTATTGTATGTCTTGTAGACTACTATATTTTATGTGTATGTTCTTATGAAATATTCATTCTCACATAAATAGTAGCATACCATATGCACCAATTTGCAAGTTGCTTCTTCTGTACTAGCTAAAATATGTCTTGGAGTTCTTTCATGCCACTACTATTAGATTTATCTCATTATTCTTAAGCAGTGCGTTGTGGTACAGAGCACAGACACAGAACAATTCCTCTCTGATGGATTGTGGCTGGCTTTCACGTGTGTGTGTGTGAGTGCCTGCATCTGTGATCTCAAACAACACTAGGAAGAAGAGATTCCCTCAAACACCTCCCTAGAAACATAGGAAGGTACTTCAAAACTTCATGGGCAAGTGGAACTAAAACAGAAATCCACACAGTTTTTTTTCATGATATAGCCTTGCATTCATTTTTAAAGACCCTTCATATGCAAACATTTTCATAACAATAACTATAATTACTGAGTCATGGAATATGTTTAAAATTCTAATAGGTAAACTGTCTTTGATAAATAGCCTACCAAAGTAGTTACACATCATTCTTTCACTGACTCAATTTTCCCTAAGTTCTTTCTTTGATACAATTTTTTATTAAGCACAGTAATTTTTGCTAAACTGATAAACATAAAAATGGAATCTCACCGTTTTTATTTTCAAAACCCTGTTTTTGAAATGAGGAGGTTTATCTGCAAGATTCAACTTTTTAAATTATCACAATTGACAATTGTACAATATCCCTTTTTGGTATATAGTGCTATGTTCCATGAATTATATCATGTATTGAATAAAGGCCCCTTTTCCCTATTTCTACCCCAACAACCACCCACGCATTCTCTATCACTGTAATGCCCATCTGATCATGCCAATAAATAGAATTACAGAAAATGTAACCCTTTTGGATAGTTTTATTTCATTCAGCAACTGTTTTTGCATTCAGAAGAGTTGTTGTGTAATATCAACAGTTCCTTCCTTACAATTATCAAGTAATATTCCACTGTCTAAATACACTAGTTTGTTTATCTATTCACTCAGTGAACATTGGATGTGTTTCTAGTTTTTGGCAATAATGAATACAACTGTTTTAAACATTTGCATACAGATTTTTATGTGAACCTATCCCCTCATTTCTCTAGAGTAAATACCTAGGAGTGGGATTATGTGGCCAAATAATAAGTGCACACAGTTGATCCTTGATGGGTGATGGAGTTCTGACCCAATAAACCCATTGTAAACTGAAAATATCCTAAGTCAAAATGCAGTACATACATCTAACTTATCATACACCACAGCTCTGTCTTGCCTATTTTTTAAAGATTAATTTCATTTTTATTGGAAAGTCAGAGGTGGTGGGTGCCAGGCTGGCATTGTCTCTATGCTTTTCCAGTCACCATGTCCATGCGGTGACCTGTCTCTGGGCCTGCCCAAACTCCAGAGACTGTTCCCTTCACAATGAGTGCACCAAAGTGGGAAGTTTGGAGAGCTGGGTGGGGCCAGGCCCCACCTGCTGCCATCATAGCACAGTGGATGGGATTGGGGAGGGGGCGAACTTGGGACCTGGGGATTTAAACTTTCTGCAGCCTGTTGGCTATTGGTGGGTGCCGGGCTGGGATTGTCTCCATGCTCTGAGCCCCAATTTCAGTCACCATGTCCACGCGGTGACCTGTCCCTGGGCAGCCAGTGTGCCATTCAGCACCAGGCTCTGCCTGCTGGCTCCCCGGTGGCCAGCTCTGGGGTTTTCGGGCTTTGAATTGCTGCTTAGGTATCTCCATGTTAAGCCCACTGTATATATGGGATGTCAATCCTAAAGACTTCCAAGGACAGAGTACCTTTTCCTTTGAAGATAAAGGAGAGTAATGAGACCTAGTAGGTTGGAGGAGAGGGACCAGATGATCTTTAAGGATAAGACTGATATACTAAACTCCTTTAAATCCTGTGTAGTACTTGTAATCACTGAACAATGATGACCACCGAACACCAGTCCATACAAAAGCTAAGGCTCGGGGCTTGTCTAGCAGGATCATATCCTATTACCTGACATGATGATGGATCAGGAAATGGGTCATATTAGACAGGGCCATGACATTAACTAGCGCACGAGAGAACCATATCCGGGGGTAGATTTTGTTGGGGGATGTGTGGGCCAAACCCTGTGGAAATACTAGTCCCACTAGTTAGCTCAAGAGTTGATGGGGTGATGGACTAAACCTGGTATGACAAAGGATCCTGCCATCACTCACAGGTAAAGGAGCCCACAGCAGTCTGGACTGGTCAAGGCAGCAGCACCCAAATGTGCATCCTGAATAGGGGGTGGGGTGGGCCAGGCTGCAACATTCATCAGCTCGTACAAGGTCAATAGGAATGCCAGATTATGCCAGACACTAGCCTAAAATCCAATGACATGTATGAGAACTGGGCCCAGGAATGGGTCAAGTGGAGGAACTTTGAAAATTCCCCTGGCAGGTCATAGCTCCTGCTGGTGAACACATGGTCCAGACCTGGGGGCAAGACAGCTGGGCAAAGTAGCTCTAATGGCTGGCTAATGTGTGGATTGATAATGGAATGTGGTAGACTGGGCAGGACTGAACAAACCTTAGCCCAAAAGCAAAATTAGTAATCAGGATGGAGCACAGGTCATGCCTAGCTAGGTTCTTGCACCTACTGGTGTGCTTGAGCCAGGGACGCTAGGCCACAGTGTATAAGGGCAAGGGCCAAGACAGGTGAGGGGCTGCGTCAAGCTGAGTCAGAGCACCAACTGGCATGCTTGTGATCTATGGCTGGGAACAGGCCAGGTTGGGGAGCTAAGGAGACACGCTAGCTGGGCGGAGGTTCTCACCAAGGAGCAAGGGGCTAGAATGGGAGGCTGCGTTCTGATTAGGATACGGTTGTAGTCTCACTTAGCGCAAATGTGGATTGGGACTAGATGCACCAAGCCAGGCTAGACTCCAACACCTTGTGGTGTTCTGGAGGACCAGGGTAGATGTGGGATGGACTAGGCTAAGTTTCAACCCCTACTGGGCCATGTGTGAGTCCTATGTGGGTATGCACAAGCTGTGGCTGGGCTGAAACATTCAACAGTAAGAACAAGATTGGGTTGAAGGCCAGTCAGGAAAAACCATTGTTCCTGCTAGGACAGGAGGTGAACTAAGTAGGGCTGGCTCATGGACCCCTGGTATGCACGAAATCTGGCACTGGGAGAGATTCTATGGAGGAGCCTGGGCAACTCCTCTGGCAGAACACAGACCCTGCAGGTAAGTGCAAGAGGCATGAAAGGAAACAGCCCAGAACAGGCCATGGAAAGTTTACCACTGGCATACATTTGGCATGGGTCGGGAGCACACAAGGCTCAATCAATTCATGTCATCCTCTGGCAAATGCCAGAACAGAGTGTGGGTCGAGCCAGGTTATGTCGTGACAAAAAAACAGTGCACATTACAGAATGCCAAGGTGAGGTTGCCTGTACTGGATGTAACAGAAGTGACCAACTAGCACACATGAGAACCAGGAAGGGAGGGGGCAGATCTGGCAGAGGGGAAATGGGGGTGCTCCCTTGCTGGACGGGTACTCCCACTGGGGAGCGTGAGTTGAGATGGGGGCAGACCAGACTAGGTAGGGCTATAACACCAGTGGGCCTCATGTAACTAGATGAAAAGCCAGGCTGGGCTGATTGTTCCTACTCATGCAATCTACAGTTAGAATGGGTGAGGGTTGTTTGGGCTTAGCCGCAGCAAAAGCTGGCATAAGCTGGCATTTGGGGCTCATGCTGTCAAGTTAAGTCACAGAACCACCTAGAGAGTACATGATCAGTAATGGCAGTAGCCTAGAAGAGAAATAGTAGGCTCCTCCCTCTTGGGTTACCACCCGCACTAGAGGGCACGAAAACCAGGACAGGGGCTCGGGTGGCTAGACAGAAAGACACTCAAAAACATCTGCGTGGGCTGGATAGTGGAGCTGGTTAGATGGAATTAGGCTTCAATATCCACAGAACATATATGAGAGCTGAATGGGATGTGGGACAGACTGGATTAGTCTGCCACACATACTGGCAAACCAGGGCAGTGGGCAGGCCTGGTGAGGGTTATTGTGCGTTACTCCGGGTAGGCTGCAGCTCCCACTGGTTTGTGTAAGGGCCGAGTGTGTGCTAGGTAGAACCAGGCTGGACAGCAGCACCCCCATTGGTTCCAGAGGAAGACAGCACTGGAAACAGAACCAACCCAGCGATCGCAACCACCAGTTGATTGGGGCCATGGACTGTGCCAGGTCCTGTACTTGCTAATACTTACAAGAATCTGGTCTGGGAACACCTCAGACAAAGTTTCTTTGGAGCTCTCCCCAATTGAACTGCCGGACTCAGATCCCTAGCCATCAAAGACAGAGGACAGAACAAGTCAGTCAACTACCTCAGCTAAATGTTAGCAGTGAAAAACTGGGCAAACGGAGACTCTAAGATGGATTACGTCAATCAATGGATTCTTCCATGAACTCATCATGCTTGGAGTGGTTAGACTGGCAGCAATCCATAACTGTTGAACTATCAAAACCACTGGAGCAGGACCCTCGGAGCATGTCCCATATCGGGGACCTGGGGTGGGTGGGAGATTGGGTGGGGCTTCTCCCTTAAAATCCCCTTTTACCTCAGATACATGAAGGAAACAATATGGAAATAATAGTCTTACCCACTTTCCTATAGTCCTTGAGCCTTTTAACCCTAATTAACTATGTAAAGATTGTCCAAACTATAATTAAAAAATGGAAAAAAAATAAATTAAATTAAATTTTTTTTTTTTAAAAAAAGAAAGTCAAAAGAGGAGAGACAGAAAGAAAGATCTTCCATCCGTTGATTCACTCCCTAAGTGGACTCAGTGGCTGGAGCTGTGCTGATTTGAAAGCAGGAGCTTCTTCCGGGTCTCCCACGTGGGTGCAAGGTCCCAAAATGCCTTGGGCCGTCCTCAGCTTTCCCAGATCACAAGCAGGGAGCTGGATGAGAAGTGGGGCTGCCAGGATTGCAACCTGTGCCCATATGGGATCCTGGTATGTACAAGGCAAGGACCTTAATTGCTAGGCTACCATGCTGGGCCCTGCCTTGCCTATCTTAAAAGCACTTAGAACACAAAGCCCATAAGCCAGGCCAAATCATCTACTACAAAACCTGTTCTATAATCTTATACTGTGTTACTAGCATTCTTTGGGCATGGACATCCAATAGAGTGCACAAGACAGGCACAGCTCACTACCAGCAGCCAATATCAAAGCAGGATCTTGTATGGCATATCACTAGTCCAGGAATTCATCGAAATTCAGGGTACAGAGTTTACTGAATACATATCACCTCTGTACACATGTTGTATATTTAATATGCCTTGTAATGAGCTCTTACTAAGAAACAACAGTTTGTGGTTGTTCCAACTCAGCGTGATGGTTTCCTTTGTGAATCTCTTGGGCACCTCTGATCAATTTCTCTTGCTGTATGTCTCATACTCTGCCTGATCTAATTTTTACTTGTGCCCTTGTCCTTGCCAGCACTCCACAGCGGACGGTCAGCCCTCAAGGTTGACTGCCTTGCTACCCTCTCTGCAGGTATTTCCCATATCCCTTCAGAACAGGGTTTGGTGGCTAGTTAAGCACGGTGGGCTTCTCTGAATTGACTCATTTCACTAACAGGAATTAAACAGCTAAAGAATGGATGAATGAGATTCTTAATACATGGGTCTGCAAGGCTTCCTCTCTTCCTGCCCCCTACTACCAACCCTGTGCTCGATCCAAGGTTCTTCACAAAATAGACCTTCAGTCAACGCTGTTGACAGACTGATTGATGTGTTTGAAAACAAAGAATGATTCCTGGTGAGTGAGAGGTTTTCATTTGCTCCCTGTGTTTTGGCTTCAAACCCTAAAACAGTCAAGCCCGAGTTTTCAAAACCAGAACTGCAATCAGCTTCCTTCTAGAGCCAGGTTGCCACAGAGAAGAGGCCAAAAGAATAAAATACTGCTGAATGGATCGATCGAGGCATAGCTGAAGATAGGGAATTCCAAAGGCTTTACCGGACTGCCTCTAGGATGGGCTCTATTATTTAGCTCCTCTGTGAGGCCAAGCTGCTGACTGGCCTCGCACACTTACTGAAATGACTTTCTCCCGGACTCATGCCGGGGCTTTGTGGGCCACAACCACTTCCTAGAAGCCAAGTCAATCTGAAAAATAAGGGAGGCCCTCGTGGTTTGTGGTTTTAGAAGGCGTTTCCTTTGACACCAAGCCTGGGGAAGGATGAGAAATCCCCAGCAGGCCCAGAGAAAGGCAGCAAAGCCTGAACTGACATATCCAGAGGTGACTTCCCGGCCCATCCCTTACAGTATGAAGACCCCCGCTGAAGGAAGTGCTTGTTGCAGGCTCTGAGGAGAGAATGCCCACAGACACACATGCAGAAGATTCCAGGGGTGTCTCTGGCACATAGACAGTGTGTCAGGAGAGGACAGTCAGGACTGCTGAGCCGCAAGTTGGCCACTTCCAAGCAGCTGAGTGCCAGTGGCAGGAAGCAGGGATGATCGCTTTTCGGCCTTTTGGCTAAAATTAAGCATAGGAAGCAGGGATGGACTGAGGGGCTGAGACCATAAATGTGCACCCCAAACAGCCTTTAGCCTGTAGACACTTCCTGCCCTACTGCGCAGCCCACAGACTGGGAGAAGGAAGTCCTTTCAGAACCACTCACCAACATAGCAGCATCTACTCTTAATGTAAATGCCCCCAGAGCAGAGAGCCACGAGCCCCTACAACCAGCAAAATAAGTGGATTCCTAGAAGGATGTGAACTCAGATATTCTGGGCAGACATCCCAGCTTAAAGAAGAAGAATTTTCCTAGAAGTCAGATAATGTCTGAAATTCTACTATTGCTCTTCTCAAGACTTAAATGTGTTAAATCACAAATACGCAGGGAGAACAGTCCAGATGCTGCTAGCCATTGACCCCTTCGGGTCTGGAAACTGCTGCTGGCAGGAAGGGAGCAACAGCTGGTGGGGGGAGGGAAGGGCATAAAGCTTATGTGCCAGTCCTAAATGTATGAGCACCTCCACAGTTTGGCTGCAGCCAGCCCTGGAGATCATAGACAAATTCACCATTGCCACCTACCCCATTAAGCAAGATGGGGCATCAGGATCTTCTAAGTCGTATTTAGAGCCTGGGCTTAGAAGAGCCTCATACTTGCTGAGAGCTCTGCTGTCACTGTCTTGAAATTCGTACTCATTTTTAAAGTGTATGTGTGTGGGTCAGGGTGAGTGTGGGACTTTGCCTCTTTACTTCGTGCTGGGCCCTGCTCTTAACTCTCCCCTAAGAAATCACAAAAACCCTGTGAGTAGAGGTCTGTGAGTCTGTCTTCATTGCACATGTTATTTCCTTGGGTTTATTTTTGTACAACAGGGGATTTCTGATGGGGAATGTCCTCAATTTCAAACACTTTAATTCACCTCTAGTAACCAAGCCTCTTTTGAAGTGACATGGGATCGTGTGGTCCTTCTTATTATCATTGCATGCAACCCAGCTAACCCACTCCCCAAGCTTCTGCCTCCCTTGCCTTCTAGACGGAATCATCTCCTTGCAGAACCCTAGCTGTGACCTCCTAGCCTCAGGCCTGTGTCTTAGCCACATCTATTGTTCCAGTCCAGAGTGACACCGACTTCTGTGTATCTTGCGGACATTTCTGACTTCTGGTGGCGAGTGCCATTAATCAACGGACTGCATCTGTTTTGGAAAAATTAAATAGCTCAAGCCAAGGCAAACACTGTAAATAATCCTTCAACAATCCAGGAGAGACGTGGGGGCAGCGGAGGCAGTGCTGTGCCTTGTCAGGATTTGAAATGTATTTAATCTGCTGCTAGATCCTCCACACCCAGACTAGAATTACTTACAGGACACAGAAAGAAGAGATGAAAAACTCTTTAAAAAATGTGCACCCCACACCAGGACATTAACACTTCTCATAGAGAATAAGTTAGTTCTCCCTTCTGGTTTAAAATGACAGAAACATACTCTAATTCTTTGACAAATATATGGCTTCTGGAACCAGACGGAGTCCAGTCGTGTCTCATGATTTTTGAGGAAGTCATTTGGCCACACTGTGCCTCTATTCCTTCATTTGTAAACTACAAACTTACTAACTACTTCAGGGTTATAGGGGAGTACAGGAATTAGTGGGAAGTTGAAGGTTGCTGTAAATTCTTCAACCTTTCTCCTATTGAGGAGTACGGTTCTGTTCCCTCCTCCTATTAATTCTGAGCTGTCACGTGAAGGGTTTTGCTAAGAGAACAAGGTAAAAGTGGAAAGTTTAAGTTCTCAGAATGAGAACCAGCACTTTCCATCTTAGACTATTGGAGTCCTGAGCCAAGAAATCTGATAAACTCACTGGAGAAACCTCAGATAGAGGCAGGAAGAGCTCAAAGGGAACAGGAGGGACACAACCAGACAAGGCTTCAAGCCACTCTACCAAGGCACCAAGCACACAAGTCAAGCTACTCCCAGCCCTTAACATTAGCACAACCACCAGCCACATGCCAGAGTGATCCTAGCTGAACAATGTGAAGCTAGATAATTGTCCAGCAGAACCCTGCACCAATTCCTGGCTCATAAAATAGGGAGATATAATAGAACAATTGTTGCTTTAGTGTGTTACATTTTAAAGTACTTAGTGCTTTAATTGGACATGCATAGGTAGAGGAATCCATGAACACTATTTAGGACAGCCTATACAGAATAACAAGACAGTGATTGATGTGGTAGGCCTTCATTAAGTCTTCTGGAATATAGTCATATTGGTAATATCGAATGGATGAAGGTTTATGAAATGTTTAAAACTTGGGAAGCTGCATCTCCAAATGCAGCTTAAAGCTAACAGGACTGGCTTCCCAGGCTCATGGAAACATTTAAGTCCCAGAGTTTTGTGTTAGCAGCTGATGGATTAAGAGTACTGGCTTGATTACATTATGGTATCTGAGAGGTGAGCCTCCTGGGAGGACTTCGAGCCATTGCAGGCTTGGAAATCAGCTCACCCAAGGGGCTTGGTTCTATAAGCTGAGCACGCTTCCTGTGTCTCTCTCTCTCTGCCTCCTGCCTCATGTAGGAAGTAGCCATGTGATCACTCCTCTACATACTTCCACCATGACAAGCCTCCACCAGATGGCAGACTAATGGGGCCACACAGTCTTGAACTGGAAGTCTCCAAATCGTAAGCCCAGATAAAACTTTGTTTCCCAAGAAATTCTTCTAACGAATTGTTAAAGTAGTCAAAAAAAAAAAAAACTATTGTGGTATATCCCTCTACTACTACCTTTTGCTTCCTAACCATATTCTATTTTTCAAATTCTTTTTACCAAAACTTTTGTTTGTACTTTATAGCAGTTTCCCGCAAAAGCCAAGCTGTATTTATTCATCTGGTGACTTGTAAAATGGTGGATTCTGACTCAACAGGTATGGAGAAAATACAATACCCTGCAACCTTAACAAGCAGCCAGTGATGCACCTGCTGCTGAGCTGCAGGCCACACTTTGAGTGGCAAATGCTTCAGTCTCAGCACCAGCACCGCCTCCTCGGGAAAGCTTGCCTGATCCCCAAGCTCCCAGCCCAAGGTGAGACAGTTGGGTGCTGCAGCAAATACTTCTTAGAGGTACATGTAAAGACCAACTTTGATTTTCTTTAATGCTGGCAAAGCCCCAGTTTTATGTCAAGGGCTCCTCTTTCTTTCATGATACAGATAAAATGCAGTAGATCTAAATAGTATATTGAGGGTTATTCATTTTGCTGTTATGTTTCAAGAAGTGGTTAGATAACTTCACTAGAAGATGTTAGAAGACGGCTGCATTCAGGAAACACATCCAGGATAGCTGTGTTTGCTTTGAAAGAGATGCACTTTACCCATCTATGGCTGTTTGTCTAATGATGTGTGATGCTTGGTGCTTGGACAGCTATGTGCTTATCACGTGGGGGAGGATGGCAGAGGGAACATATAAAAAGAGTCTATGTCTCTTAATTAACCAACTGAGTTCTATTACATCTGGGTTTTTTGTTTTCTCTGAAAGGAAAGAAAATACTTTTCTAGGCAAGCTTTCTGTCACAAGTAATCAAGGGCATTCCATTGTAGATTCACATTTCTTTGTTCTTCCCTGCCTGTCAACATGTGTTTCTCTCTGTTACTGTACTCCTTACTTTATTCTGGGATTATACACCTGGCTCCTCTGGGCACGTAGCTCTGAGGTTTAATTTTTGCACTCCTTATACCTAAGATGTGATACAAAATTTTACAAACTGAACTCACAAGAACAGTTTTAATTACACAGAAATCAAATTTAAGCCACTCTAGGCATTCTCCCATGCCAAGGTTTAACCTCAAAGGACTGCCACTTGACACTTTGCACTCCCTGGCCTCACCTTCCACTTGGCACTCACCTTCTCACCTCCCTCACCTCCTACTTTGCACTCCCTGGCCTCACCTCCCACTAACATCAGTAGTCTCTGAACACAATCTCATTTTGATATATACTTGAACTAAATATTAAAAAAATTGCAGAGAAGCCCTGTGGTGTAGAAGATAAACCCACAGTCTGCAATGCTGATATCCCATATAGGTGTCAGAGAACTGGCTGTTCCACTTTCAATCCAGTTCCCTGCTAATGCATATGGAAAAGCAGTGAAAGATGGCCCAAGTGCTTGGGCCCCTTCACCCACATGAGAGACCCTGATGAATTTCCTGGCTCTCGGCTTCAGCCTACTCCCACCCTGGCCATTGCAACCATTTAGAGAGTAAGCCAGCATATAGAGGATCTCTTTCTGTCTCCCCCAGTAGCTAACTGCAACTCTGCATTTCAAATTAGTAAATAATTAAATCTAATAATAATAATAGTAAGTTGCAGACAGGTCACATGATTCATCCCAATACTGAAAATAAAATAGTCATTATAACAATGATGATAACATTTTTTTGCCTGATAATAATGTCACTATTATGCATAGCCCTCAATTCACAAGGGTGGGGGGGACATCTTGCTAAAAGTCAAGTGAATAATCAAATCAGTGAATGATCAAGTCACAAGTTGATGCAGGTGTCTAACCTGTGTACCTAGATCCTTCTATGTTGCTTCCTTCCTGAGCACGCCCTCCATGCTTGCCCAAGTGCTCTTACGCATATATCATACTCAGTGTCCTCACATGAGCTGTGGGCATGATTGGTCACATTCTTTTCAAACGGTTCAAGCTGCTGAGTAAGTATGATTCATGCTAAGGTCATCACAGGGCTGGTCTTTTCCTAACCTCCAATTGATTAATTTTATAATCCATTTCAGTTTTCTTTTTAAGAAAAACACCTTTGGGAAGGGAATATCACCTAATATAGCTAAATTGGAAAAGGTTTTCTTTTGTTTCTGTTCTAGCTTTAGTGCTAAAAGAGAAAAATTAAGTTAGCCCAGTTTTTCACAGTGGCATGTTGATGAAAATGCCATGAATGAATTGTGGCATGAATGAATGAAATATTTCAAAGTGGAAAAATAAATCATGAGGAAGAACCAATTCCCTAAAGAAACAAGGCTGTAGATAGCAATTCTTTAATTCCTAGCCCCTCTCACATTTTTCATTCTTAGAAGACCCTTCTGTCAAACCCTCTCTGATGGAGCGTCACTGAGCTGGAGCACCCAGAAAAACCTCATTGTTTTAAGTATCTCTTTTCTCCCACTCCGGGTCCCAGGACTGCAGAACGTCTTTGGCGCAGCAGACCCAGCAGTCAGCACAAGCCAAAGGCCAATCAGTTCCCTTGGATGAGAACAAAGAGGTATCACCTGTGACATGTGGGTAAAGAAGCCAGAAGGGACTTGCTTCCATCCTTCACAACAACATTGAAATTTTATTCCTTAACGTTGCCCTTAAAATCTTCAGGGTGGGTACTTGGCACAGTAATGAAGCCACCAGTTGGATGCCTGCATCCCAACGGAGTGCCTGGCTCCAGTCTTCACACTGCTCCCAACTGCAGCTTCTTGCTAATGAGCAGGTAACAACTGACTGCACTCCTGCCATCATGTGAGCTCTTGATTGAATTCCCAGCTCCTGGCTTCAGCTCGCCCTCACCCCAGCTACTGTAGGTGTTGGGGAGACTGAACAAGTAGATGGGAATGTTCTCCCTTTCTTCCCACCTCTTTCCCGCCTCTATTTTACTTCAGTGGGGCCCAGTGCCCACCAAAGGGACCCACGAAAATATGATTATTATTCCTGAGTGGTGATCCTCAGCTACCAAGAGGAAAGACACTGTCTTTACTGAAGGTCCAGGAAGGTGCCAGACCCATCCCATGGGCATAGGACAGATTTGTTACCTGGATTCCTATGTTGCCTCTGTTACTCCTGATGATAACTTAAGGCTCATGGACATTAGAAGCATTTCACTGCTCAAACCAGCACAGAAAAGATATAAACATGAGCCTGTGCACTTCCAGAACCCATGAGTGCTGGTTCATGCCTTGCTGCTGCTCACACACCTGTCCTCCAGCACATAGCTTCTCAATGTTTCAACCTCTGAAAGTTTATCTCAGTTCCAGTGAACATCCCACAGTAGCTTTCCTGCATAGGTATCAACATGCCACCCTGTGTTTCCACTTTGGTGCTAAGTGCACCTGCTGCCTAAGCCTTAGAGGTTACTTGAAGATTCAGGCTTAAATTCCCTAACGGCATTTGACAGATGGGTATCACCCTTGAACTTGTCCTCTGCCTTTTTTTTCTATAGCACCAACACAATGGGTTTCTCATGTTCCCTCTGATGCAAGCTTTTCTCCTATTGTCCTCTCTTGGAATTCCCACTCCCCTTTCACCAATGCCTCCCTGAGAAATAGCACAAAGCTCAGTCCCTGTAGGTTTCTTTCCTGAAATCATGCATCCACCCTGGCATTCTGCCCCCATCAAGTCGGATTTTCTTATATTCTCCCGTGAACAATACATTAATAGCTTTTATTTTTAATATCCGTTGTCTGATTGGATTGTAAGCTCCTTAAAAGCTAGGGCCATGCCTTGCACTTTGCATATCCTGCTTTCCACAGTCCTGCCCATCTCCAAACTCCCACTTGTGGCTGTGGGCAAATGGAGGGAACATGTAATATAAAGCATTTCTTAGGGATCCTGGCCTTGAGTTTGTGTACTGGGGGTGCACAAAAAGACTGGTCTCCTATCTGACCAATCTTTCTCTACTTTCTAGGACATTTGCTGGGGTAGCATGGCTGCCAACCTCCACCAACCTCCCTTGCTGACAGTGGCTTTCACAAGTCCCCATGGAGACTGGCAGGGGACAGGAAGGATGCCTCTCTGGACTCAGCATACATTCTCACAGGAACACATTCTGTCCTCGCAGAGGCTCAGCTGGCTCACAAAGCCTCAGCCATCTCCATCACCAAGGTCCCCAGATGGTGCATTGTATGGTGTACACAGACTCAGAGGGAGGCACCAACTAGGGAGGATAGTCACCCAGTCAATCATTCCTTCACCCAGCTCCTAACTCAGATGTTTTTCTCCAAACAGATCTGCTGATGGCAAACACAAGCCTTGGTCAAGTCCAGCTTGGGAGTGCTGGAGGTGTGCTAGGCAGAGAAGTTGCTTTCTTCCAACTCATCAAGCCTTCCTCTTTCAGGCTAAGTTGGAAAGCTCCTGAAAGGTAGCAGATTGCAGGCACTGAAGGCTCGTGTCTTGTGTTTATCCACAGAAAGAAGACATTGGCCAACGCAAAAGCCCCGGCAATGTTCCTTCCATGTGTTATTGGCGCCCGAGCCCCGGAGACAGCTTCCCACCCATCCATGCTATTGCAGAGGAGGCTGAAGGTGCCTTCTCTGTGGAAGTGGCTCTCAAATCACAACTTGACAGGGGTTGTGATACATCAGAGGCCAAACCATGTACCTGGTCACTACTAGTAGTTGTCTTTATGGCATAGAACACACCAGCACATTACACTCAGGAGCAATGTTATGTCATCAGGCTGTTGTTATAAACACACGGTGACATCAAAGGCATGTCTGCCTGTCATAAAAAGTTCTGTAAGCCTCTGTACCACCAGGTGGGCCAGGTGGTGCTCTTAGTATAGGTCTGCCAAGGTAGATTTCCAAGCAAGCATGGGACACCTCCACAGAGTTGAGCAGATCAGATCCCTCCCTTTAAGGACCAAAGAGACCAATAGATGGGAACAAAATTATTTCTACCCTCCAAACGTTTAACTTGGAAATGACATCAAAATAAACAAGCAGGCAGGAATAAGGCATTAGGATACATTTCAACATATTAGAAGATATCAATTCCTGTTGCCAAAAGACCCTCTGAATTCTGTTTGTGACCAAAATCAGTGGATGTATTTTGCAGTAGAGTCAGGCATTACTACAAGAGACATGGCTCTCACAACTCCAGGTGTGCTGGAAACTCGCCTTTCAGATACTCCAGTTGCCTTAAACTGGATGTTTAGCCCTCTGCACTCATTCTACCTATAAGCCATACCCTTTCTGTGGGCATTTTTTTTCTTTTGGTAGTAAAGCTACCACTTGGGGTATGCACGTTCCGTATCAGAGTGTCTGGTTCAAGTCCTAACTCCTATTCTTTTGAACCAGCTTCCTGTCATTACAACACCCAGGGTAGGGATAAGAGCAGCAGATGATGGCCCACATCCTCCAGTCCTTACCACCCATGTTGGAGGCGCAGACTGAGTTCCGGGATCATGGCATAAACCAAGCTGCTGTGGGCATTTGGGAAGAAAATGTGCTGATAGACGATCTCTCCCTCTCCCTGAAATGAAATAAGATGAAATAACTAAGGAGAAGTCATTTGATGCATATCTGCTTGTAGCACCTGTAATGCCAATTATTGTATCAGTTCTAAGGCTGGAGGTAGTATTTTGTCAAGTGACTGGAGTCTTCTGATGCTCACAAAAGTCCCTTTCTTGGCTTTTTAACTGCTTTTGGTCTCTTTTCCCCTTGTTTCTCAATTAATCTTCAGTGATGACTGGAGCCTACACAGTGCCTTCCTGCTAACTCTAATTGTGACCTTGTTCTAGCCTGAAGTCGATCTACTCCAGCAGGCAGACAGTGGCCAGTAGACGGCAAGGCACAACAGAGACGAACCCATGGCAGTAATGACCTGGTGGTGCAGAGACCAGTGTGGTGCTGCTGGCTCGTGAAGTCTGGTACACAAGGGATCAGCTCTAAAATGAGTCCACGCACGGGCCAGCGATTCCTCCTACTTAAGAGACTCACTTTGCCCATTTCCTCATTCATAACAATGACTGGCCCAGAGAAAATGTGCTGACATCTTAATGAATTCCACCCAATAAAATGCATTCTTGAGTGACTAGAGAGAAGGAGCTGGGAGAAAGTGGTAATTGCTGATGACATGACCAATAAATGCAAGGCTAGCAGACAAAGAAGTGATGAGAGCCGCCATCCCAGGGGAATGATGTGTTGATGTCCTTGATTCTCATCACAGTAGGTTCTGTTTAGAAAATGGCATTAAAAAGTAGAAGATGCATTTTTGTTTTTCTCTCTTTCAAAAAGCTGAGGCTACAACAAGAGCAATTAAGTAAAGATATTTTAGATCTCTCTTTGTCAAAGCAATATAATTTATGATGTGCATTGGACAGAAAGGATCTTCCAATAGCCTCCTTAAAATCTAAGTGGTTATTTCAAGGTGAAGTCTCAGGATACAACTTCGGATTTGCACTGTGGTGATTACCAAGGGAACAAGAAGCCTACACTTTTGACATATCAATAGCCAAATGTGTGAAGCACTTCACAATTTGTCTAACAACTTCAATTACATTTTTCTGTATATAAATCATTCAGGGTAGCTATTATTCCCTCCACCTTGTTTAGTGATAAGCAGAGCAAAATGATTTGCTGATGGATCCTCATTGGCAAAGGCTGTTTTGTCTGCTAGCTCAGGTCCTCAGCTGTGGTTTCCCCTAGGTCACATGATCTCAAATTCCTGATGTCCTGCAAGCAGGTGTTTAGCTTTGTGGTTAAGAAATCTGTATACTTCATTGGAATGCCTGTGTTCAATCTTTAGGACTCCTGACTCCATTTTCCTGCTACTACAGACCCCTGGAGGCAATGCAGTTACTCAAGTACTTGGGTCTCTGCTACACATGTGGGAAACTCGGATTGAGTTTCAAGTTCCTGGCTCCAGCCTGACCTAGCTACAGCCACTGTGTGGGCATTTTGAGAGTGAATCAGAGGATGGGAACAGTGCGCGCGTGTGTGTGTGTGTGTGTGTGTGTGTGTGTGTGTGATTTTCTCTCTCTACATCTCAAATACATACATAAATACAACTTTAGGGAATCTTTAAAAGCAGGGAGACATACAGATAGATCTTCCCTCTTCTGCTCCATTCTCCAAATGCCTGCCATAGTTGAGACTAGGAAAAGCCAAGTCCAGTAGCCCATTTTGTTCGTATAACTCATTCCTATGATAATTCTGAGGTTCATGGTGGATTCTGTCTGAAGCAGGATGTTGACTTGGGCATATATGGGACAAGTGGTTCTCAAACTTGAACATGTACCAGAATCTCCTCAAGGGCTTGTTGAGCACACATAGATGGGTCTCTGCTCCCCGGAGATTCTCTTTCTCTCTCTTTCTTTCTCTCTCTCACACACACATACACACACACACACACACACACACACACACACACACACACACGGCAATACAAGAAGATATTTATTATAGATAGGAAATGCTTCCCACATTTGGAAGTAACTTGTGACAATTTGGCCCAGCGGATGGATGAGAGGACAGGAAAGGGTCTTCGTGGCGTCTGCTGTTGAACACAGGTGACTACAAATGACTTGAACCATTGAATTCCTGCACAAACAAGCGTGTCCCCCCTGCAGCAGTTGACCCTCCGAGAGGGACACTTTCCTACCTGGGCTGCTCAAATGTCCAGTCTGTGACATGTGTAACACAACGTCTTCCGGCCATCCAGGATGAGGGCTGCTCAAACAATGACTGCCCTGGGGAATGCTTGGCCACCCCACAACCTCCTTTCACGATAGAAATCAACTCAAGGTCACAAGCCAAACTGTATTTTCCTGAGGGAGAATGGCTGAATCATTCTATAGGAAGCCCCAAGATGGCCAGGGGTCAGGAAACAAGGCGACTGCACTTCCTCTCTGGAGGCTGATCTCGGATCCCTGCTGGTGGGGGCTTCCGCCATATCTCTTCAGTTCCCTCCTATGAGCTGACCACTCACTTCTCTGGTTTCCCCTGGGCTCGTGTATGTCTCGGTGCTCTCTGCTGCAGCAATAGTTCCTGACCAGTCCTCGATCCATCACTTAGTACTTGCCATTATCAGTACACCACTTGTATTTTCAGCAGGTCTTTTAAAAAGCTTTAGAATGTCTTTCTAGAAAGAGGCAAAGGATGTGAAGAAAACAAGGCACTGAATAGAAAACAAACTTGTTCCTGAATGAATGGAGCCAAGAAATGGAAAGGGGGTGACCAGTGGCCAGCTTTTTCCACACTAACATATTCCAGCACAGAATTTCAAGGAGTCCCTGAGGTCTAAATTAGAGTCTGGGCTTCCAGAAAGTTCCCAAAATAAGCATGGTATGTATTACTTAACCATTTGATAAATTCATAATTTTCAACTATTAAGATATATGCTATGTGAATGTTCATTATATTCATCTCAGGCCACAAAATGTTAGGGCCAGACTTATTTGGATAACAGAATTAAAATGCTTTTAATTCTCTTCTGCCTCAATTTCTCTCCTTTTCTGTCCTTCTGTTTTCATTTTCATACCATCTATAATGTTCTTTATTGTAGTAATTCTACATCCTTGAGTCCAATATTTTAAAGACATTAACATGCTAATATCTGCATATTTAAAAATGAAAATAAAGGATAAGCAGCAAGAGAATTATGGTCTACCCATACCACACATGCATGTACACTTTTAAGTTCTATTTATGAAACTATTTTGTACTCATATTCATGAATTCTTGTGAAAGTGCTAAATAATAATTTGAATAACAAGGTATGAAATTATATATATATAGTATGACTATTTTCTAAATATATGACACATACGTACATGGATATATAAAACATGAAAGAAAACAAAGGTAGGAATTTTAGCATAGGGCTTAAATCACCCGTTGGGATGCTTGCTCTCTTTTCAGAGTGCCTGTATGTAAGTTCCACCTCCCTTACTTCTGATCTACCTTGCAACTAACGCACCTAGGAGACAACAGATGATGGTACAAACACCTGAGTCTGTCACCCACACTTGGGATCCAGATGCAGTTCCACACTTTTGGTTTCAACTAGGCTCTGGCCCAGTCCCAAGCTGTTACATGGTTTTGGAGAACGACCCAGCAGATGAGAGATATCTGTTGTCTTTCCCTGTTACTCTATGTTTCAAGTAAATAAAATTAAGCTTAAAATAATAATAAAAACCCCACCAACATAATGAATATAGTTATTATGCTTAGTGAAAATCTGATCAAAAATCTTTTTTTCTCTGTTTTCAGTTTTTTTCTACATTGTTCAGGGATGTTTTTCTATGATCAGGAAAATTCATTTAAGGGTCTAAACATTTGTCTAGTTTGTTTCCATGTGGAAGTGATATCTTCATGGCCTTTTGTGTCACCTGTAAAAGCATCCGATCCTTCTGCCACTATGAATATTATGTACCAAGTGCCACTTCCCTACTGAACCTTCTGATGCACAGGGTACCTAGGGCAGCCCTTCAGACCTCATCCTAACCCCAAAGATACTTCTTTCTTGGATGGCTCTACAGAAGAGCAGTAGAGGTTTCTCTGTATGTGAATCAGGGACAACTCCGGTCATCTCCAAGCTGTGCTTGCCCCACTTCTGTGGCCGTCAGCACCTCCCTCCCCCACTCTCTTTCATCATTTTTCTCTTATTGAAAAAAAGACCCCATCAATGACTTCACACATTCATCCTTCTGTAAAGTAGCAACCCCAGCCTAGGAGAGGCACTTCCAAAGGCAGCTTGTCCTGCACGTGACTTCTGAGAGTGAGGACATCTGGGAAGAGACACAGCGAGCAAAATAAACCACATCCTTTACCACAGGGTTCTCAGCAAAGCCCATCAAGACCTACATGCTGATGGCTGGCAAAAGCCTCCCCTAGGTAGCAGAAAACTAAAATCAGAAGGATAACAGGTGAGTCCAGACATGCCTCACTCAAACTAGAAATAAAAATCATTGACCCAAACAAGAATTACTCTGAGCACCCACGCCCAATGCACTGGACACTTGCAAGATGTGAGGGAAGAAGAAAGCAAGCCACCTGCTTTGTTCCATTGCCATCGTCCTTCAAAGGACAGGCCAGCAACCTGCGCCATATCCCATAATGTTTTCTCTCTCCTGTCATACCCAGAGACCTGGCCAGAGTTGGGAGAAGGGCTTTATTGGCTCCTGATTTTCCCGGGTGTGGGCAGACAGTCTGGGAGCCGTGAAGTGCTTGGGGGTTTCATTGTCAAGGGTGGAATACAGTTCACTCCTGAAAGGCCTCTCCCTCTCACCCCGCCTGTCTGCCCAGCCCAGGCCATCACGTCCTTCTCAGTAAAAGGGGGAAGAGTAAACTACCATATTGTTCTACGTGTTTATACCACATTGGCTTCCCCTCTGAAACCTGAGTGATCCTCCTACTTGGAATCATCTTGCCATACTCTACAACTCACACTGGTGTATTTACTTCCAACTTTGCCAGTTCACACCTTAGTGGATGCTTATTTCTTCCGAGTTAGTTTTCTCTCTTTTGTAAATTCCTTAGAGGGAAGGTGAGGAGGAGACCACACTTTACTCCTCTTTGTGCGGTGCCTCCAGTGTTGAAACTGCACAGCACCTAACGTGTGCTCAGGAAATAGGAAGGTGGCTGGCCAAGGCAGTGATTTTTGCAACACTTCCTGGATGGAACCTCTGCTGTGTGTATAAGTGGACCAGGGTGGCTCCTGCTCTCAGGTTCCTCATCTATAGATTCCCTCATTTATGTCAGGCAATGAGTTTTCAATGAGAATATACACAAAGTATCTACCCAGATAATCAATAACTCAGTCACATCCGCTGATTGCTTCTTACGGTAAGCATTTATTTTCTCTCCCTGAAATGTGGGGTTTAAAACCATCATGGCCCTTGTAAAGAAGAAAGGGAGTCTGAAACACACTCTTGTCAGGTTGGGTATCTCCAGGGGCCATCTTCCATCAGCTCCTATTTTGGCGTGTGCTAACCTCAGGGTTGTCGCCACAAACTCTAGGAGCATGGGAGTAGCTTGGCCTGTTGCCTTGAAACTTATTGGCACAATAAGAGAGAATGATTTCCCTGTACACATCCCCTCAGAGCAGTTATTGTTTAAGTATTTCCCTTATTCCTCCTTTACCGGAAAACAATACCTTATAGAAGTCAGCTGAGGAAGACACTAATAGCAACTTCAAACGCACAGCTTTCTTGCTGCCCTGACTTGGCAAGGAAGCCAGTTGGGAGTCGTTTGCTTCAGTCCCGGGAACAGAATGTGACAAAGTCAGCCCCTGTGGATGGTTGTGGGCACCAAGCAGTTGGCAGCATTGGGGCAGACAGTGCCAGTGATAAGATTGGTTTCCTCAATCGAGGTTCCCATTTGGATGCCCCAGAGGGTCAGAAGCCAGGCTATGAAAATAAGGGAGTTTTTTTTTCTCCCTCTTACTTCCATCCATGCTCTATCCCCTTCCGTGGTATTTCTTCCGTGTCCCTTGGGAAATCTGTGTCTTTGTGGGATCTGTTCTCTGCCCTTCTTTTGTGAGTACACCCAGGCAAAGCTCTGTTTAATTTTCAGATGTTGTATCTGTCAACAAATTGCCTTAGCTCTGTTTTGGAGGGGGCACTGCCACCGTCTTCCCAGGCAGACACGCTTCTGTGCAGGAGGCATTTCTCATTATCTCTCCTGACCCCATGTGCAATCTTCTTTTAGCCTCTCCTTGGGTTTTTCTTATCAAGCATTGCACTCCCTCCTCCCCATTCTGTCATCGCCATAGCCTTCTCAGCACCTGCCGTCCTGGGCCTTGTGCATGTCCTTTGCTCCGACCTTGATTGCTTTCCCCATCTTTGACCAGAGCTTCTGAAATTGTGTCAGCTGTGCTCACACAAACCCTCACATTTGTGCTGTTTTGCTTCTCCAACTCCTCCAACCTTGCCTGAGATGACAGACCAGGCACAAAAATATCCTGGGGTTCAGATATGGACCCCATGTAGGTGGCATATTCATGGAGCATTTCCTTCATGCCAGGTACTGCTCCAGATAAACAAGGACAACCCCCTGCCCTCATGGGGTTTATAATTCAGTGAAGAGGAAAGAGACATGGAAACAGCCAATACTGGCGGGTGATTCCAGTGCAGCGTGACTGTCAAGGGCTCCACAGACTGCTGAAAGCCTTAAGGGCCACCTAGCCCTACGGGACATCTGTTGGTTCCAATGTGAACTCTAGCTTCAGAGCACATGTTAAAACATTTGATCCCTGACACTCTTCTCAGAGATGTTGTATTTCGGAGGGATCTTCAAACGCCCTGTCAAAAACATACAGCAAGATAAAAGGTATGCATGGGATTCAAAATGGGTACTCCAAAATAAACTTATATTTTAATTCCGTTTTATGATGTGGTGCCCTTGTACTCAGATTCCCAGCTTTTACCTGCATAAGGAAGTCCCACATGAGCAATAATGCAAGGCTCCACATAATTCTAATGTTCAAGTGCCCAGCAGCTCTGAAACCCCATGAGTAACTGTGATTATTTAACAAGGACTGTAGGGACCAACACTGTGGTATAGTGGGATCAGGTCTGAGCAAGGAAAAGCAAGGCCTCAGGATCTGATAAGACCACTGGAGGGGGGCCAAGCAGAGGGTTGCCTGAGGGGTGCCAGCAAGGGTAGCAGCAGCCTTCATATGGCCCATTTGGCAGCCAGGAACAAGCAGCCAGCCAGGGAGAGCCTGAGTTGCAGAGACAGGAGTCCCTGGAAGGAACTGAAGTCCAGAACAGGAAATCAATCAGGGACAAGATTCTCAGAAACGAGGCCGGGTGTGGGGCTTTGATGACAGCACAAGTTGGGAAGCAGCCTACTTACCAGAACAGCTACCAGACAGAGTTCGAGAGGGGCCAACCGAGGGAGAGGCAACGGGGGAAATCAATACCGTGTTACTGTTCACAGAAGACCAGCAAGAGAAGTAGGATCGAGCTACCCCTGCAAGACTGTGCCACACAGCAGACAGGGCAAGACCATGTGACTCACATGATAAAGTTTCTGAAACTGGGCATATTATATAGGTAGAACAGAAACTGGCAACCCTGAGCCCAGCACAATGTCTCTGTGCTAAATTCTCAACTTGTATGTGCCAGGAACCCACAAGGGTGTTGGTTCATGTTCCCAACTACTCCACTTCCCTTCCAGCTCCCTGCTTCTGGCCTGGGAGAACAGTAGAGGACAGCCCAAAGCCTTGGGACCCTGCACCTGCATGGGAGTCTCAGAAGAAGCTCCAGGTTCCTGGCTTCAGACAGGCTCAGCTTTGGCTGTTGCGGCCACTTGGGGAGTGAACCAGTAAACAGATCTTTGTATCTCCTCTCTGTAAATCGGCCTTTCCAACAAAAGTAAATAAATACTTTAAAAAAGAAAACAAAATGACAAACTCACTTGTAAAACAAGCTGCCTATTTGGAGAGATGCTGTTCAAAATAGGAAAGAGGAAAGAAATGACAAAAGGCTCAAAAAATACAAAACCAAGTATTTTCTGAATGGGCAGAATGTAGCTGATGTTAAGTTTGCTTTTTTTCTATTTTGATTTTCTGAAATTAAAGGAAAAACAAGTGCTGCCTTGGTTTCATTAATACAAAGAAGCAAAGACGAAATGCTCAAAATAATAACCTTTCTCACTGCAGGCCTAAATCATGGGAGAAATAGGTCTCTTAAAATCACTTGGTTCACTCTGCTAACAGGAGTTAGTAGGAGACAGGACCAGGAGGTTTGCTATGAGAGTAAGGCCAGCTTGAAGCCAGGAAAGACTAAAACAGACAAACCAAGACCAGAAACCTGGTTGTAGCCCCCCTGTGACTTTTTCTCCTGCTTCCCCGTCCTTCACTTTTGCTTGTGGCCAGAAATTTGCTTTATTAACTCCTTTAGTATAGTGACTTGCAAACTGCACGAAGCTTTGTGTATCTGAACATGATTCCAAAGAAAAGAGGTTAAAGTGGCAACATTAGGGGTGGGTACCATAGGGTACAGGGGTTAAATTCCCACTTGAGTTGCTGACATCCCATACTGGAGTGCCTAATTGGAGTCCTGGCTATTCCACTTCTGATCTAACTGCCTGCTAATGCACAGTGTGGGAGGCAGTGGGAAATAGCTCCAGCACATGGATTGCTATCACCCATGTGGGAGAGCTAGGCTGGGATCCCAGCTCGTGGATTTGAGTTAGCCCAGCTCTGGCCACTGTGAACATTCGGGGAGGGAATCAACAGATGGAACATCTCTCACCATTTGTTTCTCAATCTCTCTGCCTTTTACATAAAATGAAAATAAGGGCCAGTGCTGCGGTGCAGTGTGTTAAGTCACTGCCTGCAGTGCTGCCATTGCACATAAGCACCAGGTTGATTCCTGTCCCACTCCCATTAAGTTCCTTGCTAATGTGTCTGATAAAGCAGCAGGAAATGGTCCAAGTGCTTGGTTCTTCTATCACCCAGGTGGGAGAACCAGAAGAAGTTTCTGCTTCTTGGCTTCAGCTGTGCTAATCCTGGCTGTTGCAACTATTTGAACAAGTGGAAGATCTCCGTGTGTCTCTCCTTCATCATATACATGCACACACATGCATGCACACACACACTGCCTTTTAATAAATAAAACAGATGGATAAAATAGATCAATCTTTTTTTAAAAGGCAAAGTCAATACAATAAAAGGAAAATCAATCAATAAAATGTTTCAGAAAAAGAAGTTGTAGCAGCAGGTTAGCCTTGTATGCGTTGGTGACAGCGCATGGGGTCTGGTGTCAGAAGCCTTGGCTCTGAACCCAGCCTCTGTCTCCAACTAGCTGTGGGACTTGGTGTAAGCCACGCCTGAGCCCATTGCTTCACTTGGGAGAAACTGGGGAGAAAGAATAACTGTCCTAGTGCATTGTAAGGCTTCAGTGAAGAAAATCCACCTAGCTGTGCTTTGTAAACTATAGCCAAGTGTCAAGTTTACTGTTACTCCCTGCTCTTGGAAGGTTTCACGAACACCAGACACTTTGCTGAAGAATGTCGGAGTTCCGTCAAACTTCATCAAACACCTCATCTCCTCACTGCAGGGAAGCCTCTGCCCTTGCAAGAACTCTCTCATTAACAGACTATGTGGCTCTGATCCCCCTAAAGATCCCAGATTCAAAGGCTACAAGGGAACCAGACAAAATGAACCGAGGAAGTCCTTGGTGGCTTTTGCTTGGCATCCAGCATTTGTAGCTAAGACATTGATATGCCCCCTTTTTCCAAAGACTCATGTTGATCTGAGCGCCAGGTCTTGACCTAGGAAGTAGTCTCAGACAAGTAAAAAAACAGGTCTAAAATAACCTCTTTCGCAGAGATCTGGAGAAGCCCCAACAAAGACTGTAAATTGTTATTTTCTCAAAGGAAGACAAAAGAGAGGGAAAGAAAGAGAGAGGGAGAGAGAGGAGGGGGAAGGAAAGAAGAAAGGATGAAGGAAAATTGAAGTTTTATTTGGGAGGAAGAGAATAATTGTCCTGCCTCTTAGGGACAAAACACAGTACTAAATGAATAAAGTCATTTAACTCCTCAGACACCAGGGCCAGGACAAAGCTCATCACCCCACTACAGATGATGGGGGATTCGAGAATACAGGGCTGGCTCAAAAAGTCCTTGGAGAGTGTGCAATTTGAACAAAAATTATGTATGGATTTTAAAAAAGAAGAATGCACCCAAAAACCTTACTTTTTTCTCTACTTTTCTTGTGCCATAGCCTTCTTGTCGCTCCCTCCAGGGAGCTTCACCCTTGAGGAGCCACAGCAGGTGCAGAGTGAAGCTGTCACTCTACCAACACAACAGAGACTCTCTGAGGTTCTCCGTGCCGCCCTTCCTTCCCTGAAGCACCCCCAGCACCAACCAGCTCCCTCCAACTGCACCTTGTCAGATGGGGCTAATCACTAAGGCAGCCTTCCCACCCGTGCTGCTTCAGTTCCCATTCACACTGCACAGAGGGTGTTGCCTGATGCAGGGTCCCACACGCTCCCAGTCCAAGGTCCAGTTCTGACCCCAGACCTGGCTGAGAGCTATACATCTCAGAGACTCCAGCACCTCATAAGTGTGAAGAGGTGAGGCCACATGGCTGTCTAGACGATCTATGACCTTCATGAGCTGTGACCTTTTCACTTGCCTTAAGGACTATACACAGACACCTAAAGGCAGCCACAAGCATGAATATTTACTCTGAATTGAATTCATGTGGAATAAAACACAATTGTGTTTTACACAGAATTTTCCCCCTGTTTCCAATACTCTGAATCTGGTGCCACGCTGGGATTCCCCAGGTACATGTGTAGGTCCTCCCTTGATACTCTAGACTTCACAAGCAAAATAGGCTGCTGCAGCCACCTTCCCACCCCGTGATGTCAACAGTCTTTTTCAGGTTCCCACAAAGTTGGCTACTATTTAGTGCCTTAAAATACCTTACCACTCACTTATGAATTCATTTATTCACCCTCTTAACACAGAATGTTGAGTAACCAGTATGAATCAGCTATGATGTGGAACCCTATGATCAAGGAAAGTAACCGCAAAAAGATGCATGCAGTGGCTGCTTATTCTGAAAGTACGAGAAATTCAAGTGAGTGTTTTGCTAGCAGGGAGAAGTAGCAATAGTGGAGTTTGGGGGATGGTTCCCAGCTATCTTTTATTTTTTAAGATTTATTTGAAAGTCAGAGTTACAGAAAGAAAGGGAAATAAAGACAGAAGGGAAGAGAGAGAATGAGAGAGATCTTCCACCTTCTGATTTACTCCCCAGATGGCTGCAACATCCAGAACTGGGTCATGTCAAAGTCATGAGTTTCTTTCAGGTCTCGCATTGTGGCTGCAGAATCCCAAGCTCTTGGGCCATTTTCTATTGCTTTGCCAAACATATTAACAGGGAGTTGAATCAGAAGTGGAGCAGCTAGCAATCTAATCAGCACCAATATGAGTTGGCAGCACTGGAGGCATCTATTTTAGCTACTATACAGTGTTGGTCCTTATGCAAAGTGGTCCTAAGATAGAGACGAGAGAAACTGTTGCTCTGCTACCTCCCTCAGCAAACAGCTCCATCTGACCTTTATAGAAAAGAAAGAAAAGACAATGTGAAGTCAGGGTTTGGGGGGTACAGGCCCAGAGGAGGAGTCCAGCTCACTGCCTCAGGTCCCCCACCATCACAGATCAGTGTATGGGGACAAGCTATATTCCCAGAATAGAATCACCAAAATGTCAGAGCCCCCTGAATCACAACATTTCTTTCCCATGCTCTTAAAACTCCCATTTGAATCAAGAAAATCCTTCAACTGGTACAAGCAACAGCTTTGTGGGGGGAAAAATGCTTAATGCAGGACCGCCAGCTAGAACAGATTTTCCTCTGATTGAAGATGGCAATAATAAGACAAAAGACAGATTTTTGCCTTCAAGAAACTCTCTCTTCATTGCAGCCAAAGCAACACAAAATTCAAGGCAAACATTCCATTATGTTCCCCCCACTGTTTGGAAATATGGAAAAAGAAAATCTTGCCATGAATTTTTTTCCCCCTAGTTCTACCAGAAGCGACACTTTGTTCCCTCCGGCATTAACAAATGACTGGGTAGGATTCTTCTGTGCTTGGAACGCAGGGCAGACCCAGCAGAGAACACAGCCTGAATGGGAGACAGTCTGCAGGAAGCAGAGAAGCTGCTAAGAAAACAGAGGCCCCCTCAACAGGCAGTCTTCACAACATTCGTCTTTTGGAATTTGATGAAAATATCATCTGCCTTATTGATCACCAGCTCCCTAAACAGAGCTGAGCTGTGTATAACAAACATAACCAGCGATTACAAATGTGCAATCACAACACATTACCCTCAAGCCTAGCTGCATCGCCGTGGTCCGACACCAGGCAGGGCCAAGGGAAACCAAACATTTCCATTGTATAAAATTGGAGAAATCATAATCATGTAATATGCCACCATATTATAAACATAAAATACAATCTGTATGGTGGGAATCAACTCTGAGCCCCCTGATGGGTTTTTCCCAACACTTCTGATTTTTTTCTGCACGTTCAGTTTCCCTAATATGCAGATGATTAAAGCAGGAACAGTGGACATACTTTAGTCCAAAGCACTCATACGTAGCTAAGAAAATGGAGGCCTCAGAAGAGGAATTGACTTTTCCAAGGTCACACAAATCATGTGAAGCCAAGCTGGGCCTCAGATATAAGCCTCAATGGCTCATTGCCCTAAAATATGCCTTCAAAACCGGCGCAATTCTTTGATGAAAGGAGGAGCTTTGCACACAGAGAAATCCTGTTTGCTATGAGAAGACTGTGTCCCCTGCAAGGTAGGGGTCAGTCCCCACCCATGTGCTGTTGGACAGTGTGACTTTCTTGGCACTGCCTCATTATTTCTAGGGAATACAAAAATGGGTCATTTGCAACACCTGCAGCTCTGAAGGACAAGGGCATGCTTCCGCGAGGACACGGCCATTCTCCTGGGGCAGCTGAGACTGCACTTCTACAAGTTTGTTTATTGGTCTTTTCTTCATGCATCAGGAACAAATACACTGTGCTGTTTTACTTCTTTTTTCCCCCTTCCTTTCCTTTTCAAAACACAGCCCCAGGAGTGAAAGGGATTGTGTTAGGAGCCATTCCTCTCTAGGTCCAGCAAACCCCTCTTTCAGCCCTGTACTCTGGGCACCTCAGTCTCCTGACTGCTTCCTTCTTACATTGCTTCTGTCCTGTATTGTTCCATGGGCACCTTTCCTAACAAACACTACAGCAATAAAGCTATTGAGTCAACCCAGCTGCGGGCCTCTCAGTACTCAAGAAATCCAGGTGGAAACATTCCATGAGCTGCTAATGCATTGGGAAGACAGAGCTGCTTCCATTCCAAGCTGTGGTAGCCTTGGAATGTCCTTTGTGAAGCACGTGGCCATTGGTTTCCTCTTTTTTCCTCAAAGCGAATCTTAAAGGTATTGTCTGGCTCATCTTTACAGAACAAAAATGATTGGATACTAAGATGATGTGCACTTTGCTCCACCCAGCTGCAGCACTGTTGGGGCAGGGGGTGGGTTGAGTCCTGAACAAGGCATGAATCAAGAAAGCTGCTTTCCAAAATCAGCTACAAGGTATGCATGGAGGGGTGAAGGGGACAGGGTGTGCAGTGGTTATTGACAATCTGTGTCCTGTACACCCATGGTCAGGAAGGGCACACCTGTGTTCCTGTCTCTTCCTTACTCCTGAACTCCCTTTGAGAGGAAACGCAGTTGCAGTGTCCTCTCCCCATAACAATGAGGAGAATTGGCCAAGGGGCTGCTACATCACCTTTTCCTCTGCTCCAATGCTCTGCTGGGAACTGGAGAGCAATATCAACAGTATATAGGAGACCACATGAGGAAGTCACTGTCATTAACCCAACGTCGGTCATTGACTCTGGGATACAAAGGCTGCAGAGGGAAAGAAACTCAACAGGAAAGGAAAAGAAGTTCTCTGACCCATGTGCTTGTGCCTAGGTCTGTGGGGCCATGTGTGGTTGCTGGTGTTCCTGTGCACAATTCAGACAATGGTGGAGCTTAACCACCAAAGTCTACATGGAACAGAGGAAGAGTCTGGATCCACTGTCAGTGAGAATCTTTGGAGTCCGATTTTATTGTCATAAACAGGAAACTGACCTTTTTGCAGCTTAAGATGAAAATGTAAGAGTATGGCTTTGGGAGTGCTCTCTTCCTTTTATTTGATAAGCCTAATATTTTGCCCCACCCCTTATATGTCCAGGGGATCAGGATTTGATTTTTTTTTTTCAACAAAATTTAGCTCCAGGCTTGTTTTCTAAACTGAACAGCCTTACTGTATCATCTTCCCTAAACTTCACTCAGTCCCTCAGGGCTGATGCTTTTTTGCTTTTCAGCATCTTGCTCCTGGTCCTGCCTGGCCCTTGATACAAGGAACAGTGTGTCCTGTTGGGTCAACCACACCAGAGTCTGCTTAAATGGCTGTGTGAGTGGCTTTGAGAATTGAATATACGTGTGTGTATGTGTAAGAATGGTGCTAAAAACAAATCACCAGCTTTTGGTGATCACTAAGTCAGCTAATGTTAACCAATGTAATTCTAGAAGGGGACTAATTTGTCAAAGATTTTTAATTTTATCAGACTGGGGTGGTAGAAATAACCACTACTTGTGAACTTTGACTAAAGTCTATTCCAAGTGATTGAGGAGAAATTACAGGCCCTCTTCTCCTTGGCTCTCTAGGACTGCATTGTCAAATAAATAGAATGAGAGCCACATCTGTAATGTTTAATTTTCTAGTAACCAACATTTTAATTCATGTAAAAAAGGTAAAATTAATTTGAATAACATCTCTTCCCTTTCCCATGTGTCCAAGACATTCAACATGCAATCAATGTGAAATTATTGGTAAGGTATTTTAAGCCTTTTGTGTTAAGTCTTTGAAATCTGGTGTCTATTTTACATACACTGCATGCACATCTGTTTGGATGTTAATTTTCCAAAGTGTAAAGTCAAATCTAATCCTGTCGAAATGGTGAGGCTTTGTCCAAGGGAAAAGTAGTCCTCATGGCTTTGATTTTTTTTCCTTTTAAATTTAAATGGATTATAATACCTGTGGTTTATTTTTTTATTTCTTTCTCAATTTCAACTGAACTTCTATCAGAAAACACTTGAAACTTACAATTTTTGTCTTTTTTGTATTCTTCCTTTTATTGTTTCCTTTACCTCAAGAACTTAGACAATATGGAATTTTTGAAGACCTTTCTTCAATCTTCATTTTTGATTATGCTATACCATGAAAATCAGTCACGCGAGAGGTGCTGAAAGACTCTACCTGGACCCCCTCTAGGTATAAAGGTCTTCCCAGACTCCTGGAATGACACCTGTATAGTGGCCTCAGCTCTCAACATGCTGTGAGGTTTGTCTAAGGAAAAGAGGGCTGTCCCACACAAGGCTATTAGGCCACTCCCACATCCCAAGGTAGCCATTTCCACTGACTGACATAGGATATGAAGTTCTATTTCTCTTGCCTTAACTCAGGCAAGCCCTGAAGAGATAAAACTTATTTTGGAGCTCCCTGTTGAGTCTGCTGATGCTTCAGTTGCAACTCTAGCACAACCCAACTCCCTCCCGTATCAATATCTGTTTTATTACTCATCTTCCATAGAGCACCCCATTCTAACCTGCCCCTACTAACCCTCCTGCCTATAATCTTTATCTTCTTGAGCATCCTCACACACCACCATTTCAGGTCTGTGCAAGGTGGTCTCTAGAGGCATAAAACTTCCGTTGAGGATTCCCCACCCACCATCCCTACCCTTACTCCACTCCTCACCCACGGCCTCCTGCCTCTGACATGAGGCCCAACTAGGGCTGCTCTGCCAGTAACAGCATCCCCATATTCCAGACAGATCTACAAGGAAGCTGTATTCCTCAACAGCCTCTCATTTTTAGTTTTCTTTAGAAGGACACTTTGCAGAGTTTACTTTCACCTGTCTTCCAGCGTGGGAGTTAGTAGAGAGTACCCCCCAACCATGCTCACTGCCATCCCATCCAAGGTTAACAGACATCCTGCAGGGATCTATCCCCTTATGCTGTTTCCACTAGAGGAATAGAATCTCACAGCGTCAGTGACAAGAGCCAGGCATAGGAGAGCTGTCACTACTTGCTACAGTTTGGGTACTGGATGTCTCCTCAAAGTTCCTGTGTTGTAAATCAATATCTTCTGGGATAGTGTTCAGAGCCTTAAGGATGTGATTAAGTCATTAAGATAGCTCCTCATGCTTGGTGTGAATGCCCTTTTAAATGTGGCTAGGGTGGGGGTGGGGTACAGCGCAGTGGCACACAGCTAATTCTCCGCCCTGTGGGCACCAACATCCAATATGGGTACCAGTTGGTGTCCTGGATATTCCACATCTGATCCAGCTCCCTGCTTATGGCCTGGGAAAGTAACAAAAGATGCCTCAAGTCCATGGGATCCAGAATCCAGGTGGAAGACAAAGAAATCTCCTGGCTTCTGGTCTCAGATCAGATCAGCTCTAGCGGCTGTAAGTCACTTGGGGAGTGAATATGTGGATAGAAGACCTTTTCTCCCTCTCCCTCTCCATATCGCTACCTCCTTTCTGTAAAATCTGCCCTTACAAATAAAAATAAATAAATCTTTCAAAATATGAGGCCTGGGGAAATGTGTCCCCGCTGTGTGCCATGTGAGGACATATGGACAAGGCCATTAAGAAGAACAGGGCCACACTAGACATCAGATCTGCTGCTGCCTCGAGCTTGGACTTATCAGTCTCTAGAAATAAAAGCAACAAGTTTCAGTTGCTTCTAAACCCAGTCTAAGGCATGCATTATGGCAGCAGGTGTGGACTAAGATCACACCTACCTGGTGGAGGACTTTACATACTGTGGAACACTCCCAGATGTGATGTCGCTTATGCTCATGAGGACTTTGCTCCTGTTCAAAAGCTATTTGATCCCACACAGATGGGCACATGATGTTTTCAGGAAGACCTTCATGGATGAGGTCTTCTCAGACTCTCAGGATTACCCGTTGCAATATCTGAACATCTCAAGGATCAGAAAGTTTGAGATTGTCGAACAAAGCCTCAGTTGCTTTATGTTACATAAATTTAATATGCTCATTTAAAAATATATTACTTATGGGTCCATCGAAATAGCATAGTGAAGTAATTCTCAGTCTGCAACTTCAGCATCCCATTTAGGCACCAGCTGCTTTACTTCCCATCCAGCTCTCTGCTTATGACCTGGGAGAGCAGTGATGTGCAGGATGACATGGATTCTTGGACCCCTGCATCCACATGGGAAACCTGGAAGAAGCTCCAGGCTCCTGGTTCTGATCAGTTCTGCTCACGTCGTTTCTGCCATCTGAGGAATGAACCAACAGATGGAAGATCTCTCTCCCTGTCTCTTCTACTTAGTATAAATCAGCCTCTCAAATAAAAATGAATACATCTTACAAGAATAATTTATTGAAATGCAGATAGCGATCAAGACATACAAATAGAAAGAGACCTTTGATATAATATTTTGTTCCCAGATGCCTATGGTAGATGAGGCTAGGTTAGGCCAAGCCAACTGTTCAGCATTCAATGCACATCTCCCACAAGGTTTTCAAGCACTTAAGCCATCACCTGCTGTCTGGAACATAACACCTTAACAGGAAGGATCAGCAGATGAGCTGAAATGTAATGTGGGCATTCCAAGCAGTGTCTCAACCATTGTATCAAATACCCATTTCTAATTCATTTTTTGTTTTTTTTTTTTTAGTTTATCAGATCCTCCAGTGTCTCCAGTGGCCAACACATGCAGGCAGCCCATTTCTCATGCAGCTTCCTGCAGACAGTTCTGATGACAGCTTGCCTTGCACCTCCAGAAAGCCCTCCATCTCCCTGAAGGCTCTCCACAAGCACTTCTAGGCTTCTGCATGGTTCTGGCCCCAGCTTTGCACATGCCCCCAGTCCTGCACATGCCCCAAGTTTTGCGCATACCCTCAGTATTTTTGGAAGACCAGTGAGAGGCTGCAGCAAGCCAGATGCCACAGTTGATACATGGAACAGAAATCCGTGGCTGTTCCACCTTCCCTCCATCCCTACCCTCTCATGGAGTGTTGACTTATTTCTGTTCGTGTCTCTGACACCTGGCACAGACCTAGTACTCCATAAATAGTTGATATGGATAAAACCATGCTGGTCCTCACACAGCCTCCATGGTTGCTTAGGATTTTGTCCATCTCTGGACAAAAGTCACAGAAAACAGAGGGAAAATGTGCTCCTTTGTATCATCCAGGCCCATCGTGGGAAGGAGGTGCAGGATAAGTGAGGGGTTGCTGAAGGCTCTCTCAACGTTCCACAGGAGGATCCAAGAACTCCAGCTTGGAAGTGAGCCACCCCCAAAGCAGTTAGGGAGTTAGGGCACACGTCCAGGCTAAATGAGGACAAGGAAGCTTGCAGCCTTGAGCCTGGCTGGCACGTTCCTTCCACACAAGGCAGGCCCCAAAGTGTGGGAATACTGACCGGTCCATAAGGCCATTGCGGGAAACCCAGCAGGGAGCAGAACTGAGGCTGTGGGACCCAGCTCGAGGCCACCACCAACCAGGACACCCTCTACACCCATCCCCACTGCTTACACCCAAGCCCCTGAGATCTCAATCACCTACTTTCTCATTGGGAGGCCCGAGGAAGTGAGAGAAGAGGAAAGAACCACAAAGCCAGAGGACTCCGAGCCTACAGTCTTAGAGGGATGTTGGCCTTCGCCTCATCTGTCTCACTCTTAAGTTGGAGTCTCTTCCTTCACTTTGCTAATAATGTAAAGTATCAGCTAAAAATTGCAATGCATGCATTTCATTTGAGTTTTATTGCCCTAACAGACAGCATTAGATTACAAAAGAGGACATTTTTCTTCTCAGTTTTAGCTTATTCTGATGATTTATGATTAGATACAGCAAGAGTTCATAAACTTCCTTGACCTGCTGACAGTTTTTACAGGCTTCCAGATTTATTTCCATCTCAAACTTAACAGCTTTCATGTGACTGATATTCCCAGCGTCGCGGTGTGGCCGAGCCAGGGGCTGAGAGCGCGCCTCTAATCTCCATGTTACTAATTTAAATGAAGTCTTGGTCTGTTGTTTAAAAAAGACATCAGTCATCCCAGGGAGGTTTACAGATCCTCTTGTAATGTAATGTCAGCCCCTTCTGAGATATGAGGTTTATAAAGCCTCACGATGTTGAGTGTTGGCAGACATGCCAAGGTCACTGTGGATGGTGGAGGGGAGGGGCGGGAAGCCAAGTGCACTTCAGAGCTGCAGCAAAGAATCGCAAAGACTGTCCTACCTAGAGAGACGAGATGTGGCCAAAAAGGCAGGGACCTGAGGATTTGCAAGTGGGCACCTGGGGCAACAGGGGTAGAGGATGGTACAGTCATACTCTAAAAGTACGACCCTTGCCCTGCTCTCTGCCTGAGATTGGCAAACCACCAGCTCCCTTATCTGAAGATGAACTGGGCACCTGCTCCTTGCACGAGGACCCTTTGCAAAGGGCAATTTGAGCTGTAGCACGAATCTGGGTTGAAAGACCCAGAAAAGCATGCTGGTTCCCCACCTGCAGCTGAGACACTCAGAAGAGACCTGTTCACTGCTGGTGGTGAGAGAGGCAGGACTGTCCAGGGAGTGAGGCCAGGCTGGGAGAGCATGGGCACCTGGTCCCTTCCTGGGCTGTTCTCACACATTCACAAGCTCCAGACTTCCCTCAGACCTTCAGCCTGGGCAGGAGCTGCCTTTGTGTGATTTGGAGATCAGATAAGAAGTGACAAATAGCCATGAGCTCTGGCTCACTGGGGAAATATGCTAGGGGACTTTCCCTAGGGGAGGAAAGGGATCTTTTTTTTTTTCCTCCTGCCCCTAGGGGCACTGCAGTGTATGGCACGTGTGCCTCCTCAGCAGCTCAAGCTTCTGCTGCACCTGCAGAGAATCAGGTTCTGCAGAGAAGTCTGGATGGGGAGGATGTGCTGTCCACAACTGCAGGACCGTGTAGGTGAGAGAAATGAGAGCAGAGAACTGTGCTACCACAACCTGAACCATTCACGAAGTGCCCGTGACATGACAGGCTCTGGCTTCACAGCTCTTACAGACTAAGAGGAGGTGGTGGTTTTATAGCCATTTTATAGATGAGACAACTGAGTTTTAGGCTGCTATAGAACCAGCCCAAAGTCACAGAGGCAGCCAGCAGAGCCGTGGAACTTCAGATCTAATTGTAAGGCCCCGTTTCATACCCACTGCAGAAAAATGAAGAAAACTACTTTCTACTACTACTAAAAAAAAAAAAACCCTCTCTTCTGTTTCTTCTGTTTGTTTTGTCTACAAAGCTTTGCAACCCAGACAGTGGACCATTTCCTTTTGTCCTGGGGAGAGACTGAGGAACAATGGTTTATTTTAGTGTTTCTCTGTGATCAGCAATAACTGGGAAGCCACTGAAATGCAGTTTCCTGGAGGAAGCCCCCAAATCCTCCACTTTAGCCCCTGCTAAATGTTGTACACACTCCATTCGAAAATCATTCATCTTTCCGCAGCATGTAGCTAGTGCCCTGAGGACCAAAACAGTGAGAGAACATTGCTGAGTTCTCTCAAGATGCACTCTGCCTGTGTCTTTGATGTGAATTCCTACAGCACCGTATTAGGGGGAAATAAGGATATACACACATCTCAGAGTCATTTCTGAAGGAGTTGGGAGCTGTCCACCTCACAGCGTCATCTGTCAACCCTGAGCGCGGCTGTGGATAATAGTGATATCGAAACAGCTGGAGCGGCCAGATGTTGGCATTTGTTAACTGCAACCATTTCCCTGTTAGGAGACCAGATGTCCCTCTTTATGGGTGGGGCAGGGGAGGGAATTTGTTCTGGAAGATGCAGCACACTTTCTCAGAGTGTTCTAAGGTTCACCAGCACCATACATTTCTCTTATTAGAGATGTGAATTCCTAAGCTGTATTCCAACCTTAAGAAACTAGGTATGGGCTTCTAGAATCTATATTTTTTAGCAAGTTCTCTAGACTTTTCTCATACAACTCAGATTTGGGAATATACCAAGTCTACATGATGGAAAAGGCCCAGAGTTCCTAATGGGATACAGTTTAACTCAGAACCAAGCTTCCACAGCATGGACCCACATACACGGTTATTTGGAATACAAAATGGTTCAAGCACGTTGAAAAATTTGCCACTTTCTTATCCAGCTAAATACCTCACAAACTAGTGATTCTACTCCTAGGTCTCTACCCATGAGAAAGGAAAGAATGCTGTAAATGTTGTGTACACATTTGAGAGTCGAATGGGCACAGATGTCCACTGCTGCTTCGATCAGGATAACCTCATACTAAAACTAACCCAGCATCCATCAGCAGGTGCATGATGAACACACGTGAACAGCCACACACTGGAATCCTACTCAACAAGCAAACAAGCTAGCAGTACACTCAAGGGCAGATACCAAAAGCAGCATGCTAGGTAGCAAAAGTCTAGACACAAAAAACTACATACTGTACAATTGCTTTGGAATAAAATTTAAGAAAAAAAGCAAAACTGATATGAAGCAGACCACTGGAAGCTTAGACCAGGGGGTCAGAACTCACTGCAAAGGATCATGAGAAAACTTCTGAGGGTGACAAGAAAATTCTCTTCCTTATTCTTGGTGTTAATACAAAGTTGCACAGAGGATGCATTTTATTGTATTCAAGTGATATCTCAATAAATTGTATTTGTATACATTTTCAAAATTCCAAAGTTCCCGTCATTCATTAGCTATGTGGCCCTGACCAAATTACTGAATTTCCTAGTTCTCTCGTCTTCTTTCTAATCCAAAGTGATTTCTCATATCCCACAGTGCTTTTTTAGGAGATGTGCTAGACACAGAAGGATCATAGTTGAGTTTTCAAAAGTGAATTAAAAAAAAAGAAAAATGCTTCCTGCCCTCTAAGAGCTGGAAGTTGATCAGGGACAATAGAGACAGATGAAAAATAAAATGCCAGCAGTCCTCTCTGATGCTATAATACAGGCAGGTACAAAAGGCTGTGGGTCAGACTCTGCTCTTGCTTAGGAGAGGCAAACAAGGTCCATAGAGAAAATGACCATGTAGCTGCATCTGAAATACGATGAGGAGAAAAAAGCCAGGTACATCCCAGCACCCAGGTATATGCTACACGGACAGGCACTGAGGCTGAAGAGGCATAGTGCCTGGGAGAGCAAACCCTTGGTGCTATGACTGAAGCACAAGGCAGGAAGTAAGGAGTCTGGGAGGAGAGGGGCTCCATTCTCCACAGCTGCACCTGCTGATTCTGAGGGCCTCCCACTTGACCCACTTCTCTAGCCTGTGCTGGCGACCGGAGCCACCTCACCTAGACAGCTGCGTCTCTCTGATCCCCATAGCTCAGGGAGAAGACTGGCAGCACAGGCCAGCCTAAGGGCCATTTTAAGGAACCCCCTTCACCTGCAAGCAATGGGGTGCCCTGTGCTTCCAGCTCCAGAGTGCCCCCTGGGATTTGGGACTGGGACTGCAGGCCTCCGGATCTATGTGTTCTTCCCTAGCCGCATCTCCTCAGGAAATCCCGAGTGTTACTTCCAGGGATGTGTCCATTTCTCCAGGCTGTCCATGACACCAACCCTCTTCCCTCTGGCCTGTCTCCTAGTGCCACAGCTCCCAGATATTCTTTTTCACTCCCGGGGGTCTTCATGTAGCTCTGCTGTAGGTCCTCCTCTCTGCAAGTCCTTGTGACTCATCTCAGCATTTACCCCTGCTCTTCCCTAAACAAGGTTCCACATACGTCACCCTCATTCTAAAGCAGATGTCTGGCCACGTCACTCCCATCCTCAACAACCAATGTTGACTTCCTACTGCCATCAGAAACAAGTGACTAGAGATTCAGGACCTTGTTCCATCTTGCCACAATTTGTCTTTCCAGACACTCCTCTGGCTGCCCTAAATGAGCCACTGATTAGAGGCACTGTGGAATGGACAGTTTGGAATTCAAGAAGCAGCTGTGCTGCCTGGGACCAGTTCTACCTCCTATCACTCAGCATACTTACATGTAACACAGGGGGGAAATTCCTGTCTTTAGAGGATTTGAGAAATGAAACAAAAGAATATGAAAATGTCTAGACACCTGGTGACTACTTGGCCAATCCCATTGCTGCAGAGCAGCACTGCCTGACGTTGCAGCCCTGACATGGCCAAGTCCACGTAAGTGCTCCACCGATTTACTCTGCCTGCTGAGGACAGCAACACCCAAGTGCCTCTCTCCCCTCCTTAGACGGCAGTTTCTTCTGTTGCGTTATCAATCCCATATAGGCTATGTCTTATAAACCAAAACCATGGGGCTAGGGAAAAAATGGAGATGTCCTGACAACTAAGGAAACAGTGCATGTTCAAAAGTCCTTTTAATGGATACAAGGGAGCAGGCAGGGAGAAGAGACATGGGCCCGGCCAGGCTGTGTCTGCTCCAGAGGAGATTAGTGGGACTCTTGTCTGTGGTGTCTAACATTGAGGGCAGAAAATGAAGCCTTCAAGCGTGTAGCTATTCTCCAGCCCTGTGGCCCGGGGCCCTACCCCAGAAAATGCGTAGATGATTCGAGTTCTCCCCCTCATTCCTTTCAGTGATCCCCTACTGTAAGGGCTGGTAGTCCCTTTCTATCCCAGGAATGCGATCACCTTTGTGTTCATGAATCTTGCCACCCATGCCTCCTCCTCTCTAACTGCAAGCCATGCCCTTTCTACACCTTGCTTAAGGAGGATGTGAAGGTGGAACCAAATTTTATCACCCTCCTACCAAGTTTGGGGCTAAATTCCTGGCCAAGGTAGGGACAGCAAGGTGTCTACTGACAAGAACACAGCTGTGTCACACTGCAGGGCCTGCTCTTCCTCAGCATGTCCTGTGCCAGCCATCACCATGCATGATAGCAAAATCCCCTCACAAGTCACCTTGACTGTTCCACCAGCATTGTCCCAGGCAGACACCAAAGGCAAACACTTTCTCTTTTCACACTTGCATAATGGTGATAAATGCCAGTGTGGGCATGGCATGCCATGTGCCTGGCACTGACCAGATAAAAATACAACCTTCAAAACTGGTTCAGTCATCACAAGAACCCAAAGATGCCCATGCCAGCATCCATCTCCTCTGCGAAGAAAGGCCCTGGGGCTCAGGGAGGCAAAAAAAACCCCACATCCCACTGGCTCCAGGACCTTCCTCTGCTAACCTCTCCCAGCCCAGCTTGGGCACTGTTGCTTTCTCCAGATACGCATGCCATCATGTTCCCCTCTAGGAGGAACACACAGAGGCAGTCTCACCCCAGGCATGCGGGTTTGTGTCCTCATCGCCTCTCCCTCATCCAGTACTCTCACTTCATTTGTCCATTTCTGACACCAAGTCAACCTGCATGTCACTCCCAGGGACTGGAGCTTCCCACCATTTTATCACATCCCTTACATGCAAGTCAGAATTACAATCAGAACCATGGAGGTTTCTCCTCAAAATGTAAGCTTCTTGGGCCCGACGCGGTGGCACAAGTGGTTAAAGGTCCTCGCCTTGCACGCCCGGGATCCCATATGGGCACCAGTTCTATCCCGGCGGCCCCACTTCCCTTCCAGCTCCCTGCTTGTGGCCTGGGAAAGCAGTCGAGGACGGCCCAAAGCTTTGCGACCCTGTACCCGCGTAGGAGACCCGGAAGAGGCTCGTGGCTTCGGTTCGGCATAGTATCGGCCCGTTGTGCTCACTTGGGGAGTGAATCATCGGGCGGAAGATCTTCCTCTCTGTCTCTCCTCTCTGTATATCCGCCTTTCCAATAAAAATAAAATAAATCTTGAAAAAAAAATGTAAGCTTCTTACATGAAATTATTTCCTCAGCAAGTCTGCAAGAAAGCTTTCATGATGTAGTTCAAGAGCATTGGAATGCTGGTCCATGGATGCCTAAAATTCCTCTATTATGGATTGATTTCATTGATTTAATGATTTTTCTCTTACAATGAAAGCACTCTTGGGAAAGCTGAGAATTTCCTGGTTTTTGTTCTTAGGATGAGTAAGATGAAGGAAGGGAAAAACAACAGAAGAGCATGGGGTCGCTACTTAGGAGTGGGGAGAGAGGAAAGATGTCCTCAAGAGAGTGACTACGCCATCAGGATGGTGTTGGTACAGGATCCCTAATCTGCCCCAGGACACCACTGAGTACCACATTTCTACCACTTGCATGCTGAACGCGGCTTTTTGGAAGAAATTTTCTGGAGCTTTTTCTTATATTCACTCCTCCTCATCCCTCTAACAGATGACTTGGCATATCTTGGGGTATGGGCACACCTTAGCCACCAGGGACTAACCGGCCATTGGTCTACAGCCTGCCACATGTCTGCCCACTCACCCATCCCTATCACTCTGCACCTGTATCCACATCATGATGTTTGAAGAACTGGACTCAGCAATGAGGGCTTTGTACTAGCTCAACCTCAGGGCACAGAGCCTGGCACATGAAGCCCTTGCTGCCATCTATTGTTTAGACATTTATTTCCAGGAACAAGAAGCCCCCCACCCCCAGCCACCTCAGTCCCCCCACCCCCCGCCACCTCTCTGTCCCTTCAAAGGGCACCACCAGGTAGCAATAGAACATCTTGATATCATTTCTGATATCCATAGGTTTCAGTAATCAGTAACCGGGTTTTGTTCCAGGAAAAAGCAATATTCTTTGACAAATAAGCCATTTGCTGAGCAGTTTAAATGACATTGCAAAGAGTGACACTACAAACCGATGAGCCTGTTTTCCTGCTCCTTTTCAATAAGAATCAGCTAATGCCCTAGATAAAGAGGGCAGATCACACGTGACTTATAGCATGAATACATAGCACTGTACAAACAGCCTCAGGAAAAGGCAGCATGGTTTAGCCTTCACTCATGAAAGTCCTCATGTGAAGCAAAACATCCCCGCACAATCTTAGCACAGGAGGCAACTGTCACCCCCCAGGACCTTGGCAGGAGAGGGGTGAGGGTGGGATCCCAAGTGGCATCCATTCTGTCCATGCCTCCCTTCCCATTGCTAATGGGACAAAGCCCCGGTGTCCCTTAGGCCCGGCACTATTGTGGCCTGCTTTACAGCAGGGCGTTTCCAGGAGGCAGATGTTTGAGCCAGCACAGGGAAGAGAAGTCTGTTTCTCATTGACGGAACCCTCGCATGTGTAATTGAACTTCAAAGATGCAAGGCCAGATTGGGCAGGCAACATCAAAAGCTTTTGACTGGTGCTGGGTAAACTTTGTGCGCTGACATACAAGTTCTTATCTAGTCTGCACCACACTTGAGAGCAGGAGGCTGCATCTCCCCAAATCACATTGTTTTTTCTCCCAGCTGCCAACTTGGAAAAATATCAGGGCACAAAGGGACTAGTACAAAAAGAGAGAGAGAGGAAGAGAGAGAGAGACATACATAGAGAGGTTTTTGTTAGTTTCTAAGCAACACACTATTGCTAAGATGGAGGCTTTTAGGAAAATGGCAAGACATGCGCTACACTGTCTATTGAGGCCACTTTGCTAATCCCAATTTTTATCTTTTTATAAAGAAATTAGCAGTCTGTACTTGGACGAAGCCTGCACATCTCTCCACCATCAGAGAGTTCTTTGATGAGGATTTGCTTTCTAATGAGGCCAAAGCAATGGTTTAATTATCTCTACATTCAAACAATGGAACCAGTTTCTGATTTTTAAGACAAAACTATTTTTTTTTCAAATTATTTCAAGGAATTACACTCCTTTTATATTGTTTGTTTTTCCCATTATTAAAAAAAAAGAAACAAACAAACAGGAAAACTTTAAAACATGTTTTATTTCAATGTAGTTGGAACATAATGACCCTTCCCAGCCTGGGAGCCTGGAGCATGAGAGACCCTGACTCTATCACAGTGTGCATTTGTGCTTGGCCCCGGGTGAGACTGTCTCTAAGCCAGGCTGTTTCCTCTGCAAGTGTCTGTGATGTCTATCCTGAAGACAGGAGGAAGAATCTTCCAGAAGGAAATTACTTAGAAGCTTGGGACTTTCTGGTTGCCTCACAAGCACTTCTATTTAATTAGCGGTCCTTCTGTCTTGTGCATGGGATCTGTCAGATGTGAAACCCCAGCCCCAGGCCCATAGTTTTGTTCGCCGTTTCCTCTCCATTTTGACAGTGATAGCCCAGGTCCATCCTGATCTGCTCTTGCCCCCGTGTGCCCCTTCCTCGCCCCCGCCCCCAGTGATGCAGGTGACCCATATCTCCAACCCAGCCGCAGCGAGAGACCAGGGAGACTTGTGGGATGTGTCCCAACCTGCAGTGATATAGGTGACCCACCCTAGTCTCAGTAAGAGACCAGAGAGACTTATGGGATGAGTCCCAACCAGCAGGAACTTGCTATTCTGAGAGTGGTCCAGGGACCACCTGGCAGCTTACAAGAAATGCAGAAGCTGGTCTAGGATCTCTCCAATCTGAATCTGCATTTTGACAAGATCCTGGGAGCTCTGAGAAGCAGGGCACCAAGTTCCAACCCTGATGTCACAGGAATGACCTGAAGCAACCACCTGCTTTCTAAGTCTCCACGGCATCCCCAGTGACGAAGTCTAAGAACCAGGGAGAGACATTCAGAGGCACGGACTTTGGGGCCAAGCAGGCCAACCCTGCAACATCAGTTTTCTTCACACATCAGCTGAGGTCTGGAGAGATGGTGAGAAATGAGCTGAAGGGACAAGAGACTTTAGCATGCAGGAACACCGGTGTACTAAGACTACCTATAGAGCCCAGGGCTGGCTGTCCCGAAGGACCCTGCCTTTCCTCCATTCTTCCCTGGGGTGCCATGTCCTTGACCCAGAGAACCACCCCATCCCCTCTCCTCTGCTTTTCAAGATCCAACCATCTGCAAGATGCTTTGGAAATGCTGTGCCCTCTGACACCTGCAGATCCTCTGCCTCTCATTGCCAGAACTAAGCTCTGTTAAGAGTAGGGACTGACAAGGCTGTGCCTGTTCTTCGATTCCTGATTTTGAGAGACAACTCTGGAAAAATCAGTTGAGTTGAATCAAAGTCATTCTCACAAATTCCTTCAAATGTCATATAATCTCCCCCTGTGTGACATGTGAGTCTACCAAGGCGACATCTTTACAGGCACCAGTCTGCAGAATAGTCAGGCAGTGCAACTATTCTATGAAGCAATTACTAGACCAAAAACCTATAATTGGAAGACACCATAAGCATTTAACTAATTTATTTAGCATATTCTGCTGTCAAGCCTGATAGTTCTAATTATCAGAGTATAACATTATTTTCACTTTGATTTTTGACATCAAGCATTTGACAGTCTCATTCCTTCAGCAGTGTTTTAATAAAAGAAGTCCAACTGGTCTACCTATCCGTTTTGGGAAAAATGGGCAAGATGGGTGTTGAAGGTCATTAAAAGCTGTGCCCCTACAGCACTACAGGCATGGAGTTGGAGTGGCTCACATTCGTCATCTAACTTCCCACGCTTTCATACCATTTGACCTGAATCAAAACATCTTCGCCTCACTTGATCAAAAATGGGCAACAGGCTTGGATGACTCGGGGTCAGTAGATACATACCCTGTGACCCAGAGGTTCCCTTTCAATTACAGAGGCCAATGGAAAGCTCCTCATTGGCAAAACAGTCATTGTATCCCAGGACAGAGAACGAACCTGGAAGCGCAGGGTTTTCCCTCCTGGACAGAGGATACAAAAGTTCCATAACTGCTATGCAAATGAGAAACCCCCTTCACCTGTTACTGGGCCCCAATCCTTTCATGTGGACCTAGGTTGTAAGCATTAGAAGCAATTTTTTTTGAAGGCCTACCATGTTCCAAGCATTTCACCTAAAAGAGTTCATTTAGTCTTCACAACAACCTTAAGATAAACACCCCTGATTATCTCTCGTCACAGAAGAAGTTAGTGAGGCTAACTGGAAGTCAGTGAGGCTAAGCAGCTACCTAAGCCATTCAGTTGATAAGCCACAGAGCTGGACCTCACACCCAGACCCTTGGCATGGAGTCTGAGTCCTTGCAGCATAATTATAGGCTCAGATCTCCAGGTAGGATTCCTGGCATCACAGCCTTGTTCTTCCCCTGTCCCAGTCCATGTCATCCTGAATACAACTGGGCAGGTTGCCTCTTGAGCTTCTGGTCTCAAGTCCCATAGCCTTCTAAGAGAGCCCACTCAACCTCCCACTGAACAATTTCTAATTAAGGAGCGCCAATTCAATGAATTTCCTATTGGGAAAATGGGTAAGGCCATGGTCTTCTTGAGGTTTTGTGCTTTTATATTTCCTGGTATCCCTTGCCTAACATGTACAGAATGTCTCCAACATGCTTCTGCTTCTCAATACTTGTTTATTAAATGATTAAATGAGGGAATGGCTGTTGAATGCCATTCAGGTAGTAATTCCACACTTCTTCCCTGACCACAAATGATCTATTTAATTGATTTTAGTGACTGTGCAGTCCTGTTATATTACCTCAGGGTAAAATTTCTCATTTCTTACTTCTAAGACCTAGTAATTGATATGCTGAACATGTAATAATCTCTTATATCAAATACCCACTCTGGTTTTTTTTTAAAAAAATCACTTGCTGCTGAGCATAACAGCCCTGGATACACAAAATAAGTACAGGTGACTTATGAGTTTACACAAAAGGGCCTTCTGTTCTGGATGCAGCTGTTTCAGAAAAACACAGCTAAGAGTATAGAAGGAAGCTGGGTAGGTAAATATTAGGAGAGGCCTTTAAAAGCAGCCTTGATCACTGGATCCTTAGAATGTGTTTGTTAGTCAAGGATGCCTTAATAATGCTTAATATTGATATAACATTTACAATGCAACAGACAGGCAATAGGAAGGCTGTGTTCCAGGAGATGAGCAAGTGGGGACACGACCAGCCTGGTTCACAGCCTCAAGAGCAGGAACACAATAGCCAGGAGCAGAGGCCCAGACACCAAAGGCCTGGAGCTGGCAGCATGATTTCCTAGAAACAGCCCAAGCATAGGGGAGGGAGAACTCCCAGCCCAGCATCCCTGATCACTCCACCAGGATCCTGCAGGTAGAGGGATATTAGGGGACACCAAGGAAAAAGGGAGCTGGGAATGGCAGAGAATACCCCATCATTTTGTGCCCACTTCTGTGAATCTCATAGGCCCAGCAGTGCCACAAGGGATGGCAGCCATACCTGCCACTTTCCATGAACCATGACAGTATGCAGAGCCTGCCTCTTCTTCACTTTCCTCCTTAACTCGTGGCACCCTGAATCAGAGCTGTCACAATGAGCCCTAGAACCCATCCCTTCACTAAAGCCAAGTACAGAAAGCCCTGCCTTTGGAGTCAGGCCTTCCTGATCTTGAATCCAGCTATCGTGATTGGCAAACTTATGATATGAGGCAAATAATTTAACAGCATGAATCTCCAGGGTCCTTCTCTTCAGAGTGAGCAAAGGGGTGGCTATTTGCCACAGCAGTTAAGTCAACACTTGAGATGCCTGCAACACATATGAGTTACTGGTTCAAATCTCCACTACTTTGCTTCTGATCTGGCTTCCTACTAATGTACATCCTGAGGAAAGCAGGTGTTGGTGCAAGTACTTGAGTCCCTACCAATAACTGGCAGACCTGGATTGAGTTGCTGGCTCCTGGCTTTGGCTTAACCCAGCCCTGGCTCCTACAGATGTTGGATGAGTTAATTACCCATGGGATCTCTGTCTCTCATTCTCTGCCTTGAAAATAAGATTTGAAAAAACAACAGAATGGGAAAGATGTTGTCTACCTCACAGCAAGGACCGAATAATATGATGCAGATTAACGAGCTAATATAATACTGGCTAAAGGAGAATACATTCAGTAGATGTTAGTCCCCCACTTGTTGCTCTTACTGCTTGCCCCTCGTAGTCCCTGGGTTTTGGTAGGGTATAACTAAGAACAGCTGGGAAATACCTGGCCAGGTTTTACTTCATTCCATATGCCTGAGATGAATCTTATGTCCTCCTCTGCTCGCTGTAAACCTCTTTCATCTCGGGGCAATCTGGAGAGCCGAGGAGACTCCTGCCTCTCCTGAAGCAGACTGGCCCTGACCTGATGGACAAAGCCCCCACAGCAGTCTACAGAGTAACTTCTAGGTGGTGGGGCTCAGAATGCTCCCAATTCCTGCACTGAAAGCCCTGTGTCAGGAATCCCTTTACACCAGCAACCCAGACAGTTGCCTGTCTGCAAGACAGCTTTGCAGCCAAGCAGAAAGCTCATTACTTCTTATGTCAGCAAATAATCACAAATGACATTGATAAAACTCAGTCAAAAATCAGCATGAGATGCAGGAGCTGAGGGTTTCAGCGAGCAAAGCAGGGTCCCTGGGCAGCAGTTCCATCTTGGGATCCCACGTGCTAGTGTTCCAGCCAGTCCACAACCGGACAAGCAAGACAATGGAAGAAGACAAACGTCATCTGTCTCTTCCGGTACAAGGAACACTTTTCAGGCCTGCAGCTGATTGCAAAGATAGTAAAGGCTCTCCCTAAAGTGAGGCTGTCACAGTACTACCTTACTGACGTTGCTCACTCAGACCCAGAGTGGGGGTGGGGCTGGCAGGGAACTTTCCAGGTCAGAGGTGAGTTTCTGTACAATGTAAAAAACAAAACCCCAGCCCTTGGAGTCAATCAGACACTGGGGAATCCCAAGTCTATGCTGTTTACCCAGTTAAAGGCCCAGATCTCTGTGTATGAACTTCCTCTGATAATTATGCATCTATTCTAGGATTGTAGTGAAGAATTAATAAAATAATCCCTATGAAGTGCCTAAAACAGGCTTCATTTCCGGTATTAAGAGAGATCACGTTGTTTGAAGACCCTCCCAATATGAAACACCTAGAAAATGTTGAGTGGATTATAATGAACATTCTTTTAAAAGCAATAACTGGGTTTATAAGACAGAGAGGGAAATTTCCAGAGACCCAAAACAAAGGGAGAACTGAAAATAAGAAAAAAATATATATCTCTGGGCTGGTACCACATACAGCTGCCTAGGGGAGAGCTGCCAGATTTGGTAATGCCAGAGCTTGATGTGAATGTCCAGATGGGGTTAAGAGTCCACATGATGCACAGGAAATGAAACGTAGCCCTTCTCTTCCTCTCACACACAGCTGAAGCCTGAACGTGCCCCTTTAGGTTAGAGTAAATCCACAAAGATTCAGGGAGATGATAAAAAAAGTTTAGCTTCTGGATATGGAAATAAAGCATCTCTGCTGACCATTCTTGAGCACAGGACCCGCCTTCGTAAGAGTTTAAGTTCAATTTTGCTCTGGGTGAGTGATAGAGAAAAACTACTATTAAAAGGAAAGATGGCAGGGGCCTAGGACTCCGATGCTACTGGCTGAAACAAAGGAAACTGTTTCTCAGAAGGAACATTACTTTTCTTAAGCTGGAAGCATCCCTCAGACAAGTGTCCACTTACCACAAGTCTCCATCCAAATCTGTGAACAAATGTCAGCAGACATAGAAATAGCAGCATTTTAACCCCAGGAAATATCCACTTTATAAAATAAACTATCAGAATGAAGGTTGAAAATGTTTAAACAGATTTTTTTTTTAAAAAAAAAAGGGCAATAAAATGACAATAATATTGGGAGAGGAATTAGTTGCAATTTCTAGAAATGAAAAATATCATCATCATAAGTTAACCAATAGGCTAGACACAATTGAAGAAAGAGTTGATGAACTGAAACGATGGATCTGAGGATGGAAGAGCTGAAGGCACTCGAACTACAGCACAGAGACCAAGACACGTGCAAGAGGCTAACACATGACAGTACCAGGATGAGAAATCGCATGAGGTCTAAGGAGAATTCAGAGCTAGGGTAAAGGCAGTATTGGAAGAAATAAGGGATTACGAGTTTCAAGAATTGAAAAAAATATAAGTAAACTGATGAGCCCTGAGTACAAAAGTTAATTGATACCTAAACACATTGTAGCACAATGCAGAACATACAAAAAGGTTACATAAAATGATGGACAAAACAAATGTTACGTTTAAGAAAGGATAATTATTAGACTAACAAACACTTGTTTTCCACCACTTTATTATAAAAGAAACACAAGCAAAAATGACAAAACTTTATCTTAAACATGTATACAAATAATCAGGCCACACAACTTGACTGTACAGTATTTGACTAATCACGTGCTTACCCGTCAATCCATACTGAGATTCATCCATCAATTCTTTTTTTTGTTTTGTTTTGTTTTCTGCTTGTTGCTACTTTATTTTGAGGCATTTGTACGTGAGCAACTGTGTGTGGGCATGCATGCGTGCACATTTTAAAACAGATTATAGTTACTGAAATACATTGTCTTATATGCTTCATCTAGGTTCTTGTAACATGCAAACATTCACTTACAAATGTCTTGTTTAGGTATTAACTTTGCACACAATGAACTACATAATTATGGTGTAAACTGCTGTGTAAACCCAGTGTCTGATACAAAAGTGCTATTAATCCCAGAAAGTTCCTCTATATACCTTTCAGTCAAAATCTATCCTTCCCTACAAGTCAGTTTTTGTCCCCTAGTATTGACTGGTTTGACCTGTTCCATATAAGTGGAATCCTACATTCTTATACAATACTTTTTTAACTTATACTTATTTTTGAGATTTACTCATGGTATTGTTTGTGTTAGCAATTCATTGTTTTCCATTACTAGTCAGTTTTCTGTCACATGAATAGATCAGCTTATTCAGCCATCCTCCTATTAACAGACATCTGGTCTCCTTCTATTCCAGGGATATTATGACTAGAGCTGATATGATGATTCCTGAACAAGTGTGTGTGTGTGTGTGTGTGTGTGTGTGTGTGTGTGTGTGTGTGAATGGAAGTTTGGCTTCTCTTGGTAAATATCACAGTATGAATTAGGTGTTACACTGATAAGAGACCACCAGCCCTTTTTCAGAAATTGTTGTATGGTTTACCTCCCAATGCTGTCTCAGGGTTCAATTATTACACATCTTTGCTGATCATCAATGCTTTCAAGATTTTTCCTGTGATAGGTGACTTTACTTGGTATTTTTCTGATGACTAATGATGTTGACTACTTTAGTGGACTTATTGATCAAGCATATCTCTTCTTTTACAAAGGTGTCTATTCAAGTAGTTTTCTGGCAACACACTTTAGAAGAGCAACAAAATACAATGGAAAACAATAGAACACTGTTTCACCCATAAGGGTTCAGTCAAGAGATTAAAACCATACTAGTAATTTAAATTAGAAAAATTTAATGTAGGACATTATTAAGTAATAATAGGTGGTTAACCATTGAAATGCCAAAGCACATTCTAAGGCAGTAGAGGCCTAGGAACTAGAAAGAAACCAATTGTCTTGGGCATGATAAAAAACTAACAAAAAAGCAAATTAAAATCTCAAAGGGAAAGATCCGGTAAGACTAAAGTCCAGACCTCTGAGGGGGAGGCATGATGTATCTCTTGATGCGTGACAAAGATCCTGGTCACTGCTGGGCTTTGGGATGTGTCAGTTACTCCACAGTGTGGTAATAAAAAAGCTGGCTGAAAGTTGTAAGAAATGAATAAGGATTCCTACATCAAGCTCAGTACTACTCACCACTGAGTTATAAAACAGCATACCAGCATACCTGTGTTGTGGCATCACAAGGAAAACCATCTGTAACACTAGAGTCAGTTTGTGTCCTGTGATTCAACTCCTATGGTCTAGAAAAGGACCAATTGCTTGGACCTTTACCAGCTACATGGGTGACATGGATGAAGCTCCTGGTCCCTGGCTTATCCCTAACTTTTGGGGCCATTTTTGGAACAAACCAATAGATAAAAGACCTCTCTCTCTCTCTCTTTCTCTCTCTCTGCCTCTCCCTCTTTATAGCACTGGCTTTCAAAATAAATAAATCTTAGACAAAACAAAACAATCACTGGAAAGAACCAGAAAGAAGTTCCTCTTTCCTTCTTCCTTTTCCTGATGTGCAGTGTCCCGCTATCGCCCTCTGTTGGCACAGCCTAACACTAGGTCACCTAACGGGAGAAATGAAACCTACAGGTCCAATATTACAAATTATAAAACAAACAAATGAGGGGGTATTTTGGGAGCTGGGAGATTCCAAATTGCCAAGAGAAAATACCTCCAAACTTCTGAGGAACCTACAATTCTACACCCAGTGAACCTATCATTCAATGTTGAAAGCACAAGAATGACTAACATTTTTTTCTTTATTATGCTTTATAGAAAAAAAAGTAGCATACAGGTGAGACTTTTTCACGCAGGAACAGAATTTGTTGATGGTAAACGTGCAACATACTAGCTACTAGAGCGGAGGAGAACATTAAATCCTGAAATAAAAAATAAAATGCAAGATAAAAAGGTATATGATTGAATTGGTAAACTTATGGGAAATAAATAGTAAGGAAAGAAGGTATAAACTTACAGAAACATAAAAATAAGAATGGATGCCGTAAGTCAATAATGACAAAAATGATGAATAATTTGGAGTAGAAAAATAAAGCATAGTTAAAATATTGGTCAGTCATATTAAGAATGGAGAGAAATGATCAGACTAAAAATATTTTTAAGAGCTTTGTAATCTTGAAAGTAGGTAAAGACTTACCTACTCCCCAAATCAGTTATCTAATCAAAAATCAATATGACTGATGCTCCCTAGAAGTGTACAAAATAATTCTGAATGACACTAAGTCAAGCATTCATGTGAACATATTAAGTTTCTCTCTTAAGAACAGAAGCAGAATGAAAAACCCTAAAATCAGTAGAATAAACAAAATATAACACAGAAAGCTTACCTAACTCAATATAAAGTAGGAATGGAAAAAGAAAAGCAAAAAATTAAGTGCACACAAGTAGGAGGTAAATCCTCTAGGAACAATAAGTCTACATCGATTGGTAAGTTCCAATAAATATAAATGAACTAAACTCCCAAAATAAAAAACAGGGATTTTTATTGCCTTTTAAAATCCATCTATACAATCTATATAGATGAAATATAGGCACATATAAATATCAAAAGTAAAAAAAGAACAAAAGACATGGTGGGTACATGTCAGTTAACAGAAAGCATAGTGTTATCATATTGTTAACAGATGGAAAATGTGGAAAGACACAAAGCAAGATCCTTTTTCATGATAAAAAAGAGTAATTCAGGAAAAATAAGGCAATTAAAAATGTCCATGAATATAAGAGCAGAATTTTGAACAAAAATAAAATTTCAAAGAGATACTAAGCTGATAAATCCCTCATTACGGTCAGAAATGCTGACAAGCTTTTTCAAAGTAGTAAATCAAACAGGCAGAAAAATTAGTGAAGGTAGAGACAGTTGCACAGCATAATTAACAAATTTTAAATACATATAGAGAATTTTCATGCAATTTGATAGAATATATTCTTTTCAAGTACGCATGAAGCATTAGTAAAACTTGGTCATACTGGACTACAAAGCATGTTCCAATGGATATCCCAAATCAGTATCAAAGAGACCCAATGCCCCTTTCTGTTATATAAAAAAGTAAGAATTTAAATACAAAATAGCCTTGAAAAAAATTTTTAAAGCCTGCTTCTAAGTAAAGTGCATAACACCTCCGCTCACAGAATGTAAGAGCTTTAACAATGGTAGTTTTTTCTTCACTTCTCTGAAATGAAGCCCAGAGTATAGCATTTCAGATATATGCTCAAGATCATGATGAGGTTAGCAGCCTCAGAACAGAAGAAAGAAACCTGCCTTCTAATGACATTGAACATACAACCTTAACTTCACAGGCCTGGGGAATCAACAGCTGACCTACAGGAATCTAAAAATACTTCCACCTGAGCAGTGTACCTGAATATTCACACCCGGACACAGTGTACCTGTGCCTCCCGGGGCACACACACTCAGGTAGAAGGTTTCCTTCTCACTGTTCTATCGGGCAGAGTAACTCAACGATGAATGGAGCTGTTTGGGCTCCAAAATGCTTGAGGAAATGGATGCACTAACTGAGGAATGAGGGAGCCCCTAAGAATAAAAATGTTCCTATGTTTGTCCAGAGCTTCCCTGGCAAAAGTAGGGGCACTGATTCTGGGAAACAGAAAATGGACTCAGCGCATCCGGGATGAGGGAGCTCACCTTTCTGTAGCCCATCCATGAATCCCCAGCATCTTCTTGCTTTGATTTCCAGACACAATGAGGGTATCCCTACACAAATAGTAAAATATTTAATTAACCAAATGGTAGAGTGGGCTGATTTTACTACATTCGTGACCACATAGTTTATCAGTTTTTCTCTGGTGAGTTGGCAAAAGTACCTTAAGCCCTCTGGAGCACACATTCTCAATGAGGGTGACAACAACCCTAAGGGACAAACTTTGGTTCAAGCGCAGGGAAAAAAATTCAGATATTCCAAAGCCTTGTACCTTTGCAAAAGATCAGCATGCATACAAGACACAGTTTATCTGTAGTGTAACACTGCAGGGACTAGAAAGTAAACGTCTAAAAAGAGTCCATCAGGTGGAAATGATAGGGAAAATTGGTGAAAAACAACACACTCAGGGGTAGCACCCAGGAGTAAACACATTTCGGTCTGGTAACCAAACCCTGCCTAAAGTATTCTACACCCAGACCCTGAACAGAATAATAAACCAGCCCATCCTTCACTGCTAACTTTTACATTTCAAGAAAAGACCTCAATCATACTGATGAATGACTACAGAAGCCAAACCTCAATTTTCAATCAATTTCCTCAAGAAAATTTTTATTCAATCCACAGGTGAACTGTACAGGATAGTAGTCACTATTGTACCCTGCTGTGGGAGGAATGCAAGTATACTGGGAATACATGTGCATGGAAACACGTCTTCATGGTTATTTCTTGCTGTTTGGTATGCCGGTAATTGAAGGCCCTCACACCTTTAAGCCTGGGGTATTTCTCACAGTTGTGTCTGTGGGAGATGAAATATCTCCCTATGAGACAAAAATTCTGCTTCTGATTATGAAAGGGTGAACTTTTCAAGCTCAGTATTCCCCGACTACGGTGCAAATCCACAGCAGGTGTAGCTTCCATCTGGGCCCTCCATGCTACCCCTCATGAGAGTTGGCAGGGGCGGGGAGGGGGCAGTTTTAGTCAGTGTTTCAACTCTGTAGCAAACACCTGAAAGGAGCTATTAACAAAGCTGTATTATTTCTGCTCCTGGCTCTTGGGGTTCACAGGCCAATATCATGTGGCACCATGGCTCTGCTCTCCGATGAGGTGTTAGATGAGTTTGCACAGTCAGGAGGCAGAGAGACCATATACATGCACATTCATGTCTATGTATCCCTCCTTGTAAAGGCACCAAGTTTCAGTTATGGGGCTTCATCACAACAACTCAGTTCAATCTGATCCCTTCGCTGAGGGCCTACCTTGAAACCACAATAGGATCACACCTCTACCCCATAATACCATCAATTCATAGCTTTGAGTCTTCAACATCTTCATGAGATGGGGAATCAAATTCTTTTGCAACTATAGCAGAAATGTATTCATTTTCTTTCATAGAGATATAAATTATTATAAAATAATATTATTATAAAATAAATAATTATCATAAAATAAATAATATAATGCCCATTTACTAGCTCATAGTTTTATAGGTCACAAGGCCAGAATTCATTGCTTAACAAATGTCAAAGGTGGAATTCAAACACCACCAGGATGCATTCTCTTCTGGAGAGACTCTTCTAGATGCACTCATATTGCTGTTGAATCCAATTCTTCATAAGCCTACATCTGAGATCCCATTTTTCCTTCCTGACTGTCAGCTGGGACCACTCACTCAGCTTACAAAATCTACATGCGTTCCTTGCCAAATGGTCTCCACCATGTCAAAACCAACAACAGATTTCTTCCTGTCACGTTTTAAATTGTTATTGATCTTTAGATTCAGATTTAAAGAAATCATGTGATGAGGTCAGACCTGTTTAATTTCTGTGTTTAAGATCAACTGACTTGCAATCTTAATTACATAAGCTAAAGCCCCTTACAGCAGCATTTGCTTGAATAATTGGGAGAAAGTGCAAATTTATTGAGGGCTGGAATCATGTTCAGCTTAGAGAGTTCTGCCTATACAGGGGAGCCAGGGGAAGCTGACGTCAGTCTGTTGATGTTTGTGATGTTTATTGTATCATGACTAATATGAAGTCCTTTATCTCTGACCAGTTTCCCCTTTTTGGCCAGTATCCTTAGAATACTCTTAAGATCATAAGAAAGGAAAAGTCAAACCCCAAACTTGCCAGAAAATATACCCTAAACTTCCAACACATATTGTGAAAAAGCCATGTCATTAACAATTTTATATTAATAATACATTGAAATGGAAACATATGTAGAATATTGTGTTTAGAAGCAAGAATTACTAAAATTAATTTACCTGGTTATTTTTTACTCTTTAATATGGTCAAGAGAAAAATTAAAATAACATAAAACACAATTCCATTGTGTTTCTTGCATTTCTGTTCTCACCCATATGCCCAGCTAATGTTGAGGCCCCAGGCCCTTGGTCAGGGGTTGCAGTCCAGTGGTACAAGAGCCAACTGTGGCCTACAGATGAATTGTCTGGCCAGCACAGTGTCCAGATTTTGTCATTATTTAAATGGCTTTGAGTAGGACGTGTATTTTGCATGCTCTATCATTCTCTGCTGGTTTCTGTCTTACTGAGTTATATATTTGTTTTTGTCTAACTGGCTTTAGAAAGCATTTACATGCTGTGGCCTTTGCAGTCACACTTAGACTTAATTAGGCTCATATGATACTAACCCAAGAATACTATCAAAGATCAGCGCTCAATCAAATATTCAATTACATGGTTCAAAAGGGCTACAAGTGGAACCAAGGGACCCCAAGGGAAGCATGAGGCAGGAGAGCTGGTTCTAGACCAAGTTGTTCTGTCACCAGTTCACAGGGAAACTCAGGGCAGGTCAGACCCCTCTGTGAGTTGTTTTCTCAATGGCAAGATGAAGGGAAGAACCAAGAGGCAAGCGAGATCTCCCTGAACACTTCGGTTTAGGTTTGTTGGCTGAGTCAATCAGAGTCCCATGGAAGACCTGGGGAAACCTGCTTCTAGGTCCTCTGGGCATGCTGAGTATCTTTTCTGAAATACTTGTGATAGGAATGTTTTCAGTTTTCCCTTTTGGGAGTGTATTTGTGTATACATAACAACACACAGGAATGAGACCCAAGTCTAAACCCAACATTCACCAGTGCTTCATATATGTCTTTACACATAGCCTAAAGGTTACACAGTATTTTTAGTGCTGTTGCATCTTCACTGTGGCTTGTCACATGAGGTCAAATGTAAAAATGTTGACTTGTAGCATTGTACTGAACACAACAAGTCTCAGATTTGACAGTATTTTAGATTCCAGGTTAGAGAGACTCAATCCATACACTACAAATTTCCCTTGCTGTTATCAGCCAAACAGGAAAAAAAAAGACAGTTAACAAGACTCACAGCTCTAAAGAGTGCCAACAGGTAGTTGGTCGAAGGAGGAGATCACAACATCTGATTGTTCATGTTGCAGCCGCACACCCCAAGTGGTGAATAATCAAGAGCTGGCAGTATCTTGATATCCACATCTGCTCCCTGCTCCCTCCCACCTGTCCAAACACCCCCCAACGATGACATTTTGTAGAATCAGAGGCAGATGCTACAAGTGGGGTAAAGAGAATGTGAGCAGGGGTTTGCACTTGGCAAGTTCCCACTCTCTGTACCCATGGCATCCTTTTCATAACCTGAATTTCTTTAATTAAAAAGCATCTGCCAGCTCCTGCATGTGCAAAGATGTGCCATAGCAACTCCTCACAAGCCTCTTTTACAGATGATGCAAACAGGTGGGAGGAAAGCCTCATAAAGACTCCCAAGTTTACAGAGAAAAAGGAAAGGAAGGGGAGAGGAGGTAAGAGAAGAGAAGGGAGAAAAAGGAGCTCCCCCAAAGTCTGGAAGTGTGTGGGGGTACCAGAAGAACACAGGCAGGCAGATCTCTGTTACAATTTACCTTTCTAAACATTTTGTCTGTATCAGTGAATATCTGCACGAGTGACATATCATAAAATCATGACTGACACTTTGCAACAAATCAAACCCACAAAGGGAAGAATTCACTGAGTTTAGCTTTAAAGTGAGGACTCAGCCTGTCCTTTGAACAGAGCAAGTGGGATTCACACAGTTGGAAGACACAGCCAGATTTCTATGCACTGTCTTGAGCCCCATGAATAGTTACTTCTTTTAAAAAATATATTTATTTGTATTGGAAAGTCAGAGCTACAGAAAGGAGGAGAGGCAGAGAGAGATCTTCCATCCATTGATTCACTCCCCAAGTGAGCGCAATGGCCAGAACTGCACTGATCTGAAGCCAGGAACCAGAAACCTCTTCTGGGTCTCCCACATGGGTGCAGAGTCCTGAAGCCTTGGGCTGTCCTCGACTGCTTTCCCAGGCCACAAGCAGGAAACTGGATGGGAAGCACAGCTGTCAGGATTAGAACTGGCAACCTTATGGGATCCCGGTGTGTGTAAATCAAGGACTTTAGTTGCTAGGCTACCATGCTAGGCCTGAATGGTTACGAAAACTCTTCAATAGGATCTTAAGAAGAGCAGGTAACACTGGCATGCCCAGGGCAGGGGAACCAAAGGAGGTCACACCCCCTATATGCTTAATGTGTATCAAGCTAACATATTAAAGTATTAAAATGTTAAATAAAATGTATTCTATCTTCATGCCTTATGTATGAACTTCAGATCAACCCAGAAGGTCAGGTTCACATCTAGAATTCTCAGACCCCTAGTGTTGTACACTGTACACAGCGGTGTGAGTAGGGCCAAGTCCAGGACTCCATCCTGCCTCCTTCAGAGTTGCCAGTGTGGCTCTATTCTGCATGACGTGAGCCTCCACAGGCTGTCAACACTCCAGCCCAAGTCAACCTCCAAACGCACCTTGTCCACTCAGCCTTTCCTCGGCCGGTCTCTAACATTTGCATGCACATACAACCTACCTTCCTCCTGGCCATGAACATGCTCCCCTCGTGCCTAGGAAGATCACCACTGCTATTCATGCTCATTCCACCTGGAATAAACTGAGCCCCACTGCTGGCTGACAATGAGGTAACAAACAGAACGAGGAATCATGTTCTGTATCTCACAGCTGGCCTCCTGATCTGACAGTTCTCAGAAAGCACAGACCGGAAGCACCCCCGACAGCCTGTTCTCTGTCACAACTCAAGGTGTTGATAAAAACCAATTCCTTCACAGTATTTTTTTCATCTGATCATGCCATCTTAGAAGCATCATTATTTCTTTGATGGTGATGATCATTTAAAAGACAGAGAAAGAGAGAGAAGAAGTAGACATCTTCCAATCACTGATTCATTCCCCCCTCAAGAACCCTCTACAGCCAGAGCTGAACCAGATCAAAGTAAGGAACCTGGAATTCAAATCTAGGTCCCTGATGTGGGGGAAGCAAAGATCTAAGTGCCTGAATCATTACCTGCTCCTGCCCAGAGAACATGTTAGCCAGAAGTTGGGTAGGAAGTGGAGGAGCCAGGACTTGAACTGGGTCTTCTGCTATGTGATTCAGGCACCTTAAGCAGCAGCTTAGACATGGCACCACATACTCGTCCTTCTGCATCCATTTTCACAGCCTTAACTTCTCAAAGTTCACATACTAGCTCGCACAAAGAGACCACTGCAGTACTTCTTGCCTAATGAACACTATTTACCATTGCTGCCATTGCTTAATTTCTTCCAACTTTTCATCAAGACATTTAAAGAGTAAAAGTAAATGAATGCAAATATTTCCGATTAATCTTTTTTTTTTTCACTCTCACTCTACCTTTCATACTCCTATCCCACATATTCAAGGGCAAGGCAAAAAGAATGGAAAGCCAGTTTGTCTCTCTTAAAACTTCTATTAATGGGCTGGTGCTGTGGCATAGTGGGTAAAGCTGCCACCTGCAGCATCAGGCCATGTGGCTTCCAGCTCAAATCTTAGCTCTTCCTTCTTAGGGCACTTGGGAAAGCAGCCTTAACCAAAGAAAATAGCCCAAGTACTTGGGCCCCTGCACCCACACAGGACAGTTGGAACAAGGATCTGGCTCTTGTTTTCAGACCAGCCTAGCTCTGGAAGTTGTGGTCAGTGGGAATGAAGTACAAGACTGAAGATCTCTTTCCCTCTCTCTGTTTCATTCATTTGTTCTTGTTCTCATTCTCCCTTTTTCTGAAATTTTGCCTTTCAAATAAAATATTTAAAAAAATCATCTTAAAACCCCCAATTAAAACATAACTAAAGACAAAATAGTCCAGAAATGAAAGCATCCAGGAAATGAACTGAATTATCTATTGGATCTTCCAAGTATAAGCTGTTGCAGCTCCTAAGTCTCATCCAAAAAACTTGAATCCTCTCCCCCAAATTGAAGACTTCATACAAGACCGAGTGATTAGTCTGACTTTTGCAGTAAATTACATTCTGAGGAGAAGTTGGACAATATGGAATCTCACAGTAGCAAAGAAGCTCAATAGCATTCACAGATGATGGATGAAGGAGAGGGAGCCAGGGGAAATGTTACAAGCAGAAAAAGGAAAGTTCAAGAGCAACAAGTTGTGTTGCAGCAGAAGTAGTTGAGTTTACATGGAGAGTTAAGTGGGACAAGTTTATATAAAACCCAAAATAGCATCTACTTGAATGTCTAAATACATTTAGTAATATTCACAGAATACATACAACTAGTATGTATTCACAACCTGATGTATGTATCACTTAGGAAGGAAGCCAGTCTGAAAAGGCCACATTACTGAGTGATTCCAGTCTAGAAAGGCAACACTATGGAGGTAGTAAACAGATCAGTGGGCTGAGCAGGAAAGGATAAATAGGAAACACACAGAGCATGCTCAGGGCAGTGAAGCTATTTTACATGGCCCTGTGCGGTGAATCCATGCCAGCATACGCTGGTCCAAACCCATAGGACTTGGAGCACTGAGAGAAACTACAATACTTCAGTGTACTGTGGACTGTGGGTGAGTGCTCTTCCACAGTGGACTGTGAGTGAATGCTGCTCTGGATTCAATGCTCCAGTGCTTGGCCTTTGATGACAAGAGAAACAGAGGATACAGGACCCCTGGACTTCATGCTTAATTTTTTGGCTACCCTAAACAGATACACACACACACACACACACACACACACACACACACACACACACTTTCCCAAACACACACTCTAAGGAGATAGATTTGAGAGGCACAGGACTCTGGCACTCACCGTGGGCTGACATCTGAGGACAGTTACCAACATTCACTGTGAGAAGAGAAGCAATGCCCCCTGGCAGAAGTTCCTAGGAGTTAGTCTTTGATCAGATCACAAACGCAGGGCCAGCCTTTACTTCCAGGGCCACTTTCCCACCTCTAGGGGTTGGGTTAACCTTGTGACTAGCGCTGGCCAATGCAGTGTCAGTGGAAACAGCCGAGCACCCTCTCCAGGGGTCTCCTGCCTTTGCCGCAGCCCCAGGGCACAATGGGATGGAGATGCTCAAAGACCAAAGCAGCCTGGTGCTCCGGGTCAGCTTGGAGGGTAAATGCTATGGCAAATGGGCAGCCCCCACAGTGGGCGTGGCATGCAGAAGAAATGAAAAACTCTGCTGTGGGAAAGCCCTGTGAGTTTTAGTGTTGTTTGCCACCAGAGGCCTACCTGATCCCTCCTGGTTGCTACCCTCAAATTACTCTTTCCTGTACCAATCCATGGAGATCTGAACTGCAGGTACGCAGAGCAGAAAAGCTGGGAGTAAAAAGAATCCTGGACCGGTTATAGGGAAACTAAAGTTTTGGAGTGAATTCCACGTTGAGGGTTTTCCTTCATCTAAACATTACTTAAAGGGCTACAGTGCCCATTTTGTTTCTTCCTGTTTCCTGGGGAATGTATTTTTTAGGAAAGAAAAGAGCAGCAATGGCTGCCATCCATCATTTGGGAAAGTCAGAAGATTTACAGAGATAGATGCTAAAACAAAGGACAAGCGTATTAACAAATCTAGCTGTCCAAAAGTCAGGGCTAATGTTAACCAAGTGAAGCGTTACCGCGATTCCATCAAGACATCCTGTTATTTATTTAACTTTTCCATTTTCATTTTTTATTTGGGTAAGATAATTGCTTGTGATAAGCCTCGGGTGTGGAGATCTAGAGCATACAGAGTGGCAGCAAGGCTTCAGCCTGTAGTCTCGGGACACACCGGGGAAGAAGCCGACGTCTTCATATATTGAAATGATCTCATCTAACATCCCTTAGCAGCTTTCTCTCACACGGGAGAAGCCCCTTCCAAAACGAATGGCCTCCTTGTTACTATAATAGGAGTGGAAGCTGGAAAGGCTACCGGGAAAATCATCTGTTCACTTACTTGAGATTATTTATGAATGGATTTCGTAAGAAACAGAGAGGATTTCCTTCCCCCGAGCTTAATGCTACAATGTTAACCCTGTATTTCACTATAGACCATCTACACTTATTCTCCTTTTACTTCTTGCAATGCCCCAAGCTTGACAATTTCTGGCCTTTGTGTCCTAAGTCTCCAAATGGAACTTGAGTGCCTGACACCTGCTTATTTAAGTGGTAATGTTAGCCCACAGTCTGGATCCTGTCAGTGGCAGCATGACCTTGAGGCTGCAGTGTGCCTGCTGGGTCTCCCTGTCTCCCTGGCCCTGCTGTCTGTCTCCTGATCACCCACTGTGTTCCGTCCTCCACACAACAGTGGTTTAAGCAGAAAGAAACCTGGGCATGGGGCCTGCTCCTGTGAAGCCAGTAACGGCTGCAGGCAGCGCCAGGTGCTTTTTCAGGTAGCAGTGCCAGCAGCCACTGGCGTTCTGTGACACCAACCACAAGCCCCGTGGGTGGCAGCTCTCTATCTTTTTTCAGATGAGAAAGCTGAGGCTGGAAGGTGACAACTGGCCCAGGGGCACACTTCTGTGGCTGCTGAGGAAATCCAGGATGAAGAGCAAAAGCGGATAGATAGATGTTGGTCCCTCCCCCACAGTCCAGCCTCATGAAGCAAAGGTCAGCACCAGATACCTGCCCCTCTCCTGCCCTCCTCTGATGAACTGAAAGGCAAGGCACAGCGGTTTGATTACTGCCTCCACACTCCTTCAGAAAGCAGTGAATGACCTCAGCAAAAAGACTTGCTCCACAAGAGGAACAGAGTTGGCACTTTACCAGGAATGGACCCTCCCCCCTTGTTTAGCAGAAGCCATGGAGGCCTCACCCTGTGCTCCTTGGGGCAGGCCACCCTCTTTTGTCAGTCTGGACTGGAACAATTTCTCTCCCCTCGGAGGATGCATTTTCTGTCCACCTGATACCCCCTTGGCCCTGGTCATTCACAGCTTGAAGGATCTTCTTCAAATGTCCCTGCCTTCCCCTCCACTCACACCCCAGACCAAGCGCTCCCCACAGAGTAACCACAGAGCCACATCCCCATCAGTCTGCACCCCTAGGAATGCCACCTGCATACACCTAAGAGTGAGGTCAAAAAGTCACCTGAGAATGCGGACGCAGGTGCATGCCGCTGGCTCAAAATCAGCAGCTTTGAGGGATTCCCCAACTGGGAAAACAGCCGTGGGAAAGGGCTGGTATTCAGCTTCACTCTGTGGCAGGAGCTGGGGCCTCAGAAGACGTCACAGCCATGGGCATTTTCCCCTCTAAACCAAACTGTAGTTGTTAGCTCTAAAGAGATTTTATTTCAACTTAAATCGTACAAGGATGATAAGATACAATTATCATTTCAACACAACAAAGTATAGCAAATGTTTGTGCATACATGCTACAAGTATAATAAAATGATGTCCCATGAGCCTGTCACCTAAGTTTAGTAATCTAATATAGTGTCCTTCTCTATCCCAATTTAACCCCCTACTCCACCATTCATGTTTATATTAATAATTCTTTCCCTTTTCTTTATGGATTTGCCACAAACACATATGCTTATCACTGAAAAATATATAATTGGGTTCACCTATTTCTTATCACTCTGAGAGATATACAAATGTGGTTTTTTGTGTCAATTTTTTAAATGTTTTCTTAACACCATATCTGTTACATCCAACCATGTTGAAAATAACTATAGTTTATTCCCTCTTATGCTATATAACTTTGAGTTATATGAATACATCACAAGTTTTTATTTATCCTTTTTTGGTGGAAGTGAGATAATTTGAACCTTTGACTGTTGCCATGTCAACAGTATTTCTATGAATATTCTTGTACACATTTCTTGGCATACCTATATTAGCACTGTTCTTGGGTACTTAGAAGTAAATATTTTGCATACTGGGATTCAACATTTGATGGAAAATAACTAGTGCTGTTTCAAAACAGTAGCAATATTTTAGACTCCTACCAACATTTCCAACCTTTTCTGAGTGTTTCTGTTATTCTACATTCTCACCAGCACTTCGTAGTGCCGGTGAAGGAATTTCTAGGTAGGAACATTTATGCAAGTTTTAAAAAAATGGAGGGATAGAGAAAACAATCAGATCCAGATAAACCATAAGGCTTAAGAGTCAGGCCTATATGTATAATACATCTGGATACATTTTATGTATTAAAATATCCTGGCTTAGGTCATACCAATAGCTATGCAGTATGTTGACAGTGTGCATCTTAATATGTATCTCCTCTGCTGTCTATCCTCTCAAGTCCATAGCTTCAATCAAAGTAGGAAAAAAAAATAAATTCCAAAAGAAGAGCATAATACAGCATATTTGATTGCAATGGTCAAAGTCACCAAAAATGATCAACAGCCTAAAGGAGCCTAAAGATGCATAACAAATAAATAGATGATTACTGCACTGGGCTCCCACAGCAATACAAACACATGAGTAGATCTATGTGTGCATTCCATGTTATGGCAAAGGCCCCAATAATGGCTCTAAGAAAAATAGGAATGCATCATGGGCTTTAGTGCACAATAGTGTATCAGTATTGGTTCATCAGTTATCACAAATGCACCGTAATAATACAAGATGCCAATAAAAGGGTGAATGAGGGGCAAGTGAAACCTCTTAGTACATGCTCAGCTTTCTGGAAATTTCAACTGTCCTTTAAAAATTGTTTATTCACTTTTTTTAAAAGTGTCCTTTTAACTGGGAATACCGTCAAAATCCTAAGAAATCAAATCCTCAGTTCACATCACTTCAAATTAGCAAGGAAAAAACCTTTGCATACCTAAAGACTCGTTACTCATGCATATTCATAAAATGCAATAGCAAATGTTGGGTATGGCCACATGTACGCATATAAACATACACTGAGTGCCTATGCCCTTCTTGATCAATCCAGAAGGAATTCCATTATTTTCCCTCCTTTTGTGGACCTAACTCTTGCTCCTCCTGTAGATGACTTATTCAGCATCTTGTCATTCTAAGGAGAATCAATGAAGCCTTTACCCTCCATCTCCACCTGCTGATAATAGGACATTCCAATCTTACACACCGTCCTGCTCAGTGACAGAGGGCTCCTCTGAGTGAGCACTCCATGCTCTGGACAGGAAATACCATGAAGCAGGAGTGATGTCAGCTTCCCTCCACACTATTCCCTTAGCCTATATAGCACAGTGCTTGGCCCCAAATAAACTGTTTAAAAAATGTAACAGCCACTCAAAAATCATCCCATTTGCTCATTTGCTGCTTCTTGGTTGGTTCACACAACCATTCCAGAAAGGAATGTTCAAATCACTTCTGGGCTTTGGTACGTGTGAAAACGAAGGATAACTTCTCTTTTCTTGGTAGGACTGGCAGTGTCCTGAGCCAAGTCACAAGGAATGGCAGGACCATGGCCTGGTTAGAGAGGAGACATGTGTTATCATACAAAATAGCAGAAGGGTCACTTTGGTCTGGGAACAAAAGTATGGAGATCCTGAGAAAGAAGACAGCAGAGAAGGGGAGACTGTAGGTGCAGAGCCTACATGGGTGGTGATAAGAGAGAGACACAAGATTGGAGAAATTCGATCCCAAGAAGCTCCTTCTAGGGTGTGTGTGTGTGTGTGTGTGTGTGTGTGTGTGTGTATGAGAGAAAGAAGGAGAGAGTGGGAGAGAAAGAGAGATGAACACAGGGAGGGAACACCAAGACGCAGGCCTCTTGCTTATGAAGCCACACAAGTTTAGACACACTTAGGGAATAAACTGTGCCTTTCCAAAAAGAGATGGTAGAGTCCTCACCACCCCCAGTGCCTCAGTCTGTGACCTGACTTGGAGGTAGCATCTCTACAGATGTAATCTAACAAAACTAAAGACATGACTGATAACCTTATCAAAAGGGGACTGTGGATCCAGAGAGGATATGCACACAGGAAGACAATGTGAAGTCACAAGGAAAAGATGATACCTACCAACCAAAGAGACCTGAAACACATCTTCCCCACTGCCCTAAGAAATAACCAATCCCACTGACTGCTTGGCCCCAGACCTTAGCTTCAAGACCAAGGGAAGATCTTTCTGAGGGTTAGGCAGCCTGGAGTATGAGACTCTGTGGGACAGCCCTGGCACACTTATGCATGATTGGGCCCTCGACCATTAGCTGTCAGCTACAGGAAGCTCAATACAAAGGTAACAGAGATGCAGCTGATGGACTCCAGTATATAATTTCTGCTTAGCTATAATGTCTCAAATTCCTTTCAAAAAGGATTTTTACTGAAGGCCACATCTGACAAACTGTGCAATGACATCACTGTTACCCTTATAGGTCAGGTGCATCCTGGAGACTGTCCTTCCTCCATCGTGGCTTTGCTCAGCCCTCCAGGGTCCATACATTACCCCTGCCCTCTTCCTCAAGAACCCCTTTCCCTTCCCATTTCACACCTTTCCCATGCCCCCTTTCTGATGTCCATTTATGCATACTTCCACATAACTTTATGTGATATTTGTTCTCATTCTACTTTCCTCTCTGTCTTTTGTTCTTTTCCTACTCTTCTTTTTTCAGTGATTTTTTCCTCCACCTTTCCTTTTCTTTCTCTACCTCGCCATCTTTCCCTTTGAGCACACATGCTTTGGTGATGTTTATTGGATATGTAGCAGATGACAAACCTGTGTCTGCTGTGTTGCTCAGCCCTTCATAAATCACTCACCCCAGTGTATCAAGTTCAGCAGATAAATGAGAGTTATACACGTCCTTGGAATTGTCTGTGGAGGCTGTCCCTGAGCCAAAGTTCCCATCCTGTGTCTGCAAAGGTGAAGGAAATAGAAACAGAAAGGAAGACTAGACTTCCTCACTAACTTTCACAGAATAATGGTTTCCCAAGGAAGAGTAAAGGATGGTCTCCTTGGCTTCTCTATGTGAACTGAATAGATCCTCCTTTCTCCTCGATGCTTTAAATCTGACATGCAGAATGGTTACAGACAATGTTAGATAAAACTTCTTAGGCTCCTCCTAATCCCAACAGTCGGCCAACACCCAAAATTGAATGCTGCCTTCCAGTCAAAGTCTACCGGAAGCTGGAAACCTGCAAACCATTAGTGAAGCTTTCTTTCTATATTGCCCCAAAGACACATTTGGCAGGTCTCAGCTTATCTTCTGACTTAATGCATTTTGAGTTCTTTCTCAGTTGCCTATTTGGCACCCTTGTCGTTGTTTGGCTATTGTCCAACCTGATCCAGCAGGTGTCTACTCCTCAATTTTCCTTAAGAGATAAGTTTAGCATAGCTCCCAGCCGCTGTAGCCTGAGGCTTGATGAGCTATAACAGAGGTAAAGCACTTGGCCCTCAGTCTTAAAGGCTTTATGATGTATCTTGAGCAATAAATAGGGCAAGCATTCAGGAACTAGTTAAGAGATTATACTTTTTAGTAATGTATGCTAACATGTAGATTCTACAGTGATTTATAACACACCACAGTTAATGTTTGAATACATTTTACTAGGCAATGGGTGCTTAAGAGTCAGTATGCATATGTGGTTAAATTCTAGAATTCAGTGATGAACTACCATCTTGATCCTGGCATGAAACCAGGTGAGGGGGAAAGACAATCAGACATGTTTTTGGAGCAACATGTGATTCCGATCTCATCATCATTTTATCTTTGATCATTTTAACCAACAGGACTTATCAGCCCAATGTACTCCATCCTTCATGGTGGTAGCATCACTCCAACCTTCTAACCTCCTTCACTAGTGATGGCTGTTCATGTTCTAGAATAATGCTTAATTTATGCTTTGCTATATCTATTATCACTTGCTCCAAATAGTACAACTGTAGACTGTCCATGGTGTGCATCTGTTCCCCATCTCACTCTGCAAGGACACCACAGGCACAACTGAGAGCCCAATCTGGAGCAGGCCCCTTAGAAAGAAGACCCCAAATCCGATTTCCTCTCCAACTGGAACGGCTTGTGAAAAGGAAACTGCTGTGCTTCAGGTCAGGCAAATGAGGTGCGGCCACAGTACCAACCACGGAGAGAGATGTTAATTTCTCTAATTGAGGGGGAGCTTTTATGATTTCAGAATACGCTTATTTTTCTGCAAGGAAACGAGGCCAATTTATTCCACTGTTTACAATGTCACTGTGAATTTGTGAAATGGAAGTTTTCTCTGAGCTCAGTGTGACAGATCGCTGGCCACTGACTTTGGGTAGGTGGTCCATCCCCAGGAAGCTGGATGGATGTCAAGGGCAAGATGGGAGTTCCAAAGCACATGGATCCCTCAAGGAGAGGAAAGAGAGAATTAAGTTGGCCTTCATGCAGCCTGCACACTAGAGGTAACCCGATGTGTACTCAGCTATTCATGAGTATTTGCACTTACCTGACCTACATGCTTGAGGGGGAGGAACCAAGGGCCATGTCAAGCTTCAGAGTGCTGTCATTAAAATGGGAATGTCCTATCAAAGACATGTGGCATGGATAAAGGAGGTGATAAGAGAACACATTATCCACTGCAGCCATGTTACTTTCCACCACAGCAGGCTGTGTGTTTCCTTCCTCAGCCTTATTATAACCTATGTATTGCCACCTTTTTGATGTCCATCTCCCCCAGAGGAATGCAAGTTTTTCCAAGGGAGGGGACACCAGACCTCCTCCAAGGATAAAATAAATAAAAGGACCTTGCTCTCTACAGGGTCCTACCCCAAGACCACACAACTTCAAGGTTTAACACATGGTTCAAATGTCCTGATAAAGTGGAAGCACGGTCAAGCTAGAAAAACCAGTCACATGTATGGCAAGCCCACAGGTACGCTACTCTCAGGAATCAATCACTGCATTCACATCACTACTCAATGTCCCTTGTCTTTTTTTTTTTTTTAGATTTCTTTCTTTCTTTATTTATTTATTTGAAAGTCAGATGTACAGAGAGGAGGTGAGAGACAGGAAGATTTTCCATCTGATGATTCATTCCCCAAGCGGCTGCAACGGCTGAAGCTGAGACAATCCAAAGCCAGGAGCCTGGAACTTCTTCTGGTCTCTAACTGCGGTGCAGGGTCCCAAGGCTTTGGGCCGTCCTCAACTGCTTTACCAGGCCACAAGCAGGCAGCTGGATGGGAAGTGGAGCTGCCAGGATTAGAACCTGCAACCATATGGGATCCTGGGCATGCAAGGTGAGGACTTTAACCACTATGCTATCACACTGGGCCCGCCCCTTGTCTTTTACAAAGAAAAGGCCCAAACCAAGAAGGAAGAGTGCCATATGCTCTCTCTCTATGGCCCATTACTTCCTTGGAACAATGGAAAATAAGCCTTTTCCTTTACTGTTCTTACTTTTGTCTCTGAATTACAACACAAAGAAGCAGATCTGTTTGTGTAGCCATAGGAGAAAAGAAATCTGAGCCAGAGAATAGGAGTCTTGGTATGCTGGATCCCACAACTAAGGAAGTACTTGATTCACACAAAGTTGGCAGGTACAGGTTAAGCCAAACCGTGTGGATTTAAACACCGATTCTTTGTGCTTTACCTCCAGTAGTCGTTTAGCCTCTCTGAGGCCCCTCTAAGTGTAAATACCAAGACTTTGTTGTGACAATTAAATGAATTACTATATGTGAAGTGTTTAGATTCCAGCTTAGCGCATCCTAAACATTCATGTTAGCTTTTCCTATCTTTAACAAGTCTCTGTACTTTTCCAGGCCTCAATTCTTGCATCTCTTGCAAGTCACAGTTGAACTGGATGAAATGTCAGATATGTAACATGCTTTCCCACTTCCTCTGCCTGTGACAGACATTGTCAATTGATAGCACTTCTCCCACTGATCCATTCACAGCCTTAAAAATCATTCTTGGGCGATACTCCAGGTAGCCACTGCTGGTTTTTCAGACAAAGAAAGAAGAAGAAGGAGGAGGAGGATCTTAAGATTCTGGAATTATCTGTGAGCAGATCTAAGGAGCGCATGGGAAAGATAAGGGATCCCCTTGCATGAAGCCATGCTGAAGCCTATCATTGCTCAACTAAGTCCTTCCAGACACAGCTTTGAGACTTTGCTGCTGCTCTGTGCTCTCCACCCCTAGGCCAACAGTTAAACTGTTCCCTTTGCAATGCAATTGCATGGATGACGTAGTGTGTGGCTAATTGCTGGGTAGTCGACAAACTCAGCAAGGCCATGCATAATTTCAGACTGGCAGAGACTGTAGATTATCCAACATGATAACCAAAAAATTATAGCAATATGTGGAAGTGGAGAGAGTGTTTCTGGGACTCAAGGGGCTGGCTTTCAAGTGAGGCTAATCCAAAAGCCCTTGTATGAAAGCAAAAACCTTCTTTGGGGGCAGAAATGCAATGGGCCAGCTGAACCCAGGCCCGTGAGAGGTCCGTGCTTTCTCCTTTCTTAGGAGATTCAGTTTACTCAAGAGTATGCTGCTCTTCAATGTTACAACTACCTGCGCTGTGGAGGGAAGATGGCTGCATCTTGGGAATCTACAGAGAGTACAGAATGATCAGTACTAGGTTGATGAAAATGAAAATGCCACAGAATACAGTCCTTCCACCACGCAGGAGCCTCAGTCTTGGTGAATAACCCCACTCATCTCTCAGCTAAGTCTCCTTAGCTCTTTCTTCTCCCTCCACATTTTCACTGAGACATCAGTATATCCCAGTGAAGGTCCTCCCACCCCTCTTTCTTCATCCTCCACTCCCATTGTCACAACCTTCATTTGGAAATGTGCTATCATGGCAGCTGGCCCATCAGCTCCCTAGTTTTAGTCCTTCTTGCAAGCTGCTGTCTTTTCCTGATTTCTCCATAAAAGTACTCACCAAGCATCTCAGTACTCCAAAACATTTCTCAGCCCTCAATGCCTACTAAGGAGAGCCAGAGCTTCCGGGTGACCATACAGGGTCTAGCCCACCTTTGGGTGACTTCCTTCCACTTACCCACTGCTATTCCACTTGACTTACAAGCTCTTCCAGGACATACTCTTTCCTCTTGGAACCTTTGCCAGGCTGTTGTTCCCCCCCATGGTGGCCATTTCCAGAGTGTGTAGGGCAGGCCTGAGCACTTCCTTTGGTATGTTTGTAATACTATCCATCACGTCTTTGAAGTCCAAACCCATGTCACCATTGTTTGGGCAATGGTGTTCTGCTACCTCCCTAACGCAAGGAACCTGCTCCTACACCTAAGGCCAGCTTTACCTGGTCTGCCAATAACATATATCAAGTGTTCTCTGACTGTGCCACCAATCCTGATAGGCCCTTACCAGTGGCAGCAAGCATTTTTTTTCATCTGCTATTAGAGTTGGGGTGTGGTGGCAAAGGTGTTGACTCAGTGGTAAGAGTAGGTAAACACCTCTTTAGAATCCTCACTTGTCCTTTTTGCTCTGCTGTTATCCTAAATCCTGTTCCCTGTTTTATTGGAGTCCCTTGAAAGGCATTAAATTCAAAGTCACAAAATTCTGATGAGTTCCAAGTGATTTTATTTTTCCTCAAAAGAAACCCAGCCCCAGCCAGGTGGGTACAGGCTCAATAATAGACCTCCCTCCTCCTTGGACTTCTGTCCTATAAATCCAAGGTGGTGAGAAATTTCCTCACATATACTCAGTTGGAAATCAAACCCTCTCCACCTCCACTTTATGCACCTCCAGAACAGGACTGCTTTGGCCGCTCCCCACCTCTTCTGCCCATCTGCTGGGATGGCATGGTGCCCACTCACAAGTTGGTTGGAGCCTATGGAGGTGCCAGGCAACAATGTGTTTTGATGGGCAGCCTGCAGAAGGTGGCAATTGCCATCTCTTGTGAGTGAAGGCCATGAACAGTGCCAGGCCTGGCACACCAGGTCTCTGAATGCTTGTTCACACCTGTTGACTCTCTAGTGCCAAGAAAAAGCCTCCTTGAGTGGGGGATGAGGGAGGGAGCAGAGGACATCCTCCAAGTACCAACCTCTTTGGGTTTCCCTGCAGGGGCAGACAGAACCTAGAGAGATTCAGTCCATCAAGTTCAAAACCACACCTGTGTCCAGCACTGAACTTCCCTCATGGCTCTGTGTCCTCTAACACTGAGGAGTGGAGACCTAGCTGGGAGGCTGCCGCACAGGAACAACTCAACACAGACACCAGCCCCATTTCTAAACCAGGAAAGAACAACAAAGAGAACGCCAGATTGAAATTAGCAAACTTCTTTGCTCTGGTAGCCTGGAATACATTAAACTACTAAGATACTACCAAGCTACCTAGAGACTTCCACACCCTGAGTTATCCAGCGTCCTGGAGAACCACTGCTCCTACCCCAGACACAAGCCCAGATCCAAAGCCACAGAGAACTGGCTGGGTGGTACAGCTCCATTTACTGACTACCTGGACAGGTTACTGACCTGCCTTGAGCCTTGAACTCCTTAGCCATGGCAAAGGGAAGATGGGGCTGTGAGGAGGTCAGTGTTCCAGGCCCAGGACACTGCTTGTGTCAGGTTCCAACAACAAGTTCAAAGTCACAGCAAAAAGCTGATGCCCAAAAGACTACTGAGGAGAGCAGAGCCATGGCTAAACTGTGGTGTGATGGCACGGGACTGAGAAGGAACCCGAGAGAACTCAGCGTGCTCTGAGAGCACTGCCGATGCTCAACCCAGCCCTTTCGCCCTGCAACTCCAAGGCCACCTCAGAGCCAGCAGAGCCAGGAAATGCAGAACTGTCCCCTCTCCTCCCCACTCCCCCCAGAACACAAAATTCCTAGCCTGCCCCCAACCAGATGGCTTCCCAGGGCTCTCACTTTCATCTCACAGCGTGCCCAACACCCACCCGCTCAAGAGTAGCAGCACATTCCAGTCCGGCCCCACCCCAGCCCCAGTCATGGGATGAGAGTCTCCTGCCCCACAGATCTGCTTACCTAGCTTCTGAGAGAGGAGCCTGGCCAGAGAAGCAACAGTTGAGACTTCCTCCCAAGATTCCTATGAGGCCTGCAGAGGCTCTGCCCCTCCACCTTGGTGTCTCTCCGGCCAAGCTTCAGAATCTCAAGACTAGAGTACAAACCCCATGTCTGTCGCTTGAGGTCAGGCCTCAGAACTCAAACTCAGTCTCTCCATCTGTAAAACAGAGCTAACTCTACCCACTCACAGGCTGCCCCTATCGGGGTGCAAGGTGAATCATTGATCTTGAAAAGGTGGAGCTAAGATCCTCCTCCCTGCTGGGAGCCTCTCACAGTTACCTCTCACCAAATTATCTCCTGGTTACCTCCTAAAGGTATGGCTTCAGGTAATTTAGTTAGCCCCTTAATACCTTAGTTTCTGATCTGCACAATATGGAAAATAATAATAAAAGATAATAAATTCTACCCTGGGGGGTTGCTGTTATAACGACTGAATGGATTTAATGTCAAGTGTCCAATGAGTCTGCCATGATAATTATGATTATTTTAACTTGAGCTATAAAAAAATCATGCTGACTTCTATGGAGGGTGGAGGCAAATTGGGAGGAGAGAAACCCACATGTGTTTTGCACCAACCCAGGCAGAAGATGGCATCTGGGGTTAGGGTGGTCAGGAGCTCTTGAGTTTTGGATAAGGTAGAGAGATGTGATTTACAGAAAGATCAGCAGTAGGGGCAAAGGAGAAAGAAGGGAGTTAAAGGGAACCCCAAAGTGTGAACCCCAGCAATCAGCAGAATAAAGCTTCTGCCTCCTGACCAGGGGTGCATCAGGTATTGAGGGGACGTTAAGAGTGCTTCCTTTCAGGGACAACTAGACACTTAGTTAGATACCCAGTAGGATGGAAATCTCCGATATTGAGAAGGTGAAGAGAGACTCACCAGGAACAGAAAGAGGATGGTGTGAGAAGACAAAGAGGAGGTTTAGTTTTGGGTTCCAGCAAAGCACAGCAGCAGTGGGCAGCTGTGGCTAATACGTAACTGGCTGATGCCCAAGTAGCAAGGAAGATCTGGTTCTGGGTTCTTTAATGGAGTAGGAGGGGAGCTAGAACAGACTAGGTTCAAGGGAGGACGGGCTTAAACAGCAAGGATGGGTGACTTCTTTAAGCAGGGATGGGTGCTAGCAGGGAAGAGTGAGGTAATCCCAGGAGGACACAGAGGAGGTTCAGGGGAGATTTCCATTTGTTGCTTTGTAGTAGTAGATATTATATATGCTTGACTGCCAGTGAAAATGGTCCCATAGAGAGGGAAACCTCGAGGAAAAGAATGACTCTACAAGTGAGAGCTTAAGCAAACAAGATTCACCTGCAGAAAATACAGGTAGCTAGAAATATCTAATTGATTGAATTTACATATCCTCTTCTGTTGGCATTATTTTCTCAGAGAAGCTAAATCATCACCTGAGAGTCCAGAGGAATATTGGAAGGTGGGAAGAACTTGTTGGCTAGGATAAAGGGAATGCTGAGTAGGGCAAGTGTAGTTGACAGAATTGCCGGGGAACACCGAGACCTACTCAATTTTAGTCAATGATGATTTCAAGTAAGTAAGGCAGTCAGCATGGTTGGCGTTTGCCTCCAACTAGGCTCAAGTATCTGAGTGAAGGGGGTGTGTATCATAAAGGCACATGGAGTGAGCAAGATGATGGGGTAAATGAAATATAAGAGGAAGACATCAGCTCACAACGATCTCTGACACCATGATGTCCAATCTATGCTCTAATCCTGGCTCTACAGCTCTGGCTGTGTGGTGCTAAGATGCCTCTGCTCCCTGAGCCTCTATTTCTTCATCTGTAAAATGCAGATTATGATCTTTCATTGGAAATTGGAAGAGTGATATGGCTATGAAATGTAGGCAGAAACTCTGCTTGGAAATGTTTTATTAGCCCACTTTGAGTTGCTCTTTGTTTTCAAAAATAATAAAATTTGCATCTCCTTGAAACAGTATTCTAGCATTTTAAATATGTGCTTAATTTAGACTAACAAACACACACGATTGAGGCTTTCTTGCACCAGTCAACTCACAGGAAAGTTTGACATCCATTCATTACTTGAATCCCATTCATCAAAAGGCATGCCTTGAGCAAGCCATGGGGGAAAGCAGGCAGGGTGCTCTAAATATGAACAGAACTTGGTCTCAAAATTAGAGAACTGCAAAAGTCAAATGAATATTTTAAGAATCTGCATTGCTCCTAGAAATCTGGAACTGTCTCTTGAACTTGCTTTTCCTGATGATTAACACCCCACATAATGCAGGGGAGAAAACTCCCTCTGGTGGGTCAGGCATGCTCTTGCTGGTAACCTACCTACAATGTACACTGTCCCAGTGTTTAGAAATCACTTTCAATCATGGTCTTGTTTGTTGGTAGCACTGATATGAAGTTTATAGAGTAAAGAGGTTTACCCTACTTTACAAAATGGAGAAACTGAGGCTTGGCCAAGAGTCTACTTCCCATACCTAGTGTCTTTCTGAAACCTGGAGGAATTTATGGCCTCACTGGGACTGGAATGCAGACTTCAGACATACAACCTGTGTTGGGGAGCACAGCACTAAGGAAGCTTACACTATGCTTCAGGAGGTAGCAAAGTTTTCAGAACATTTCCATTCTGAAATTCAAGCTTTAATATGCTCTTGACACCAGCTCCAAGCTAAAAAGCATAGGTCTCCATTCTGCTCCTCATACCCACTAGGGCCACAAGAGGATTGACTTGATAACATATCAGTCTCTTCAAGCCCTGACTTCTTGTGCTTCACCTAGGCCTATTCCACTAGACTTGAACAAGCTTCTGCCCTGAGACCGCTGAACAGCCTGATAACTGAGAAACATGAACAACAGAGTAAACTGCAGCAGCTCTGGCTTACAGAAATGTTGGAGGGAATCACTGAGAGTTCTGGTATGCTTTAGCTCTGTGGAAGTCCTCTAGAAAATTCCCTAGCGGTAAGAATGTAATTAGGCCAACTCATTCACTCCTTTCCCTCATTCAAGTTACCTACACAGGGAGTTTAGACTCTAGGCTAGGCATCAGAAACTACTTATTGGAACCACATCAGAGAGCAAAGTCTGGCCCAATATTTGCCTTGTGGTAACTTACAGAAGAGACATACGTTAATCAGTTAATGCAAGAAGAGTGAAAAGTTGCATCAATAATAAGTACAGTACAAATGAAGCGCCTTACACCACAATCTCATGCCATGGGGACCAACTGGGGAGCTCAGGGCTGAAGGAGGCAGAGTTCACATACGGAGAACAAAGAGGGTTCTGAACAGAAGGGATGGATGTCACATTCCACAGCAGAGAATGTGACAAACTCACAGCCTATAAAAGACCAGAGTAAAGGAAGTACTGGATGCAAGGGGGAGCCTGTTACAAAATGGGAGCAGGATGAAGGAGCTACACCAAGAACACCTAGCAATTTCAGCTCTAAGAATTGATCTCTGCACAAGTCTGCAAAGCACGCCCTCCACACAAATATATTTGTTGCAAGATGAAGACATTTTTGGCCTTCATTGGTTGAATTTGGGTATGTCTTTTGCAATGGAGCCCTACTGAACTATTGAAGGGTAACAGAGTAAGTCGATATGTACCAGCTTCTCAGGTATGTTATTAAATGAAAAACCTAAATTATAGAACATATAGAATAAAGAAAATAGACTTTTTAAGTGTTTATTCATATCGTACATTCTATGTGCTATACAAAATACACCAACCATGGAAATAAATGTGAGAGTACACACATCAAAGTACTAGCAATAATTTGCTCTAGGAAGTAGTATTGGAAAGGAGGACTTTCATGATGTTCTTACTGTATCATTCGAGGTTTTTTGTTTGTTTGTTTGTTTGTTTTGCCCAGCACAATAGCCTAGTGGCTAAATCCTCACATTGCATCTGTTGGGATCCCATATGGGAACTAGTTTTAAGTCCCAGTTGCTCCACTTCTACCCAGCTCCCTGCTTATGGCCTGCGAAGACGGTAGAGGAGAGCCCAAAGCCTTTGAACCCTGCACCCATGTGGGAGACCCAGAAGAAGCTCCTGGCTCCCGGCTTGAGATTGGCTCAGCTCCAGCCATTGTGGCCACTTGGAAAATGAATCAGCAGATGGAAGATCTTTCTCTTTGTATTTGTTCTCTTTGTATATCTGTCTTTCCAAAGAAAAAAATGCAAAATAAATTGTGTCTATGGCCATACCACCCTGAACATGACCGATCTTGTCTCAATTCTTTTTAATAACCAAGAACTGTTTCTTCAGAAATTAAAAAAAAAGTGAATAAATAAAAATTTGTTGTGCTTTGCTATAAGACAGGACCCATCTATCTCCTTGGAAATTCCCAAATAAACTCAAATTAAGTCCTAATGTTGTGCTTCCACTGAGCAAGTGAACAGTCATTCTCAACGATTCACCACCACCTGCCCATCCTAACCATTCACCATCACCTACGTGTTCTTGCCTTATCCTCTCTTGGATTTGATGGGGAAACCAAGTGAGTGCTGATCAAGTCTGATAACATGGAGGAAGGAACCAAAGAAAGGAAAGGAAGAAGGTAGCATAGAGAGATGAAGGGAGGAAGAAGACTTCTGCATCTCTTTCTTCCTCTATGCTCCTTTCTGGGTTACTGAGGGAGTCACTGAAATGAGAGAGAAGAGAATGCTGCCAGATCACTGTGTGTGCATTCACCAACACAGGTTTTGGACACAGAAGAACAGCAATAGTAGTCAGAACTTCCATTGCAAGGGCAAACTCTTGCCTTGGATCTTGGCATTAGCTCCAGGTAAGGACTGGAATCCTTAATTCTACCTTTAGAAAGAAGAAGGCCTGTGACCTTTCAGCATTGCAACCTCGCATCATCTCAGTATTCTCATCTGTATCATGGGGGAAATCTCCGAGCTCTCAGGGTTTGTAAGGATCAAATGAGATCTCATATAAATAAAAGTATTATTCATACTATAATTGATATTATTATTGTCACTGTAGCTACCGAGCCAGCACAGACAATGAACACTAGCATAAAGTGCTGTCATCCTGGTATCCAGTGGTTACCATGTGGTTGCTCTTTAGATCTGTTGAAAAATGGTGACTGTGGAAATAATTTTAGTCCCATTCACAGATTTTAAATAACTGCATGCAGGGGAGAGGATTTGGCTGTGGGGAGGGGTGCTCACTAGTACCACACAGCTGCTATGGCTGTGAAAATTTAACCTCAAGCAGCCTAAACATTCATTTTACAATGTACACTGCTGATTACTTAATTATGTCTAAAATATAAGTCAGACACACTACAAACCCCAGGGAGTAAATTACACAGATCTATGAAGCAACATCGATGCACTCATTCTGGTTTCACATTTCTGAATTATCTTTCCCCCCCAGTGGATTTGAAACATCGCTTCCTTTTCTGTAACATGTATGACTACTGCAAACAAATGCTCATTTTCTCAATGCTACAAGCTCAGCAGAGTAGAGCCCATCTTCAACCTGACATTACAGACTCTTACCAACAGGTTCTTATCTTTGTGTGTATTTGAACTAGGAGATCTACATATGCTTGATCTCAGCATGAACCTCCGTATGACCTGATTTTGTTACCATGGTCACCAATTAGATGAGTCTCGTTGACTGCAGAACAACAGTCAAAGGATTTCTATTAAGTTTCAGGGTGGAATAACAGTCATATTTTGTGAACAGACATTATAGGCCATTTTTCCCATTTGCTTGTCCCAAGGTCTACCTCCCTCTATCTGCTTAGAATGAGGTTGTTCTGTAAAATTCAGAGGAAAAAAAAAACTGTTTCCTGGAGCCAGTAATTAATATTTTTTTTTACAAAATAAGTGGACCAACTGGACACTCCTCTGCCTCTTTTCTCTGGGATATAGGTGCACAGAGCTTATTCAGAACTCATGCACAACAATCTTTCCCTTGTAATGTCCTCCCTGCCTACATCTCATCCCAGCAATTATACAGTTGCATGGGTGTACATATGGGGAACACGCAGGCATAAAACTTTCTCTGCATCCAAAATCTGACTTTCTTATCATCTGTGAGGCCATTGGAGTAGCACTTTCAACTTTCTTCAAGAACTTCCCCACTGTTTTCACAACTTGGCTAGCGGTTTGGTGTGAGAGGTCGTGGCATTTGACATGCCTTCCTCATTAAGCTTAATCAGCTTTTAACTTAGAGTAAGAACCAGCTGTGTGCCCTTCCATTCACTCAAACACCTAGAGGTCACTGAAGGCTTATTCACTGGCAGTTTCAATACTGTCATTTCTTAGGTAATAAGGAGGTCCAAAGAAAGGGAGACATGGAGCAGACAGTGGATGCAGCAGACAGAATACACACAACACTTACCCACCCAGTTCACCATCTTACATGGAGGTGGGTCATGGCACTCCCAAACAGTTAGGATAGGATCAAAGATCACTGTAACAGAGTATAAATGTTTGAAATACTGTAAGCATTACCAAAATGCGACACATACACAGAGTGAGCACATGCTGTTGAGAAAATGGTACCAATGGACTTGCTCAGCACAGCTGCTGCACACCTTCCACGTGCAGCTCCTACAAAGTCCACACTGCCTTTATTAATAACAGGCAACTCTATTGGGGGAGCATTTAATGGCATTTTTTGAGGGAGCTGCAGGATGCGAAGTTTTGTATACTCATTCCATTGGAGCAGTGTGGTCCAATCATTCAATAATTCCACAAAAATCATGCCTGATAACCTGAAATGTTGATATTAATGACAAGTAGATACTGAGTGTTTTATGTGCTAGATTCCAATAGCTACCATAACAAATTACTATGAACCTCCAACAACATAGATTCTCTTGTATTTCTGAAGACTAGCAGTCTGAATCAGGAGAGCACACCCTTTAAAAACTTTGGGGGAGGACCTTTCCTTTATCCTGTGCATGTCGGCAGCCCAGGTGTTTCTGGGCTTGTAGCCGCCTTCTTCCAACACCTGCCTCTATATTTCCATGATTTGCTCCATGTCTGTGTCTCTTCTTCTGTGTCTCAAAACACTGGACAATCCAGAGGACCTCACTGGAGAACCTGAATTATGCTCTCCAAAGCCATTTCCCCTATGATATCATATTCACAGATTCTGTGAGGCTACTGGTCAGCTCCCTAAAGTGTCAAAATCTTCTATCCTGAGAGTTTTCCAAAATTTAGAATTGATGCATTTCACATCAGATCCTTATCACTAATTTTGAGCTTAATACAATGCCAAAGACTACTTAAATATATTTGCCTCCCTTAGCACTTATTAATCAGAGGTTAAAAGTTTGATTTTCTAAAAATGCATTTCTTTTATTTATTTGGAAGGCAGAGACTGGGTGAGGAACAGAGGGAAAGAGAGAGAGAAAGAGACTCCATCTGTTGCTTCACTCTCTCCATGTTATGGAATATCTGTTGTTTGTCCTTTTAATCACCCCAATACTGTTTTTGTTGTTGCTTTTGTTTTGTTTTGTTTTCCGATTGAACCATGTTCATTTCCTGTTGGTGGTGCAAGTTACCACTCTGTGGTGCTCAAAGCCACACACATTATCTTATAGTCCTGCAGGTCTGAAGGCAGAAATAGTCCTTGTGGGTATAAAATCAAGACTGTCAGCAGGACAGTGTTTCTTTGTGGAGGCTCCTTGGGGAAGACACTTCTAGAGCTCTGTTTCCAGTTCTAGGGCCCAACACATCCCTCAGCTCACAGTTCTTCCCACCCTTCAAAACCAGCCATGCAGGAAGTCTTATCACCTTATCTCTCTGGCGTCCTCTTGTGCCTGCCTCTTTCTGCCATATTTAAGGAGCTTTGTGATGACAGTGGGCCCACCTAAATAAACCAGGTTTATTTCCCCACAACAAGGGTACTAATCAATGCCACCCACAACTCCCTCTATGAGGTGATAGGTTTTAGGGATTATGACAGGTTCATCTTTCAGGGATGGTGGCAATAGGCCACTTTCCCCCTCAGGTCTAAAACAGATCAGAGAATCACAGTGAGCCAGCTCCTTGCCATCCACACGTTGACCACTCCTCTTCATTGCAACACGTTGCCTTTCCTCACCAGTGTTCTGAATGACACAGCGTGTCCTGATGGAGGCAGCTGGATCAGGAGAGAAACTGGCAGTGTAAAGGAGTGGGAACCGTAGATAACTGGCTGATGGTCAGCCCACTGGCAGTTGAGTGGGTTTGGTTTACAAGGACAAAGCTGCTCCTTCTCAAAAAATGGCCATAAAACCACCCCAGATGGGAAATAAAGTACAGGTGTGGCTCATTAAAGAAATCTGCTGTTATCCTCTTAAACAGTGTGCCCAAGTATGGAATCACAGCACTTAAGTCAACCAACCCTAATCTTGCTGGAATTCTAGAAGCTGTACCACCAAAATGTGTATTATTGGGCTAAAGAAGGTGCTAATGAGCTAGTAAGCTGGCCATCAACATCTCTTTTCATGAGTGAACTGGGAGAGCTTTGTGACCTCAGTTATGGCCAGGCAGAATAAATTCAGTCTTCTCAGTTTATAAAAGACCCTAAATTGAGACAACGTTTTCCCCTAAAGCTTGATTTATTTGTCTCCATGTGTGGAGGCAGCTGTTACTCAGGTTACCAGAGGATTTGTCCTTTTATAAAGTCACTCCCTCTGAAGTTCCCTGCCACATTCTTCCCAGGCATTTAAATGCTAGTTTAAAAACTGTAACCTGCTTCCAGAGAGACAAGAAATAAAGAAAGCTTTACAGAGAATCTTAAGATATACTCTAAAAATCAACATGACATGCAGCAAGAGCCTCCTAGCAACTGTGACATGAATGTCCCCAAGCATAACAAGATAAGAGTGCAAAGTCAGAGTGACATTAAAAGCTGGCCATAGCTATCACCGTCGTTAATCAAGGTCGCACCTGCTCGTGCAGACAAAACTTACTGAGCACACAGTGAATGACGCTCTAGCCACACAAGCACATCTTTAAACAAATGGGCAAAACTCAAAGCTACTATGGAGTTTCTAAGAGTGGAGAGATAGAAAGGAAACAGAAGAAAAAACAAAGGTGACACGTGCGTGGAAAAAGCGCAGAGAAAGAAGGATCTGGAATGCTGGGAGTAAAGAGAGAATAATTAAGGGAAACCTCCGGAAGGAGCATTTTTTTTGTCTTGGAAAAGGTAAGGATATGAGCCAAGACTAAATTCAGGCATGAACAATAACTAATGCAACGACCTTGAGACACAACACTATCCAGCTATATATTTGAGGGAATCTAAGAAGGCTTGAGTAGCTGGGGAAGGGAGAACAGATAAAGACGTAGCGGTACAATGTAGGGGTGTTGGCCTTTCTTCCAAGAGGAATGAAGATCTTCTGGAGGATTCAGAACAGAGAGTTGAAGGTATGCCATCCCTGCACCAAAAACCTCCTCATTTGCTCAAGAGAACTCCAAAGAGATGTTTACAAGTTGGCTTGTTCTCCCACAGTGCCATCCCATTAAGATACCACTCTGTTACCACCACCAATCCCTCTGCGAAAATGCCAGAGCCTACAATGACTGCTATCTCATCTTCCTGGGCAGCACCCCAGCCTGCCAGGCATGCAATTCTATGCAGCTATTACTTTCTCTGCCCTCCCCTAGCCAATTTCCAAAGCTATTCGGATTCAACACATACTCCTACAGCCTGGCCCTCCAGCTTTTGATCTCTGTACCAACTTAATAAGCTAGGCCTAATTACCAAAAAAAAAAAAAAAAGGCATTTCTCAATATTTAAAATTTCCAATAGATGTATTTCTTATGTTATTCAAGACTGTCTCAGAGCTATAATATCTCTCCCCTTTTAAAATATTTATTTTATTTTCATTTGAAAGAGATACAGAGAGGGGAGAGAGAGAGAGAGAAAGAGAGAGAGAGAGAGAGATCTTCTGATTCACTCCCCAAATAGCCACAATGGCTGGAGCTGAGCTGATTTGAATCTCATGGATGCAAAGCCCTAGGTTTTGCGGCACTCTCCACTGCTTTCCCAGTCTACAAGCAGAGAACTGGATCAGCCAAGGCTAGAATTGGCACCCATATGGAATACTTGTGGTACTACAGGCAGAAGCCTAGCCCAGTATACCATGATACTGGCCCCAACTTGCAATATTTCTTAACTCGTGAGTACTTCATTCCTTCAGATTCTGGCTATATCATATAAAAATATGGCTTCTTTCCTTATTTCTCCTTTGGCTTTATCTTATTTTGAAAGCCCTTCTGGTGAGGAAATATATTCTCTTACCTAAATATCAAACATCAAGTTCTGTGCATGGAAAGTATTCAGCCTATCAATAGTGGATAGATTAGTGTTGATTCCCTAAGACCTCATCCCTGGACTAGACACCAAAGCAGTCATAGAAATAAAGGCATGCCCCTCCCTCTACTACACACACACACACACACACACACACACACACACACACACACACACACACACACAGAGCTTATAATTTGTGCTTGCTAGATAAAGGAACTTTTTGAAACAACAGATGATGGCAGAATATGGAGGAGTAAAAGAATTGGGCATCACAAATTCTTGTTCCTGTTCATGGAAGAATGGGTGGGATAAGTAATGAAATAATATTCTAGAAAAGGTAAGACTTGAGCTGGATACCTCAAAGGACTCCAACAAGACTACCAGAGCCTCAATACCACATGCAAGAAGGAAGCATAGAATAAATAGCAACCATCATTTGTTTCGCTCAGTAATGCAAACTAAGAAGCGATTTTCCAACCAGCCCATTGTAGCCAGTGATGTGACCATCACAACAATATCTAGAGTTTCACAAGGTGAATGCACCTCAGCAGAAACTCCTATCAATGTTTTACCAACACCACAAACTATATTCTACCTACCTCTATCCAATGAGCTTAAAGGACAAAGATCAAAGTGTGTCTAGCATTGAGATGAAAGAAGTCAGGCATTTGAGAACACTGAAGGGTTTCTGGCAGGCATGCAGGATCAGTATATTGGCACTAGGTATTACCACAAGTACATGACCGAGGAAAGCTTGTTTACAGACAGGTGCAGGTGATATACATGGCTTAGGAGACAACAGAGCATGTAATTGAAGGGGCATTACCTTGGCTAATATGCCTGACACCAACAATCAGAACAATGCTCTTGGATGCTACTTTGGCAATTAGTACTCCTGTAATTGAATTAGCAATCTATTGTTAATAGGAACCCAAAAACTTGTTAAACAGACAACCCAAGATCCTGGAGACACAATTATGAGAGTCAGCCTGCCCAAATGGGAAAGAGATCAGATATCCTACTGTTTGATAAATGTATAAAACAACAAACTTACTGACATTTCATTCATCTCCCATCAGTAAAAAAAGAAAAGCTTCAGAGTAAGTGCTCCAATAAAAGAAATACATCTGTAGATACAATAAAAGAGTTGAGTCTACAAGAATCATGAGATGTCAGCATAAAAGCTGGCTATCTGAGAGATGAAAACCGTCTTCATATGCTAGCTTTAAAGTTTGTACTATCTGGGGATGTCTGCTACAAGGAAACATTATCAAATTCATTCATCAAGGCACAACTTACCCTCTACTACCTAAGAATCGCTATTTATGGATTTGATAGCATATGTGTAGATTCCATCAATGGAAATTATCAGACTCTTGTAGAAGAATCAAAGCTAAAGTTTCTTCAGTTGGTCAAAAGGAGGATTTAACTCCTACAACAGCCAGGCAGTTGCCTGTTCTTAAGCTTGAGATTTGGTTAGAGGTTTTACACTTTTCCTATGGAATGAGTACACACATAGAATGATTTGAAACAAAGCAAATTTATCTATCACATTGAGAATTGAAAACCAAGGGATACCTATAATAGTCAACAAACTTGATGAAAGAGGGTATGCTACTTTCCCACTCTGTGTTACCTATATGCAGAGAGGGACAAACAGTGGGTTCATTAATTACTCTTTATCATGGCCTTACTATGTGTTTCCCTTGGTCATGGCTGAGGTTCGTCCAAAGATCCTGCAGCCTGGGAATTTGCCATCAGGTGCCTACACAGCACAGTCAGCTTCTGGGCTGACTGAAGCCTCCCTGTCAGCACTCCATTCCTGAGTCCACAATCCCAAGCAATGTCATCGGATCAAACTGACTGAATCCAAGTCCTTGCTCACAGACAGAAGTTGTGCAAAGTGTAAAGACTTCACAGTTGGACAACAGAGATTTTCCAGATTAAGCTTGAATAAATTCAGACATACACTGGCTAGCAATCTGCTAAGTCTTTTCATTGTGGAATAATTCTCTTTAAAAAATACATGATTCATTAATTCGTCTAATGTGTAGAAATAGATTTCACTTGTTAGGTTTTCTGTAAGTGGGGTTCATTTGCTTTTGTGAGTTCTAATTTCTGAAGAGAATCCACTATCTTTCTATAAAAATGAAACAATGATCAACCTCAAAAAGACTATAGATCCCTAAGTCACAAGGCTGCACATCTTTCTTACCTTATGTCTTAGCCAGATCTGGCCTGTGGTATGTGACTTTATCAAATTGCCAGAGAGTGCTGGTTTACACCTGTTATCCCACATAACTACTAAATACACTTCATAAAAATGTCCCAAAATTTCATAGTTACTCTGCATATCATAAGGAACTAGGAATTTATCCCTGTGTCTTCTGCCACCCCCATCCCTTTCCCTTTACAGATATCAAGTCCCTTATCATGCAGCACAGAAAGTACTCCCTGGACAAGAAAGACTCACAAAGATTCTGAAAAAAGGGTGATCTCACAGAAACTGAAAGTAGAGCGTGACTACCAGAACCTGGAGAGGGAAGGGTAGGGAATAGTGAGTTCACAGGTACTGATACTTAGATATGAGTAAAATGTTCTGTGGTTCTGGGGCCAGCACAATGACTCAACCAGTTAATCCTCTGCATTCAAGCACCAGCATGCCCTACAAGAGCTGATTTGTGTTCCAGCTGCTCTATTTCCCATCCAGCTCCCTGCTTGTGGCCTGGAAAAGCAATGGAGGATGGCCCAAAACCTCAAGACACTGCAGCTGCATGGGAAGCCCAGAAGAGGCTCCTGGCTCCTGACTTCAGATCTACTCAGTTCTGGCCTTTACAGCCATTGGCGGATGTGAACTAGCAGATGGAAGATCTTTCTGTTATTCCATCTCTCTGTAATCTGCCTTTCCAATAAAATAAATAATTTTTTTTAATAAAAGAAAGTTCTCTGGTTCTGTGGTACACCAGTGTTACTATAGACCATGTTGAAGTACTATATATTTCACTATTAAAAAACCAAGTAAAAGACACAATTTTTGAATGTTTTCATCATAAAGAAATGTTCAATGTTTGAGCTTACATATATTTACCCTGATTGGACTGTATGCAATGAAAATTGCATCAAAACATCACATGCTTTCCCATGCATATGTATGATTTTAAACATCTGTTTAAATTTTTTATTAAAAATTTATAAAAATGAAATGCCACTGTGTTTACATATAACCTATGCACATCTTCTTGCACTCTCTGAATGACCTCTGGATTGCTTACACGACCTATTACAATGTATTTGCTATATAGATAGCTATGACTAGTGTTACAACTATTGTCTAGAGGGCAATAACCAGCAAAAAGCCTGTGTAAGTTCAGTCTAGATACATCCTTTCTAAAAATGTATTTTTGATCTACATTTGGCTGAGTACCAGGATTCAGAGGACCAATGCAAGCCTCCATTCATGAATTTACTGATTCTGCATTTCCAATCCCAAATCAAACTCTAACCTTGTCTTCCTCCCTTTAGAATCCACTCCAATAGACAAAAGGAGACAGTAGGTGCTATTTGAGGGGGAGCCACCACAGTCCATCAACAATATACTTTATTGAACCATTTCCCAAAAAAGAGTATATTGTAAATAATAATGCACATTTTCTGGTACTGACAATCCTTTGATAGCTATCTGATACTTATTACTCATCATTTATGAATGCTGTGGCACTTGAAAATTTGTCTCCCTGGTTTTAAGTAGAAACTTAAGGCTCAAGAAGAAAAAGATGTTATAGGAGCACAAGCATGTAGGAAAGCCAAGCTGTGCCCAGCAACCACCATTCACCATTCACAAATCCTGTCCCAGCATATACACACAAACACATGCACACACACACAATCACATGCACATGTACACACACACACACACACACACACACACACATTCCTTTCCTGTTATACTGGAGAACCTTCAAAAGAGACACAGATTCACGGCGTGAATGTCCTATTTTCTGGCCCTCCACTTCTCACTGTGTTGAATTGGTAATGGAGCTAATAGAGGTTCAAGATTGCTCTTTCTGGGGGCCAAATGTTTCTTTTCTCTGTTGTGCTTTTTATTCAGAAAATAATTTTCTTTGCATTGTTTTCACAAAAGCTTTCCCACACCCCTAAATAATGCAGAGAAATTGGCTATTCTTTTGAACAGGCTTTTTCAATGCACACTGTATCTCTCAGCATATCTATTATATTAATCCGAGCCTAAATGATACAATGGGTAAAAACAGTGTACGGATGTGTATAAATGAAAAATGTAATAGATTTCCCTCTTAATGTAATAGAATTGGCATGAGGCATTGGGAACCAGAGTGAAAGTAGTCACTCAAGCATTGTGTTTACATGATATTTAAATACAAGTGGCTGGGGTATAAGTACTGCTAAGTACACCTGAAAGGGATGGTGCCTCCTAATCATTGTTTCAGCAATTGACAGTTGTTTACACAACAGCAGCACATTCGCTGCTGATTTGAATAATAAACATGCTTAAATACCAGCTGGATAATAGAAGGATAATTGAAACATAGTTTAAAGCTCTGATTTACAGGCATTGTAGCAACACTTTTATTTGCTGTACAATGCCACACTTCTGTGCAGTCTCAGACAAAAAAAAAATTGTTTAAGGCATTGTTTCACACATTGGGCTCTATTAAACTTGATTAATATACCCAGCGTATGTATCCATAGCTCAAGCCATGCCTGGGCGTACTTGAGACAGCTATTGTGCTATGGGTTTTATTAGAACACTTTGAGACAATAATAGAAACGTTCAGGGGTTTGAAATGCACTGTATCCACCAGGGCCTTGAGCAACGAATGGGACCACAGGTTCACAATGCAGAACCTGGCTGTGTCTCTAGGATTCACAGGCGATAAACAAAAGGGTTGGCTTGGGTCATCTCTGGCCTGGGAAATTATGCAAAGTTAGAATTCTAAACTCCATTAAACCTCCCCCAGCACCACACATGGGACTTTTTCCTTCTACCTGTAATCTATTGCCTGTACACATTCACCTTAGTTCAGGCAACTTTTTGCTTCTTACCTGCAAGGGGCTTCACTTGTGCATCTGCCCCTAGGGCCATCTGTTCCAATTAGCCCAGCCCAGCCCTCTCCAGGTCAGAGGGCCAGAGCATGGCCAGTTGCCTGATCAGATTGGCTCTGCCGGGTAGGCAGCACCTGACAGGTGTTAGCCACCACTCAAGTTTTCAATTTGGGGGATGAAAAACATGATTGAACTTAACTTGGAGAAGTTATTCATGTAACCAAATTAGCAGTAGCCTAATTTACCAACCAGAATGCTGATCTGTTCATTGATTTGTCAATTTGCTGTGGAAGATACATCTTGCGGGATAATTCACATTGGTCATTCATAACACTCTCTTCTGAAACGATGGTCCCAGAGGAGCAAATTACATGTCGGAAAGTTGCTTAATGAACATAAAGTAAGAGCAAAAGGAACCGGGATGAATTGCCACTTTCCACTCCAGGGAACATGCTATCTAGAGTAATAGCACTGAGGCACCAAGCCAAATGTCTATTATCTCTAATCTTTCAAAAACCCCAAGGAATTATTATTCCCTTTTAAATATACGGGACTGATCTAAGGCCACATAGTTGTCGAGCTACAACATAGAAATCACACTACTTGCTAACTAATGACTAATCATCATATTGACGACCAACAATAATTATCAGACATTGACACATTGATATTCAAAATCTCTCTCTTTTCTCCTGCCCTCCCTCTGAGCCCCATTCAGACGAGGTTGGATAAAAGCATACAGGCACATATTATCTGACTCTTTTTAGTGAGTCATCTGTACCAGTCCCGAGGGTGATCTCTCACCTCCTCGGATCTGGTGGGTGTCCTCCCCATTGACGTTGAATGAGTGACTGAGCAATCCCACCTCCCTTTGCCCAAGGCAGTCCAAAGAGAGAGAGGTCTGTTTTTCTTGAAACCGAAGTAGCCTGACTAAATCTGGAATCAGTCTGGGTTGGATGGAGGTAAGCAGCACTTGCAAACTTTAACTGACTGTTACTTCACACTAACCTTTTCTTTTTGAGAATACAGTCTCATGCTTGGAAAGAATTTAAACAGTCACTGATCTCCAATCCATTAAACAAAGGTTTGCTTTTACAAATAGCTCACAAATACATCCTGAAATTATGGACATATTACTGCATTTCTCCATGTACAAAATCCTTTTCCTCCATCTTGTTACTTATCTATTCAAAACTACATATGAAAGTAAGAGGTCCAATTTCAGAAAGAAAAAAAAAAAAGAACAGTAGGGCATAGAGTCTTTACAGCAGTACAAGATGGACCATGTCACTTATGGTAACACCTTGCCCTCAGAGACCATTCTAGAACTTGCCACAGTCACCATCACTGTTGCAACTGTAGTTGTCTGACCAGCTCTGGCTCCAGTAGAACAGCTGAGGCAGGGCATCTGATCCAAGGACAGCAGGAGCTGCTTCTGGGTCTCCCATGTGGGATTAGGAGCCCAAAGACTTGGGGTGATCTGCACAAGGCTTTCCTAAGTGCATTAGGGAGGAGCTGAGACTTGAATCAGTACCCACATGGGATACTAACACCACATGTGGCAGCTCTACTTGCTGTGCTACAGCACCAACCCCAGTCTATACCCTCTTATTGTAATAATTGTATTGATCGTGCTTTCTTATTTCAAAAGAAATTCATGCTTCAATAAGAAGCATATGATTTTCTGTCTTCTGCATGAATGAAAGAAAATAAAGATCCATTTACTATTCAAAGGTGACCATTATTCTTTTTCTACATTCATTTTTTTTTAACATTTATTTATTTGAAAGGCAGAGGGGAAAAAACCAGAAACAAAATGACAGAAATAGAAAAGAGTATAGGGATCATTTCCACCCTCTAGTTCACTGCCCAAATGGCTGCAGCAGTCAAGGCTGCACCAGGCTGAAGCCAGATCCAGGAACTCCATCTGCATCTCTGACATGAATGGCAGTGCTCAGACGCTTGGGCCATCTTCTGTTGCAATGCCCTCCTAGACACATCAGCAGGGAACTGGACCAGAAATGCGGTAGTGGAGGTTGGAACATGCATTCTGATAAAAGATTGCAGCATTCCAAGGAGCAGCTTAACGCATTGTGCCACAAAGTCAGACCCTGTTCTATAATTTTTTAAATGAGATTATACGAGCTATTTGATTTTTAAATCATTTTTCAGAATATTTAGCAGTCTGAACATATTAGTATAGTATAAGAACTTCCATGTTTATATGGGAAGTACATTTTAAATGATTACATGATAATCTGACCTACATATAAATCAATTTATTCAGCCAATTCTGTCATTGAAGAAATTTCTAGTGACTTAATTGTCACTACATAAGGGATAAAACATTCTTGCATGGATATCTTTGCCTATAACCTTTGCAAATTTAATCAATAAAAAGTGATATCTTATTCTAATTTATAATTAGTAATAATTGAAAAAACTTAGTATTTTGTGTGTTAATTGGCCATTTAAATTTTTGGCTAAATAAGACATGCACACGCATCTACAAATCATTTTAATTGCATTTCATTATTCCCCAAAGTTCTTTATTTAGGATCATTCTTTGCCCTGATATTTGTCTTTCAATTTTGTTTACTGTGGATTGGACATCTCGTCTCCCCAGTCTCTGTGATAGAGGCTGGGAAGAATATTTTTCCAGACTCTCTTGCAGCTGGAAATAGACATGTGATCCATTAGGACCAATAAGATACTAATGGAAGTTCCTGGCTGAGAAAATGGAAGGGTATTTTGTGTTCTTGGTTTTGTTCTATTTTTAATAATGGGTAAACCCTCCTGGCCTGCCTCATAGAAATGTTGCCTGTTTTCCTTGTTTCTACCTGGGAATATAAGATTAGAGATACAGCATTAACCATGTAACAATGAAGTAACTTCTAGGAGGCAAGCACAATACACTAAGAGGAAATGAAAGGCTGAAGACAACTGAGACTTCCTGAGTCACACTGCTGGCAGCACTACCAACTTCCAGATTGCTTGTTGTTCCAGATGGATAAGTAATTATCTATTTAGATAAACGTAATCAGATTATTATTATTATTATTCTCAGCTGCAGATATTCCTAAGTAATTTTAACATAATTTTCAGTATAATAAAATTTGCCCTCATTTTCCTTTGTAGATCTGCTAAATTGCTGTATAAGTATCCAAAAAACAAAAAAGGATGAGTTATGCCTTTTGACCTGTGAAAAAATATTTTTCTCAAACCAAAAAGAATGTCAACACTCATAAACATTTACTCCTAAAATATGTATGTCTTTAGTGTTAAACCACTCATACATCTGAGAATGTGTTTCTTGGAGTAAATCAGGAAAAGCTAATTTTTTTCTCCAAAGGAAACCTAATTTTGACAACATGATTCATTTATTAACCCTTTGTTTGTCTTACACTTAATAATTTACTTCTTTACTCAAACTTTATAATTACCTATATCTTATAGAGCAAACCTAGTTGTACTATTATCTCATATTTGACCATCAAGTTAACTTTTGAATCATTTGGCTATGTTATAAATATAATCACTGCAAGTTTTAATTTAATCTAAATTAAATACATAGATTATTTATATACTTAACTATAAATTATTTCATCTAGTCACACAGATTTTTCCTTATATCTTCCAGTAATATTCTAATTTTCCTTAACTGTTTGTACTATACAGTTTTCCTTAAATTTATTTCTAGCTATTGTATAGGTTTTACTGTTGGTGCTGATAAGACTTGCTCTATATCTACTTGCTATGGTAGATATCAAAACAAAATTTTTTGTTTTCTTGCTATATAGTTGCCCCTCTGAGCCTCATTATTCATCTTAAGGTATTTTTATTTGATTATTTGTACTTATATAAGTATATAATCTGAACAACTATAACTTTCCTGAATCTATTCCACCTCTATAGCTCTAGTTGTTTTCTTGCTTTATGCTTCGCTTACAATTCAAGAACAATTGCAAAACAGAAGGAACAGGCACCAAGAAACCTACTAGACCTTTTTCAAGTGTAGCAACACATTTTATGATGTTGAATGTTGATGTGAAATAAATAATCCCAGCATGTAAAGAAAGCACCCTTTTATCTTACAATGAGTTTCTTGAGTTTTATCAAACATTTTAGTATCCATTAAGATGGACTTCTTTATTCCTAAACTGATGTAATATCAGCCTTAACATGGAAAAACATGTGTAAGTGGATGAAAACCCCTTAGCCGTGTGTACTTGTAAGCTTACTGCTGGATTTTACGCACTAATGTATCCTTTGCATTTTTTAGGTTATGTCCATCATATACATGTTCATAATAGATGGGGTATACCCTCAAAGGGGCTGGTTGTGAAATGTGGAGGTATTTATCTTAGTAAAGCTATGAGATAGGTTAATGCTCACTCAGTTGATGAAATGACAAACTTGCGAAATATTGTCACGGTTGTAAGTAGTTTAAAAGCATAAGAAGGATTTCTTCTTCAACATATTTTAAATCCTTAACCTAAGAACTGTTTGAGTTTTGTTCTCTTTCCTTTTCTTTTACTTTTTAAGATTTGTTTATTTATTTATTTGAAAGGCAGAATCACTGAGAAGGAGAAAGAACTCTTTCATATGCTGGTTCACTCCACAAGTGGCCACAAGAGCTGGAACTAGGCTAGTCAGAAGGCAAGAGCTAGGAGCTTCTCCCAGGTCTCACGTGAGTGCAAGGACCCAACTACCTGGGCCATTCTCTGCTGCCTTCCCAGGTATGTCATCAGGAGCTGGGTTGGAAGTGGAACAACTAGGACTCAGACTGGCACCCATTTCGGATGCAGCAACACAGGGAGTGGTTTTATCCACTAAGCCACAGCTCTGGCACCAAATTTTTTCGTTAAAGTTTTTTTTAAAGACTTATTTATTTTTATTGGAAAGATTTATAGAGAGAAGGAGAAAGATATTCCATACATTGATTCATTTTTTGAGTGGTTACAATGGCTGAAGCTGAGCCCATCCAAAGCCAGAAGCCAAGGGCCTCTTCCGGGTCTCCCACGCGGGTGCAGGGTCCCAAGGCTTTGGGCCGTCCTCGACTACTTTCCCAGGCCACAAGCAGGGAGCTGGATGGGAAGTGGAGCAGCTGGGACATGAACCTGTACTCATATGGGATTCTGGCACGTGCAAGAAGAGTTATCCACTGAGCCATCATGCCAGACCCTTTTTTAAAATTTAAACTACTTCAAAACATGTCTAGCTTTCTCATCATTGGCTCATTTACTTTTATTTTGACAAAACTTTCATAGTTATTAGATTGAATTTAAATTAGTAGTTTTTTTTAAAAAAATCTTTTCATATATATATATATATATATATACACATCCATTTTGATTCTACATTTCTAAAATTTAGTATAACAGATCCAGGACCTAGTAACCCAGTCCTGGGTCTAGTTACAAGCTATATTACATTTTACTGCTAAAGAATTTATTCAATCACGCATTTTGTTAACAACTCCAGGAAACTGCTTCCATCAGGATTATTTTGTTAACCTTATTTTTTAAAAAGATTCACTTACAGAGAGAAGAAGAGTGAGAGAGACAGAGAGATCTTTCACCCACAGGTTCACTCCTCAAATGACCATAACAGCCAAAGTTGGTCAGAGTTGAAAGCCAGGAGATTCTTCCAGGTCTCCCACATGGGTTCAGGGTCTCAGGGACTTAAACCGTTCTCTACTGCTCATAGCAGGGAGCTGGATCGAAGTATAGGAGCCTGGACACAAGCAGGTGCCCATGTGGGATGCTAACACTGCAGGGCCTTAACAGGGCGCTGATCCAACTTATGTTTAATTTCTTGAAATAAAATATACTCAATTTGTTTCAGTTGTTTCCTAATACTTTTTAAAAGCATTTAGGAACATATTTTAACAGTGTTATTGTTTTCACTGAAACAAATAAGCTTTGATGTGTGACCTTGTTATTTTCTAAGTTATATGCAAATGTAATTTTATTATACCCAATTGATTCAAATGGTATTGGAAAGACTACTTATTTTCTTCCTTTTAAAGATATTTATTTGAAAAGCAGAATGAGAGAAAGAGAGAGATGGATCTTTTTTCTGCTGGTTCCCTCCCCAAATGAGTTTAACAGCCAGGGCTAAGCCAGGCCATGATCAGGAATGCCAGCTAGCTCTCCCATGTGGGTGTCAAGGGCCCAGGTTCGTGAGTCATCTTCCCCTACTCTCCCAGGTGCATTAGCAAGGAGCTGGATGAGAGGCAGGACTCCTGGGATGTAAACAGGCATTCTTACATGAGATAGCATCATCAAAAGCAGTGGTTTATCCATTGTGCCCTTTTATTTGCCTGTTTTCCAGTGTGGTCAGAGTTCCATTATCACAAGTTGTTTGGGGTTATGCTATTTCATAGCTACATTTTAGTTTGGTGCTTATATACTTGGGCTCCAGAAATATGGGGAAGAGGAGATCATGTGTGTCTTCCTAAATTTCCTGACCATCTGTTTCCTGCAGCCAACATAGGGTCCACTTTACCTGTGCAGTTTTTCTTTATGGCAGTCCAATTTCTCTGACACTATGGGCACTTGGCAGTCTGCACACTATTTCTACTGTAGATCTCTGGCAAGAGCTATATCAAAGCCAATTGCCTGAGCACCATTTTGAATGTAGACACCATTTTGAACAAAAACTCTTGCAAGATTTATTTATGTATTGATTGATTCATTCATTCATTCATTAGTTCATTTTACAGGCAAAATCTCTCTCTCTCTCTCTCTCTCTCTCTCTCTCTCACACACACACACACACACACACACACACAAAGGGTGTAAACAGCCAGGCTGCTTGAAACCAAAGCCAGAAGCCCCTCTCACTAGGATGCATCCCCATGTCTCATATGCATGGCACGTTCCAAGTACTTGGAGCACTTTCCTCCATTTCCTTCCCAGGCACATTAGCAGGGAGAAGGATCAGAAGAAAGGTAGCCAGTTCCACATGCCTTCTGACATGGGATGCTGCATGGTAAGCAGCAGCTTAGCCTTCTGCACTAGACCTCCTCTCTATCAAACACTTTGTGTAACTTATCCAAAAGAGAAAGCCCAGTGATCCGAAGCACTTCATTTCATATCCTTTCCTGTCCTCATAACATTAGAGAGAACTCAAAGTCAGAAACCTCATGTAAGATTCCTGGGACAACAAGCAAACTGCCTCTAACCTCATTTCTGAAGCTACTTAAAGATAATCATTTATGAAAATGGGAGTAAAGTGCTCCTATGAAACTAGGCTCTTATATTATATAAGGGTACTTCAGAAGGTCCAAAGAAAATGTGTAATAGCTTCTTTTAAAGTTTTATTCATTTATTATTCACTTATTTGCAAGGTAGAGTGGCAAGGAGAGTCTGAAAGAGAGAGAAAGAGAGAGATTCCTGTCTGCTGGTTCACTTCTCAAGTGCACACAACAACCAGGATTGGGCCATGTCAAAGCCAAGACACAGAATCCTCAGCCAGATCTCCACATGGGTGGAAGGAAATAAAATAATTGGACCATCATGTGCTGTCTCCCGGGTACTATGACAGGAAGCTGGGCTGGAAGCAGAGGTGGGCTTTGGTCCCAGGCATTCTGAGACATATGCATCCCAAGTGGCAGCTTAACTCACTGCACCACATCACTTACCCCTCCGTATGCCTCAATTCCATTTTTTCCACATGATCATGACTACGAACAATCTCTCTTTTAGCATTTGGGGGCCCCAACATCACCACAAACACCCTCACCTCTGACTCTGCCAGCACCCTACCACTTGAGTTTCCTAGGACAAGGCTTTCCTCTTAAACTGTGTTGACCAGCTCAGAGCAGCAGCATCCATGTACCCCACTTTCTCACACCTAGTTAAGCCCTGGCTGAGTTCTGCTGACGAGGCTGGGCAGAAAACGGTTTCCCATGGGAACCGCAGTTCCCACACAGCATTCCAAGGACATACAAGCTTTAGAGGGGGGAAAAAATAGGGACAAACACGTTCAGGAATTGTTCATAGCCAGTTTAAAAAGAAGAAGAGAGCTCACACACAGGAGAGATAGTAAGCATGGAAGTGCTCATAAGCACGGAAAAGGACATTTCTCTATCGGTGACAATGCCTATTATGTGACATTCAAACACCACAAGTGCTATTCAGCTGCTTGCAAGTCACGATAGGTGAGCAAAAACACTTATCTCCTTTGTGGAAACGGAAAAGGAGGTGGAGAATCCTTCACGCAAAGATCCACTTTGACTTAAAATACAGGGTAAGCAGTACTAGAAATCTGTGTGCACAAAGCCCAGCTATTAAGATTCTGAACAGACAGGGAGCCTCCATACCACAAGGCCCCGTTGTTAATACGTGGTTAGTTATGTCAAGGACACTAAACAAAGCTGCTTTTCATGTGTCAGTTTGAGCTCTCCCAGTTGATAACCACAGCGACTCTTGGGTCACAACCCCAAATGGGCAGCCATTGTGTAGGAAAAACAGCAGATGGGCCCCAAGATGGATAGCACAACAAGGAATCCAGGCATTCAGCCACCTGGCCTGGGGCTGGGCAAAACCCAGAAGTAGATGCATTTCTCATTGGGGTCTGTCTTCCATGCACTTTATGGTCGGTCACCTGAAGCTTCAGCTCTGAGTTATGTCTGGAGCCACACTCTGCCCTGCCCAGGCAAGTCATTTCTTGTTACTCGGTAGCCTCATTCTCCAGCTGTTTCTGGCGACTACTCAGTGCCTTGACATAGAGATACTGGTTCCAGCTGATAGATAAACTAGTATCCTTGCTAGATAACAGAGGCTTTTTCCTAAGAGTAGCATTTCTTCATTGCCTCAATCCCTGGGGTGAGCACTGGGGTTGGTGAAGGACCATCTTGGTTACCCCTTTGATCGTGTACTGCATCAGAGAATAAGAGCAGCCAGTTCTGCTTGCACCTGTCCCCATGGCACTGAGTCTGGGCACTGCTTCCAGGGTCCTTTGCTTCATGGGTGATTAGCAAGTCTACATGAAAAGGCTGTGAAAGGGAAGTTCCTTTTGAACCAGCCTTCATCTGAGCTGTTCTGCAGCTCCATCCTCTCTAGACCGAAAAGATAAAGACAAACTTGAAGCCACCATTTAAGAACCTGTTCAGAGCAAGCTGCTTTTCAGGCATCCTGGAGAGTAGTTCATGCTCTCTCATTGCACCTCTCTGGCACTTTGGTCCTGCCATCTTAAACCACCTGTCCTAGTTAGAGAAGCAAAGTACTGACCTTGCCAGCAGCCAAAAGTCACACACCTCCATTCCCCCCTGTTAATCAAAGAATACTCCAGGCATCCCTAGCTGGGACACCTGCTGTGCTGGAGGTAGAACCATTGTCCCACTCCTGAGCACTATGAGCCATGAGTGAGTGAACATATTTGTTTCACCTCACTGGGAGTTAAGAGGGAAGCAAAAGAAAAGCAGGCTTTGAGGGTCCTAGCAACTCAGCAGTGCACCAAGCACAATTCAGTTCTCCCTGATAAGTCCCCACATCAGCACTGCTTCCTCCCTAAGGGGAATTCTTTGCTTACTTGGCCATATTAAGCTGCTTTCTGCAGAGAACCACAACCAAGGTTTGCATTAAGTAGTGCATTAATGGACATAGCAGTGAAGGACATCTTCTCGGAGGGTAGGAACCTGTACCAAGCTGAGCCTCAGAGTTACCCTGCTCTGTCCCCGCTGGCCCACTCCAAGCCCATCATCACTTGGTTGCCAGGACTATCACAAAACCTTTCTTTCTAACTTCAGGCTCTTCCCTGGGTTTTATCTGACTCTACCCTGCCTTTAACTTGCTCCTGGAAATGAATATGACCTGGTTGCCTTCTTGTTAGGGTATCCTGCCAGCCCCTCTGCTTACAGAATGGAAGCCAAAGGCTCCACTTCCCACTCCTCATCCAAATCATTCCCATTGGTTCCAATCATTCAACTTTTCATCATACCCATTGAATGTAATAGGTTCATTGAGAATGCAGAAACACTGGGATACTGTCCCTTCGGAATGCCTTCCTCTACTGTGATGTCTTTGAGCACTCGGTCCTATCTTCCCTCTTCTGGGGAGTTTTCATCCCCTATCTCTGAGCATGTGTCAAATTGGCCTGCATTAATACATTATTCCATTTCTCCATGTGGACTGTGAGTGCTTCTTAAATGAGGCTAGTGTCTTAAGGATCTTGTTGTCCTCAACACTGAAATCAAGTAAACGTTTATCAAGTGTTTAATTAAATAAATGGGCCTAGAAGAAAATAAACCTTGTCCAGTCTTAAATCTCTAACATCAGCCACAGACTTAGCTGCAATGACTCATAAACACAGGGAGACTCCTACCCTCCAAATCCACTCTCCCATTTGACACTTCCACCTCTTGGCTTTTCCCCTTTGTACCTCTCATTGGGCTCCCCAGGACTCTTTATTACACCTAGACTACCATCTCTCCCTCATTAAAATGAAGCTCATAACCACCTTGGAACAGTCCGTCTACCCCAGAAAATAATTGAGTCCTTCATTATCTTGGGCAAATTCACTCTAATCTATAAGTAAAAGGTTGCCAGAATTTGTCTGGGCATGGTAAAATAGACCCTGCAACACACATCCCACCAGCTCCACCAAATCAAAGCCTACAGCCTCCTGCCTGACATTGGAAAACCCAGCAGAGGGGTCAGATATCTGTTAGTAACTCCCAGCAGGACACTTTTTTTGTTGTTGTTTTGTTTTCTGTACATGGATATATCCCCAGGAAGCTGAGATCTATGTTCCAATAATAGCTTATAATGGCACCGATGCCTGTTTTATGTTAGAGGTAGTTCAGCTATAGTGTATTGCTCATACAGTTACCCATTGCCAGTTTCTAGGTATGGGGCTCAAAGGGCGAATGGGTCACTGATTCAACAAGATGGCAACTAACAGTCAAGGTCACTGTGCTAACACGTGGCAAATAATATGGTGGCCAAGGGCAAAGCCTAGGCATGAATCAGGGTGGGGGTCAAGTTGTTTCAAAGAAAGACTGATTGGCCAGGACCATTTCATTCACCTGCCCCTGGCCTATGGGAGGTGGCTTCCGCAATCATGCTGATGACAATTGGCTATTATTTTCTCCCCTCCTGGAATTCCTGACCTGAAGCTGTTCGCTACTCTATGTAAGAATCTGTATTTCCCAGGTAAACCGGAACTGCTTAGATGGAACCCCTGTCGCATCTGTTTGTCACTCATGTGCCAGGAGGCTGGATGGCGGGTAGCAGGCTCACTACCTGTGGCAATGGGATACTAGAGGAATCTGTGGAGGAGACCCCACACCTAGGCACCATGCATGAGGATGATGAATGATGGTGAACAGGTGCATCACATCCCTAACTCAAGGAGCATGGATCTTGCCAAGGAAACAAGCACTTTTTTAGGTGACCACAAGATGATGAGATTTATGTAAGAAAGGTACAAGATGACATATAACGAAGAAAACAAAACTGACCCGTGGAAGGTATTGGAATAGCCAGAGGCTAGAGATTATAAATAGAAAGACAATAGGAAGAATAGAAGGAAGGCAAATATGTGTGGAGCACAATGTGAAAAAAATATGGTCGAAATGAGGTAGGCATTTCTCTTTATGTGTCTGACACTACTCGTGGTGCTGTGCTTGTCACATCTCATGGAATCCGCATAACAGCCCTAGACACTCTTCTCATCTCCATCTAACTAAGAAGGAAATGGGAATCCAGGTTACTTCTGGCACCACGTGACAGAACCAGACAGAATTTGACCCCACACCACAGGTGCATTCATTGTTAGCTGCCACCTGCTGTCCCATGCCCCCACTGTAAAATACCATATAACAGAAAAATTAGATAGTTGTAATGGTATGATCACTCTAGGGATTTAAAATACTCAGGTTGCTATTTTGAGAATGAATGGGAAGAAGCCAAAAATGAGTTTAGGCAGACCACTAAGTAGACTGTTGCAAATAATCTAGAGAGATAACAGTGGCTTGGACCAGCAAGAAACAATGTGGTTAAGGCAAGAGATGTTCAGCCATTCAGGTGGTATACATTCTGGGATGGACTGAATGGCTGTAACTAGAAGATCTAAATGACCCTTAGGCTGATATTCTCATGTACCTTAATATTTCCAAACATCCCATACAGTTATCTCACTTGAAGGTCATAGAGCTATGACTGGTGTAGACAGGATTTGAATTCAAAATTTGAAACTTTATTTTATAATTTTCTTAGACAGTAGGACCCATATCTTGGTCACCTTGTATTTTCAGATCACAGGACTCACACGTGGCACATGACAGCAATCAATAAAACATTTCATTAATCAGTAGCAGGAAGAGGTCCATGGGCTACAGTGCTGTGTTAGCGTTGCCTTTCATAGTATCATCATACCATGGGCAGGTCCGACTTGCCTCAACCAGCACCATCAGCACCAGGCTTACCGGTCCACTGAAAGTTCTAAGGCATCATCTTTCTTTGCCTACCTGTCAGATCTCAGCTACCGACATCTGTCCACTCACCCACTCTCACTTGACTATCTACAGTCCCATATCTGTACTTCATAACCTCATCTATCCCTTAGGAGAGAAAATTAAGCCAAATTAAGCTGGGAGCATGGATATTTAAGTTCCTCCAAAGTCTTCTTAGTAAATTTCACAAATATTTAACAAGCAAATTAATTTTTGTAAAGATCTGTGTATGTTTGATAAAGCTGAACCAATTTAACAAATCCTATTTTGTGTTAATAAATGCTGGATTAAGGTTAGATTTCTTCAAAGCAGTACATACATAAAGAAAATATTTGTTATATGCATATATATTTTATCTGCCTTTTTAAAAAACAGGAAAAGATTATCTTTTCCATAAAGACTTGGAAACACTGCACCATTTGTGTTTGTTGAGAAGGAGAAGACAATAAGTTTGTTCAGACTGTCAAGCCGGTGGTGACTTTGTGGACAAGACCGCATGCAGAGAAGGCAGACAAAGCTCAGACCACACAACATTTCTGGGGGAAGCACAAGGTAAGAGTACGAGGGTTCAGAGTGCCTACACTCTTTTTTTCTGAATGTCACATTCCATTACCAATCACTTTTTTCTTCCTACACTGCCTGCTGTTTTCCGACCTATAAAATCCTGTTAAAAAATCCTACCCATCCATCTTCAAGCCTTAGCTGAGATAGTTACTAAAGTATTAAAAGCCTCCTTAGCCCCTTCCCCACCCCCAGGCAGACTTTTGTACTTGATTCCCTGAGAGCACCTGCAAAGATTGTACAGGACAGCACTTTGCCTATTGAGTCAGTAATGTGCAATCCTCCATCACTGCACTGAATTTCTTCGAGGTGTCTCAGTATCAGCCAGAATACTAAGCAGGAGTATATGTGAAGTGATATGCTTGATAATGATGATGTGATGGAGAGAAAAAGATAGACGTAGGTTTGTTGCCTTCAAGAAACTTACAATCTAGGATATAGCTTAACAGACATTGCTAGGACCTCAGATCCTTTTGGTACTGACCTCCTTGCAAAGAATGATTGTGGGTGGACAATTGGGAATAAGAAAACACTCTTGGTATATATGCAAAAGTGCCAGAGAGGGGCTAGTATTGGAGTACAGCAGGTCAGGCCATCACCTACAATGTCACTATCCCATATGGGATTGAGTCCTGGCTGTTCCACTTCCATTTCAGCTCCTTATTAATGTGTCTGGGAAAGCAGCAGCAGATTTCTGATTGCTTGGGCTCCAAACATCCCTGTGGAAGATCCAGAGGCTCCTGGCTCCTGGCTTTGACCTGGCTAAGCCCTGGTCATTGTGGCCATTTGGGGAAATAAATCAGCAGAGGATCTCTCTCACCTCTCTCTTTTTCTCACTCTCCCTTCCTCCCTCCCTCCCTGTCTCTCTCTCTCTCTCTCTCTTCTTCTCTTCCTATATAACTTTTTCAAATAAAATATTTTTAAATACCAGAGAATTAATACCCTCTAAAACCAGCCCTCAGCCCTCAGTCAGTGATGGCTGAGAACTGGTAAACACTACAGTTTGCTTGCCCCTTGACTGGGGGAACACTGGCATATTCTGCACTGTCCTACAGAGTTGCTCATCAGTGTTGAATTCCCACTTCCCAAAATAGCAATTTATTTGAAAACATTTCCTTGCAGACTCCTTACCTTTCCCCTTTGCCATCAATATTCCCTCTCTCCACAAAAAAAAAAATAATCAAAATCAAAAACAAAAACAAACCCCCCAAAAACTATTTGTAATTGAAACTTTTCTCCAAAATCTGCTTCTAAGAAAGCCTAAACCAAAACACTGAAGTGAGAGGATAAGCGCTACATACACCTCCCTGGCATTCATTCTCCTGTGTAATCCTTGCCTCTTTAATGTGGACTGATCTGTGCTATGATTTGAATGCATCCCTCAAACCAGGCACATGCGATAGAAACTAAATCCTCAGATTCATGTGTTGGTATTGGACGCAGAAGATTGGGATTGGGAGATAGGTACACTTGGAGAAGCTCATGAGACTTGGAGTCACATGAGATGGCTAGTTCTAGAAGAGAGATCTGAGGCGACTCACTTTCCCTCTTTCTGTCGGACATCCTCTACCAGGTTATGATGGGGTAAAAAGACCCTCATCAGAGGCAGGCACCTTGACATTGAATGTCTCAGCCTCTAGGCATGAGAGAAATGCATTTCTCTTTCTTTTTTTTAATAGAAGAGTTCTATCTCCCTCCCCCTCTGTCTTGGTCACTTTGCCTTTCTCTTTTTAATTTATTTTTATGGTACAATTCCATAGGGTCTGGGATCCCTACCCCCAAACTTCCACCCCACAACTGATTTTCCCCATATTATTACAATAGTATAGTCCTTCATAAGGGGTCGTGATTCCATCAGTATATTATTTAAATGTACCCTGATGCTGATGGTACAATGTCAGATAGTCCAGCATCCCATTGTCTAGATGTGTCCAACAGTTTCATTGGGAGTCCATCTTTGATTTGGAAGTATGAATGCATATGGCATTATATCTTCACATCTGGATATGGCAGTCCCTATTATGCCATCACTATACATTCCCTTAATTGAAAAGCCACAAAACAAAGTCAACAACAGGTATGAAATTAAAACAATGATAACAACAAAAAGTGTAGCACCATAGAGAAGAAAAACTGCACCACTGAATAACCAACGCATGGGTGACAGAAAACACAAAAGCCTCATGGGTAAAATGAGGCCACCATGCAATCCATGAGCCAGTGATGAATTCAACAAGAGAAAAAAAATCATTTGGAAGGAATGAAAATGAAATAAGAAAACATCAAAACACACGGGATTCAGCCAAAACAGTATGGAAAGGGTTATTGAACTCAGAATTTGCATGAAGGTTCCTTATATTAGAGAGAGCATATGGTATTTGCCCTTTTGAGATTGACTTATTTCACTGAGTATAATGGTCTCTAGTTGGGACCATCTAGTTGCAAATAGTATAATTTCATTCTTTGTAATGGCTGAGTAATATTCCATGGAGTAAATGTGCTAGTTTCTTTAACCATTCCTCTTTGGATGGGCATCAAGATTGTTTCTGTGTCTTTGCTATTGTAGATTATGCTGCCTTAAATATAGGATTACAGATCACCTTCTCATATGCAGTTTTCATTTCCTTTGGGTATATTCCTAGGAGCAAGATAGCTGGGTCATATGGTTTATTTGCAACTCTCTAAGCACTCTCCATACTGATTTCCCATAATGGTTATACTAGCTTGCACTCCCACCAGCAGTGAAGGAGGGTGCCTTTCTCCCTACATGCATGCCAGCAGGTGTTGTTAGTATAGTTCTGAATGTAGAATAACCTCACCAGAGTTAAATGGTACCTCAACGTGGTTTTCATTTGTATCTCCCTGATGGCTAAGAAGCCTGAGCATATTTTCCTATGTCTGTTAGCCATTTGAATCTGTTCTTTTGGAAATGTCTGTTTTTTTCCTTCATTCATTTTTTCATAGGGTTGTTTTTTGATTGTTTTTTTTTTTTTTACTGTCCCTGGGTTTCTGAAGCTCTTTGTAACTCCTGAATATTAGTCCTTTACCACTTGTGTAGTGTGCAAAAATTTTCTCCCATTCTGTTGGTAGCTTCTTCACCTTGTTAATTGTTTCCTTTGCTATACAGAAGCTTCTTAGTTTGATGTAGTTCCTTTGTATATTTTGTCTTTGACTGCCTGTGCTTTTGGCATCTTTTCTAAGAAGCCTTTCCCCATTCCTATATTTTGGAGAGTGATTCTCATATATACATTTAATAGTTTGATGGTTTCTGGGTGTAGATTTAGGTCCTTGAACCATTTAGAGCTGATTTTTGTAACATGTGACAGATGCAGGTCTTGCATCTTAATTTTTAAGTTGCTATCCAGTTATCTCAATAGCACTGGTTGAAAGACCAGGCTTTTTTCCATGGATTGTCGTCAGTTTTCTTGTCAAAGATTAATCAGCTATACATGTGTGGGTTCATGTCTGATGTTTCTATTCCATTGCATTGATCTCTGTTTCTATGACGGTACCAGACTGTTCTGATGACCACTGCTCTGTAGTATGTCTTTAAGTCTGGAATTGTGATTTCTCCAGCTTGATTTTTATTCTTCAAGATAGCTTTGGCTATTTGTGGTCTCTTGTGTTTCTGAATGAACTTTTGTATCATCTTTTTTTATTCCTAAGAAAAATGTTGTTGGGATTTTGATTCAGCTTACATTGAATCTGTATATTGCTTTTGGTAATAAGGTCATTTTGATGATGTTCAATCAGTATCCTGGATTAGGAAAATGCCAGCTTGTCCTGAATAACTGGGTTGTCGGTGGCACTGATCTTGCCATTATGTGCTGGTCATTAAGTCTGAGTACCACCTGGAGTTATTTTTGGTGGAGTTTGTAGACTAGTGCCATGATGGAACTGTTTTCTCTGAGGGGCCTGATCAATGCTCTAAGCTGGAAGTGATTTTGTTCCCAGCTTAGCTCTTGTGCAGTGTCACTGTCCTCTCTTCAGTCTAATAGTGCCTGGTCCCATGAAAAAAAAAAAATCAGCATTTCTTTTCTTTATAAATGTCCCAGTCTATAGTATTTATTACTACAGACTGGAATGTTGTTTCTACAGCCCGTGTAACGAGATGGCCTTTCTGAACCAGACTACAAAAACAGTTGCATCTATCTGTCTTGGGTGCATATTCATTCTCTCTCTCTCTCTCTCTCTCTCTCTCTCTCTCCGACCATCCTTCCTTGGTCCCTCAGACTGGGGAAACCCAGTTATCCAGTTGTAATGTGAAACAGCACTGTGGTGATGTTCCTGGAGTGGCAACAGGCTAATCAAAGATCAGTTATATGAACTTGAAAGCAAATACTCTGAGATTGCAAACAGTCAAGCGAGTGAATATTGAAGAGTTTCCTTCCCCAGCTAAGGCTTGAGGGGACTACAGCCCCAACCAATATTTCAACCGAACCACTGTGAAAGCTGCTGAGAGCCAGAATCACCTGACTAAATAGCACCCAGATTCCTGCCTACAACAATTACAAATGCCTGCTGTTTTCATCTGCTAAATATTGGGCACTTTGTTATTAGGATAACACGAAAACAATAAATTCTACTCACAAAAGTGATAACTCTATGGAGAAAGCAGAATCCATGTGATTGAAAACTGACTTGTGATGTAGATTACCTTGAGAAATTCTCTAATAATGCAGAGCAAAAAGATGAAATATTATGTTAACAAGACAAATGGTGGAAGTCAGGGAGAATGAGGCCAATAAAACCAATATTAATTATTAAATGCTCAGAAGAAAATATGAATGGGAAAAAGCTAACTACCAAAGAAGTAAAAGAAGAAAATGTTTCTACACTAAAGAAAAACCTAATAGCACATTGAGAAATATTTGCCAGCTATCAGATGAAATGAGAAAAAAAGCTGAAGTGCATGAAATTGTAAAAATCATCAACTGCACATTGTGTAAGCTTCCAAATAATATTAGCAATAATTAGGGGAAGATTATGATTGAATTTTTATTAGCCACAAAAAAACGGAAGAGAAAATTGAAAGATACTTTAATTAGTATGACAAAGTTTGTCATAGAATTTCCTATCCAATGTATCAATTATTCCTACATGGGAAAAAAGAAAGGAAATTTCCAACGTAAAGGTTCAGAAGTTCACTATATGTCTCTTTCTGAAAAAAATTATTGGTGAAAAAATCCAGATAAGTCAAATGTGAATTCAAATGATGATTTAATGACAGAAGAGGACATAATACGTAAGAATGAACTGTGATCAATTAAACCAAGAACAATTAACTATCAACATGGCTATGAGGAGACACTGGTGGTTTTTTGCCTTCCTTATGTCCCCCTTTGTCATTACTATAATTACTCTTATTTTTTAAAGATACAGTTCCACTGGTTTTGCAATTTCTCTTATCACCCTCCCCCCCACACACACACACTGATTTCCCCTATATTATTAAAATAGTATAGTTCTTCATAAACATATTAAGTCCATCATTGAGGGCAAAGACAATGGCAGAGAGTGTAGCATCCTATTGTCAAGATATGTTTAACAACTTTATTGGGAGTCTATATTTGATTTGAAAGTAGAGATGCATACTGCATTGTATCCTCACATCTCGATATGATAGTTTCCATTATGCAGTTACTATACATCCTTTAAATAAAAAGCCATAAAACAAAATCAACAGGAAGAAAAAATAGAAATCTATAATGCCATGCACTTGAACAATATGCTACTGAATAATTAATGAGTCACTGAAGAAATGAAAATCAAGAACCTTCTTGAAGAAAATGATGCTACTGTGTGACTTATGAGTCAGTGAAGAATTTAATTTAAGAAAATAAGCTGTTTTAACACATATACATACAAACAAAAAAATCTAGAATGGACAGACAACACGGAAAGCTTAGAATCAGACAGGAAACGCCCAGCGTGGACCCAAACAGGCCTCACTAAGTGGGACACAAAGATTAGTAATGCCTCACTGGGGTATTGGGGATTTCTCTGCACACCCATCCTAAATTAATTTTTAAAAAAATGTATTGTACCTAAACTGATAACTGTAGGGAATCAGGTTGAATACAAACCAAAATTGAAATGTCTATGAAGAAGTCACAGGATGTAGTTAAGAAACTGCATCTTCCTATCAACATACTATTAATCAATGTCATGTTAATTGATGCCATGAGGTTGTAAATGGCTGTTGAGGGCATGTTGGGCCCTTAATCGTTTGGGATGATGCTTAGCTGGCTTTACCTTCAGACCAGAGATGGTCTCACCAAGAAATCGTTGAACCCACTAGGATAATAAGACACTGGACTTTATGCTTGGTAAATATTTCCAATGAAAGAACCACAACTGAATTTGAACTGTGGTAACGCAGCAAGGTGGAGAAATCCACCATGGGGAGAGGGTTCGGGGAAGGGTAGTGGGAATCCCAGCACCCATAACACTGTGTCACATAATGCAATACAATTAATAAAATTTAAAAAAAAAAAAGAAAGGAAGCTGTTTTGAAGAAATTAAACTAAAAACACAAACATCAAAATCTGTGAGATACACTTTCCACTTATCTTGGTTGGTGAGATGTGTCTGCTGTAGGCAACAGATAGATGAGTTTTATTTTTTTATCCAATCTACTAAAAGTACACATGAAAAAAATTAATTGACATATGGAGAAATGGCAATCAGACTCACAGCTGACCTCTCACAAGAAACTCTGCAGGTCAGAAAAGAATAGAGCGGCATATTCCAGATTCTAAAAGCAAAAAGCAAAAAAAAAAAAAAAAAAAAAAAAAGTTGTCCCAGAATAACATATTCAGCAAAGCTCTCCTTTGTCTTAAACATGAAATAAAATTCTTCCACAATAAAAAAGGTCAATAGCCATACCTCTTCCACACCTGCCCTACAAATGATACTGAAAGATGTTGTGTTGACAGAAAGAGTAGCATCCACCAAAACCAAAGGCAAATATGAGGAACATCCCAGGAAAATAATAACAGAAGACTAAATCAATGAACAACCCATTGCTAAAATGACAGGACTAAATTACCACCCATCCCCTGATGTACTCCCCAAATGGCCACTGAGGCCAGGGCTGGGCCATGCAAGTAACAGGAGGTTACAGCGACATCCAAGTCCCCAGTGCAGATAACAAGGGCTCCCAGTACTTGTGCCATCTTTTGCTGCTTCCTCAGGTGCATTAGCAGGGAGCTGGATTAAAAGTGGAACAGCTGGACTCAAATGAACATGCCTATGGGATTGCTGGCATTGCAGACAGCAACTTAACCCACTGGCCCCAGTCATGAACATTTACACTCCTAAATAGTGATAGAAACATAAACATAGAGGTAACATCTATTATAAAAGTAAGGAAATATTCTGAAACCCACTGCTACAACAAGACATTTTAGTTTCCCTTTAAAAAAAGTCAATAGATGATATATGTAAAAGAAAAATAAGCAGTTTTGCACATAGGAGTAAAAGAAAAATAACAGTTTTACACCATAGGAACTTTGTCCTATAAAACAAAATTCTCATAGTTTTCACATATTCTTGGAACTTTTTAAAACTTTTGATTATACGCTTGCATTAAACATGAAATAAAGCTTAAAATACCTAAAAGAATAAAAAGGAATAAATAAAGAACAGCCTGGTGTTGTGGCCCAATGTTGAGATCACATTAGGATCAAGTCAGGCAGCCCAAGCTAACAGGGTGCTGCCTGCCAGTGTCAGAGCCAGGAGTTGCTCAGCAAGACGGTAGCAAGCTCAGGGGCAAGCTCTCACCACTGTTTCCATGGGATTGCCAGAGAAACCTAGAATAACTCTGTCCAAGAGGAAGAGTAAGGAAAGGAGGAGACAAGACAAAGGCCACAGCGTGCATTCCTCTTGGCCTCACTGATGTGGGTCCCAACCTTTCTTTTTGAGAGCAACTTGCAATGATTGTGAATCTTCGGCAAGTTAAAAAACATCTTCCTTCAAATTAGCTAGACTTGGCAGAGTGAAAGATGCAAATGGGAAAAGAACCAGGGAGGACAAGAGGGGGGGGGGGCGGCAGGGGAGATGGGGAAGAGGAACCGGTGACTCTGAAAGCCCCAAGGAACACTCTCTCCACAAAGCCCATTCCCCTGGCTCTCCAAAAGAGCCCTCCTCTGGCTGCTCCAACTCGCGCAGCTGGGTTTGCTCTCTGCTTGAGAACAACTGTGCTCTCTACAGCCACACATAAAACAGCAGAACTGACTAGGCCTGCCCCCTCTGCATCAACTGGAGTCAGAAAGAAATAGAAAGATTTACACAGGGGAGGTGCAATTCTTCAGCTACATTGGTTTAAAGATGGCAAAATAAATGAGTTCACCATTCACTCAGACTGTTTCATGAAGCAGATCTAATGTGCAATTTTGTGACTAGATGCGACTTTAACTCCTCAGTAAATCTAAAGGCTTAACAAACATTAAGACAGCACAGATGACCTATACGGGACAGATTGATCTTTCACCCATTTGCTTTGAGGAAGTCAAGGGTTTCAGAAGAAAGCAGGTGACCAAAGGGATGGCACAGAGTGGAGGCAGAAGAGGCCAAGCCCCAGCCCAGAGCCAGAGTGCTAATCTTCCCAGTATTCCTGAACCATCCAAAACGCAGACCAGACTTAGCCCCAACACCAGCCATTTGTGGTCTCCAAACACTCATATAGAGCACTGCTGAGGACCCTCTTTAGGAAATGATGTGGCATGTCCCTGGATTGTCCCCAACTGACAAGAAATATGCCACGTGGAAGGGGTTTCCCTCAAGTGTGTCATCTCAAAAGCTTGGCTTAGGAGACTCATAGGCCAATCCACCTGAATTAGCCTTTACATCTGCAGAAGTCAGACAAGCAGCAGGTCAAGGTCAGAGGATACATCCTCTTTTTCATTCTTCATGTGCATCACACAGTCAGTACTGGAGGACGTAGCTGGCCATTTACTCATGAAATCATTGGAATATTAAAACTCTCGAGCCAGAAAGACCTTAAGCATCATTAAGTCCTGGAGGCTCAGTGACCTGTGGATCCTGAACCTGTACACCTTGTGAGCCTCAGAGAATATCAAGGGAACACACAGAGAGAGGCAAGTAGGGAGAGGAGATGGGTGACTCTTCACTGGCCGCAAAACAGTTCTACCTGAACATGCTTTCTTTCACTGAAATGGTGCATGTGATATCTTACAAGCATTTCACCTGCCTTTATTTGACTGAACACAAAACCAGGCTCCAGAGAAGAGAATGGCAGAGCATGCTATCTAACCAAGTTACAAGTGTTCTATGCTAAAAAGAGAGAGAGAGAGAGAGAGAAGAAAGAAAAAAGAATTATAGGACAACTCTTAGATGTAAATAGAGATGGATAAAGAAAAGTTGAAATTCTGGAAGCCCAAACTAGACCAGGGACTAAATTTGAAGAATTGCACCTAAGTTTGCAAGTGAGTGGCACAAAGGGACCTATGGTAAAAGTTCTGTCCAAGTCAAAGGACTCACACACCTGTCTTGAAAGCTCATCCAAGACATCTGCTATCCACGATCATGGGCAGCCACTAAACAGATGTTTCTGGAATGCTTGAGACATGTATCTACCTGGTCTTCCTCACAGCTCCGGGTGACCCCCTGCAACAGAAGTCATCTTTGGAGATGAGGCTTAGAGGTCTCAGCTGTTTCTCAGAGCTCAGCAGGGGAAAAAAAAGCTTTCTCGTGTATCTCCAGGTTTGTGTTAGATGAATAGACGAGGGAAACAAAGAAATGAGTTGTGGAGGTTTACAGTGAACTTTTTCATTTTGAATTTTTAAAGGTATTAGCTTCTGTTATTATTTGTCTGGGATCCATAATAGCCTCATTGTATTAGATCCAAATTCCCTATTTAGACAACAGAGCCTAAGAGCCTCTTCAGAACAAGTAAATAATATGCATTTTCCAAAGTAATTTGCAGACACAAATACATATGTGCACTGTGCAGATTACCAAAAGGACAAAATCACCAAGAAGAAGAGGATGCTGTTTAATAATTTCAAAACTAAATATTTCTGTGCCCAAACAGAAATAGATATGGCATCCTGGAAAGGTCCCCTCAGCCTGCTTGCTAAATTGCAGCTCATTTTCTCACCTTCTACAAGCCGTTTCTGATGACTATGGAAAGGCAGCCAGGAGAACATTATCTTTAAACCACACTATTTTCAAGAGCAGATTTCTCCTTGTCCCCCTCCCAATCCCAGAAACAACCACATGAAATAGCCTAGGTCCACTCAGGCCACCTCTGGAAAGAAATGCCAGTACCTGTTCACTGCTAGCTCAGGTTCCTGCCATGAGTTGTCTCCAGGCTTAGCTCTGTTTGAGGCCTGGGGTCTGAGCCAAGGAAACCCAGTTAGTGGCTGAAATCCACCCACTCACAGGCAGACCCATAGGAGCTTCTGCTCCATCACCCCTGAACCCAACAGCAGCTGGGCTAACATTAGTCAGGAGCCTGAAGACAAATGGCTTGGAGGGAGAACAAGGGAGAAAACAGGGAGGGAAGACGGTAACCTAGAAGAATAATTTTGAGGAAGGAGCTAGGCCACTTCTTAACTTTGGCTTAAGAAAAAAGAGCAGGAATCAGGCCAGGCTGCAATATCCGATGACAAAGGTCAAGACAAGGGATGGACTATGCCAAGCTGGGTCAGAGCAACCACTGGCACACACAAGATCTGGGGATGGGAACAGGTCTGTTTTGGGAGCTAAGAGGACACCCTGATAGGTTGTGGTTCCCACCAGTGAGTGCAAAAAGCCGGAATGGGAGTGGTGGTATGGGCTGGAGGTTTGAATTAGGCTTCAATGCCCAATGATATGTATGAGATCTGAATGGGATGTGAGACAGACAAGTCTGCTACACATAATGGCATGCACAGAAACCAGGGCTGGGGGCCTGTCCAGTGGATTGGGGGTTGCTCTCACTGGGCTGCAGCTCCCAATGGTGCACATGATACACTGAGTATGTGTTGGGCAGGGCTGGGCTAGGCCACAGCATCAATTGGTTTGCAGATGAAAGAGGGCAAAATAAATTGATCAACTACCCCAAGGAAACTTGACAGCAAATTTCTGGGCAAATAGAGACTCTGAGGTGGACTAGATCAGCCAACTGAGCTTGGAAGGATTTCCTCATCCTTGGAGCCGCAATATCAACAGCATCTCAGAACTATAGAAATCACTTGAGCAGAATCCTTGGAACATACTCCACATTGGGGACCCAAGGGTGACATCAGGTGGCTGTTTCCCATCACCAGGTACTCAGGCGGTTGGGAAGCTAGGTGAGAATTTCTCCCCTTCTATTCTCCTCTCCCCCAGATACAGGAAGAAAAAAAATAAAATATGTAAACAATGGTCTCACCCACTTTCCCCTGATCTTCAACGTTTCTCACCATGATCAACTATGTAAGCATCACCAAAAATAAAATTAAAAAAAAAAAAATAGAAGCGGTGCTGTGGTACACAAGACTAATCCTCCACCTGCAACCCCAGAATCCCTGATGGCTATGGGTTCCAGTCTGAGGCGCTCCACTTCCAAGCCATCTCATTGCTTGGGAAAGCAGCAAATGGCCCGATTGCTTGGGCCATGCACCCACTGGGAGAGCAGGAAGAAGCTTCTGACTCTCAGCTTCAGATCAGGCCAGCTCTAGTCATGGCACCAACTTGGGGAGTGAATCAATGGATAGAAGATATCTCTCTGTCCTTTTTTTCTCTCTGTAACCCTGACTTTGAATTTTTTTTAAAGTAATCTTTTTAAAAGAACAAGAAGAGAAAGTGAAGCACTGGAGGATCGTGAGGCTGACGTGCTGCCCACCACACTAAGGAGGCACATTGTACTGCAGGATTAGATAGGGACAGGATGGCAGCTGCCTTTGAACCTCAGCACAAAGATGAGGTCATTAATTCCCTCACTGTCCATAGGCAGAGCCAGCTCTGCCTCCCCCATGAAGAACACTTCTAATTTCTGTCTGCTCAATCCAATCCACTTGATTCTTTAAAGTCCACCTAATTATTTAAATCTTTCTTAAATTAATCGTGTTCACGTTGGAAACAGTGGCTTTTAGACTCAAGTACAAAATCGCCAAGTGAGCGGATGATCCACATCCCTGAATGGCAAACATGGAGTGAATGTGGACTAGGCTCCTATTCCAGATCTGTGAGACTTACATGGTGGGAACATGCACCTTTTGGCCTTAGTATTTGTCCCTATCTTTACCCTGTAAGTCATTTATGTTCCGTTTTCTTCCTAGGAATTTGCTTAAAACCAAAATGGCAACCCATCTACATATCCCTTATTATTCTGGACAAAACAACAACAACAACAACAACAATGGCTGATATGAGTGCTAATTTGCATGGCTGTCAACCAGCACAGCTGATATCCTGACCTATATACTCCTAATCTACCCACTTCCTTACACAGGGAGGAAAAGAGGCCAGGGTCTTTATAGAAGTGACTTTGCATCTCCACGGGATCCATTTTATTGGTAACACAAAACCAAAACACCCACGGCAACTATTCAGTAACAGACTTTCCAGAGTTCTAGTCCATGTGTGAGTTGTCAACAAGAAATATAAGATCAGCCTGACTCAGAATCAAAGCAAATCTGGTTGGCACTGTTACTGCCACTAACAGATGTGGACAAGGGAGGCTGGCCTCACCCTTAACTGTCACATTGCCCATTATTTCTCTGTACTAGGAATAAGGTCCTTTTATAAACTCGGGGTATTCATTTTGAAAACAAAGTGAAATATGCCAAACTCCAAATATCTCCCCCACCCCAGAAGAGTTCACTGGGGTAGGAGGACCAAAAATACCAGCCTGATTCACTATGCCAATGTCTTAAAGACAATAATATTCAGGAAAATTATACAGTCTGATTTATTCCCCAAGACAGCAATTACAGGACTTGAGAGTCACATGTGCAAATGGGTCTATGGAAGCTACTTCCAGCTAAATGTGCTGGCAGTTCTTTGCCATGAATATCCTTTCTGCCCTTCTTCCTCCATGCTTCCCTGGAAGAGGACTCAGGTTTCATTCTTCTAGAGCCATGGTCTGCTTTTAATTACCCTATCCAAAACACCAGAGAAGAGTTTATTTGTGGTAGAAAAGGTTTATTTCAGCTTATAGTTAGAGGGCGCAGGATCAGGCAGTACCTTGTTCTGGCATCTGACATAGACTGGTCATGGTAGGTATGAAAGACAATCACTTGGTGAGCCAGGAGGAAAGAGAGCACCTAAACCAAACTGTGAAATACTCAACCCTCTCAAGAGACCTCCCTCCATGGACATGCTCCCAGTGATGCAAGATCTCCTCTCTCCCATCTCTGACACCAATATTAGATCAAGTATCCACCTTTAATCAACCAATTATTGGCATTAAAATGTCAGAGTTTAAAGAGCTGCATGAGTTTAGGGGAAACAAATTCTATTCCATCTGTAACAGCTAACCTGCTTAACTGCCCTGGGTCCCAAAAGTCAGCATACCCTACAGATGGGCACTACCCATATGTAGTGATCACTTGATGGCACTTCCCAGGTCTTGAGCTTACTTCATAATTTTCATCTAATGAAGACATATGCACACAGAAGCAAATATCCTCATAACTGATCATAGGTAAGGACACTCATGGACAAACATCAAACATCACTAATTTCCCAAAGCTTCATGGACACCCACAGAAGGCTGGGAGAGTCACAATGGCTATTTAATGATGACACTCTTCCAGGTGCTTTCACATTAACATGGCCCAATGTAATGTCAAGCTGGGAAGAATAAAGGTTAATTTATTCTATTAGTCTCAATTGTCATAAGAATTTTACCCAACAATATGGTTCATTAAATGCTGAATCTAACAATTATGTTCACCATAATAGAAATTATCCAGACAGATATGATCTGAATAGTTGTGATTTATTAATTTAGACACAAATTTAATTAGCAATTGATTTCCATTGTGTTTCCTGCTGAACAATAAGTTTTGTGGAAAAGCATTCTTGAAAGAATATATCAACTAAGAAATATCAGGTAGCAATAAAGGAAGCATCCACTCCACTTTTAGAAATGTTATTATGCTTCTCCCTGAAATGATAACAAAACTCATTCCGGACATCTTGAAGAGGTGGCTGTTTTCCCTCCATCTGAGACACTGCCTCTGACCTCAGGGCGCTGGTGCAGCCTTGCTCACAGAGCAGAGGGAATGCAGGAGTACCAATTTTACATGCATCAGCAGCATTACCTCCAGTCCCAGATCTAAGCAAGAGAGAGGCATCTTTATGTCTTCTGGATCTTTCCTGTGAGTTCACTGCATCTGTTGAGTTTAGATACATGAACAGATTTCAGAAAGTTCATGGAAAATAAGATTGGAAGATGAGTGTATTTTGGTACAGATTTTGAAAGCCATGCCTGAATATTTTTTTTTGTAACATCTATTTTTCCATGAACTTTGAGGAATCCTCTTACTTAGAACCATATTTTGTTATTTTTCGTTAACAAATACAAAGACTAATACCGATAATTCATGAGAGAGAAAAGAGACGTAGACAAAAAACAGGGAGGACGGCTCTGTTTTTAAAAAGGGGAGATAGATTTTCCTCTCAGGTGTCCTTCGGCCAATTCTCTATATCCAACCCCATTCTTACCCCGACTACTGGTGATATACAAGTAGCAAGTTTGCATTCAGAGAAGAGAAGCAATTGCTTTCTCATCATGCTTAGAAACTTGGAATAGGAAAATGACAGGGAGAGGAAGTGTAGGAAGAATTGGAATAGCTATCTCCCATTTCCACCTTCTTCTTGCTATTGAACTCAACACTCAAGAGCTTCTCCACTGCTGGTTCCATATCTTGATGTCTCAACAATCATTGCTATATTCCTTTCACAAGTATGTATAGTGATAATAGAAGTAAATATTCGGGATTTAGAAGTAAACATTTGGGATTTTAGATTTAAATCTTACACTCAGATGTGATATCTAAATGCAATTTCTACTTGAAGAAACCAGTGTTCCATGGTAGAATGACTGACTATAGGAAATATACAAGAGGAACCTGCACCCTATAGTCAGACCAGGCAGCAAGGAGAACAACTAGGGCATCATTAAAAGGACTCAGGGACAAACTTAGAACAGTACCAGCTGTGCAAAGTTGGGACAGCTTTGTCGAGACACATAAAACACATTATAAATCTGTGATTCCCCGATGATATAAAAACAAATAAACAAAAAACATCACCAACACCTCTCAGGTTACTTTGGAGATGAAAAGTAAATCAACTCATTATTCTGAAAGCTGGCATATAAAGGGAAAGAATCAAGCATTGATCTACTTTTTCTGTGTGACTATTACCTCAAAGTAAACAGTTGATAAAGGGAAGTTTCCCCCCATTTTAAAACAATTAATTTTTTAATAGGCAGAGAGATTGAGAGAAATAGAAACAGAATTCCTATCTGCTGGTTTCCTACACCAATGGCCACAACATCCCAGACCACGAGCTGGGGACTTAACATAGAGACAAGAACTCAATCACCTGAGCCATCACCACTGCCTCCCAGCAGGAAACTGGAATTAGGAATGAGGCTGAGAACTGCATTCATCCATTCCATTATGGGATACAGGATCTTAACTGTTGTCTTAGCTGCTAGGCCTAATGACAAACCCAAAAAGTGTTCATCAGAGGAGTATTTCTGCTTACAAATGAATCCTAAAATTTGAATATCATCATTCTGCTACCCTAATAAACAATGACTCTAGGCAATGACCTTCAGTGGTTGCTGACATCATAGAAATAACACTGATTAGACAATATTGCCTCTGGGTAATAAATATAACATCATTTCTGAAGGATCCCCACTGTATCTGATCAACTATAACAGATCCACTGGATTTGGTCACAAGATCTAATTATTAACTTAAAGGACATATGAGATTTAAAAAGTACACAGTGTGTCCAACTATTTGTGTGCCACAGACTTGAGAATGTGTAAAACTTGACAAATCAGTTGTTTTTCTTTTAATACATAAGTGGAAAGGGAAAGTCAAAATAGGCATAGCAAAAGCATTGTATTAAAAGATATTTTTGAAGACTATCAATGAAATGTGATGATGCATGGCCTTTGTTTGGATCCTCCTATAAAAATCAATCTATTAACATGATAAAATAATCATGGAAACTTGAACAGTTAATAATTTGATTATAGTAAAATGTTTTAATCTTAAGTGTGATATTAGTAACATCATTGTATAACTTTTTAAATAAGAGTTTTTGTCCTCTCCAGACACATAAATATCTAAATACTTCTGAGAAGATGTGTTGCAGGACTGGGGTAAAGGTGAGGCAAGCAAGATGCCTCATTTTTTGTCCTCATGTCCTACAAAGACAGGTAGTGTCCATGTAGAAGGTCTCTCACAGTACTTCCCAGGTACCGGGCTTTCCTCACCCTAGTCCTGACCTTCATGTGCTGCCTCTGACCAACTTCCAAACCCCCCCCCCCAAAAAAAAGTAGTGGGTAGAGAATGGTGAGTGGAAATATACACAAGACAGACTTTAAATATTCTAGGATAAAAAAAAAATTACTATTTAAAAAAAATCCTAAAAATGAGTCATGCTGTTTAAATCATTTCTAAGCTAAAATTATGTTGGCAGTAATTACTGGTTTGGAATATAAATTATGAGATCTTTTACATCAGATCTTGGTTAGCTTTGATTGGTGAAGAATGGGCCTCATACATCTCTCTAAGCCAGGTTCTGTTATTGCAGCTGGAGAGGCAAGCAACTTGTAACAAGAAACTCCTGTCCATGTGACACATCCTGGTAAAAGACAAAGACAAAACGGAACAAACTGGCATAGAAGAAGGAAGGATTGCTGAGACATAAAATGTCACAACTATATATTTGATGAAGGAAGGTTTGAGACAGCCTCTCTAAGATAGTGAAAGTTATGTCTAGACCAAAAGAAAGAAAAAGAGCCAACAATGTGAAGATGATGAGAGAACTCCAGACAAAGTCAATGGATATCACAAAGGCTCCAAGGCAAGAAACAGCTGGTAAGTTCAGGAAAACAAGAAGAATGGTGGGGCTGGTACAAAGTGCAAGGGGTAGATACAAGTCGTAGATGAGGTTGAATAAGTGCAAGCTAGATCTTCAAATCTTTAGAGAGACAATCAATTTTCTTGGCTGTTAGATGCTATTTTAAAGCCCTATACACCATCACAACCAAAATGGTTATACACAATAAACTGAATATATTGACCTAGATTAACTTCCACATCTGAAAACCTGGAACTTTCCTGTTGGGATCTCAGAAATAGGCTTTTTATGGATTAACACTAACTTTATATTCATCACAGTTGTGCAACTTTCTCAACTCTCTGCATTTACTTTCAGAAACCTAAAGCAGGGGTATTGAATTGCTTCCCTGCTTCAGTGCAGGTTTGGCCAAGATGCTACATGTAAATGATTCTGAGAGTCCTTCATGCTTTTCCACAGCTTTAAGTGTATTGTAAGGTGGAAATCAACAGGGCTAGTGAGACCAGAATTGGACACGGCCTTTTTAGTTCTGGGAGCACATATTCTTACTAGCTTGGCATCTTAATGTGGATTGAAACAAATTTTTGGAATATCAAGCATTCCCACATTCAAAGGTAAATTCATCTGCATATTCCAAGCCAATAAAAAAATGTGCTTTGGATTGTCTACTATTTTCTATTACTTGCAATACAGTTCCCCTCATTTAGTGTGTATGATCTAGAATTAACATTATTCCTCCAGCACAAATCAGTGGGAAAGGTTTAACAGAGGGGAAAGCCTTCCAAAGCAGCCTGAAATAGAAGCAATTTGTCCATGTCTAATTTGCTAGGCAAAAGAATTCACATCTATTAGGAGGATGAAGTCATCTAGTTTAAAATTGTAAAAGAGGGAACAGTGGGATAAGTGTTGTGGCATATCAGGTTAAGCCACAACTTGGGATGCCTACATCTCATACAAGAGTGCAAGTTCAAGCTCTGGCTACTCCGTTTATGATCTAGCTTTCTGCTTATGCACCTTAAAGACAGTACTTGAGTCCCTATTACACATATGAGACACCCAGATGGTTCCTGATCCCTGGCTTCAACCTGGCCCAACCCTGGTTCCCTAGGCATTTGGGGAGTGAACTGGTGGACAAAAGATCTCTTTCTCTGTCCCTCTCTCTCCATCACATTGTCTTTCAAACATAAATCAACATTAAAAGAGAGAACAAATACCCTTTTAAAAATGATTTATATTTAATGGGATCACAAAAACATGCTATCTAATCCAAACTGGAAGAAGCTTAATGAAAACGGTTGTGTATCTGTAGCACTGATGTGTGCAGAATGCAAATAATACATAGGACTTCAGAGGAATGAATGGCAAAGATACCATCAAAAGGCTTTTTAAGGAACTTACATGGTACTGAGCTGCAGAAAAGAATAGCCAGAAACATGTTCTCCCTTCCTGAGCTGTAGAGGCAGGGAATTTGAAGTGGATGGAGATGAGGAGATAACCAACCAAGATTTCTGGGACTGAAAAGTAACAAAGGGAGCAGGTCCTACCAGCTGGAATTATATCCCTGTTCCCAATCCCAGTCTATGTCTTACATGCTTAAGAAATTTTAAAAATTCACTTCTAGCCGATCTTCTCTGTTTAACCTCATTCATATGGGTCACTCCACTTGGTTTCCATTTACACATAGAACTTTTGTACATGTTGATGTACTGCTTCAAAGAACACAATTTGCTGATATATTGTTCCAGATCATTTCATCTGAATATTTTTGTGTTCATTTGAGAATTCAGGTGCCTGGAACTTTTCCCTCTCATTTGGGAATTCAGGTATAAAGTCAATTTTGTATAATTGTTTGTGGCATCATTCCCAGAAAAGGAACTATTGGATGGTATTTCCATCCAAGATGAAGACTGACCAGCCAGTTAGTTTAAACATTGCTTGGTCATTGGAATTCCAATTCACTTGGTATAATGTGCATTGATTCCTTCCATATGTTGTTTAATCAATTCTCAGTGTCTCCACTTCCTTCTCCTGCCCCTGTGCTCCTGGCTCAGCACCCACTAGTGGTGCTGGTATCGCCAGTAGTAGCTTTACCTGCTATGCCACATATTCCTATTCTCTTCAGTTCGTTGAGTCTGCTTTTGTAGCGCACCATATGATCCATCCTAGGAAGTGTTTCATGTGCTATTGAGAATGTGTGTTCTGCAGCTGTCTGAGGGAAAATTCTGTAGGTGCCTATAAAGTTCATTTGATCCAATATTCAATTTAACTGTATAGCTTTCTTTGTTTCAGTGATCTCTCCATTTCTGAAAGTGAGGTGTTAAAGTCCCCCACTAGCATTGCGTTGGAGTCTATCTCTTTTTTTAGGTCTATCAACATTTATCTCAGGATACTGGCTCAGTACTGCCTCTGCCTGCTGGCTCCAGCTTCTGCTGATTCAAAATTTTGCAGGTAGGGCTGATGGCTCCTGCCATGCCCACGGAAGATCAGGCTTGTGTCATAGGGCCTACCTTCCAGCTTCCACATATATATATATAGACACACATATACCCCCACACAGATTAAAAATTTTAAATACATTTAACCATTATTTTTTTAAGTACTTCATGGAGTCGTGGATAATGTTCACAGAAGTTGATAAGTCACGGGAATATGATCCATTAGAAAGCCAAGAATCTTACCCGTTTGTAAGATTTGTGAACTCACACAGACCTCAGATTTTATCTATGAGCATGACAAGAGTCTGTTGTAATGAAATATATATGAACTCAGCAAATAAATTATGGATCTAATTGGGCTTCACAGTAGACACAATATTAAATTAAAACCTATGCTAGCCTCAAAGAAGTTGCTAATATCTGAGAATCCACAGCTTGCTGGTTCACTTTGTACTGAAGAAAGGATTCCATATTTAATTTACAACCTACCTAAGATGACAGTAAACAGATGACATTCTGAAGGCTGAACTAGATGGAAGTTGCAGAGCTGTCTGGGCAGCCATGCATAACCAGCAAAGTACAAAAAGACAAGATAAAATCCCACACACTCCCCAGCCCAGGAAGGTCTTCCTTGGTTCTAGCCCAAACTCTGCTTGGAATATTTTGGAAGTTTTTCTATCCCTAAAGAATATCTCAGTATATTCCTTTGGGCTAAAAAAGAGATTCACAAACACTTTAACAAACTGTAAAAACAAATCTCTTAAAATCTGTCAGTTGTGAGATGAAATAGGTAAAGGAGGGAAGATTGATTTTAATGTCACAAATGGAGAAGTTTTTAACATTTTGTAAAATTTTATTTTCATTTGAAAGGCATATTTACAGAGATAAAGAAGGAGAAAGAAGAGACAGACAGACAGACATCCACTTCTCAAATAGCTGCAACAACCAGAGCTGGGCTGATCTGAAGCTGGAAGCCTGAAGTTTCCCCCAAGTCTCCCACATGGGTGCAGGAACACAAGGACTTGGGCAATCCTCTGCTATTTTCCTAAGCTATAAGCAGGAATCTAGATCATAAATGAAAAAGTAGGAACTCAAAACTGTGCCCATATGAGATGCCAGCAATGTAGATGCAACCTTAGCCTATTATGCCATGGTGCCAGCCCCTAACATTTTTATTTAGTTATTTGAATCTTATTTGAAGAACAGACACAGCAAGAAGGAGAGAGAGAGAGAGAGAGAGAGAGAGAGAGAGAGACATCTCTCGTCTGCTGGTTCATTCCCCAGATATTGGCACCAGTCAGGATTATATCATGTCAATGGCAGGAGCCTAGAACTCCATTCTGTTCCCCGCTTAAGGTGGCAGAGACCCAACTACTTAAGCCATCACTTTCAGCCTCCAAGGATACACACAGCAGAGACTGGAATCCAAAACAGAGCCTGGACCTTAACCCAGGCACTCTCATGCAGAATGTGGGTGTCCCACACAGTGTCTTAACTACTTCACCAATTGACTACCTGCTGAGGGCAAATATTTTTAAATGGAATTACTGAACAATTATTCAAGGCAGATTACTACTGTGTATTGAAGTCGTTGCTCATAGTGTAGTATAGTACATATATGAACTGTTTCATAAAATATCCTAATAGCTAAATGAAAAATTAAATTACTCTTTGCCCACACTGAACTTTAAATCATGTAAATATGTAAGTTCATAAGTGTTGCAATTTCCAATCCACCCAGCTAGACCATCATGTTTACTTGAAATCATACCGCAGACACGGAAACAAGGAGGTCGGGAACAGTGGCCCAATCTTGGAGGCCAGCAGTGGGAATCAGAATAGTCAAAGAAAGGTGATGGATGAAGATATATTCAGTACAAATACCAGATTCAAAAGCATCCAGCTGCCAAACAGGGGTTTCATTACTCACCCTGAAAATTTTCCAGAGTGAAGCGAGTCCCAGCTGAAGACTGGTGCGCAGGAGACAGAGCCCAGCCTCTCTAACCTGACCAGACCTCCACACCGAAGAGGATTAAGACAGAAGTCCACCAAGAAGACATCATGTGGTTGACTCACTGCCTGGCAAGTTCTGGGCACAAAGCAACTGTCAAGCCCTGCCCACTGCTGCGAGGAGCCACCTACAGTAATCTGTGTCCTAGGATCTGATTCTCAGTGGCTACAGGTCTCTGAGGGAAGGTGCTGGGTTGGACTGAAAGTGATGGTAGCAAACATGAGGGTCTGAGGAGTCCTAGAGTTTGGGAATTTTAAGCTGGGGTATCCCTGCCAGGCACTGGGGAGGCTGACAGGAAATCATTCGTGGAGAGCTCCCAAACCTAGTCAAAGTACAGGGTTCCTCTTACTACAGTCTAGACTTTTTCAATGGTCTGAAATATTTCATGGAAAATATAAATGAATGAAAGTACAAATAAAATTTTTTTAAAAGACACAAAAAGGGCCCGGGGTGATAGTTCAGAGGCTAAATCCTCACTTTGCCTCCGCCAGGATCCCATATGAGTGCTGCTTTGTGTCCCAGCTGCTCCACTTCCCATCCAGCTCCCTGCCCGTGCCTGGGAAAGCAGTAGAAGATGGTCCAAAGCCCTTGGGATCCTGTACTCACATTGGAAGCCCAGAAGAAACTCCTGGCTCCTGGCTTCAGACCATCTCAGCTCCAGGCACTGTCGCCACTAGGGGAGTGAACCAATGCATGGATGATCTTTCTCTCCGTATCTCCTTTGCTCTGTATATTTGCCTTTCCAATCAAAATAAAATAAATCTTTTTTAAAAAAGACACAAATAGACAAAGATTCAGAATTGCTTCTAATCATGGGCAATTTTCCATATTTTCTCTTGCATCTCTTGCATAGATTTTGTTCTTTGGTTTGCTCTGTAAAACTGGCATTTTTCAAAGATTCTGTCCTGGGCCCTTTTCTCCACTCATTTTATAGTCTCTTGGCATGATCTTATTTCATCCAAAGACTTCTTTCATCTTCTCTGTGTATGGTAGCCAATTTTTTATTTCTAACCTGGATAGGAATTCTGAACTAGGATCCCCAGCCACTGAACTGCTCAGCTGACATCTCAGTTTGGAGAGACCACATCTACCAGGAATTCCACATGTGCAGGCAGAATTCAGTGTTTTTCCCACCTTGGTATCCAGCAACACCATCTAAATTACTTAAACAAGAAATCCAGACTGTCTTTGACTTTTTCCCCCATTCTATAAATTCAGTGCTCAAGTCTGTCAACTCCACTTGTTAAATTGAACTCTACTTTCTTAAATTGACTTGCTCTCAGTATTCTCAGTGCATTTTCTTTTTAAGAACACTACCATCCCTCTCCTGGACCACCACCTCCCTACGCCCCTCAAACTAATATCCACCCAAGAGCCAGAGAGCACCAAATGAAGGGACTAGGTGCCCTAGAAACTCCTTGAGGCAGCAGTTTATAAGATACCCTGAGGCATTGCTCAAGCACATCAAGCTCCTGGTACCAGTTACATAATTGACAAAGTACAAAACAGTACCAATCTGGCAAAACGGATGGCATCCCTGCCGGAGCTGATCACACTCTGCTGAGTATTTTCAACGGCCACAATGGGATCTGCTGGGTGCAAGGCTGTGGCACAGCAGCAATCTGAGACCAGCCAGTTGACATGTATCTGAAGTCTCCCACCTCTGCCAGCTGGAATTGGGAGACTGCGCTATTTAGGTGCCCATCTGAGTAACAAATAAGTGGCTTGTTTTTATCTAAATCTGATGGCCTGTATTAAGTTTCCCATGATTATTTTCTTTCAGAAAATCTCACACATGGCAAAAACAAAAACCAAAAACACAGAAAAGCCAGGACACCTCTGTTACAGGCAAGCCAGAAAAAAAGAGAGAGATAAAAATATTTTTACCAAGACTGAGTAGTTTCGTTTGCGTGAGTTATGTATGATTAACACCTTCCAGGTTTAAGTTCAGATCATAAAGGCATGATCCAAGCGTACTATGTTGTCTCATTGCATTGGGGGAGGGAAGAGGGTATAACTCCCTTATTTTGAACACACAAAAATAGATTATTTAACATAAAGTCAGTTTCTTTTCATCCTCTAGAAATAAATATTAAACAAATTAACAATTTTAATAATTCCAGAGCTAAGGGGGATCAGGTTATGTGATATATATGAAGTGTACACCCATTAAGAATGAGTTTTGTGCCTTAGCCAACTTGACTCACAGGGCATGGCCCCTGTAGGCAGGTCCAGCAAGAAGGTTCTAAAAGACTTGAATTTGTTCTCAGTATTGCCACCAGCCAGCTGGTGGAAATCAACCTCTAGCCAGTCAACCTTCTAGCACTCTTCCCCTCTTTAGTACTTGATTTACTTGCAACATAAGAGAAATTGGTTTGTCCAATGACTTCTAACTGTTTTCATTGTGATCCCAAGGTGCTAACCATTTCCATAATATCCCTGTGGGCTCCCCTGCCATTCCCATCTCCAGTCTCTGACTCTGTGCTCCAAGGCACCTGCCACCTTGCAGATGCTCTCACTCCCCATCCTGCCAATCTGTAGCACCAGGGGTCCTCCCAGCCTAAATACCCTTCCCCGACTCTCCTGAATGACTCATGTCTTTCCAGGTTTAGCTGAAACATCATCTCTGCTGAAGAGTCTCTCTTGTGCCTCAAGAAGTCACCATTGGCTGAGCCCAATAGATGATTGGGAACAGCTTGCCCCTCCCATTGCTACCCTTCCCATGCTGGTGTCTAAGTCACATGAGCTCCAGCACAATGGCTTCAAAACTTTACTCCCACTCAGGCCCTTAGTGTAGTGTTGCGTGTATAGTCAATATTTAATAGCCATTTATAGGTGAAATGAGTCCATTGGAAAATTACTTCTCCTTACTATCAGAATGTAGAAATAAGAAATAAGTAAAGACAGCACGATCTATGCAGAGGCTTTGAATAAACGCAAACAATAGATGAGAGGACATAGTCCTGAGAGGAAACGATGGCACTCAGCCTTCACAGTGATATACTAGGTGGATCCCCTTTGTCAGAATCTCCTCCCCAAATTCATTTCCTTTCCACACCAGAAAGTCACTGGGGTGCAATCCATGCACATATTGAAAATGCTAACACTATTCACCCAAGCAAAGCAGAAATAACCAGGTAAATCTATCCTGTGCAAATCATACGAGGCATTCCAAAGCCAAGTAGAAATGAATATTGGATTAGACCTCCATTCATGCAGATAATTGAGAGTTAGTCCAGTTTGGGTGTTTGCTCCTGTGCTTTTCAATCCTGCAGGTGAACTTCTGCCAGGCTGGGAGGAGAGGGTGGCCAGCAAGACAAAACAAGTCAGAGTGACATGCTGAGAAGGTCCCCATTGTGTAAGAGAGAAAAAGTGAGGCCAGAGATGGCCGTGGCCATGACAGAGCAGCCAGCTGGTGTCTACCAGGCTAGGGATTCACAAGGAATTCATTTGGTCCCAAATTCTTTCATTATTTCTCCTGACTTGGAGAAAATAGAACGAGAAAGTGGGAGAAATAATTTCAGCACAGAATTAACATCTTCTAATAATCTTAGACAAAACCTGAGTCTGTTTTGCTTTGGTTTGTAAATTAGCTCATGATTAAAGTGTCTCTTCAGGCCGGCGCCATTGTCTTGCCAGGCCTGTTTGCTGAATGCCGCCTGACCTAAATGCCCTTGCAGCTCAAGTATAAGATTCAAGAGCATGAGGGAACAATTATTACAAAGTGAAGTACTTGCAGTTTTGCTGCAAAATCAATGAACTTTTCAAGTGATTTTTATCATATTTTGCAGCTGTTCTGTTGGCTCGAGTGGTTATCGCAATGCCAGCCCTGGGTGAGTAAAGAGCCTTGTTCATCTGGTCGCCTCCCTTCTCCTTGAAACACAGCTGGTGCTGCCCTGGCTGAGGAGTCCGGCTGCTGGAGAGGTGATTTCCTGGGTGTGAGCTGAGGTGTGCACTCCCCTCAGGGTGCATCTGATTTTCACCTTTGCAGCCCAAGACACTCACCCTAACTCTAAGACAACTGATGTTGCTTTGTCCAATTTTCTTGAACTGACTGGGACCAGAAGGCATATTTGAGATCAACCGCCTGTGTGTCATTGAGAGGAAATGGCGATGAGGCTGAGCATGAGGGAGCCGGTTGGGTGACTGGGAACCCGGAGGCAGCTCAGGAAGGAGCAGGGCAGCAGCAGTCAGCAGTGGCTGTGAGTAGAAGTAGAGGGGAAACGAACATTCTTAGCAATTCTCTCGTCAAATAGACTAAACGGTGTCCTTCAAGCCTGTAATGACTTGAGCTTGAGGACACTGAGGAAGTGAAATCTAACAGGAATCTCTGTGTAAAACCTATCTGGTTCATTTTCTCAAGTTCACTGAGAATCCAGGTGACCCACATAAAATACTGAACTTCCAAGTGCAGGTTTACTTAAAATGACTCAAAATTGGGCCTATTTCGTAACATTAAATAACACTATATTTAGTTCTGACACTGACTCAGTGAGAAATGTGCATGTAAGACCACCGTCCTCTCTCCCTTCTTCTCCCCTAATGGTTCTGAATTCAGTGGATAATCACACCAGAATCAGAACAGGGGTTACATTTGACCGCGAGCAAGTATTCTTTTGAATGTAGACAGGATGAATATTTCCTCCACTGAACTCGTCTTGCATAGCCTAGGGTTATAATCAATAAATATTCATTAGTTGATCAATAAATATTTCTGAGGCATTTGCTAAGTGCTCAGCCCAGAAATGAGTTTTCTGAGTTCCACAAAATAAAAAATAAAATATAATTGCTTGACTGCAGGAGACAGTTGTTATGGTTCAAACTCCACTTACTTATTCCAAAATCCTACTTATGCTAAGACAGTCCTTGCTTGGTCTCTCAGGCTGGGTCAGATTTAGATCCACAATAGGAGACCAGCACAAGGAAAGGTGGATTCATGAGTAAGAACATACGGCACACGTGGAGTATTTTTTTAAAACTCACCAGTGCTTGGTAAATGGTACTGTGCAAGAATGGGGTTTTAATTCCATTTGATGGTACAAATTTGGGGGTGAGTTCGAATGTGGATTTATTAGGTTATCTACAAATGAGTGTTTACAAACTCAACTATTGCTTAACACTGCCCTTTAACCTGCTGGCTTTGAGAAGGCACCAGTGGCAAACCAGGGAATTCGTATCAGAATCGGTTGGTTGTTGAGATTATAAGGTCAACCACAGAAAGAGGGAACATGATGTTCTTCCTACACATCATACGCTACCTGAAGTTCTTAACCTTTTTATACTAGGTTATCATTTAATCCTGACAACACCCCCAGATGCCAGAAAAGACCATTAGTCCCATTTCTCAGAAAAGAAAGCTGATAGGTTAAGTAATTGCAAGGATGAAGACAGCCAGTTCTTGTTTTCTTCCAGATTTGGGGCGATGCAAGGAGCACAGGTTTCCATGGGAGAGGAGAGCAGGGAAGTGGGTGCTCAGTTCACAAAGCCAGGGCTTATGCAAAGTCTGGAATCACTCTCAAGAGGAGAGGGTGGAGAGATGTCTCTGATGACATTCACTACTGCCCGCTAAACTCTTCTGAGAGCCAGCAATGGCAGCATGGCCAGAAAACAACACAGCTTTGCAAGGTGAAGACTGCCTGGGAGTGAGAGGCTGGGAAGCCAATATGAATAGCAGCCGTGGACGCTGAGCTGTTTAGAACTTTAGGACCTTGAGCAACAAACACCGGGCAACCGTCTACTACTTGCCATACACTGAATCAGATCCCAACAAAATGCAGTTGTTGAAATTCTAGCCCCTAATGACTGTAGGTAAGACCTATAAAGAGGTCATTATAGCAAATGAGGCCTTGGGGGAAATGGCTAATTCAGGATGACCAGTCTTCCTATGGGAAGGAAGAGATAAAAGATGGCACACACAGGAAGGAAAGACAGTGTGAGGACACAGGTTACCACCTGCAGGTCAAGGAAAAAAGCCTCAGGAGAAGCTGAACTTGAACTTGTACCACTTTCATCTTGGACTTCTAGTCTCCATAACTGAAAAAAAAAGAAACACCTGTTGGTTAAGCCACACGGCCTGCGGCACTTTGCTATGTATGGCAGCCCTAGCAGGTTCACATTGTAGTGTATGTAGAGATTTGGTGGGAAGGAACGAACTGCCCCACTAACTGATGCTGGGCTGGTGGGGGCGGTTTGTTGAAGCCAAAGCAATCTACTGGAAGCTTTGGTGGGGCAGAGGTAAAGGCCTCTATTTCCTGGCCGAAACTCTGGCCTGGAGATTGATTTAAAAGTTTCCAGCCACGCAGGAAAGATTCTGTGAGGAAAGCCTCACGGAGAGAGAAGATGACAAACGACAAAGGACATCTGTGATGGTTTATATAAGGAAACTGTTTCTCACACTGTCCAATCACCAAGACTTCCCGAGTTGAGGCCACTGGGATTTCTATAGGGAGCCTTAGCCCAAAACACAGCAGCAATGAACCCTGGGGGTCAGGGACAAAAAATCAATACATGCACTGCCTTTGAAAGCTCAAGATGCTCTATAAAAGCTTTGAGCAAGGACAAGAAAAAATAGACTTCCTTTGGCTCCAGAGATTTTTTTTCTTTCTTTTTTTTTTTTTTAACAGATTGCCTGTCTGCTCCAAGAGATGGAGATTGAAAAGTCTTATTCTCTGTGTGAAGGATCAGAGAAAACCTTGAAACTCCCAGTATCCTAGAGGATTCACAAAGGGTCTCAAGAAGAAGCGGGACAGTGTGGGCCTCGCATTCTGGCTTCCGCGGCTGCCAGGGCTGCCCAGGACTCCCCACCAGCACGGGTACCGGGGCTTTGAAGTGAGCACAGCTGTCCTTGTTATGAACACTCATCCAAGGCCTGGGGCCCTGCTTCTGAACACAGCAATTTGGAGGGGGGGGGAGACAATAAAATAAAAATAAAACAAGGTCTCTACTTCTTGGGGCTTTGGCCTAATTTCGGAAGGCTCCACCTTGCGTGGGCCTGAGAGTCACTGGCAGTGGTTACAAACGCACAGCCTCTGTCCCCACCCCTCGGGACTCTGCTTTCCCACTCCAGAGCAGAGCTTCTCAGACACTCTACTGAAAGACTGGCTTCCTTTTAGCTTCACTCCATCACAACTGGATCACTTTATAAAATACAATCGAAATAAATCTATCAAAAATTCTTTTACCAGACAGGAGTATTATAAAAAGTTCTCAATTGTTTTCTTATTGGGTTCAAAGGATGCAAAACCACGCTCTCTGTAGTTAGAGAACTTTCTGAAGACTTAGTCTCAGTCATACACATCCTACAAACAGGAAGTTAGAAATCTGCAAACGGCTTTCCGGATCTGTCCAGGAGCAGGACACAATGTCAGTGCCCTTCCCACCCCTATCAATGCCCCCAGGAATCAGGATGCAATTATTCAGGAGTTAAACTTGCAGAATCACCCATGTAGGTCAGTTTCCTCCACTAGAGTAGCTAGCCACACTTGGTTATTGTGCACTTGAAATGTGATCAGTCCAAATGGCAACGGGTCATACATGCAACCATCAAGAATGCTGGACTCCAAAGATTAATTTAACAACAATACAAACTCTCCAGTTGGTAATTTTATGCTAATTATCTGTCAAAATAATCATACTGTAGATACTATCTGGTTTTCTTAAAACAACTATGAGAGAATTTTAAATTATATATGAAGCTAGCACTATGCACATCTAGAGTTTGAAATAATTCTTCCAAAGATCTTGCTTTTATTTAGGTGCTCATTTCCTTATACATCTTGGGCATTACCTCTGAGCTATGTGTAAATCAGAATTCTATCTTTCAGTTCACTGACCTATATGTTCCTGTCTCTACAATACTCATATACTGTACGCAGCAAACATAATCTTGTGTGTGATGTAGCTGTGAATACCTATGATAGAAGCATCTAGTTTTGTTGCATTAGTAGTAGACCAAAAATAATTTGAATGTAAAGATAATAGTAGAAAAAATATTATCAATAATAAATAAATGACTATGTACCAGGTTCTAATCTTAGCACTTCACACAAAGTATCTTCCTGAACTCTCATTACTCTCTCATGAGACAGTTGCAGTAAGGGTCAGATTTGTGTCAATTTGGCTAGGTGATAGGATCCAGACATTTATTGAACACTAATCTAGGTGTCATTGTAAAAGTAGTATTTATAGCTGTGCTTAGTATCCATAGTCAGTTGGCTTTAGGTAAAGTCCACGTTCAATCAGATGAAGGCTTTCAGAGCAAAAGTGAGGCTTTGCAAAGAGAAAGAAATGCTGCCTGAAACTGTAGATCAATTCCTGCTGAAGTTTCCAGGATGCTGTCCTGCCCTAAATTCTGAATTTGCCAATTTCCACAGTTGTGTGAGCCAATTCCTTAAAATAAATCAAGATGTGCAAGTATAGACAGATAAGAAGATAGATAATAGATGGATAGATAGATGATCTCCTATTGGTCCCGTGTCTCTGGAGAACCCTGAGTGATGCAGTGAGGCAGTCTTCCTGGTTGTACAGTTGAGCTTAGTAAATTTACCAAATACCCCACAGCCAGTGTGTGACAGAGCTAGGTCCCAGGGAATCAGCTATGAAATTCTAGTCCAGTGTTTCCACTGCTATGTCCACATGAGCTCCCAGTGAAAAGCCAGGGGCCATGAGGGACGTTGACAAACTCTGGAATCCCAAGAACCATCCTCTAAAGCTATGAGTTGCAGCCTTAGACAGGGGGCTCACTGGGCAAGCTACAGAAGTGTCTGCTGTGGGATACAGAACTCTAAAACTTAACTCAGAAACTGAAGCATAGTGTGCAGGACCAAAGTTGGCCATTGGTGAGAAGCTTGGGAGAAGCACTGGGAAGACCCAGGCTCTGAATTCTGGGGCACCTGGGATATAAGGAAGGGGTAGACATCCCACAGCGTCCTGGAGTCAGGCCACAAGGAACATTGAAGATGATGCGTAACAAGTCCTACCACCTCCTTCTTGAGCCGGAGGAGGGTCTTGGGTGACCCAGAGTTCCCAGGGCTCATCCAGGGAGCAAGAGGGCGGCAGGAAGAAGTTTATCAGCATTTCTGCCCTTGGCTGTCCCCTGGATTAGTGTGTTTGCTTGGAATACTTTTTTAATCCTTGCATGTATTTCCCTAAATGCCTATCAAGGGCAATATCCAGTAATCTTTGAAATTAGTACAATCCTTGGCACATAATAGGAGCTCATTAAGTGTCTATCAGAAGGGGCCAGTGTGATGCCTCAACTGGCTAATTCTCCACCTGCAAGTGCCAGCATTCTGTATGGGCACTAGTTCGAATCCTAGCTGCTCCTCCTCCCTTCCAGCTCCCTGCTTGTGGCTTAGGAAAACAGTACAGGATTACCAAAAGCCTTGGACCCAGCACCCATATGGAAGACTCAGAGAAAGCTCCTGGCTCCTGGCTTCAGAACATCTCAGCTCTGGCCATTGTGGCTATTTGGGGAGCAAACCAGTAGATGGAAGATCTTTCTGTCTCTCCCTCTCTCTGTAAATCTGCCTTTCCAATTAAAATAAATCTTTTTTTTTAAAGAGTGTCTATCAAAGGATGAACCCAGGATCGGATAAATGAAGGAAGGAAGGAAGAGGTTCTATATATGGTGAGTAAATCAGTCCATGTACTGTCTGCAGCCCATATGCTTTTGTTAAATATCTCCAGTAGGAAGACAAAGTGGAAGAGGAAAAAATCTGGAGTAAGGGCAAAGGCTTATCACATACACAACAGCAACTAAATGACACACAGCCTGCCTTGGCTACCATGGAGGCTCTCGAGGGAGAAAGAGGAGGGAAGTTGTGGAGGAGCCAGATGGAAAGTCATGTACGCCCTTGAAGTCCCAACTCCAGAGTCTCACCAGCAGCACCAGCAGCGCATGGCTCGTGTGCCTTCCTCCCCAGAAGGCTCCAGGAGACTGCTCGGTCAGGGAGATAAAGCTTGGGCTTGGAAGCAGAAGACCTGGACAGTATTCGTGCCACCAGTGATTCACCCAGTGCCCGCCAAAGGTGGGGGTGGGGGCATGGAGGTGGAAGGCCCCGCACTCTCTGTGCACAGGAGCCTTCTCAGCCTGTAATGTGGAGATAACACCTCTGAACAGGAAAGCCTAGGAATGGCTTTGTGCACCATGAATGGGAAGGGCGACCAGGCACTTGGAGCCAGAAACGGGCCTCTTAGCAGTCAGTCAGCAGCAAAATTCTGCCTTCTGTCGCTTGCCAGTCCTTTCCCAGAAACAAGTGTGGCCTCCTCCAAAACTTGAGATTCCTGCTTTGCTGTGTTTTGTTCCCCAGGTAAAGCACAGGCCAGCCTGCTCCCTTCCTGGAGTCTGTCCCTAACCCTAACTCCCCCACATTCCAAGTCCCTGCCCAGGCTTCCTGAATTTCATCAGTGTTCTTCTCCAGAATACTGCCTCTGTCACTGAAAAGATTAAGTAAGGTAGGAAGAAAGTGTGCAAAATGGTGGGGCTTGCAACGAGCAGATTTGGGAGTACTTGTGAGTGTTCTTGTCCTTAGCTCTTGAATGCATTTGTCCAGTGTATGTCTCCTGTGCCTCCTGATTACTCCAATAACCCCACAGACTGCAATGTCCCTAAGCCAGGCACTACATCCACTCCCTTGCCGAAATCAGTTGCCTACAGAGAGTCCCATTTAAAGTGCCAGACTTGGTCCACCCAACCACCTCACAGCATAGAAGTGCAGGGACAGAGAAGGGTCAGTAGTGACTTATTGACTAGAAAAAGGAGTTACTACCATCACACATAGATTTGTTGTTGTTGTTGTTGCTATGGTTATTATTATTATGTACTTTAGAACCAGTGGGAAAAGGAAAGAGAAAGAAGGAGAGTAGGGGATAAGAGATAATGATCTATTCACTAGTTGATTCCCTCCCCAAGTGCCTGCAATGGTCCAGGCTGGAGCCAGGGCTGGGAACTCAATCCAAGCTTCACAAGGGGGACAGGAATTCAGTTACATAAACTATCATCTACTGTCTCCCAGAGTCGGGATCTGAACCGAAAGACTCCAACGTGGGACCATGCAGTCTTAACTAGTGTCGTATCTGCTACATGAAACACCTGCCCCATCATCCCAGGGCATTTGACTAAGCTGAGCGACGTTTTCATCTTTAGACACACTTCCCTCTTCATAATAGAGATCCAACACCTGAATCTAGAGCAAACTGGCTTTGACTCTGGTACTTCATTCATTCGTTCAACAAATACTTGTTGAGCATCTACTATGTACTGCATACTATTCTAGGTTATCTGGGTGCATCAGCCAACACGGCCAAGGTAGATATCATCCCGACTGCTGCCAGAGATTTTTCCTGAAAGAAAAAGTCTATCAAAATGTCATGTGTCATCTGCAGGCCATTAATTGCCTCCAACCAAGGTCACCTAGGAAATACTATTCTACCCTATGCCTTCTGGAGTGATTGCAAGGACAACAAGAATGTGTAGCTCCTGTGTCCTTTGTGTCATCTTTACGGATAGACTAAGCATATCTTGAAAGTTGCTTCTGTCCCAGGGTGTCATTATTAAGTATATTTAATCATTTTGGGAGTACTGCCAGCTTCCTGCCCCCACCCCACTGCTTATGGGGCATCAAATTCCGGTTCCTTGCACAAGCAGCAACTTCCTGTTTATAACTGAATACCACAATCTACACACTGCAAGCAGGGTTAACTCATCTCTCATGCATATAAGACCTTCAAGGATTTGCTTCTGAAGGACAGAGACAAGCAGGCACTTGCAGAGCAAAGAATTCCACAGGGCTCTGGGAACATAAGGCTGAAGCAGGAGCAGCAGTGGGGAAGGCTGAAAATGGCAGGAGCATTTTTGCCAAAGGAACTGAGCTACAATTCTGATCCCGCTTAGAATTGTGCAGCAGTGATGCACATGAAATCTGCTAGGATTCCAGTTACTCCTGTGTCTGCTCATTACATGTGGATTCAGAGAATTCTCCCAACTGCTTGGTTTCCACTTGCTCAACTGAAAACACACTAGGAGCTAATAATGCAGCACTGGCACTCTGCTGCCACAAATGACTGTTTCAATTGCTTTATGAAAGTTGGTTACTGCACACTTCAGCCAACTCAGTGAATTAAGTTGTCATTCACTCTGTCCTAGCAAAGAGGAAATGGGACAAAGAGGAGAAAGCATGTGTACCAAGGAGTTAGTGGGCCAAGGCCTTCAGACACCACAACCCGTACGCTTGGTCACCACACCAGGCTGCCTTCCAAGGAGAAGGCAGTGTGTATGGAGACTCAAATGAGTCTTCAGAGATCACAAACATGGAAGAAAGTATAATTTGCATACTTAATACAAAAAAGACTAACAACAATACATTTAAGATTAGGTCAGAACTTTCCTGTCCCACCACATACAGAACAACCAGTAAACACATTGAAGTTGAAAAAAGACATAAACATCACAAAAATAATGTCACACCAAAGTGGTCCTCTACTCAAAAACAAAGATGGACTTGCACATTATTCTTGGCTCAGCATGGGTCCTTTGCCCCCTCAGAAGGAGCCTTCTGCCCAGTTCCACTTTATAAAACACACTTTCCCAGGAAGAGCTTGACCATTTGAGTCAGAAACACAGACTGGGGCCTTTGCCAGGATGTGACAGAGAAATAGGTACAAGACATCACTCTCATCCACTGGGGTGGCTATAATAAAGAAAAAAGATAAATGCTGTCAAGGATCTTCAAAGATATGAGAAACTGGAACACTCAGACACTGCTGGTGGGATCATAAGAGGCATCACCTCGTTACAAAAGTTTGGCAGATCCTTAAAACGTTAACATATAAACCAGCAATTCTATTCCTATGTAAGTACTCAAAAGAAATGAAAATGGGTGCTCACATCAATACACATGAGAGTTTACAAAAGCATTATTCACCACAGCTGCAAAGAGAAAACAACTCAACAACTGATGAATAGAAAAACAAAATGTGTTAAATCCATATAAGGTACCTGTATTCAACTACAAAAAGAATGAAGTTCAGAGACATGTTACACCATAGATAAACCTTGAAAACATCTTGATTGATAAGTTTGAGTGGCCAGACATCAATGCAAAAAAAAGGTACAATTGCTAATGCTGCTATATCTGAAATGTGTGGTTGTGAAATGTCGTTCCCACACAAACTTCTACTCAGCCCAAGGAATGGTGATACTTAAATCAGCCAATCATATGACCCAATAGAGAATAACACTGCAATGAAAGTGCTGAGTGTTGGATTGTATTCTTCAAAAGAGGGTGGAGACCTAACCCCGGTATATACAAATGTGATCTTATTTAGAAGTAGAGTCTCTTCAGAGTTACTTAAGTAAGATAAGGTCATTAGGGAGAGTGTAAGCCAATGTAATCGATTTCATTCTTAATGGGGAAAATTTTGTAGGTTGGTATTTTATGGAGCAGGTTAAGCCTTTGTGATGCTGGTGTCCTTTAAGCATACCAGCTCAAGATCTGGTTGCTCCACTTCCCATCCAGCTCACTGCTGATGCTCCTGAGAAAGCCCCTTGTACACATGTGGGAGACCCAGAAGAAGCTCCCACCTCTTGGCTTCAATGTGCCGCAGCTCTCGCTAGAGCAGTCATTTGGAGAGTTAACCACTTGATGGAAAATCTCAGTCTTTTTCCTCCCCTTCCTCCTCTCTGTGTAACCCTGTTTTTTAAATAAATAAAATTGTTAATCAAAAAAGGATGGTGTGAAATTTAACGACAAACACGTCTGCAGGTAAAACATCACATAAGGGTTACAATTATGTTGCCTCCAGCTGAGAGACCCCAGAGATTACCTGGGAACCACCAGGAGTTAGGGAATAATCCTGAACCATACTCTGCTTTCAAGTTCCATAAAGAAATGCACCTGCTGGAGCTTGATCTTGGAGCCCCTCCAGGGCTGTGAGACAACACATTCCTGTTGCTTGCACCACACAGCCTAGGGTATTTTGCTATGACGACACTAAAAGTCTAGCACAACTTGCCACAGTTCATCCCCGCTTAAACCCTCCCCCAGCCAGCTCCCCAAGCAAAGGAAAGGAAATGTTCACGTGCAGAGAGGGCAGCTGTCCAAGTGTTTTGGTCACATGGCCACAGCCACTACATGTCCCACACCTGACTGAAATGAAGTCACCAGGGGAAGGGGGCTAGCACCACTCCAGAAATGGTCCCAACACCAAAATTAACTGGTCATGTTCCTAAAGCAGTGGCAAAATTGCTTGAATAATTGTCAAAGCTCATTGTCAAAATTTTAAAAGTAAAATGTTGGTGCTGGCATGGGGCACGGCAGGTTGAGCCTCCACCCACAGCACGAGCATTTCAGTCCTCTCTGCTCCACTTCCGCTAACGCACCTGGGAAAGCAATGGGGGATGGCCCAAGTGCTTAGACCCTACACCCATACAAGGGGCCTGGATGAATCTCCAGAATCCTGGCCCAGCCTCAGCTGTTGAGGCTATTTGCAAAGTGAACCAGCAATTCAAACATATTCTCTCTCTCTCTCCCTCCCCTCTGTTTCTCTCTCTCTCCCTCTGTCTCTCTCTTTCTCTCTCTCTCTCTCTCCTTCTCTCTCTCCCTATCTCTTTGTTTTTCCTCCTCTCTTTGCAACTCCTTCAAATAAACAAATATAAAATAAACTCCTTGTATTGAAGTAAATTGTCCTGAGCTCTCTCTCTACATGGCTGGGTAGAGCTAAGGATAGAGATCTATAAGGATCTATTAGTGGAGTACAAGCGGGGGGAGGGGGAAGGGCGGGCAGAAACATCTACTGCTCTGTAAGAAACATTATGTGACCTAGTAGTCAGGAATCCAGGAGCTAAAGAGGACTCTCAGAGTTATTGCATTAGAGATATACTGGCAATATCTTATTGATTCATTCCTTTGCTTATCCATCCATTTATTCAAGCATTATTATTTATTCCACACACTTATCAGTGCCTTTAAATCTCAGACATTGTATCACTAATGTGACAACAACTGTGCCAGTTAGGACCTTTAGCTGAGACTGATAGGAATCCAATCAGATAAAAGAGGAGCTGGTTCAACATACAGGACTCCAGCAGCCAGTTGTGTAGGTTGTGCACTGTACTACCCTAGAAGGTAGCAAGTGAACGTAGTGAATAATAGATTTGCAAATGTAACAACAGTTTTCTAGAAGAGGTCAGCATCTTGTCACAATATCCACCATTGGGCTGACCCTGCCATTACCCAGCCTAGGAAGGGTAAGGAAGTAGCTGGGCTCCAGGTCATTTAGAATAAGGCTCCTACTTTACCAAACTGCTCCCTCCTGCCATGTCTATTTCCATCAGAACATCAACTTAATCTAGTTCACTAGTAGGAAACATACAACCAAAAGCTCTCAAGTTCTACACACAATTATGTCAGCTACAGAAAGAGGGAGGAGACTCCCCAGTGTACTTGTTCTAAGTATCATAAAACAAGAACTCTGGAAAAGGGATTTAGTGGTTCCCTTTATTTCAAGAGCCCACTCTTGAACCATGTACAGAGGACAACATGATGGTTGGCTCAGTATGGATCAAGTACCTGAAAAGAAACAGCTAAATGTGGCTTAAGGCCATAAGGTGACACAGGCATCACAATGGGAGGCATATGGATAGAAACAGTGCAGTTCCTAGGAAAAGAGGCACACACCACCATGAGCACTCAGGACCTGCTGAGGACTGTGCAAAAGCAACCTCACACCCTGTGTCACACCCTGTGTAATCCTTACAGCAACACTACTGATTGGAGCTGCTTCAAAGGGCCATGAATAAGGAAATGGAGGCTTGGAATGGTTGAGTAACTGCCCAAAATACTTAACAGATCTGAAGTGACAAGCCATCCAAGTCTTCCTACTCCCAAATCCATGTTTTGACATCCCCCCAACACACACACTACTACCACTACCACCATACACTAGACTGTTCAGTGAGTACTCTGTTGTTGAGAAACTTACATTCCAAGATTCACTCATTGCAAAAATGTCTGCAGAGCACCTACTGAACAGGTGAGAGTCCTCCAGGAAGGCTAGGTGGAGCTGTGGGGGCAGAGGGTTCAACCACAGGAACCCAAGCCAACACCACAATTGATGAGACATTCCTACCAACATGTGGCAGTGGAGGATTGTGTGGCATTCTTTCCCAAATGAGAAAAATTTCCATTCTCCAGTAGATTCGGATGTGTTTTCCTTTAAGTGGCACGTCTACCTCCCTTCATGAGCAGACAAAAACACATCTTCTAGAGCTGTTGTTACTTATACCAACTTGCCCCCAACCCACAGAAGTAATGGAGTCGGTCTTCCAAAGGGACTGTAAGAAAACTCAGGGCAAGGGAAAACTCACAAATGGAGGCAGTGGCTCCCCAGCAAGAAGAAGAAAGTGAGGGACTCCAAGCACAGTAGTGTTCATGATCTTCAGCTGGATGGTAGGAACAAGGGGACTTCTTCAGTTTCCTTTACAGCTGCCAGGATGTTTAAAATATGTCCTAATTGCTTACATGGCCTGGGCCAAGTTCTCCTCTGAACTTCCTCTAGATGAGGACTCCTCAACCCTCTTCCGTTGATGAGAGTCACTGTGTGAGAAAGCCATGTTAGCTAGGAGTGGCTGAGAGCTACTTTCTGGATTAGATCCAACTCTAAGTGGGCAGAGCTCAGACCAGGCTGTCTCTTCAAAGTTCTTTAGCAAAGTTCATGCGCACCCAGGATGCTGAGTGCTCAAAGTCCAACATCTCAAACCCTCAGTTTCCCCTCTAGTAATAAAAAATGCTAAAATAAACAAAAAAAAAGCTAATTTTTGCCTGCCCTGTACAATGGACAAGAAGCTTTGCTCAGATGAGGTATCAGAATCACTGGGCATAGCAATGAACTCGAGCAAGACCTGTGTCCATGTCAGCCATTATCAATATTATCTACAACACACTGTGTCTTTGACAAACCTCAGGGAGTCTGTCCTACCCATTCTGACTGGGTCAACTCAAATCTCACTTCTCCCTGTGAGGTTTTTCTGGTCTCCCCCTTTTGCCTGAATTTGGTCTGTGCAAAGCACACCATGTTGTGAGATAACAGGGCCCTTTAAGGACTCAGCGCCTCTGCCTGGCAATGCTGACTTGTTTGTGCAACATCCTTCCCTCACCTCTCCTGTTACCACGTATGGTAAATATAGGAGATCTGACCTCCAGCTCCTGACAAATTGTGGGGAAAAGCCCATACTACACACGCCTTAGGCAGAGTCACATCTTCTCTAAATCATTTGCTAATGTTCCATCATGCCTTATACTCTCTATATGCTTGATGCTTAAATTACAAGATAACTAACCAGAGAGAATCTTTATCCCTCAGCTGTCTTCTCCACTTTCCTTGGATCCTGAATAACTAGGCAGCATCTAAGTCGTCTCTTCTGTGGAAAAACTACCATGTGAGTTATAGTAAAACCTTATCATCTACAACCATTATTCCAATTCTATGTGTGCTAAAGTGCTTCCCTCCAGATCATTGCAATAGGTTCAAAAACAGCCTTGTTAAGCCAAGTATTATCAAAAATTGTATTTTTAAGGTACCTGTTCATTTTCTCATTTTACAAGCTAACATTTCTCTAGATTTTTTTAGTTCCAAGAAGGACTCCCAAGAGAATGAAAAGAAAGTCATTAAACTATAGGAAAAAAAATCTTTAGTTGACTTCCCTATTCCCACTTCCTCCCTCTCTCCGCTTCTTTCTTAGATCTCTTCATGGATTGTATTATGTCACTTGGTCACAAGTAGTCTTTAGGACTCCTGCAGCGCATGCTCTGCCTGGCACAACGGAGACTCTATATGGCTGTTGCTACTATGAGTTTGGGTGTGCTTCCGCCAGAAGTGATTGGAATTTTTGAGCTATAGGGATTTGGAGAAGGATGAGGAGAAGTACTGAGCTCACAAAAGAACTAGAGAAAAGTGCCATCCTCCTGTAGCACCATGTACCAGATCACATACATGATCAACTCTGTTCCCAGCACAGGCGTTCTCTCAGGGTCAAGAGAAGAGGTGCCAAAACCAAAGCAGCAAGATCAGAGGTTTGCCTAGTGGGAGCTGCACACTGCCTTCTATAGGCTAGAGGGAGAAGCTGCTTTCCATTCTATGCTATTAATCAATAGCTTGCATTACTTACTTGAATCTCTCTTCCTACTCCCCCACCACTGCCACCATAGAGTTGATCTTTTGTTAATTCATCAACCTCTTCTTGGGAATAATTCTGACCCATCTGTACCCTGCAGTCAACAGGAAATGTAGGAACAGGATAGTAAGAACCATTTTAAAGAATGGGCTCGTAATCATGAGACATTTGGTGCCTATTCTGTTGATACATGATAGAAAAATCCCTTTTTCCATCTTCCACATCACCCTGTTCTTATATTCAATCTCCATGGACTTCTCTTAGCACAAGCCCTGTGCCCCCTGTCACCGCTTACAACAGAGATCGGGCATGTGGCACCTGCATCCCTTTTCAAGGGAGGACTTGCTGCTCGGCTGTGAGGAGTTTAGGAAGGAGAGACAGTGTGTGTTACAAAAGAAGCCCATTGAACGAGGGAATGTTCTTCCTCGGGCTTCTCACGTCTGACAATGGAGCAAGGCAGTGGTTTAAATGCCCAACAATTCAGAGAGGGAAAATTCACTTCTGAGTTTCTCGCCAGGTTTGCTAAGTCATTGTTAGTCCAGAATATGAATACAATTTTTTCTTCTTGCCAATCTTACTTCCTCCCCTTTCCTTTCATTGGAGCTGAACTTTAATAAACATCTTGCAACCCAAGCCCTCTCAACATCTGCTCACATTGTGTCCAACCCATAAAGGCATGTTAGCTCTCTGCAAGCAATGATCAACCACCTGGAGCCAGTGTTCACCCCAGCAAACACTCTTGAGTTCTACCAAAGAAGTGCAGCTCTTATTAAGAAAATTAATCTTCAATTCAGCTTTGACAGAGTAGCTTGCTTTGAGTCAATCTGCCTGCCAAGAATTACAGAACAGGGGAAAAGCTATGGGAAGACATCAAAGAGTAAAATAGAGGACTTCAAGGAGCCCAGATCTTGGGGAAGTAAGAAACACACAGAGAAGTGAGGTAATCCTGACTGTATTGCTCTTTCCCACGTAAGCATTTGTCAATTCACTTCACAGGGCACAGAGCCTGACCCCCCAGCAGTGAGCAAGAGCATGCAGCAGCCCCATGATGCTGGGAACACAGGAGCTGGAATTGGGGGAAACTAATGCAATCCTAATTTAAGCAAGCAAAGGTTTACAGAAAAGACAACCCCCAGAGGAATCAGACCAAAAATTTGGGTAATTTTTGCTCTTGTAGTATTTGCTGAGTCCTACTATGTACCTGAAAAAGAATCTGAGAAGCCAAGTAGGAAGTAGGTGATAAGTGGCTGTAAGATTCAGAAATGATCTGGAAATTTGAATCATCTGACAGAGCCCTAAAATGACTGTGATTAATGTTTAAGAAAATGAAGGACAAAATGGATATGTCACCAGAAAATTATCTTAGAAGGAATCAAATGTCACTTCCAACACAGAAAAAAACACAATTACAGGTGTTAGGAACAAATGAGGTGAGTTGAATAGCAGAAGAGATTATTCAACTGCAAGGTAGATAAGCAGAAAGCAGAGAGGCACACAGAGTGAAAGAAAATGGAATAGTTGTGTAAATTACCTATGAGTCGAAGAAGAAATCAAAGTGGAAATCAGAAAATATTTTTAACTGAAAGAAAACAAATACATCACCAAAATCTATAAATTGAAACTAATGCAGTGTTTAGAGGAAAATTTCTAGAAGATTCAAGGTTGGAAAACAATTCTCTAAGCAAGCCATTCAATAAGATAGAAAATTAACAGTGAATTAAAAACAAAGAAAATAAAGGGTAGAAAAATTAAACCAAGTGAGTTAATTGATTTTTGAAAGTGCGCATACAAAAGAAAACACAGTATAGAAAAACTAACGCAAGGTGAAGAAAAAAGTCTGAATAGCTTGTACATTTTTTAAAAGATTTCTTTATTTATCTGAAGGTTAAAGTTACAGAGAGATGGAAGAACAGAGATATCTTGCATTTACTAATTCACTCCCAAAGTAGCTGCAACAATCAATCTGGGGCCAAAGCCAGGAGCTCCTTCCTGCTCTGCCTCATGGCTGGCAGGGGACACTGCTGCTTTCTCTGCTCCATTCCCCAGGCCGTTAACAGGGAGCTGACTCAGAAGTGGAATACCCCAACACAACCAGCATCTGTGTGGGATGTGAGTGTCACAGGCAGTGGCTTTACTCCCTTTGTCACAACACTTGCCCTTACACTATATATTTAGTAAACTGAATTGTTAAACCCATAAAGAGATTTCCAGGCCCAGATAGCTTTATTTGCTATTTTTTTTTCCTAGACATTTAATAAAGAATAACATCAATCTTACACCAATCTTTCCAAGATCATTAGAAAAGATGGGCATTATCTTGAGAGCAAAACCAAACAAGCGTACCTCAAGAAGAAAATAAAAATTAACATCCCTAAGAAACACAATCTCAGAAGACCTTAACAAAAACATAGATAAATAGGAGCAGGCATTTGGCTAATCCTTAAGACACAGATAAGACATAGATACCTATGTCCCAAGTCAGAATACCTGGGCTTGGTACCTCTCTGGTTCCTGACTCCAATGTAGATCCTAGAAGACAGTGGTGATGGTTCAAGTAATGGGTGTCCTCCCACATACATGAGCGTTCCCAATTGATTTCCTGGCTCCTGGCTTCAACCCAGTCCAGTCCTTGCTGTTACAGGCATTTGGGAGTGAGTTCCAATGGATGAAAGCAATTTCTCTCTCCATTTCTCTTTCTTTCTCTTTCTTTCTCTTCTCTCTCCATTTCTCTTTCTTTCTCTCTCTCTCTCAAATATATTTTTTTGAAAATTAGACAAATAGAATCTAATTACATATTTTAAAAGAAACTACATCATAATCACACAGTTTCACTTGAAGAATATAATGATTTTGAGTTTGAATATTGACCAATATAATTTATCATTTTAAAAAGAATAAAAGAATAGTCATCTTAAAGTTACAGAAAAAAAAGTTTATGCCCAATATTTCTTCATAATTTCATAAATACTCTCAATAGTTAGAAATTTTAGGAAAAATCCCTTCAATTGGTAAAGATCTTAAAAAAAACTTTAGAATTCATGAGACTTAATTGTAAAATATTGAAAGTGTTTTCCTTGAAATTGGGAGTGAGGTAAGATTTTCTATTATCCTCCACAGTTACACAATATTCCAACAAGCCATAGCCAATGTAAAAAGGCAACAAAATACCTTATAAACTGTTTGCACAAATTAAATCAAAAAAGAAAAAAAAATACAGAACTTCTCCTTTTTCTTTAGAATGAGCAAAATATTTGTACTGTCACTTCTAAAAAGAATATTCAAATGGCCAACAACAACACATGAGAACCTATCACTGTCCTTAGTTATTAGAAAACTAAAAACAAAAGCACAGTGAGGTATAACACACACCCAGCAAAACGGCGAAGCTTTTAAGTAAAATTGTCATTTCTAACTGTGAGTGAGGGTATGAAGAAACTAGAATTCTCATGCACCACTGGTGGTGTATAAATGGGTACAACCAAGGCCAGCACCACGGAGTAGCGCAGAGAGCCTCCACCTGAGGTATCAGCATCCTGTATGGGTGCTGGTTTGAGTCCGGGCAGCTCCACTTCCGATCCAGCTCCCTGGCAGTGGCCTGGAAAAGCAGCAGAGGATGGCCCAAAGCCCTGGGACCCTGCACCCTTGTGGGAGACCCACAGAAAGTTCCTGGCTCCTGGCTTAGGATTGGTCCAACTCTGGCCACTGTAACCACTGGGGGAGTGAACCAGCAGATAAAACGTATCTGTCTCCATGTCTCTGTCTCTCTGCCTCTTCTCCCTCTGTAAATCTGCCTTTCAAAATAAATAAATAAATAAATCTTTAAAATAAAGCCTCCAAAAATCTTAAATGGGGCACAACAACTTTAAAAATCTGTTTGAAATATGAACAGAGTCTGATCATAGATAGCTTCTAAGAGTCAGGAATTTCACCTTGCTATTTGCCCACATAATGAGTACAATGTAAATCAAAACACATGTACCAGAGTGCACACAAAACAATTATTCATAAATACCAAAAAAGTCAAAACAATTCAAATGCTTATCCAAAGTAGAACGAATGTGTAACACACCAGAACATACACACACACACACACACACACACACACACACATACACACATGACACACACTTAAATGTCTGCATGATGGAATACGATGGAAATGCACAAGATACTGCCACATTCTAAAATAGGAGTCAACCTCACAGACATAATATTGACAGAGTATATGCAGTAGGACCCAAGAGACTACATAGTGAATGATGAATGAAGACAGAAGTTAGAGTAGTCGTTAGGGCTAGGAGTTGCTGAAGGGGAGAAAGGCAGGGCGTTTTCTGGGCAGCTGCTAAGGCTGTGTCTGTTGGCGTACATGATGCTTGCACAGGTATACTCTGGAGAAAAATTACCCTGTGTGACACTGAGGTATGTTCTCTTCTGTATACTTGTTATCTGAATTTTAAAAGTTGACTAAAATACCTTCTCATTTAAGGCAAACAGAAAAAAAATTAAAAGACGTCAATGACCCAGATAAAGTCATCAAATCACAAGCGAGGATATTTACTCACTTACTTGTAAGCACCCAGCCAGTATAAGCCTGTGCTCTCACCTGCTGTCTCTCGGAGACACATAATATCCTCAGCAGAAGAAAGAAGTCATTGCATCAAAGCAATTTTTTTTTCTTTGAGATTTTTTCTGCTTTCACACCTAATTTAACTAAAACATTTCTCTCTTCCTTTTCTCACTCTCCCACCCCATGGCACTCAACTGAAACAAGAGCGAGTGCAGATTCAGGTAGAGAGCAGAAGCAATTATAAAATAGATACTTGTAAAGGCATGGCTGCCATTTGTGCCACTTGAAATATTATCCCTTATGAGTTTCCTCACTGAATTAGTGCCATTTAATGTGTGCATATGGCCAAGGGGAAAATATAAAATTGATCAACGAGAACAAGAAAATTACTCTGGAGAATCTTTGTGGCTTTGTGAATTGTTGCTTGACATTGTGATTTTACCAGATATAATGGCATGATTTACAATTTACAACAGGGCTTGGGGGATGTGGATACAAACATTTTTACTTAAAATACCAGGAGCAGATGGGGAAAAAACACTGACTGGACCTCATCCAGATGCTGAGGATGTCACACATATTCCAACTCCTACGTGAAGGCATAAATAGCAGCAATTCCTCATCAACCACACAAGTGCAAGAGAGTCCTCACACAGGTAGTCCAAATGGTAGATAAACATGCAGCCATTTCTGTGTGTCCAGTGAATGTAGGGGTGGGGGGGGGGGTGGGCGAGGGAGGGGAGCTGCAGTCTGTGGTCCTGCTTGCTTTTTCTTTCGAGGATATCTAATCTCTTAAACATTCCTGATAGCATACACACAATCATGAAATTGCACTCTTAGGAGGAAAAAAAAAAAAACCAAAGGAGCTTAGAAGCTAAGAACTATCTACTTTTTCAGCCCTGTAAACACCGTAGAATTCTGCCCAAAATATTTCATCTTGGAGATGGGTAAGCAAGATGGACAAGAATCCTGGGATCACAGCAATATTCAGACCTGGATTCTTGATTCTGGCATGCAGTTTCCTACAAGTGGCTTAGCCACATTGGACATGTCTCTCACCTGACAAAGTCTTGGTTTCCTCATCTATGAAACTAGAGGCAGATGACCCAGACCATGGCTGAAACCCTCCCAGTTTGAGACTGACCAGAGGGTCTATCTAAACAAAACTCACCCTTCCTCTAAGATGACTTTTTTCCCAGGCTCGTTGAGTTCAAAACAATTATTTTCATTTTAAAAGTTTCGATCTTCTAGTTCCTGGTGAACTCCAATTTTAGCAGCAGATGGCAATGGTTATGAAAGCAATAAAGAAATTAAGTAAGCAACAGAGATGTTAACAAATAGAGGAAAGCAAGGTTTGCTAAGAGAGAAAATGCAACATAATCTGCTTATAATCAATTGGAAGTTGGCTGTGTTTCCAACTATCGGCATGTTAGTGCTGTGCTCATCTCCTCGGAGGAAAAACCTAGAGGAAATGGGCTACAAGGCAATAGGAGGGATAACAGACACAGAGAATTCTCTGAAAGTTGTTCAAACTGGAACTCCATAGAGAGTTGCAACTTGGGTCCTGTCTTGTAGTATCCATTGCGTGTGCCTAGTGTTTTCCAGGTCTGCAATAGTGAGGAATAACTGGTGCTACTCCAATTCTCAAAAGAATTATGCTTATTTTAAAAGGCCATTAAGTCTTTTTTTTTTCAATAAGAAGGAAAGAAAAGACAGAACAGTATCACAAATGATCATACATCACAATTCATAAAAGGCTAGGGAAGACAAGGTTCTAGAAATTATGTTCTGGGAGAAGAGCAGGGCTTTGATAATGGATCCCACTCCTTCTCCCTCCGGGTCCTGTAGAACAACTCCTGCAAAGAGGAGGGGTGAGCAGGATGGCTGTTCGACCACCAGCAAAATGGTGGCCAGAGGGTGCTCCAACACACTGACAAAATAGCCTGTAACAGGTCTCAAACTACCTATTTCTGGGGTACTCCCTAAGAAATTGGCTGTAAAAAAAAAAACATGAATTCCATCTGTAAACATGGACAACCAGGCGTGACGAAGCTATCTGGACTAACTAGGTGTAAGCAATGTTCCATCCCAGAAAAATATAACTGTTTTCCACACGCATAATGAAATGAACATGCACCAAGCAAGCTCGGCACATCACTCACTGTGCACCTATCATCACGCTGGAAAGTCTACAGTTAATGTGGATGAAAATAATCCCTGCTGATTGTCAAATAAAATGGTAGAACCACTTGGAAAATAAGGTAAAAAGGGAAGGAGGGAAGAAGAAGTAAGGAAGGGAAAGAAAAGGTGAGAGGGAGGAAGGTAGGAAGAGGTAGGGAGGAAAGAAGGAAGGAAGGAGGGAATGAAGGAAGGCTAAGTAACTTGACTTCGGCAAATCCCCCTACAAGTCTCTGCACCATAACCATGCTTGATGGCAAGTAGCGTGAGAGCTGATTACTACAGATCTGTTCCCCACAATTGATTCATATTTGCAACTAAAACGAAGAAATGCCCCAGCAACACTTTTGGAAGGTCCCGGGTTCCATTATAACGCAGCATGAAAGGAGGATTCTACATGAGACTCCTGAGGGTCAGGGACAGGAAGCCTGTCCCTACCACAAAAGGCACGTCCTGAAGGATTGACAGAAGTGGTGTTGGGTACCACCATTGTGGAGCCTGTAAACGCAACTCTGCAAAATCAATGCTGTCAGACAAACTTCCCCATGAATGTTGCTGGATGGATTCAAACTGTAGCATCCCAGACTTTCGGGAAGAATAAGAAATGATGTAAATTTTGACAAAAAGACCTGAAGAAGTCACAGAGGATCACAGGTACAGTACTGATTTTAGAGCCAACATCAAAGCATCTGAAATAATTCAGCTGTTGGCACCAGAAAAATTCCTTGGCTGTATCCATTCCTGTGTGACTACAACAAATTTTTTACATTCTCTGCTTTCTGTTTCACACCAGAATGTTTTCCAACCAAGTATGCAGATACACACAAAAATGCATTCAGAGTCGGCATGATAGCTCTATTGGCTAATCCTGTACCCTGCAAGCACTGGGATTCCATATGGGAACCAATTTGTGTCCTGGTTGCTCCACTTGTGGCCTGAGAGAGCAGTAGAGGATGGCCCAAAGCCTTAAGTCCCTGCACCCATGTGGGAGACTCAGAGAAAACTCCTGGTTCCTGGCTTCGGATCAGCTAGAGTTCCAACTATTGAGACCATTTGGGGAGTAAACAAGGGGATGGAAGATCTTTCTTTCTGCCTTTCTCTCTAATATAAATCTGCCTTTCCAATAAAAATAAATCTTTAGGGCCCAGCACACCATATCATAACTAAATATTGGCTTCCAGCCAAGTACACTAAGGGCTGGTGCAGTGTCCTAGCAGGCTAATCCATCTGTAAGCACCAGTATTCCAAAAGGACCCTAGTGCAAGGCCCATTTTTCCACTTCCCTTCCAGCTCCTCGCTTGTGGCCTGGGAAAGCAGTAGAAGGTGGCCCAAAACCTTGTTATCCTGCTCTTGTGTAGGAAACTCTGAAGAAACTTCAGATTGGCTCAGCTTTGGGCATTGCAGGCATTTGAGGAGTCCCAGGTGGATGGAAGACTTACATCTCCATCTCTTTCATTCTGTCTGCCTTTCAAGTTGAACAAATAAAAAGTGCAGAAAAGTAAATTCATCACTGCACAAACCCGAAAAGGCTCCATTTTATATGCTAACCTATTGAAATAGCAGCAGTGATGGGCTAATTGAGCCAATTATTAGACAGTGAAAACTAGTGCATCAACAGGCACAGTTCCCTGACCTGATATAAACATTAAGTTATTCAACGGCAGTAAACCACATGTATCCATTTGGTCTCAAGAATTTTAATTGGAATTCTCTCCTCCGATAACACTGTTGTCAAAGTGTAGGAAAACAATGAACCAACTACTAGAGTAGAGGGGTGGAGAGCCCTCCGAAACTCACTGAAATCAGCAGCAAAATCAGCCCATCTCAACTCCACAACCTTGGAAGGCATGACCTGCTCCAGGTGATGCAGGAGGAGAACCGGAAGTCTCTTTTGACTTGCCTGAAGTCACACAAGTCTTTAGATAGATGAATAGTCCTATACCTACACCTGCCCAAACAAACCAAAGGGTGTTTAGAACATGACCTCAGACCCAGATGGAAGAGAAAGCAGGAGATGTTAGCCAGGTCACGGAGCAGCCAGAGCTCTCACACTCTGCGGTGATACACAGGGCACATCCCCATGTCCTCATCACCAGGGACAAGCATCAGCTCAGCCACACATGGCAAAGGTTGGATAGCCAACCATCAGAAGAAGGCAGAGAACAAAATGGGAAGGGAAATCCTCTGCTCCAATCCTAGGGAGAATCCTTGCCCCATGTCAAGTACACTCTGCCAGCCAGGGACTTCCCTCAAGCCAAGGTCTCCAGCAGAGGCCAGAGGCAGCCTCCCCCACCACTGTGCCATTCCTATGGGTCACCATCATGTAGCATCCACACGGCCACCACCACCGCAGCCTGACAGCAATCCTGAGCAGACCCCAAAACTTCAACTAATTAAAGACAAATAATTAAATGTACTCAGGCGGGGGGAGGTTGGCAAAGCCCCCCTCATTGTGTGACCACCTTGGCACCGAAATGGTTAGAGACCACATCCCGCCCCGTCGCCTCCTCTCATTGTGGTAGAGAGCTCTTGAGAATGTTATTAGCTGGGTGTGCGCCTTGCCGCTTTTCCACACGAGGCAGATGGGTAATTACGAAGCTAATAGTCTGATTGAGAGAAATCAGATGCAGTGGTTTGCCCAATTAGATGATACATTAGCTTCCTTCTTTGTAAGCAGCTAATGTGTGAAGCAAAGTGGTATTTTCGAGGGTCAGAATCCTTAAACAAGTGCCGAGTTGCAGATTATTGTATCTCTCTTTTTTTTTCTAATGGAGGAAAAGTGCTAAGTCTTCATTACTAAAAGCATAGAAAATGCAAATCAGCTTCTGAAACAAAAGAGAGAAGGGACAGGCGAGAATATTTGGTGTCCGATGTGTCAACCTACAACATCAATTACATTGAAATGCAATGCATGGCAGCCTAATCAAGGATAGTATAATTGTAATAATTGTGTGCTTTTGTTGGAGAGCTGCTGCTGTTGTTATTTGTCAACCATTTGTTCCTCTCTATTGTTAAGGGGGGGGAAGATTTTTTTTTTTAATGTAACTGAGAGATTGTGTAGGTAATGGGCGAGCGGGAGGGCGGCCGTCCTCAGAATGCGGATGAGGACTCCCGCTTTCCCCGCTACACAGCAGCTCCTCCGTGCTCCTGGCAAGTCGCTGGGACCATGACGGGAGTACAGGGTGGGAAAGGACAAAGTGGTCAGCAGCGTCAGGCTGGGGTTCCATCTCAGTCCGTGTCCCAATCTCCTTGTCCAAAGGTGAGCGAAGTGTCGGGCCTGTGGAGATTACAACCCCTTCCTCCTCTTGCATGGCTCCACTGGGCCAGAGAGGAGCAAACAGAAGGAGCTACAGCCCTGGCATCTCCCCCTCACCCCTGCTTCTTTGAGCTTGGGCCTACAAAAGATCGTGTTCTGTATCTGTGAATGAGCCCACCCGTCCCCGGAAAGGATGGAGAAAACAAAATCTTCAGTAAAATCAATGACAAGAATTAAGATGCAGAAGCTCCTGGGCCAGCCCAACAAGGTGCAGATGGGAGTGTGGCATTTTAAGCCCAAACACAACTTGCCCACTCACTGCACTGGAAAAGGCCGGCCGCTCCATGGTCTTAATGTCCCCTGGCATAACACATGGGCACAAACCCTCCTGCGCAGCGCCATGTGGGGGAGATGCCAAGCCCACACAAGCAAGCCTTCGGCAGATGGAAGGAGCTCCTGCGACATGTCTAAATTGTATAAACAGCATCTTCGGCTCCCCTCCTGGATGCCCACTTGTTTGCCATGTGTGTAGATGATTCCCAAAATGGACTCACAGGGAATGGAGACGAGAAAGAGCCTGCCCCCTAGCCACCCCCAGAAAGAAAAAGAAAACACAAACCCAAACCAAAGCAAAACAAAACTGGGATGTTCGCACACAGTAAGCCCAAGTGGAGCTGCAAAATTCTTCGCAGGAGCAGCTTTCAGCATTCAGATCAGATAAGAGGTTTATTCTCTCACTTCAATGGGTCTTGCCAATAGGTTGCAACAGAGGCACAATAGAAATGGGCTCAAACATTTAACAGAGCTGTTAAATCTCATTCTCCACAGCTCAAAAAGAACAATCCGGGACTGTCTCTACCAAGGGGAGGCTCCGTGGGCTGTAGGAGGCTTTGCCTGTATCCCTGACAATCCTGTACATACTCCAAAACTCACACTAATTAAAAGCAAATAATCAAATACATTCAATTTGAAAAGTTGGCAAACTCGCGTGTATTATTGCGTTAGCACCTTGGCATGGAAATGCTCGCATGGCGCTAATCTCGCAGTGCAGGAGAGCTCTCCAGTCCTCCCCAGCCCCCGTCCCCTCCTCCCCACTGCCTCCCCCCTCTGAGGCCTGCCCACCCCACCAACACCCCTCATCCAGCACTCCCCCTGCAATTCTAATTCTCCCACTGGAACAGCAAAGGAAGACAAGAACCAATGCCTCCACATGGAAGTGCTCCTTCCTCTGGGGCTGACCGAGAAAAGATACCCTCTCTTTCTCACTAGCTGAAGGAACAAGACCAGTGAGATGCCTCCATTTATACACAAGGTCTGCAGGGATGCACCATGGCTCAACTATCCACAGCAGCTGGCTCTGCCTGACCCTGACTCTGCCCCACCACCCTCCCGCCATCCTCTCCTTGTCAAACTAACTGGTGGTCAAATCGGAGCAATGATAAGCTGACAGGATGAGAAGGAGGCTTCAAGCCCAGCGCTGCTGCCTCTGGGCACTAAGTTTCTTAGGGGCTGGTGGTGAGAGGGAAGCGGGAGTTGCCCTGAGAAATGCAAAACTCTTGCTATTGGGAACAGGGTGCAATGAGACCAGACCAGCCAGAATTTTTCTGGCAGATCTGCTACCTGAGGCACATGTCTCTTTCATCCTGAGCTACTGCCAATCATAGCCTCTCAGCATCCAGGGCTTAGAGGAAGATGGGCAGCTTGTCCTCAGCTTCAAACAAAAGAAAAACAAAGTCACTTTCAGCCACATGACATTCTTGTCAGATGGAAAAGGAACAGGTCATACGGGCAGTGCCTGAGCTGGTACCATCCTGTGAGGAACATGTGCATGGGCTGGGGTGCTCCTAGAGGTAGGTTCCTAAAGAGCATGGCAAAGTCTCCTCCATGAGAGTCCAGAGGGCTGTCCCTTGCAAGACTGATATGCTGGGGTCCAACACAATGGCTCAGTGGCTAAACCCGGCATGCACCAGGATCCCATACGGGCACCGGTTCATGTCCTGGATGCTCCGATTTCCATCCAGCTCTCTCCCTATGTCCTGAGAAAGCAGTAGAGGATGGCCCAAAGTCTTGGGACCCTGCACCTGCATGGGTGATCTGGAAGAAGTTTCTGGCTCCTGGCTTTGGATCGGCTCAACTCCAGGTGTTGCAGCCACTTGGGGAGTGAACCAGCAGATGGCAGACGCTTCTCTCTGTCTCTATTTCTCACTGTGATTCTGATCTGCCTTTCCAATAAAAATAAATAAATCTTTAAAAAAAAAAGACTGAAAGTCTGGACCAATGTCCAACATGGCCTCAGTCAGAGTAACTCAGCACAAGCATCTGCCACCTGGCGCTTCCATGACTCCAGGACGCAGCCCTGGGCAGGCAGCTGGGGGCATTGCCACTGGTGTGATAAGAAGCCCATGCAAACACCAGTATGCACAGTTCTTGCACAGTCAAACCCTTCCCTTGTCCTTCCTCTAACCCAGCCACTGTCCATCTGAGTAGTTCTACCAACAGAGGAGTGATAAGAAAATGACCCTCCCTTTGCTTGCTAGCTTTCTGTTTGTTGTTTCATTCATCATTCCATTCATTCATTCAATCCCTTCTTCCTTAATACTTTCATTCAACGAACATTGATTCAATAATAAGTTTCTGTCAGTAACTATTGGACCAATAAGGGATAACCGAGACACAAGCCTCTTGGAGGAGATGGAGACATCACCCTGCTAGAGAACTCCAGAGGAGAAGGCCTGGGGGCAGACAGCTGGGATCCTTGTTTGCCTAAGCCATGCCACCCTAGGCTCCTGCCCACAAAGACTCCCCTTAAGAATGGGAATGCATGATGATCTGCATTGTTTTTGTCTTGTTTTGTTTCTGCCTTAGTTATAGGCATGCATGGCGGGAATTTTATGGGCCCTCCTGAGGGTTGCCCCCTAAATCCCTCGCTGCCACACTCTACAATCACAGGCCTGCATCCACTTTCTCCCATGTTCTTTTGGGAATTCAGATCTCTCATCTAAAACCCAGACTTTGAAGCCAGGGCAGCTCTGGAGCCGTGGCTTAAACCACTCAGCTTTAGACAGAACAGGGGCAGAGCTGACCCAGCAGAAACTGGTCTGGGAGCCAAGGGCCCCAGGAGGTCACATTTCCCTCTCACAATCCCACACCAGGCAGTGAGATTAAGCAAAGGGCTTTGCCTTGGAGCTCCAGGAAAATACTGATAAATTGAAGCATAATTGACAAGGCACTCAGGCCCCCTCCCTGAGCTCCACCCAGCCCCCCAAATTCCTGTCAAATCCTTTCTTTTCTCCCCCTCAATGAAGCTCCTGTGAGAACGGAAATGTTTCTGTGCATTAAAGAAAATCAATGGAAACATCTCAAAAACAATTTCAAGCTCCCCTGCCTCTCACAGGGCGGCAAGGTCAGGCCCTGCTGTGCTGAGCAGGGGTCCCCAGGAATGCCAAAGCCTTGTGGGTGGCAAGGTTCCACAGGAACAAAGCCCCAGACCTGAACCTGCTGAATCTCACACCTCTCTCCCAACACAGGCCAGAGTTCCACAAAGCCAGCCAGCCAAGGCAAGAGGAAGTTCTCTTGCTATAGGCCTTCGATTTGCATCTTCAACTAAAATTGTGTGCACCTGTGATTCCCAGCCCCAGCAATGAAGAAACCTTAAGGCATGGCCAGGTATTAAGTACTAAAACAGGTGGGCAGAGCAGGCTGCTAGACAGGACACAAGCCTCCCTGTGAACCACAGCTCTGCCACCAACTCATGGTGAATCTTTTGTCCCGGGCACTTCATCTGCCCAAGTCCTCATCGTTAAAGCCAAAGGAGCCACAATAATTTGTTGGTTACTGAGGGTTGAAAACAAGAATATATGGTAAGTGCCCAATCATTGGTCAATTAGCACTGTCTGTATGTAGCTTTTGTACCTAATCCCTAGGCTTGGGCATCTTCAGGTGCAACCGGGTTCTAGTATTAAGACAGATGGAGGGGAGAAAAGAGTTGAAAGTGATACAATTGTTCATTGAGCCCCACTATCTACAGCCCCACAAAGGTTCACAAAGCCAGAGGTGGTAGACAGCTGGGATGGCCCAAGGTGCACTCAAGAGCACCTGCAGGAAGAGGGGCTTGCTTAGAGAAATAGAGCAGCACCTCTCCCTCTCTAGGAGACAAATGATGAAACTGAACGACTGAAGCTGACCTGGAGGGAGGAGCAGGGAGGAGGAGAGGGAGTCACACTGTGACAGATGTCTTGGCTGGGAGAGAAGGTTGTAGAGAATACACTGTGGGTTGGGGACCAAGGGGCTTGGGCTCAGTTCAGAGCAACCCATCTCCTTTCTAGACATGAAATGAGAGCAGTTTCCAGAGGGATCCCCCATGAGACCCCTGGCAGGCTGGGCCTGGCAGCTTTGTTGCCCATAGCTAGGGGAGCTGGGCACATGCAGTCTGGTCTTGGAAGCGAAGTTGTTTCACCTGAGAGGGCTAAAAATCCTCACCCCTGGGGAGGAAAAGGAAGATGGGATTTCTCCTGGGGTCGGAACAGGACCCCGCCAGCTGGAAACAATGGCTCGGAGAGCCTCAACAACCCCAGCCCTGTTGACGAGGGAACTCAACACCCTGGAGATCGGCGTGTGAAATCTGCACCAGGGAAGAGAGTCCTCATTTAGCAGAGAAAGCGCGGCGCTATCTATGTGTGAATGCTTTTTTAACACTATTCCCTGCTCCCCATATGGCGAACTTCACCCAAATGAGAAGGAACTGATGAACAAAGCTCCAACAACTTGAAAATGTGAGCAAGCTCTAGGAGCTCATCGCTGAGGCAGCCGCAGCCAGGCACATGTCATGGGTCCAGCAGGGCAGCAGGTGGCTGCTTTTCCGTGCACCCCGTGGTCTCACCCTGTATGCACAGGGGCTCCCCCAGGACAAAAGCTGTGTTCCCTCTCCATGAATGCACTTGCTAACACCAGTAACTAATGATGACAACTGCTACCCACCATTTGCCATGCACCCACTGTGTGTCAGACACTCCTCGAGGTACTTGGCACACACAATCCTGGAGAATACTCATAAAACTTTGCACAGAGGCATTGCCACACCTATTTGACACCTGCATATTTCAAGAGTCAGAGAAGTTTGTTTTACCCAAAGCACCACTGAGAAACTGAACTTCAGAGGGGCTGTTCAAACAAGGTCAAGGCCATGTTCCTCAGCTTCACTCTCCCCCTACTCCAAGAGTCAGTGCAGGGTGGGAGGAAGGGTCTGCTCTGCTGGAGAGAGAGGCTCTCTTGTGGTCCCAGAGGAGCACTGTCCTTCCTCATGCAGAGAGCAATGGCCAGAAAGAACATCTGAGAGCTTTGCACCATCAAGGTAAGGGGTAGGGCACAGAATCATTGACCCCCAAACCCTGAAGGGAGTTTAGTGACTGATACCACTCCCAACATGTAAAAGCCAAGGTTCAGAGAGATTAAACTGAGTCACACTGCATGACGCTACCTAAAGATCGGGACCCAGGGCCAGTGTCATGAAGTAGTGGGCTAAGCCTCCACCTGAGGCACCAGCATCCCATTTGAGTACTGGTTCATGCCCCAGCTGCCCCACTTTCATTCCAACTCCCTGCTTTTAGCCCAAGAAAGCAGTGAAAAATTACCTACATCTTTGTCCCTAAGTCCACATGGGAAGTCGGAAAGAAGCTCCTAGCTCCTAGCTTTGGATTGGCTCAGCTCTGGCCATTGCAGTCATTTGGGGAGTGAACCAGTGAATGGAAGACCTCCCTCTCTGTCTTTCCTTCTCTCTGTAAATCTGCCTTTCAAATAAAAATAATAAATACTGAAAGGACCCAAGCACCCTATGTCTGTTCTCTGACTCCCTAAAGACTTTCTGATAAAGAACAGCCTCTTTTGTTCCCCTTGTTCCCCTTCTCTCCAAATCGAGGTGCCCCTCCAAAGCCAGTCTGCTTTGTTTGCACCACAATCCATCTACCTCTCCATTCCTCTTGCTCCGAGGCTTGGCCTCACTAAAATGTAGCTGCCCCTGACTACATTGGCCTTCCAGCTGCACCCAAGGTGAGGGGACTGCCTCCCCAAGAGTCTGGGGCTACACTTCCCCCTTGCTTTCCACCAGCTGCCTCTCTGCCACAGCTGGATACAGCAGGACAAAATGAAATTTGATGCAAAGATGTTTAGAATGTCTATCTCAGTTGTTGCATTATTTACAGCAACTCCACGCTGTGCCCCGGGCATTGCGTGGTTTGAAAGACACTATACAAACTAAAATTGTGTGGCATTGTTTGTTCCTCCACATTCTGGGAGACAGAACCAATCTAGTAATCACTGTTTTTGCTCCTCAAATCAGAGACGCTCCATTTTGTGTGCATGGTGACTAATCTGGAAATAAAGATTCATAGCAAATGTATAAGGAGCTCTGGGAGCAGTGAAGGCCTGAGAGCAGTGAAAGAGAGACAGCGGGGAGGAGAAAAGACAGCATGAGTGAGCTGAGTGAGAGACCCAAGGTCCATCCGAGGAAGAACAACAGCCCATCCCAGAGAGGTGGGGGAGATGCCACATCCTATATCAGTTCCTGCTAGATGGAAGGGGCCCCAGGGGGCTCTCTGCACAAACGCACATGGCCAGCTGCATCCCGCCTGCAAACCTCCCTGCCACTGGGCCTTTACCCAAAGGTCAAGTTCTCTGGAGCTGGGGATGACCCTTTCAGAACATAAGCAAAAGAAAGGCAGAGGGCAGGGGAGCAGAAGCTCACATCATGAGTAGAAATGATCATGCAATAATCCAAGTCTGTCTTCAAGGACATGGCAGGAAGGGAGAGCGGAGGAAAGGTCCTGGGACACTCTGGAACCATTGACCAATTGACAGGACTGTCACCCTGCCACTGCAGGTCCTGGAGCCACTCACAACTTAAGTTCAGTCCCAGCCAAGGTGCACCACCAGGAGTTGGTGTGGCAGCAGGATTGTGACAGGTACAGAGCCACCTGTATGGGGAAGAGGGTCATTTGTGTGTAACAGCCAAGCTTCAGCTTGACTTGCCAGTGCCACCCAGGAAGTTCCTGCCTCCCCTTTCTCCTGTAACCTAGCCACACTCTCCATAGCCTGCCTTTCCCTGTCTAAGCCAGGCATGTTGGCCATGGTGAATTTAACCACCCAACTGCCCAAAGGCATTCCTCAATGGCCAAGTTAAATTTCGCTTTGTTAGACCTTTCATTATCCTCCCTGCTACCCTGGCAAGATTCTTCAGTTCAGTCACCACTGACCCTCGGGTCCTCAATTCGTTTTCTCCATAGGGTGGATTCCTGTGGGGTCCATGATGCAGAGACCTGTGGAGCTGTTCCTGCCGAATGCAAACTAATACAGAGACACAGCAAGGTCTGGCTCAGTATTTCTGACCCCTGCACGCAGTACCCAGCAAAGTGCCTGATACAGAGGGTGTGGCCCCGTAAAGCCTCTCTGACATTTGCACACTCACTTGGACACCCACACCTTTACTCCTGCTGCCTTCAAGCTCTTATCCAGGAAACATAAGGCCAAGGGAGCAGCAGAGGTGGTGACAAATAACCAAATAATCAACTCTTGGTCCAAGACTTAGCTGACTTAACTTCTCTCTTCCAGAGGCCCCTCCAACCAATGCACAGGTTGTATGCAAAGTTAGCAATTCCCAAAGAGTTCACATTCTCTCCATTTGCCAATTTGGAATGTGTCATCTGCTGAGTTAAATTGCGGCCGAGTCGCACAGCAATTTGACTGGTCTGATGCACGAGGCCTCATCATCCATTACCATGAGCATTTAGAAGCGAGGTAATTACAGGCTGCATTCCTGAAGCCCAAGGCTCTGCAACCACAAATCTAGAGTTTATTATAATAATGGCAATGGGGAGGGGTCCCAGGGACTCCATTTCCAGACTGTTCAGATTAGCATTAAAGAGCCCCACAGGAAGGGACTGGAGATAACACTGCACCATCTCAAGGTTAACAACCCTGGCAGGAAGCCCTGGGCTAAGCTATACCTACCTGTACCCCTTTACTCCCAAGCAAAGCACCTCAGTGGCAGAGATGATTCCTTAAACTCCTGTGCCAAAATCCAGGTCCATCCCACCGGATTGTTCAGAGAAGCTGGCTCCCCTAGCTTGTCCCTTCCTGCTAAAGCAGAACCAAATCCTCATTGCTCCCACATGGGTTATAGGACAGAAGCAGCTATGTTTCAAAGTTGAGTACCTAGCATAGCACTAGAGAGCTATACACAGGTTTTCCAAATCCCATTTTTTAATGTAAATAACCTTTTAAGGAAAAGTCCACTAGACAATTAGTAATAATATGGTAGATAAGTTCATAGAAATTATTATAACACATTCTATCAAGCTCACTGGAAGGGCTTCAGATTTAGGAAAAGCACTTGACTCCTGGATGGAATGTGATGGTGGACTCTAAAAAAGAAGAAGAAAAACTAATCTCACAGTTTTGCCCACAATCAACCCTGAGTGAACAATTTCATTGGTCAATGCATGACTTGTTGGATAAGCCAATGAAAGGGTCCTCTGATGGGACAGGTCCCATGGTGCCACTCGACCTTTCCAGACAGAGCAAGGCAGTGTTGTGTCCTTCGTTTACCATCCTCCCAACATATCAACCTCATGATTCTTTGTCTCACTGTGCAAAGCACCATGTGATGTATATGTGAATGCACCCAGAGAAAACAGGCTGTCCTTAAATTTTCACAGCTATAAAAAAGACCACCTCCTTCCTGATCACCTGCCTAAACTCCTCTCCTGCTTCAGGTTGTCCATCTGAACCACAGCCAATCTTAAAGGTCTTAGAGAGTTTTATGTTCTCTCCCCTTCTGTATTCATTTTTTAGCATTGCAATAACAAATGACCACAAACCAGGTGGTTGGAAACAATAGACATTTTAGCTCTTACAGTTCAGGAAGCCAGAAGTATAAAATCAAGGTGTCAGCTGAGTTGCTTTCCCCTGAAGGCTCTAAAAGAGAAGCTGTTCCATGCCTTTCCCCTGGCTCCTAGTGGTGGTGCCAGCAACCCTTGGTGCTTCATGACTGGCAGATGCATCACTCCAACCTCTGTCTCTACAGTTAAATGGCCTCCTTCTCTGTCTCTTTATCCTGTTCATCTCTTCTAAGAACACTTTCAATGGATATGGGGCCTACTCTAAGTCAGTATATTATCATTTTACAGTTTACAGTAATCACATTCTGAGGTTCCAGGTGCATATGAGTTTAGAAGGGGAGGGCTGTTATTCAACCCATTTCATCTTCCTAGAGCCAAGCAACGAGAGAGGAACAGGTGCAGTCATAACAGGAGGAGCAAATGATGAGGAAAGTGTGTTGAGAGTGAGAGGGCTTGTGCAGAATCCCCCAGAAAGCCCCATGTTTGTCCAGCTCCCCATACCCCAAACCATCTCTCCACTTGTCAGGATCAGAGAGTGGATGTCCAGGAAAGTAGAGTCATTAATAGGTCTGCCACATTCATCACACCACTCATCTGAAGCAAAGGACCCTGGACAAGGCAACCACAGCAGACAAACACACTCCTGACACTAATTCTCAGCACCAGCTTCAGTAGCACAATGTTAAGCTCCTCCTGTAATCTCCAAAGTATCTGATTATGCCTGCCCCTGACCTGAAAGCTGATGCCTGACTGTCTTTGTGGGTTGTTCTATGGTAGACAGCATTCAAGGTATCCCACTGGTTCTTGTCTTCTGGCATTCCTGCCCATGGGGAGTTCCCTCCCCTATATACCTTGAATAGAACTGACATTTATAACCAACAGGATAGGGTAGCCAGGAAGAAGTGTGACTTCTGAAGCCAGATCTGCATGCACAGAAGCCAGCGTTCTTGCTGATAAGCAGATCTGGCTCTTCACCTTGCAACCTCCAGGGCCAGTTCATGTCTCGGCTGCTCCAACTTCCCATCCAGCTCTCTGCTTGTGACCTGGGAAAGCAGTGCATGACAGCCCTAAGCTTTGGGATCCTGCACCTGCATGGGAGACCTCAAAAAAGCTTCTGGCTCCTGACTTTGGATCAGCTCAGCTCCAACCATTGTGTCTACTTTGAGAGTGAATCAGTGGATGGAAGATCTTCCTCTCTGTCTCCCCTCCTCTCTGAATATCTAACTTTCCAATAAAAAAATAAATAAATCATAAAAAACTTATACTCATCAGAAAGGCAGAGGGAGGGAGAGAAAGATCTTCTATCTACTGGTTTATTCCTGAAAAGGTTGCTACAGTGAGGTTTGGACCTGAAAGTCATAACAACCCGCTTTGGTTTTGGTTTTGGTTTTGGTTTGTTCGTTTAAGCCGCTGAGTTTTAAAATACTTGTGTCTCATATTCAGCCTTGGTCATTTTGTCATTCATTCACTCAACTAATCTTCACAGAGCATACACTGACAATAAGATAGGCATCATTGACAATAACAAGACTTTACCATGACCTCTTCCCTCAAGGTGCTTGTATCATGAATGGCCTTGAAGACAACAGACCCCAATAAATTGAAGAACTGCATTTCAGGAAAGAGCTGGAGAATGGGCACTGTGGACCTAGAGTCTGCTTTTTATCTAGTGCTCTTGGTTGCCAGTAAGAGAAAGTAACTCCAACTCACTTTGGAAGTGACATGTGGAAGAAGGAAAACTGGGAGCTCATAGCAATGGTTGGAATATCAGAATAACAGCCAACTGATAGGACAAGAAGACCAGGGAGCTGAGGACCTGGCCAATCCTTTTGCCCCTATTGCTCTCTCCAGATTTAAAATACCATCCAGGTGATCAGGACCACCGCACCTATCTGGGCAGGAATACCAGGGGGTAGGACAGGGCACCTCTGTACCCCAGCAGCTTCTGAAGGAGGGAAGGGACATGGACATCATGTGAAAATGGCCTCTGACTGGGAAACAGAAGTGTTGAAAAGCCATTGCAGAAAGGAACAGGTCATTTGGGGCATGATGTCAGCTGGCCAGGAGCTTGAGCTCATGCCTCAGCTCCCAGAGCCAACCCTCAGCACATCCAAGTTCCTTATCAAGATGTCCTCTTCCTCTTCTTCCATCATTATCACTATAGCTGCAATGCCTTCTCACTGTGAAAGAAGAATGACTCTAAGGATAGGTGGTCTAAATCAGAACCAGAGCCTGAAACTGAATAAGAATTTCATGAACACTTCACTGGTAAATAGGAATGCCCCATCACGGTCTGATAAGCAAATGCAAAAAGAAATTAGTGGTCTCAGTAGGAACCAGTGTTGTAAATCTTATGGGGAATGGAACAGGACCATTCTTTTGCCTCCCCACCACCACTCCCACCCTCAACACTTCCAGAAGTAGCTGATCATAACAGCCATTCATACCTGCCATGAAGACAAATGGGACCCATTGGAGTGAAACAACAAGCTGCTGAACACCCACACAACACACAGGATGCTAACACAACATTTGCCAGTAGGATATTTGTTCCAGGGGAGGGGGGGCAGCAAAGAAACCACACAGCCACTTAAGCTGAGGTGGCCATGATTCTGTAATATCCAAGTTCAGCTCAGCTGCTAAGCCCTCCCACCTCATCCACCTTGCTGGCCATTTTAGATGTTTTCTCCCTTCTAAACTCTTCTTTTAGCACAGCCTTCCCAAGCCCTGTGGGATCTTAGCCTAGCCTCCTTCTTCAATAAAATTACTGAGGCCTTGGGGAGGTAATCCCCAGCTTTTTTTCCCCATCACTAAGTCGTCTACTTCTTTTTCTTCCCTGAGAAAAATATCTGTCTTTCCGTCCAAGGCATCTGGGTTCACTCAGGAACCACATGCCACCACTGTCCCACTACCTGTTTGTCTTCAGTCTGTTCCTTTTGGCTGCCTCCTTACCACCAGCTTGTCTCCTAAACACAGTCAGGTTTCTCCCATTCTAAAAACACACACTCCTTCAGTGAACCTTTTGTCTTATATAGCAACTTTCTGAGTTCTTCAATCACAGTTTGACTTCCATTGCCACATCTATAAGACTTTAAAAGGGGGCTATCATGCCATGCCTGGTAGGCATCTTCCACCTGAGGTGCCAGCATACCATGTGGGTACCAGGTCAAGTACAGGTTGTTCCACTTCCCCCTCCAGCTTCCCAGTTATGGCTTTGAAAAGCAGTAGAGGATGGCTGAAGTCCTTGGGACCCCAAATCCATGTGGAAGACCCTGAAAAAGCTGCTTCCTGGTTCTTGGCTTTGGATCAGTTCAGCTCCAGATGTCTTTCTCCCTCTCTCTTTCTCTCTCTCATTTTATCTGTAACTCTGCCTTTCAGACAAAAATAAAATAAATCTTTAAAATGTGTAAGACTTCAATACAACACATAAGTCACCTCTCTGCCTTCTTATTGTAGTAAAGCATTTTGAGAGCAGAATCACAATAAAATTCTATCTTATACACTCTAACAGTTCTGGACTAGCAACTGTAGTTTGTTCAACAAATGTTAAGTGCATTAATCTGTCATCTCAGTACGATATAATCAGTTCTGTTTCTATCTTTACTTCTCAGAAGTTTCAACACACCCCCATAACTCAGAGTGTGTGCTGAATGAGACAACTGAATAGGAAAAGTGCCCATTCAGAAAGTTCTGTCATTCTTCTTTGTACATGATCTTAAATCTGAGCTTGAAACTCAACTCTCTTCTTATTCTGGCCCACATACTATTTGATGTACCTCCTTTCTTTTAAATCCACAAACCAACTAATTGAATATTATGCATACTTTAAAAACTCCCTGAACACACCTCAGGGTTTTTCGGTGCCTGTCTTTTTTCCTGTCTTTCGTGCCTCTCTTGGGAGAACTTTCCATACCCCCATCTTTGCTCCTCTGGCCAAATATGAATTATTAACAAAATTTAATAAAAATGGTGTCTCCAAGAAGGCTAGCCTGACCCTCCTCCATCAGATCTCTTAACCTGGGCCTAGTGTTGTGCAGAGGGTTAAGTCACAGCTTGTGATGCCAATATCATACATCAGAGCAAAGGTTCAAGTCCTGGCTGCTCCACTTCTGTTTCAGCCTCCTTCTAATGCACCTAAGAAGGCAGCAGATGACGACCCCAGTGCCGATGCTCCTGCCACTTACTTGGGAGACTCCGATGGAGGTCCTGGCCCCTGGCTTTGCCTTGGTCCAGCCATGGCTATTGCAGCCATTTAAGGAGTGATCCAGTGGATGAAAGATGTTTCTTTCTTTTTTCTCTCTCTCTTCCTGTCTCATTCTTCTTCTCAAATAAGTCAATCTTAAAAACAAAAACAAAGAAGCATCCTCTCCCCCTCCTCTCAGCCTTTAGTCTTTCTTTCAAGCTCTGGGATGGACCCTGGTAGCATTGTCTGCACATCAGTCAGTTGAGTGAACTCCTTCTGAGCGAGAGTGGGACTGGCCTGAGGCAGTGATCAATGGGTGGTGCTGAATTGGAAGTGAAAAACAACAACTAAAACTGTCCCTTCAAATGTGCTCCTTCAGTCCTAGCTCTCAATATTGTGCCTCCTCACCCAACTCTGGGGGTTTTTGTCTCAGGGAACAGAGATTCTTGAGCTGACAGCCTCCAGTGAAAATGCCATAATTAGGAGAACAAAACCCAACAGATCGGAGCAACAGGGCTTCTCCACTGTAAGTCCCTAAAGGGAAAATATCACTGTCTCTTAGGATATTACAAGATACAGTTCAAAGTGTTGCACCCTTATCAGAAGTAGCCCAGTGTACTGCTAACAAATGTTAGTGTTGATCACAATCACTTAACTCCTCCCCCCAAAATTGTGCAATTATGATTTCAAAGGGCATACATAGAAAGCCTACGCACATAAGGCACGGTTCTTCCAAAAAAGTGTGTGTGTGTGTTACATGCACATACATTGTATAGAAAAGATTTTGAGGAATTTGTCTCATTGCAAGCTGGCAAAAAAAAAAAAAACCCTTCAACAAGCAACAAAGTTAGAAATGTGTAGGTCAGGCCAGAATGCTGGAAATTCAGGAAGGAGTTTATACTGAGACAGAATTCTTCCTTCTCCAGAAAATCTGGTTCCCAAAGCCTTCGGTGGATTAAATCATACCCTACACTTAATGATATTAACACATCAAGAGTAATTCCTTTCACTTAAAACTAACTGCAGATAGATGTAAACCACATCTACAAAATCCTTTCATACAAGACTTACATTAGTATTTGGTTAGATAACTGGGCACTACCACCTAGCCAAATTGAGATGTGAAATTAACCACATCATGGAAGGAGACAAGATCATTAACGAAATCATCCAGGAAGACACAGGGGTGTTCCACCAACTTTGTCCCATAGTCATGAAGTGGGGTGAGGTCCTATGAATCATGGAAAATGGCAAAAGGCCACCCATTTTCTGGCCTATGGACTGTAAAGGGGGTGATTTTGATCTTCAGCTTCCAGCTAGTCATTGTGTCTAGATTTGGGGGAAGATCTTTGTTGTCTGCCAGTGCTGCTAGCAGTAAGACAAGTCCTTAAACACAATCATATTCAGGTCACTGATGGAGTTTCCAAATCTATACCTATGGGATTCAGTCCATTTTTAACTAAACATCTATATGTATAAGGTAATACTCCAAGGGCCAAATATATAACCCTGGACAGAACTCATGAATTGTTTACCCAGCTGAGTTCCTACCGACATGGGACAGGTCTTACCTCACATGGGATAGTCCATAGCACAGGTCTCTGCCAAGCAACCCAGAAATTTTTTTTACTCAACCTAAAGGGTCAAACTCGAAGAGACAAAAACAAGGCAAAGAGACCCTATACCCGGTGATGTCCACAAAGGAAACTGCAAGATGCTAAAGTAAAAATGTATTCAAAAGGAGAAATGTTAAATAGACATTTTTGCCATTATCTTAAGCAGTCAGTCAACTGATTTAAGAGTATTTGCAAGGAATCTTCAGTGCATAAGTGAAAACAAATCTGTTACCACATCTACTTCCACATTGAATACACACCAAAATGTGGACAATAAAAGAGAATCTATCTCATGTAATTCAAAGATCCCTCCAGCTAATGGCTGTGGGAGTCAAGGCTGGTTTCTACTCAGCCTCTTTCCCTCATTCTTTCTACTCTTGAGTTCTTCACTTAGACACTGATGCAGAGGGAATGAAAAACCTGCGATCCCCATGAATCCATTCTATAGGGGTTCCCCAGGGAATCTATTCCAAGTAATCCTCTCTCTCTCTCTGTCTCTGTCTCTCTCTCTCTCTCTCTCTCTCTCTCTCACACACACACACACATATACCATGTATATTTGAGAAGGCCAGAAAGGATGAAGAACCCAGATGCCCTCTGCACACAGGAGAGCAAGGAAGCCTCAAGCATCAGGACTCTATCCTTTGAGGTGCTCTAGTGAGGCCTGGCACATAAGCAGATCCAGGTTAAAGTCCAAGCTCCATGTGACTTTGAAGTAGTTAAGGTCTTCAAGTCTCATTTTTTTTTTCTTATTTGTAAAATGAAAATGATCTCACCCTATCAGGAAAGAGAAGAGTTTTTGTGACAATGGAATCTGTCACTCAGGCCAGTGCAGCAGCAAGAACTATAAATACAGCTGCTTAATCATCATCCCCAAGTTAGCACCATCAAAATAAGTTAGTGTTTTGTATTAACTAAGTGACAGATACTTGGGAATACTGTTGTAGCTGCTCTTTGCTTTTAAACAATCCTTCAAACAGGTGTGTACAGAAGAGCTGCGTTTAACCAGGATTAAGTCAGGATAGTGACTTAATCCAATAGTGCCCTCTCTCCATGATTTCCTAAAGCAATGAATTCTTCATATATGAATGGCTGCAACCCCTCTGGGTCTCCCATTCAACCCTCAAGGGAAGTCTGGTGATCATATAGCAAGTCCACACTGCCCATGGATCCTCCCAGTTTTACAAAGTGTCTGCACAAATCGGAAAAAGAGAAGGAAAAAAAAGCATAAATGAATAACAAGCAAAAAAATTAAGCCAACAGCCCTTTGTCCATTATCATCTTCATACAACAGGTCCAGCTTTTATAATAATACCCATGAGTGAGGCATCTCAACATCTCATCCTTCTGCCAGCCTACTTGCAGGAATCCTAAAACTTGCAGGTGGCTTATACACAGACTCCCATTATGGAGCCAGTGGAAAATCACTAGCCCTACTCTCACACACTCTGGGTCACCGGCCCCTCCATCTGCCTCATTCTTTGTAACAGCACACTCCTGTTTTCCAGGCAGTATGCTGCAACCCCGACCCCAAAGAGCAGATGCCTCGGGACTCACCCTTTGGCCTCACATTCCAGCAACAGGCCTCTTGGACACACTCCAGCCCCAGCAGGTGAGGCATGGCCCTTGACCCCTCCCTCAGCTGGGTCAGAGGGGGCTCCCTCAACCCCATGATCCCACACTGTCCATTTCTTCCATGCCTTTGCCTCCTCCCAGAAAGTGCCTGCCCTTTCACCTACTGTGGAACAGGGCTGGCATCTTCACCTACACTCTGTTGGCCACATGTTCTTGCAGAAGACAAAAAGTAAGCAGAGAGCTTATACTTTCATCACAAAAGACTCCCCAGGACTCCTCAGTCTCACTCCTGGCCATTCTTGTCAAACATTCATCCCAGAGAACCGGATTACTGCTGCTACTGCTGCTGCTGAAATTAATGGAATCTGGCAGGAAAATCTTTTGTTTTTCCAATCCTGGATTTTGCCAAGCAAACACAGGAATCTTGTTGAAAATGGCTCTTGAGGAGTTGATTTCAGCGCAATACAGAAGCTCCCACCCTCCAACCTCAAACCACATACAAAGTACTCTCACCACAATGAATCCTCTCCCAGTTGGAGATGAGGGTGATTTTTTTTTTTAGTGCAAATAAAACGTGAAGTGGGGATCTTCTCAGGATCCCTGCCATGGGCAACAATCAAGTGCCAATTTCTCTTCTCTCCAATGGCAGCAGCTCCAATCCGACATTTTGGGACTTAGAGATGCTGATGACAGGTTCAGAGGAATTGAGCCAGAGAACCTGGAGAAAATCCCATGGCCTTCAAGAAGGATCTTTGTCTGCATATCGCCATGCCTATCAATCTGAAGTTCTGCTGCCCAAATGGGCAGCCCTCCTGGCATGAGGGACAGACAGACAGAGACAAGCATGAGTCGCATCAAAAAGACACACTTATTTCCCAGGTAAAGAAAGAGTCCTTTCTGCACACACCTTGAATAGGTCAAAACTGTCACAAACACCTCCCCTCACGTTTCCCCCCTGGTTTCATCCCACAAATAAGAGTTGAAAGAGGGGTTGGCTTACAGCCACAGACTTGAAAGGAAGCGTTTGTGCCTCCAGCTCGCTCTGCCACAATCTGTCCCCACCCCATTGTTTTAGGGCAGAACAAGTGGGAATCTGCAGAGTTTATCCCTACAGAGGCTTTTGTTGAAATAGAAACTTTGGCCTAAAAGGGACTGAATTAAGCAGCAATGTGAACTGAACACAGCATTTGTTTTCCATCGGTATCACTTGAGAAGAAAGGAAGGAGCCAAAGAAGGGGAAATGGGAAACCCTGGGTGCCACTTTTGACACCAGTCAATTCACAAGTGGCAGTGGGCATGTGGTTTCACTTTAGATCCTCTAAGCTGATCCCAGTCCTCAATGATCTCTGTTTTCTCTAAACTCCTAGGTACAGCTGCACAAGCTAACAACAGTGTATCAAATACTGCTCCACTGCGGCAACTCACAGCATCCCAATGAGACAGTAAGAGTCCCTAAAGAGACCATGTCACATTTCTCTTGAACATCCCACTGGTCCTTACATAGCAGGGATTCACTATATGTTATTGGAAGGAAAAAAGCAAAGAAGACAGAGAAAGAGCAAGAGAAGAATGAAAAAGACAGGAATACTGTTGATTAGTAAAATGAAAACAAGGGTAATTATCAACTCCCTGAGTAAGGCCAGGAAGGGTGTAGTCAGGCCTGACATTGTGGCTTACTGAGTTAAGCCATCATTTTCAATGTCACATCACATATAGAAATACTGGTAAAAGATCAGACTGTTCAACTTCCAATTCAGTTCCCTGTTGATGTACCTGGTAAAAAAAAAAAAAAAAGTGGAAAATGGCTTAAGTATTTGGGCCCATGCACCCTCATGGGAAACCTGGAAGAAGCCCCAAGTTCCTGGCCCCAAGCTGGTACAGTTCTGCCAGTGAGATCTCTTTGGAAGTGAACCAGCAGACAAAAGATATCACTCTCTCTCCTGGCCCTTCAAGTGAATAAATTTTTAAAAGAAAACAAGGTATAATTCACCCCATTTGAGGTGTGCCCTCAACATGTAATTCTTACAAGGGGTTGTTATAAAAGCCTAAGTTTGGGCCCAACCATTCTCTCTGTTTCCTAGTTCACCAGGTAATCCTTTCTTTATGTGTTCTCTGCCACTGCCATACACCACCCTCGACACATGCCAGATTAATGGGGATGTCCAATATTGGGTTTGAACCTCCTAAACCATTAGCTAAACAAACCTTTTCTGTTTATAAGGTGATTTGCTTCAAGCATTTTTTTGTAATAGCAGAAACCTAAATTTTCACATGTACCCAAATCCCTGCCACAAATGCTGCTTCAAGGAAATCTAAGATGGTGAGATATTGCTAAGAGAGAAGGTTCACTCTCTTCCAGTGTAGTTTTATCTTGTAAGAAAGAGCAAGGATACCCTTACCCAAATCATTTCTAAATTAAGTCACTCTGTGAGTGATGATATGTGTCTGAATGACACAACAGCTCCTTTTCTCCTAAACTATCATTTATACATCTATAAAAGGAAGGCAGCATCTCCATCTTGAATTGTGCATTTGGTGGAACCATCTAGAAAGCATGTTATTAGGAAAAGGAAAGCCAAAAGCAAAAGAAAGGGGAAGATGGTGTTGTCTGAGATGCCTGCGTAGCCTTGTGTACTTGTCTATCTCTCCTGCTGAACTGTTAGCACTTTGAAGCTGCCTGGCATATGTGTATTGAAAGAATAAACAGTGTTCCAGGGTCCAATTCTGTCATAGGGACTTAAGGTACAAAGCAGCATGTATCACCCATCTGGTTCCTTGGGAAGCATTCCATCAATACTCATGCAATTTTACAAAACTGAATTTCTTAATCATTCCACTCATTTAGTTTGCTACTACTATAATGAAATGCCTGAAGCTGTGCCTCTTATCTATAGAAGAAGTGCATTTAACTTACAGTTATGGAAGTTCAAGGTCATTGCACCAGCATTCGCTCTGCTCTAAGTGGGACCTCATGGCAGACAGCTATAGGTGAGACCTGATGGCGGCAGCATCACCACCACAGAGTTGTACAAGAGGGAGAGTTTATGTGGTGAAATTGGAAGCCAAAGAAAGACTCTAGAGACTCATCAAAGACCCACAAAAAAATAAGTGAATCCCTTCTGGGGTAACATCATCAGTGACCTAAGGACCTCCCACTCAATCCATGTCTTAAAGTTGTCATCACCCTATACATTCATTTTTCTGAGGATCAAACTTCCAGTCCTTGTAGCCTTGGGATAAGGGATGGGGATGAGGAGACACTCTTAAGCCATATCCCAATAGGTTTTAGGTAGAACTCAGAAAAAGAAAAAAAAAAAAAAAAAGAACTCTGGGACAAAGATGAGAGCCCAAGCTACTGTATAGCAAAAGGTAGAGTTCAGGAAATCCGGTGTTCTGAACAGCACGTGATGCTGAAAGGCAAACAGAACATTCCACAGAGTAAAGAGTGTCTATTGTGCTCCCGCAGCACAGCACAACATCTGCTAGACTGGAAAACGAGCTATGGTCACTGGAAAGAGCCGTGATTTTCACGGCAGACAGACCTGGCTTTTAGTACTGGCTCTGCTAGGCATTGGGTATTGGGTAAAAACCACTTCATCCACAGTGCCTCAGTCTTCAGATCTGAAAAGATGGGTCCAAAGCTAGTCATGGAAATAATCCACGTGCGTGTAGCCAGCACAGGGTCTGTTGAGTCACAGATGCTCAACACATAGGAGCTGCTTGAAGTACAGGGAAACAAAAACAGCCAAAAAGCAAGTCTGGAAAATTCTCACCAATGCAAGACTAGACACAGCACTCCTGACCCAACCCTCAGCCCAGTTCCCGCTCCAGAGAGCACTTTCAGTTATTTTAATTTGGTCACCAAAATAATTACTAAAAGTAAGAAATATAAATGTTTCCAACAACATAAACATTGAAAAGCAGGGCATTGGGACCAGTTTCGATGCTCCTACCAACGAATATGAATCTGGAGGACTCACTTATCACTCTGTGCTTCAGTTTCCTCATCTCTGAGACAGGTGGGAAGGAGTCTGTGAGTCAGGCAAGAGAAGTCAGGGAACATGAGAAGCGGAGTGACCCACAGATCCTTGTGACCAAAAAAATCTTATGTCACCATAGCATCAATGAATAAATAAATGGGCAGACATTGACATTTGCATGTTCAGTTCTGCCTCTGAAGTAATCAAAAAAATAACTGGAAGGCCCAGCACAGTAGCCTAGTGGCTAAAGTCCTCACCTTGTATGTACCGGGATCCCTTATAGGTACCAGTTCATATCCCAGCTGCTCCACTTCCCACCCAGCTCTCTGCTTGCGGTCTGCAAAAGCAGTGGAGGATTGCTCAAAAAACCTTGGGACCCTGAATCCATGTGGAAGACCTGGAAGAAGCTCCTGGCTCCTGGCTTCAGATCAGCTCAGCTCTGGCCATTGTGGCCACTTGAGGATTGAACCTGAGAATGGAAGCTCTTTCTCTCAGTCTCTCCTTCTCTCTGTATATCTGCCTTTCCAATAAAAATATATGTCTTTAAAAAAATAACTACAAACGGACTTGAAGCTCAGGAGAGATTTAAATTTTTCATCTCACTGCCATCTGTTCTCAATGGTCAGACCCAATACATGTGGTTGCTGTGTTTCAGGAGCTTCTTTTCAGTATTTCTTCAACCTCAATGCCATGGATCTGCTCCACTCCTCCCTCATTATTGGGGCTGACCTCCGGTGCCCTGGAGTAGGCCTCTTCTGGAAAGAGAAGACATGATTTCAAGTGCTACCAGCACCATAAACCTAAATCATAGAGTTCTGATTCCACACCCCAGCTCCTCTCTGTTTTCTCTGAATTTCTCAAGCAAGCTTGCTGATCCCCCAAGTAACTCAGTGCCCAGCCCTCGCTGGCCATGCCTGTAATTAGAAGGATACAATGCACATGCCTACAGCACAATCTCTTCGCTAAAAATACCCTGCATTCCTGAGTGACAACAAAAGCTCTCTTTTCAAACCCATGGACAGCCAAGCTAAAAACAGTAACCAGCAGCTTCAAATGGCACAGGCAGCAAAGGCAGAGGGGCCTGAAAACAGCATGCCACGCTATGCCATCTGCCATCTTGGCCCGCCCTGGCTCCTCCCTTCCCAACAGCAACGGACACCTTAGTGCCATGCTGAATCAGGCTCCTATGGCCATGGGCACAGGACAGTCAGCTCCTTGCCTGAAAAGAGCAGGACTGCCTGTGGGAGAGATGAGGGCTGACTGCATCATGCACCCTTGAGCCTACCCTTCTACCTGGCTTCAGGAGCCTGATACCTCTGGGACAGTGGGGAGGCTATCTGAACAACTGGGACAAACTTTGCTGCCCAGAGCCAGAGATATCTGAACGTTTAAGAAGTTGTGGAGGTGAACATTGGTCTTTTGTGCTCAAGCAACACCCACTGGAGGTAGGTGAGGAAGAAAAGGCTGGATTGGCCCAGAGCATGACAGCTGAGCCTTACATCTCCCAAGGAGATGCTACTCTTCTTGGCCCAGTCCTCCTAGCACACCCTCCCAAGTCAGCTCCTCCAGACCAGCCCCTGGTTGTACCTCCCTGTGCTGACACACAGCCTTCCCATGCTGTAGTATGATAGCCTTCTTGTCTGTTTCCCCTATGAAGGAGAACTTCATAAAAGCAGTGACCAAAATTGCCTTAAAATTGCTCTACAGAAAAATAAAAATGTGCACTTTGTGCATGTTCAGTACTCAGTAATATTTCTTGAAAGAATTAACTACCAATCAGACTTTTCCATTGATACTACCTTCACATACAGGACCTTCAAAAAGTCCATAGAAAATGTATACCATGACCAAAATATGATGAATTTCAATTTTTTCACCAAGCTGAACTCATTTTTAAAAATTATTTTGTCAATTCTCTTTTTTAAGATATATTTATTTTTATTGGAAATGCAGATTTTCAGAGAGAAGGAGAGACAGAAAGAAGATCTTCTATCCACTGACTCAGTTCCCACATGGCTGCAATGGCCAAAACTAAGGTGATGCAAAGCCAGGAGCTAGGAGCTTCTTCTGGGTTTCCCATGTGAGTGCAGGGTCTCAAGGACCTGGGCCATCCTTTACTGCTTTCCCAGGCCATAAGACAGGAGCTGGATCAGAAGCGGAGCAGACAGGCCACAATCCAGCATCCATCTGGGAAGGCAGCACTTTCAGGCAGAAACCATGCCAGACTCTGAACTCATTTTAAATTTCATTTTCCATCACCTTCTTGAAGTGTTCTCATTTTGGGAGGTAAATAGTTCTATTAAGTTGAACTTGTTTTGTCTGTGCCTTAACTAAAATCTTATAGCCATATAGCTTTAAGATGGTATGCATTAATTTGCAAATCATTCAGAGATTTTAATTAACTTAAGGTAGAGATAAAATAGTATAAGGATCACTCATTTAATTTTAAGAATAGTTTCTAAAGGGATTGGATTATACAAACAGTTTCAGAAAAATAAGTGAAAACATTTGGATTAACAAAATAGAATGGAGTCAAGGGTGAATTATAAATAAAGTGGTACTAATATGTATACTTACGCGAAATGAACTGCAATTTGATTCTGAATTTTTTCTAGCAGGGGCGGGTGGAGAAAACAAGAATAATGACACAAACTGCAACATCCAAAGAAAGTCCTTGAAATCCAGTGCCACAAACCTGCGTCTTGGGTCACAGTCCAGCTGCGGAGGAAATGCAGGTGGCTCAATACAACCCCCTCCCAATAATGAAAGCACAGGTCCAGGGGCACTTCCTGGTCACTAAGAGATAGGTATTGCCATGTTTCCATTTGAAGTATGGCAGGTAACTACCAAAAAAAAAAAATGTTCAGCCACCCACTGACCTGAAGAGAGAGTCAGAAATGAAAGCCAAAGCTCATGAAAGGTGTCTGGGACTCTCATCAGCCTTGTCATTGCACCATCTGCATGTCCCCTCTGGCCTAGCACTGCCCACGCCCTTCTTCCCCACAGCCTCAAGCAGATTCACTCCAGCAGAAACACAGAGGAAGTTCTGTTGGCATGGAACCTGGCCTGGTCCAAAAGAATCCCCACAGCCCGAGTTCCAAGGCAGGTGCTTTACCAGCCCTGGCCTTGGCCCTTAGATCCCTGATTCCCCTTTAGAGCCCTCTGACCAGCCCTGTGAGGTTTAAGTGGCTCTCAAGTGCCTTGGTGGTTTCTTCTCTACCACTCTATCCTCCAGAATTCAGGTCAACTGCCTGGCTTCTGACTGCCTTTACTCAAACAGTGAAGGTAGGGAAGGAGGAAAGTAGATAGGGGGGGAGGGGAAAGGGGACTAGTGGGAAGAAGGCAAGGAGGAGGGAGGCGGGAAGAAAGAAGGTAGTGGGGAGGGAGAAGGGATTCTGACACCTGAGAACATCTCACACATCTCCAACCCCAGGTTCCCTGCCCATCCAGAACTACTGTTGGTGTTGACAGACTGCCTCAGTGGAAATCAATCTATTGGCAAACTAGAACCAATATTTGGCTATTGTTCCCCCTCTATAAATCCCCCCCCCATATTTTCTCTCTCTTTCTCTCTTTGACTTGTCATGCAGCAGAACCAGTGGGGATTAGCAGTTACTATGACAGCCCTTTGAAGATTTGGAGCAGGAAAATGAAACAATAGAAGCAGCAGACAAGACAATGCATGGGGGTGCCTGAATCCAATTTTGGAGTGCCTGGTTTGAGTCCCAGCTCCTTAGCTTCCAATTTCCTACTAATGCATACCCTGGGAAATCAGGAGTAAGTACTTTATCATAGCCCAGGCCTAAGCCGTTGCAGGCATTTGAGAAGGGAACCAATGGATGAAGGACCGCTATCTGCCACGTGTTTTTCTGCCTTTCAATTAAATTTAAAATTAAAAGATGTTTTTAAAACAGAAAGAAACAAGAATAGACAAAAGGAGAGATATGGAAAAAGAGCCAAGGTACAGCCTTCTGTCCATCACAGGCTGATGTCAGAGTGGACTCAGCAACAGGCTGCTGGGGCTCATGTGTAACAGAGGAATCCCTGCCCAGACAGCTGGGCAGGAGCATGGAGGGGGGACCCATTAATACAATGATCTCAAGGCAATTCCCAAGCACCTGTTGGCACCAACATCTGACCTGGCAAGTCAGACATGCCCAGTGCACATTTCCCAAATATGCAGGCAGGTTTTTCATACTGATTTACCTTATGGAATTTATGGGGGCTTTTTTAAGGGTGAGGAAGGAGATCCTGGAAAGGGCAAGAACATACCTGCTATGTAGGTCAAGGTGGAACTTTTACCTCACCCCCATCCCTTCCTGGAAGGCCACAGCCGGGCTTCCTTCTTCTGTCACTGTGCCATATCTGAGCTGAGTGCCCTCATCCTGACCATCAGGGGGCTTTGAGAGCAGGTCTGTATCTTGTTCATCTTGCCTTCCAGTGACCTGCACAATGCCAATGCCAGGTGCTGGTGTTCACTAAACAAGCACGAAACAAGCCAAAAGTTCCCCCTATACTTTCTCTCTCTCTCTCTCTCTCTCTCTCTCTCTCTCTCTCTCTCCCTGCAGCACCTTTCCTGAGCCACCACACAGAGGAGAGATTTAGCAAATCAGAATGCAACAGCAGTGCTTGCACACCAAAAAAAGGTGGTGATTCAGAAGCTCCTGGAAGCTACTCCATGACGCCAGAATCCAGCAAGGCAAGGAGAAATGACAGCCAGCAAGGGTCCCGTTGCCCAGTCTCCACCCAGAGATGTGACCTCAGTCAAATGACACAAAGTGGGCACCCAGAATATACCATACACTGTGTTCCATATATAGGAGGGGGGAAGAAAAACAAGAAATGGAAAAGGCAGGGAAGGGTGCTAATCCAGCTGCACAGCCTGCAAGCATCATGCCACGTGGCACACCTGTTATCTCATTCTTTCCTCACATCACCCAAAGGTAGATGTAGCTTCCTACGTGTTGGTGGTGGAAACAAGAATCAAAACTGCCTCTCTCCCTCTGCAGAGTTCAAGATTAAAGTTCCCGACTCACTGAAGCATCCATGAAGCTGTTCCCATCCCACCAGCCTGGGTCTGGCTCTTTAGATTCCTCCAAGCCCAGGCCAATGCTATCTGCCTACTATGAAAGATTTATTCCCACCCTCACCACCCCCATGGAGTCTTCTCTCCTCTGGAATGCTAGTTCTGCCTGGGCTCTAATCCTTCCATTTATGGAATTTTCCTAAATAAAAATGGAGTCTTTGCAACTGCCCTGCAAGGGGTTCCTTGTTCCTACTGTTTGCTGTTGTTCCAACATACCATGTGTGTTCCCAAGCCCAGTTACAAGCCCTGTCTGCAAATTCCCTAGGGACAGGGATTTTTCCAGAAAACTGTTGGATCCACTCATGCTGGTGTTAATGATTAGATAGGTTTTTGGGAAAGTTGCTGGCCAGGTATGAAACCAGAGTATCTTAGCATCAGCCATGCCAAGCGCACATTTACACCACAGAAATTGGCAATAGTTACCAATCAGGACTGCAGCCCCTTGTGAGGTCAGGTGTCAAACACTGAGCAGCGTAGCCCAGCTTTGCACTCTTGTTACCCAGCTCATACCACTTCCTTGTACCATCAAATGTGCTTCTCCTTAAAGGCTGTTAATGCAATGCAAGCAGCCAAACATGAGACACTAGCAGAAGTGCCAGGAATTAGTGGAACTTCTGAAATCCTAGCATATACTAAAATCTCTATCACAGAGGAGAACTCTGAGTATGGATCATTGAATAACTGACCCAAGGACACTGCGAAGTCATCTACCAGAACCCAAACCCCACCTCAGGAGGACCACCAAAGTGGGGCTTTCTCTACTTCACCGTATTTCCTGCACTACAGCCATGAAACATTTCATGTCTTGAGTCCCACATTCCCCAGCATCCACACCCTGTCAGTGGCAGCCAGGACAAGAGCATCTACCAGAAGCTGTGGCAGGAGTTGGGTGGGAAGGCAGGTGTGGTCATTCAGCCAGTGAGTTGGGAGGAAGACTATCATTTCTGAAAGCCCACACAACCCTCCCCCCACCATTCCTCCCATGGGTGTCACTGTGCCGAAAGTGTTCTGACCTCAGCAGGACAGCCAACTTCATGGCTTACTTCTGTGTGTATGTGTTTTCTGGAATTGGGGAGGATGTGGAGATGGGAAGCTCTCCACTATCAACAGGCAAGCACAGGACAAAATCACAAAAGCCAATTTGCTAGACTCGTCGAGAGGGTAGAGAAAGCAGCAGCAAACCTCAAAATAAACTGCTGATAGGAAAGCATCTATGAGCACCCAGGACAGCCACCCCCCTCTTAGGAGCTATATTCTTCCCCAGGTAAGTCCCATTTCCAAGTAATCCTGCACATGGCAAATATGTGGAGATAGAGAAGGAAGCCAACACCTTGCACAGCAAAACCAGTATACAACTCTAGGCAGCATTGGGCAGCACACGAGAGAGGGCAGACAAAAGACTCACTTGATAACTTCAGTTTTCATGAAGCAAAATTTTTTAGCCCTTACTTCTCTTCCCAAATCTCATCCTCCTCCTACCCTTTACAAGCAAACTTCCTGAAATCACAGTGCACCAGGCAGTGTGAGCCAGGGAGCATGAATGAAAAGCAGGGCTGTGCTGCCCATTGATAAACAGCCAGCATTCTGGGGCCAGCATTCTAGAACAGCGGGTGAAGCCACCACCTGTGATGCTGGCATCCCAATCAGAGTGTTGGTTTGAGCCCACTGCACTCTGCTGTTGATCAGGTCCCTACTAATGTGCCTGGGAAATCAGCATGAGGTAGCCTGAGTGTTTGGGCCACTGTCACTTATGTGGGAGGCCAGAATGATATATATCCTTCCTCCGCTCTCCCTTTCCCCTTTCAAATAAATAAATAATAAATAAATAAATAAATAAATAAATAAATAAAGTTATACCAAAAAGAAAAAAACAAAAAGCCAGCCAGCATTACAGGGGATAGAGGGCACGGTCCTGACTTGTTGCCATTGCTAATTTCTGTGGTATAAATATTTTAAACTGATTTAAAGCTACCAGGGCTTCCATACCTACCTAACAAGCTTTCCAAAAATCTGCTCATGGATGCCAATATGAGCCAGATCTGGCAGTTTTCTGGAAAGATCCCTATCTGTCCCTAGGGAGCTTGCAGACTGGATTTGTAGCTGGGCTATATGGTAAATAGTATTAAGAACACCAACAAAGTAGCCCTTAACTGATCAGGGCTTCAGACTCAGCACTCAGAGAGCCTGCCATTCAGCTGACCCTGCTGGAGGTCACCATCCTTAGCCTCACTACCCACCTGTCTACAGCCTCATGCTCCATGCCTATCTCCTATCATATCTGTCTGCAGCATACTCTGGAGTCCAACTTCTCAGGAGCTGATCCTCAGCTCCTTGTTCTCTGCTCGCTGCTTCCCATCAGCATTTGAGCAGGCACTGGTATCTTCTTTCTTTTTTATTAACCAAGTTTCTCTTGATTATTTGTCTCACACCCTAAATCCCAACCATGTCCCCCCTGTCACAACCAAACTTCCTGAAGCCATTGTCTATTTTGTCTCTCCCTCCTTGTCTCCCATTCACTCCCTCTTTCTCCACCTTGAGGCCAGGGAAAAGACTAGCAAGGACTTCCTGCAAATGTGACCATCTCATAGCCCTTATCCTCATCCCAGGACCCAATAGCAAGAAGTATAAACAAATGTTTGAGTGGTCCAAGAGGAAAACGACAATTATCTAAATCCCTCCAGAAAGGACATTTGTCAAGTTACAAAGAAGGGCTAACCTTACTAGCCTGTGTGTAGCAGCATGCAGAATGGTGATGAACTAAAAATGGCATGTAAAAGTGCATAATAGCAAGGGGAGGAATTTGATAAGAGTACACAATATAAGATAATGACATAATATAACATATGTAAGATAATATAAGATAAAAGAAGAGGGATGGAACAAGAGTACAGTGTTAAAAATCTGCAGTCAATGGATCAGCATGATGGCTCAACTGGCTAATCCTACATTTCTAAATGCTGGTATCCCATATGGGCACTGATTCATGTCCCAGCTGTTCCATTTCGCATCCAGCTCCATGATTATGGCCTAGGAAAGTAGTAAAGAATGGCTCAAAGCCTTGGGACCCTACACTCATTTGGAAACCCAGAAGATGCTCCTGGCTTCTGGTTTTGGATTATCTCAGCTTCAAACATTGTGGCCATTTTGGGCGTGAACCAGCAGATAGAAGATCTGTCTCTTTCTGTCTCTCCTTCTTTCTATAAATCCACCTTTCCAATAAATGAATCTTTTTAAAGAATCTATTGGTCAAGGCATATTTGGGGGAAGAAAGAGAAATAGATCCTTGGGAGAGGGGCCATCAAAATGCCTTCAGAATGAGCCTGGCGTTGTGGCCTAGCGGCTCAAGTCCTCACCTTGAACATGCCGGGATCCCATATCGGCACCGGTTCTAATCCCAATGGCCCTGCTTCCCATCCAGCTCCCTGCTTGTGTCCTGGGAAAGCAGTTGAGGACGGCCCAAAGCCTTGGGACCCTGCACCTGCATTGGAGACCTGGAGGAGCTCCTGGCTCCTGACTTTGGATCGACGCAGCAACATCCGTTGCAGTTACTTGGGGAGTGAATCATCTGACAGAAGATATTTCTCTCTGTCTCTCCTCCTCTCGGGATATGTGAATTTGCAATAAAAATAAAAATAAATCTTAAAAAAAATGCCTTCAGAAAACCGTTCTTGGGCCTCAAGAGATATTTAAGTGGGTGAAGTACACAATGCTACCTCCCACAAAATCCTCAGTTTACTGAATGCATTAGTATGAGTGGGCTGAGGGAGGAGAAGCTCAAAGAGAAAAATAAGGGGACAGCTGACATCTGGGTTACCCCAGCTACAGCAGGGAGGAATGACAAATGAATTCAGCAAAAATGTTTTATTTCCACATCTATTGTCAAGTCTAATTATTGGTTGAAATTAGAGGTTCTGCCCTGATCATGGCCATGAATAAATAAAAATATGTTTGAATTTCAGCAGATGTCATTGAATTTCACATATCTTTCCCTACCCAGAAATGGAAGGAAAGATCGAGGCAACCCTTTCACACACTGACATCCACACTTAAGATACAGAAACTTGCTCAAGAAATGATTCATCTGAGCAAATACATGTAAGTCCACCTCCAGGCTGTGGAAGGTGCAAACACTGGTATCGCATCCATACCTGATAAGATTGTGTTAGATATAAGCAGTATTAAATATGTGCAACATAGTCAATCATTTCATCGGTGCTAACAAGAGCCAGGGACTACACGTGGCACTGAGATAAATACAAAGAAGAGTAAGGCACAGCCCACACCCTTAACAAGTTCATTAGCTAATGTTCATCAACTTTTAGGAGACAATAATTTCATTTATGACAAATTAATGTTGACATTTAAGTTGGCAATAAGGACAAGACTCCGTTCATTTTTTTTTTTTTACAATCGGCCCTGAGGCTTTGCTTGACAAGAACTGTGTTCCCGCCCCTGAACTTCCTCTTCCCACCTCTGCTTCCTTTGGGCCAGCTTGGCCTTCCTGCCACTGCACTTTGCCAGCTTCCGTAACAGGAGACTGGGCTGTAAATACTCTCTTAACATTTCTCCTGCCTTCTCTACTACTCTCACCCTTCAGCAGCTATATAAAGCCAAGCCACCTGCCTGCTAATGTTGACTTCCAAAAACTCCAGGAGCAGACCCTTGAGTCTACTGATGAAATGTCTTGAAAACACAGAGTCAAACTCTTAGCTACACATAGGTGGGACCTTTTCTGTACCCCTACCCAAATATTCAGTCCACCAAAAAAAAAAAAAGGCATTCTTCCCCTTGTAGCCAGATTCTGCTAAGGCTTTAGAGTAAAACCAATTCACCAGGTTAAAGAATCAGATTGCTAGAAGTGTCTATGAGATGTCAGGTGGCAGAGCTTCCAACCTTCAGCTAGATTCTTGGTGTTGACGTTTCCTTGTCAGGAATGCCCGAAAACCGGACAAGTAACACACTTGGCCCTGCATCTGAGACAGCAATAGGAAGAAAGACAAAGCAAACATGCAGAGAATAAGAACACTCTTTTATGCTAACATTGGGTACATATTTGGTGGTCGGCACTGTGCTACAATTTATCATTTAATCCTCATAATGGTATCATAAATAGGTATTATAAGATCCCAGAATTGCAATACTACAAGAATAAGGCTTAAGATGCTTGGCTAGTAAATAGGTGAGCCAAGATTTCATTTGGGTTCAGAACCCTTTTGTCAATAGCCTTCTTCCACCAGCACTATGAGACAGGACTGAGCTGTACTCACATCCTGATCCCAAAATTATTCTATTGTTTGATCCAGTCAGCAGAGGTCTGCCATGTTGGAACACCTTTTCCACATGCATCCCATATCCTTGGCTCATTTCATTCACTTCTTAGGATTTGGTCAGGCCAAGGGCAAGTGGTGCCCACCTCAACCTCCTAATACTTACTGCATGAGAAGACCCAGCTGTCTAAAACGTGCTGCCCAGAGCCATGTTCTCATCTCCTGTCTCACCCACCAAACCCCATGTGTGTGCTTCTGCATGGCAGTCTGGCTTTATGTATTCCTCCCTGTGCCAATCCAGTTTCCATCAAGGGCTTTTTGAGAAGCTCAAGGGCAAAGACCATGCTTCTGCCTTTCTCTGTTTCTCGCTATAGCTCTCAGATTGTACATAGGTAAGGCTTGATAAATGCACACAGCAAGACTGAATCTATATGTGACCCCCAAATCCCAGAGGATTCAAGAGTTGAACATTGATACCAATTTGATGAAGAAAAACATACATCCCTAGCTCAATGGATGGATGGAGAACCTCAAAATGTGCTCCTGAGTCTTCTTTCTCCTTTGTCTCAGGTTCTCTCAGCAATTCTGATTATGGTCCTTCCTCCCCACACATACCACAAACTTTCACCTTTCCAGTGCACACTGCATTTAGTTGGAAAAAAAATAAAGATTAAGGCCAAAGCAGCTTTTCTCTGAGCCTACAGTTCCTAGAAAGTCGGGAAGCAGTATTTCCAAGCAAAATATGGAATCCTCAAAACATGCAGTCCATCGATTCTTTGCAAAGTGCTTGTTTGTGTCGAGAAAATTCCAGTCCAATGAGAAGCCAGATGGGTAGATGCACCAAATACTGAAGATAGGCCTCAAGGCAAAGCAGACAAGCGCTCTCTCTAGTGTACACTAAACTCAGGAGTGATCTTCCAGCCATTATGAGCAGAGAAATGTCCCACCAGAGTTTTCCAAATAGCAAACTCTTAGGCCGATGATTGTTTCTATCATTTGCCATATTTTCCATCCAAAAGCCTCTCTAGCTCCTACATGGTTAGCAGCTTTTATAGCCCAAGCTAAGTGTCCATCCCTTTTAATTTTCATTGTTGCATCTGTTTTGCCATTACTCTGCAGCAGGTTGTATTACAACGGAAGGATTAATGAGGAAATGGATGCAAACGTTTTTATTTCAAATAGCAGCTCCCAGACAAGATCTGGAAAACGGAATCAAGCCATATGATTGTAAAAGAAAAAAAAAAACCCTCTGCCATCCAACTATTGGGCATTTTGCCATTATTTGTGAATAGCGTGTAAATACAAACAACTTAACTGGGGTGGGGGAAGAGATGTACAGTTTTTCATTTGTGTCTGGCTAATCATTTTTTTTATTATTAATTTGGTCCCTTTTATTTCGCATAAATGTCGTCTCAAGCACTAAACATCAACAAATAAGATCGTTTATCTTGCTGGGGAAAGCAAAACATCACATTGCCATTCAGAGAAAGCAGCTGACGTCCCGGCCGCACCACTAATAAAGAAGGCCTTCAGAACGAAAAATAATCATTTTCTATTACTTTCCACCATGCCTCATCCATAAACACAGGGCCGCTGGTAATTACATTTAGGGAAGAAGCATGCTCTGTGTATTATAATTTCCTGAGATGAACAAAAACCCCAAAGAACATCCCAGATTGGTGGTTGAGACAAAGAGTAAGAGAAAAACCCAGTTTGCCCTTTCTCAGGTAACCATGCTTTGCTCCTAAAATTGAGGCGATGGGGAGGGAAAACCCGCATTTGCACAAGATTTTCTGCCTTCTCTTTGCCTGAGTGACAAGTGGAGGAAAACAGCCCTGGATTTCCCAGAGGAAGTAGAGACAGGCACACAGGGAGCGTTAGGGAAATGGATTCCAGCCACAGGGATGTCCCAGGGGGCCATCAGCTGTTGCCACCCAGCACAGTCACAGATTGAGACACACAGGAGAGCCATGTCCACACACATGTGCACGCGAGCCTCCAGCCACACGGGGATGGAAGCGGCATGGCCGTGCTGATAAATCCACCGCGAGCTCGCAGACTCCACGCTTCCCTGTCGCCTAAGCATTTGGCTGCCCTGCCCGCGCTGCGGCTCTGCCAAGCAAGGCACTGACTCCACGGGAGAACCGTCCTGTCGATCTCTGCAGGAATATAAGACCTTTTTTTTCCAAGTAAAATGTTCCCCAACTCTGCAAGGGAGGTTGGCAGTACATCTCCAACTCTGGCCTGTCTTTTTAATACCCCTACAATAGCTCAGTTGGACTGAGACCAGCTGTTGGTACATTACCATTTGTAAATGCTTAAAACAGCTACTCCTTGTTTTCTTGGCAACACTGACTGTGGAAAAAAAAAAGCGAGCTACAGCCACTTCCATTCAAACATTAAGAACCAGGGACTGCCAGCTTTGGCATTCACCAGCCATTGTTTGCACAGCGCTCTCCACCAAGTTTCTTGTCACCCTTCTATTCTGCCACACACGCTTCCATATGCAGAACAGGAAAAAGAAAAACATCCCAGAGGGCCTGGGTCCCCTTAGTCCTCACTCTGTGCTCACACTGACCATGTAGTCAGTCCTTATCTGAAAAAAGAGAGTCCACCTGCACCCGGTATGACCTCGTGATTTGAGCCTCCTCTTTCTCTGCTTGGGTTCCCTACTCCTCTGTCCAGGCTAGCTATCAGGGTCCTGGCATCTTCCTTGGGGCTGTGAGAGCTTCCCCTTTCCTTCTCTCTTAAACCACACAGAAAAAACACTGCATCTCTCAGGAGTGCAGCAGGATCTACCCAGCTGAGAAGACAATTTGGAGGATGACAAGGAGATGGCCAAAGACCACGTCATCACCTCCAGTGTTGTCACTCTGAAGAAAGACCTCTAAGACCTCCGACTTGGCCAAAGCCCTTGGGTGTTCCTAAAGTCAACACTTGGCTCCTCCGACTAGGACAGACTAAGAACTGCTGAGAGACCCTGTGAGGCTCTTTGCTGCCCTGCATGCTGCCCACCAGGCCCCCACTGCTGGCAGGGGTGGCTTCCAAGGCCACATGTCCATCCAGTGACGATGTTCCACATGCCTAAAGCAAAGCAGCCCAGGAGAACTGGCGCTCATGTGCCCAGAGCTGCCACAGTGGGGACAATAGACTGCATGTGCCATGTCCCTGCTCCCGTGCCCTTCTGTTCAATGATCTTCCCTACCAAGGGCAGTGGTGGCTGCATCTGCCCTTGCTCTTTTAGCGGGGGTTTGGGCACAAGAGGGAGAGGTCTGTCAGCAGCACAGGCACTCTTGGAGATGAATGAATTGAGGTAGCCAAATGTCACAGCAAGGTTGAAATTCAGCACACAGCTCCAACAGGAAGGGAAAGGCCCGATACCGGGCCCAAGAGGAACAGCATTTGGGGGAAAGGAGGGGGACAGTTTGGCCTGAGATGACAACATCCCAGTCTGGAAATGCAATACAGCCAGTTTCTTCCATGGAGGGCGGGAGCCAGGAATGGATAAGGGAGACCAGCAGATAACCCAGAAAACTGAGACAACTGCTTAAAGACTGGAGCACACAGGCTGGAGCAGTGGACAATGAGCCCAGACCAGACCAGCCACCAGAAGCATCCAGGTCATGTCTGAGAGCCTAAACTGTATCATCTGTAAGAATCCAGAAGTCGAACTGAATAGCTGCCTAGGTCCCTTCAGGACTACAAGGCTGTATTTTTGCCCTCCTAATTTTCTTCAGTTTCAACCAATGTGGGTCCAAGTAGGACTTACTCTAAAGACATTCAAACTATAAAAATTCAAACAGTGGATTTGAAGCTTCCTTTAAAAAGTAAACTCTCGCTTTTTTTTTATTTGAGACCAGATGTATGAAAATCAATATATGCTCAATTTTTCAGGAAAAGGTGTCAAAGTTCTTTAAAGCTCCCAATTTCTAGGTCTGGCACACAGTAGGCTGATGATGGATAATGTTTGTTCAGTGCTACAAATCTCATGTGCAAAGAGGGACTCCTCAGGAACACAGCACAGGTGGCTTAAGAAAACCAAAGTGACAGCAGGAGGAGGACAGGGAGAAATATTCATATAAATGGTAATTCATAAAATGTTTTGTCCACTAGCAGCTAATTGGAAGTCAGGCAATTGTAACATCAATGAAGGCCTTCAACCTATGGAATTTACTCATCTTTACACAGTACTTACTTATTATTACTAAGTCACAAAGTACCCTGGATACCCCCCAAACAATAGTCTATTCACAGTATTGGATGCAACAACCTCTTACGTCCTTGAAAGAGCTTCATGTGGTGTTCCACCAGTCGTGTAGCCTCAACCTCCTAGACCACAAGCACTTGAGAACAACTTGGAGTTGTCGTGATTTTCTCTACCACATCCCAAACATGATGCTAATGTTTACATTTTCATAGCACGTAATTTCCCCATTTGAGCTCAGGCTGCCCCAACAGGGATGATTCCCACAACAGATACTGATTTCATGCAGTCTTGGAGATTGGGAAGCCTAAGATCAAAGTGACAGCTAATTCAGTGTCCCGTGAGGGCAGACAGACGGTCACCTTCTCATTCTATCCTCAGTGTGCGCGGGGTGGGCTGGAAATGAGGAGCAAACCTTCCAGCTTCTCTGTTGGTGAGGTCTCTCATCCCATCAAATCAGAGCCCCAGCCTTAGAACCTCACTTAGCCTTAAGTACCTCCTTGGAGGCCCCATTTCTGTATGCAAACATTCAAACTATAATTTTTGGAGATGGTTCTAGAGTTTATGATAAGGAGACAGAATCCTGGCCCTGAGTCTCCCAGATGGCACATGCCCACCATCCCAAGGTTTACTTTGCAAAGAAGAGCCTCAGGTACCCACAATGCCTGGACCTAGAATCCCCAAGAAACCCTCAGAGGTCGGATGATCCATGAAGTGGTGCTCAGTGTGCTAATGGATAAGGAGGGTTCCAAGTAACTACCCTCCTACTTTAGACCATAAGGAAGTTGTACCGGAAGCTATTAACAACAGCATTAATTATGAAAATAACCTTCTCATGCTATTGTTCAATACTCACTCAGTGAACACCTGTTAAATGACATTGGTAGTGAACATGATGGAACTGGTCCTTATTTTCAGGGGACCTGCAGGATACTGAGATCAACAGGCAGGAACTGGGGCAGGGGGGTGGGTGGAAGACAGTGTTCAATGGCACACCACAACTGTCACAGAATACTGGGCATGGCTGGTTGATGTAAAAGAGAAGTGCCTCCTAATTCATGACTCTGGATGTTGGGAAGCCCAAGAGGTTGGCACTGGCATCTACCCAGCTCCTGGGAAGGGCCTCAGACTGCTTCAACCCATGGAGGGGAGCAGAAGGGCTGGCAGGAGTCTGTGAAAAAGCCACAAGGTGAAAGACAGCATTGCTTCCAGACAACCTGCCTTCATGGGAACTACTCCAGTCCCAAGAGAATTAAACCAGTCCTGGGAGCCCTAAAAGTCTCCTACAGACCCCATGTTCCAATACCACTACAATGGCCATCAAACCTCAACAGGAGCTTCCAAGAGGCCAGACCATAGGCCAATGATAGCACTCAGCAGGGTTAGCACTGGAGACTGCTCACTACATGAGCAAAAGCTCCAGTTTTGCACCAAAAAAGGCCTAAATCCCAGTCCAACCCAGGAAGACGAACATGGCCGGTGCAGCTATAGGATCATTATTACAATAAAGGTTTAAAAAGACTGTGTTCCACTTTGCTCTTGAATGGCCGGAATTTGGTCCATGTTGTTACACTTTCATTGATCATCACCAGGGGTAGAACCCCTGTTCGGCACCGGGCAGGCAGTTAGGGAGACTCAAAAGCAAGACCTTCCTGACAGGAAGATGATCCTGACAATCAGCAGCACAGCAATGACAAAGGACTTTGCTTCTGGATCCCTCTGAGGCCAAACTCTGAGGTGACACCAAACTCAAACCTATGGCTTGACCCTGACTGGGCTAGCAACCCTTCCTGACCTCCCAGCCTGAGCTGGAGAGGTGAACGGAAAAGACAGCAGGTTTTATTATACCATCCAAGCCATGTCTGCCAAACTCTCACCACAACCGCTTAAAAAAAAACAAAGATGGAGTGAAAGGGAATTGGAAAAATGGAACCCCTACATCCCAGAAATATTACTTCCATGAGCTGTATGAATTATTTAACAGACAGCTGAAAAGACCAAACTCAACAGAAGAATAAAAAAAAAAAAAAAAACAGCTCATGGTACAGACACCTTCCTGATGCCCGGGACAATGAAATGTATTTTATGCCACGGATCAACATGCCAGAGAAGGAGGCTTCTGAGACAGATGCCCACAGGGATCATTAGCCCCTTATCTCTCAACCCTTTGCCACCAGCAGCCAGATCTCTGAGCCTGGGCAGCCCAGGGGGACAAAAGCTGAAAAGTGTGTATATTGTAAGTGTTGGTTAAACAACCCCACCGTATTCTTATTTGTTGGAGGTTTTAGGGAGCAGATGTAGGACTGGCAGAGCTTGGAGCTGGCGATATTGTTCTAGCTCACTCAGAGCCAACAGGGCAGAGGGGGGGAAAGAAAGCCACACACACAAGCACAAAAAAGACTGCATTTAGAGTGTGTGCCTGGGTGTGCATGCTCACCTCTGTGCCATCCCCTCATCCAAGGGTCCTTGGGAGTGGAGCTGACCAATGCAAAACCGGGCTTGGGGCCTGGCCAAGAGAAATACAACTTGTCCCAGAAGCTGTGCAAGGTGCCTCTCCAAACACGTGGCTTACACCACAAGTCTCCCCGCCTGCAGGCACAAGGGGGCTGGGGCAGCCACTCGCCTGCTGTAGGCTTGGTGCTATCAGTTGCTGGAGAAAGGGCAAACAAATGGAGAACCAACCCGAAAGGCAGCCAGCAGCAGTGAGGCAGCGCTGCAGCTGCCAGGCAATAACTTAGATAGTTACAGCTGCCATCACCTAGTTCATGCAAGCTTTTTAATATCTTTTGGCAGCTCCCAGTGTCACAGCACAAAGGGAGAGTTGGCACTTCGCAGCACACTTTGTTTGACATAACTGTAGGCAGGACCCAGCTGATACCTTCAGTAATGTGGATGGGTTTGCTCTTAAGGTGTGTTTTTAGCAGATCAAATGGGAGGCTTCCCCCACCCTCCACCTTTCTCTCTCTCTCTCCCTACCCCTCCTGTTACCCATGCCTGTTCATATTCGGGGCACACAACATCTCTAAATCACACATTGGAAATCAAATCAGATTAATGGGGGAGGGGGAAGGAACTCAGCAGGTGCAACATAAGGTTGGCCCCATAAGCACCCAGCTAAGGAGGATGGAAAAGCAACGAACAGAAGATGGGAGCAAAGAAAATAGGGGACAGGAGGAAAGAAAAATAGACTGTATGCTCCAGAGCTCATCCCCAGCCTCAGCAGGAAACTCAGTCCCTGCTTCCCACCGCCTACGCTTACAGAATTCTGAATAAATCACAATGCCACCATCTTGCTTCCTGTTCTTCCCTCTTTCAAGTTATTCACTGCCTGGCCATGTACTCCCATTCCAGGTCCCATAGGAACCCAGCTTGCTCCAGGGATCTCCCCGCCTAGTTGTGACTTCCAAGCGCCCCTCACTAACTGTGAAAGCAGTCGCAGAAGCCTGGGGAGTTGTCATGACAATTTCCTATGATCATGCTGCCAAGCCAGGCAACTGTGTTTGGTGGATCCAGGAGCCTTGCTGGGGCTGGAAACAGTCGTCTCATGGACCCCCTGGCACAGACAGGCATGAAGAGAACATGTGGGTGGAGGAGGAGCAGAAGATGAGAGCCAGGACAGGAGAGGCAAGAGGCTGGATCCATATCCTGCCAGGCAGAACTGTCACTGCCCCAGACAACCCTATATGGATCACTGATCTCTGAGTTTTGCTACCGGTCTTTCCTATGTGGGTTCCTCCAAGTGGTAGCTCTGGCAGCCTGTGGCATGTGCCACCAGGAGGACGCACAAAGAAGTACCCTTTGGAATTCATCCAAGACCATGTGGTGATATTTCCATTTGTTCTTGTAATTCATGTGACTTAAACAAGAGACATGCACTGCCTCACTGTTCCACAGGCTAGAAGCCCAGGATCAAGGTATCAGCAGAATGGGTTCCTTCTAAAAGCTGCTCCTAACCTCTCCCTTAGCATTCTTCCGGTGTTTCCAGGCAATCCCTAGCCTTCCATGCCTTGTAAACAGATCACTCCATTTTGTTTTCATCTTCACATGGCCATCTCCCTGTGTGTTTGTCTGTCTCCAAATGTCCCTTTTTTATAAAGATGCAAGTCATATGGTACTAGAGACCCATTCATTCTATATCACTAAGACTTCATCTTAGCAAAGCGAAGGCTTTACGTCCATATAGAGTTGCATCCTGACATCATAGGATTCATTTGATAAAGGACACAATTTCACCTAACCTGCTGGGTACCTGCTGTGTACCAGGCACTGGGTTGCCTGCTTTCAAGTACTATTCCTAACCTTTTGACATTCCTGAAAGGTGAGTGCTAAGCTCTTTCAGGAATGTCAAAATCCCCACAGAAAGAGTCATGCCTGAAATCAGTCAATAACAGGATAATCTGAAGGTGACAACTTTTGCTAAGAACCCGGGAGTTGACCACTGCCACATTTCTCCAACAGGACTCCATACAGGGCATTAGCTTCCCCCCAGTCTTCTCTTTCTGATCTGCGTTACGATCAGTGTGTTCCACCAGTTCCCAGCATGCCTTCTCCCAAGTGAACCTGCCAGAGCCTGACAGGTGGAAAGACTAAGATGGACATGGGAGAACAGGGATGTGCGTTGGAGCCTGGCTATTTTGTGCACTTGCTGCCCTTGCTTGGCAAGATGCTTCACTTCTCCAGAGTGCTAAAGGAGATGGCATTCATGCATTTTATTATCATGTTAATTTAGTACTTATTTTCTATTTATTACACACAAAGAGAGAACATAAGACAGAACATATTCATAATTAGGGCTCAATAAACATCAACTTCTCTAAGCCTCTATCACAGTTTAGTAGGCTAAGTCTTTGCCCGTGATGCCAGTATCTCAGATGGGAACCAGTTCAAGTCCTGGCTCCTCCATTTCCAATCCAGCTCCCTGCTTATCTTCTATTTTCCTAACTTCAGTTTTACTTGCACAGAGGGAGATCAGAATTCAGATAAAAATATAGTTATAGCTGTCTTATAGAATCTGCAATTTCATTAGCCTGGAACAGCGGACCCCAATTCAGCTGCAATGGCAATATCTTAGGTACCTGACAGAGGCTCTGACCCAACAGGAGCCAAGAAAGTAATACTTCTAACGGGGATAAATCCTTACATAAGTCACACTATGTGACTGCTCTGTCCTTACTCCCAAACACTTCTACCCTGGACAGAAGAGAAGAGGTCAATGTCCCCAAGGCCAGACTTCAGAACTAAAGACTATTCTTACTATTCTTGCACTTTCTGGAAATGCCAAACATTCAAGATTTGCCAAGATGGTCCCAAGCTTACTGATGTAGCCTTACCATGGAGGTAAGTGTCACACTCGGGGACCAGACTCCTAGCCTCCTAAGGCAAGCAAACATGTGTGTGTGAACTGTTACCTAACCCCCAATTGGAAATTTAGCTCCTCCAAGCCCTAACGGGCTAGATGATTTCAGCAGTTTCCAAAACAAAATTAAATATGGCCCAGCTTGAGAAGTGTTCCACCTCCTGGAGTCATGACATTTAGTGTTATTATTCACTTATTATTACTGAAAACAAATAAGAATGATAAAACATCAGTTGGAGCCACTCCAGGACAGAAGCAACTGGAATATCTAATAAAAACCACAGTATTCCACAAATAGAAAGCATTAGAAAATGCAGGAAAACAAGAGCAGAGAACATTGTGCACCTCCCCCACCCAAGCACAGATCACCTGAAATAATAGAGCAGGTTCTAAACATCCAGGAAAATGGACTGTGAGAGAGATGAAATCCAGGTAAAACTCTAAGCAGAGTCGGGCTTGACTCCGATTTTCCTAACCCTAACCCCTCTGGTCGTAGTCAGAGAGGCTTCCTTCAAGTCACCTGAATTCAATCCAGCTAAGTCAGAAGAAACTGTGCTCACATTCAGGAATTCCTTGCTATCCACTGGGAAGCATCTAACAACCTTTCCATTCCAGAAATTTCACTGTTCCATAAAGACCCTAAGAGCGACATGTCAACCTTAGCAAATGTTGAATTCCAGCTTGGGAAAAATACACAAAGATATGGAAAACCACCAATACTCTCACAATGATCTTTCCCAATCAGTCTTCTCAGAGAACAAAGGCAACTTGGTGGTCAGGTGACTCCCACTCAGTCCCCAGCACGGGGTGCTTAAGCATCACACAGGTGGAGGAGCTGGCCTTTGCGGAGGTGCCTGATCATAAGCCCCTCTCCTCAGTCCTCTTCTCCCACCTCCATCCCTGCATTAACCTGCACTGACTCCTGCAGCCCCCTCTCATTCCTGAGATGATTAATTTTTGCAAATATTAACTTCTTATTCTGCAAACTGGGAAGGTTGACTCTCAGATAATTCCATTTACAACTCTAATTCATAGAGGAACATTGACTGGGACAAGGCAGACCTGAGACCCCAGTGGACCACCACACAGGTCTTCCTCCACACTGTTCAACCACCATCTCCCACAACCATTTTTTAAAAGAATTACCTCATTTATTGGACAGGCAGAGCGACAGAGGGAGAGAGAGACACACAAAGGAAGAAACTTGCCATCTGCCTAGATGGCTGCAATGAAAGCGGTTGAGTCAGACTGAAATGAAAAGCTAAGAAATCTATTGGGTGTCCCATATGAGTGGTAGGGGCCCATGCACTTGAGCTACATTCTGCCGCTTTCCTAGAAGCATTAGCAGAGAGTTGGAAAGGAAGCAGTGCTACCAGAACTTGAACTAGCATTCAGATGGGATACTGACTTTGCAGGCAGTGGCTTAACCCAAGATACCAACCACAATACTGCCCCCACCAACAGCAGTTGGTTTGAGGAAAGAGAGAAGAGAAGTAAAGCAGAACAGAGTAAAATTCAAAACAGTTGGCACTGATTTGAAATGTGATGGGGTACTTTACCACCACATCCTATTTTTTTCATTGGTAATAAAGCATCTACTCTTTGCATGGCATCAGGGAAATAAATTTCTCTTCATCACACACTAGTGATAGCATCAAAAATTGTTTTACATATTTAAAACAACCTAAAAAAATCTAACAACTGGAAAATTTGCTAAGTAAATCCAAATAAATGAACACAATGCAATGATTTTAAATGGCAATATTTTCCACAAAAAAATGAAGAAATGTTGATAATGTAACAGTTGGTTTAAAACAGGATGCATTATAGAGCTTAATCTTGGCTATATAAATGTGGTAAATATACACACTATTAGGCTTTGTATTGTCTATCAGACCCCTTCCAACTTTTCTAGAATCTTCCCTCACACACAATTATCACAAGATGAGCCACAATACACAATATGGCTGGCCCCTGGCCACTGCTCATAGTCCAGGGTAGACATCTGACCCAAGCCAGGGTAATTCTCTCCTTCCCCAGTAATTCTGGAATTGGAACTGAAGCACTCTTTCTCTTTCCAGCAGCAGACACAGCAGAATAGAATGCCTAGTAGTTGCAGATGCAGGCCCATGTGTCCTGCCCTGGGCCAGAGACCCCAGCAGCTGATCCACAGAAAAAAAGATGGAGAGAAAAATGCCAAGAGGGGAGAAAAAAAACCTGAAAGTTGGAGCACAAAGAATATCCAGAGAGCATGCAAAGCTCCCCTTCTAGCTGTCTGAGGGCTGGCTGCATCTCTGTTCCTGAAGTCCATGAGACAGACAGGCCCAGGTTCTTACAGCAAAGCCTCCCTTACCTAAGCTCTTGGAGTTGGATTTGTGTCACCTGTAACCAAAAGAATACCCACAAACAGGGGCTCCCTCAAATGCCCAATTACTTTTACATCCTCCATCATTACCCCAAAATGTTATTAGGGCAAGAGTATATAAATACATGTGATTGCTCTCACATTTTGGGGTTTCCTTAATGTTCTCTTAGTAACATAGTATCACCTGGTGTTCAGAATCTATCTCCAAATTCACTACCTTAATTCACTGACACACAGAATGTAGACTTGGCACAAGACTAAAGGAAAAGCTTCAGTTAGCTGAAAATATATATCTGGTCCATATGTGATATATGTGCATATGAGAAGTACCAGTAGTCATAATAGTAACAAATGTTCATCTTAGACACAGAAACAAAAATCCGGTAAGGTCTATGCAGGGTCTATGCCAGGTCCAGGACCAAGGCCTTACTCCTCAAGACCTCTGAGGTTCTGCTGTGAGCACTGCCCTTGCTGATCCCAGCCCTTTCTCACTCAGCCTGGCCTTCAGACCACACCTCTCATTCCAGGGACTCTGATGTCTCTACTGATTCCTGATGGGAAGCTCAGCCATTTGCACATTCTAAGAGGAATGGCAGGACTCTCAGCTTCCATAAGGTGGATTCACCTCTCCTGGTCTTCCTCCCCAGCAAAGCTTTCCCAAGATCTAGTCTTTGGAAACCCCCGAGCAAATGCTCTTTTGTCACATAAAATCAGAAAACTTGGCTGGCACACCCCCTAGTGGATGCCTAATGAATCCCCTCAATTACCATAGGTACAACCCTGGGGCGTTTCTCAAAGTGTGTTCCGTTGGACCCCAGTTCTGCCTGGCAGGGGAGGCAGGGAGTGGCGAGGTAGGATAGAGGAGAAAAGTATTTGATGCTTAAGTCAGATTCAAAAACATTGGGATTTAAAAAAAACTAATAAGATAACTTTATGGGACCACTACTTTAAGACCTCTAAGACCTTAGTGTGGTAATGAATATTGTGAATCGCCAAGGGAAGGCATGCAATGGGTTCCAGGCTTATTTGTCAAACTTCTAGGAAGTTTTAAACCAACTGTTACCTTATCAAAATGGTATTCATTTGGTTACCACTTATGGGTAGTGTGCTACCAATATAGCACATCTGTTTATACACAGGGAAATGGATGCTTACAGAGGACAAATACCTTACTAGTAGGTTTCTATGACACCTCAGTTTATAAGAGTTGACCATTACAAGAGCATAGCCTTATGTTTGTTCCAGAAGTTACTCTGTAACCTTCATGTATAAATGCCACTCCTCCTATTCTCTCCAACACCAGTAGGACCAGCCACACAATACTATAGGTCTCCTTTCTGAACAGGAACAGCAGGGACCCATGGAGCATACAGAGGGTATACTCACTGTCCTTGGAAAGCTTCTGGTTTGGCTGGTGATAGAGTTGATGACTCAACCCCAAAACAAATCATTCTTGAAATCCCCACCCAAGGGGACACAACGGGTAGTACATCTGGGACCCAGTAGATACTTGCCAAAGATATGATGGAAAATGCAGTGCTTTTTTATTTCTTTAAAGAGAAATTTAGGTTTGTTGAGTCTTACTTACAGGTCAGCCTGGTTTTAAAAGCAGTAGAGTAGGACACTGTACACAGATAGTGTTTAAAAAAATACCCTCCTCACATGATTTTAATATCAAACTTAAGGAGATAATATGTTTATAAACTTCACTCTGATACCATAGGTTGTGTTTTGGTTTCTAGATTCTGATCTTTTTTTATTTCAACTGACAGAAACCCAATAGCAATTTATTGATTCACATAAATGAAACAACAGGCTTCAGGCACAGCTGGATCGAGGGGCTATAAGGAGAGGATCAATGCATGGTATTTGTTTTTTATAACAAGAAAATGGAATATACTGCCGTAAAACGTCTTGGTCTCTAGACCTGGTTGACATAGGAAGATGTGATTACATAGATAAAAATATGCAGTTTTCTGGATATCAGGTGATCTGGATGGATCCCAATGTTCAATACTGGCCCTACAGCTACCCTTGCTGGATATTTGTGTAGAGACCTGGTTTGTCCACATGTCAAAATGGGCAGACTGCTCTTCCTTTTCCCCTGCAGTGGAAGCTGGAAGAAGATGTAAAATGTTTAAGGGTTTTTCCTTAGAAGATTAATATTGCTATATATTTTTTGGCAATTAATGTTCACAGAGATAGCATATTGTTTTGCAGAGTTTTCCAAGTATCTATTTGTTTTACAAATTTATCATTTAAAACTCCATAATTAGCCTGGCAAAACATACACTTTTGATATGAGCACCATATCTTAAAGTAAATCAAGTCACAGAAGGAGAGAAGAATATATATACACATGCGTATTTAAATTCACATTTGTGTGTGTATGTTTGCGAGACATATATAAATGACAAATAAGAAAACTTAAAAAAAAAAAGACAGATAGATGGTCCCAGATTTTAATACCACCCCCAAGGTAGAACAGGTGGTGAAATATAATAAAACATGTTGCAAGGAACTCGTCATGAATTTTAAAAACAAAAACGCCTACAGACCAAATAAACTGCTCTGACACTCAGCTAAATCTGAAGCTCCCAAACTATTTTAAATGACAAAGCAGAAGTTCCCAAGAGAAAGAGTCCAACAGAAATGGCTAGAGGGCAATTGCTGCCAAACTCATACAGCAAAGAGCTCACATAATCAGGTAGGCACCCAGCCTGCTCTGCACACTCCCATGGGCTACCGGCAGAAGCACCCAGCCCTCTGAGACCAGGGAGCCTGTGGTGAAGGCCTATGGGGTCACCTGCTTGGTCAGTGGTTTCTCAATGGGGCTGAAGGCAACCATTTGGACATTTGGCCAGAATCAGGGCTTGTGATTGTTAACAGGCAAGGTCAGGTGCCCTGTGTGAATGCTGGCTGGAGACCTTGGCCCAGTTGTGCAGACAGATACCCCTTTCTCAACAGTGCCCGCCCTCATCAACTCCAAACATACACTCATCACAACAACTTGGCTCTCTTTTATTAATTTCTGTTTAAGATTTATTTGAAAGGCAGAGTTATGGGAGATGGAAATAAGAGAGAGAGAGAGAGACAGAGAGAGAATATCAGCTAGTTCACTCTCCAAATGGCTTCAATGACTGGGGCTAAGCCAGGTAAAAGCCGGAGCCAAGAAATCCATCCAAGTCTCCCACATTGTGTTTCAGGGACCCAAGAACATGGGCCATTTTCCATTTCTTTCCCAGGCACATTAGCAGCGAGCTGGTTCAGAAGCAGGGCCATCAGGACTTGAAACAATGCTCCGATATGGGATGCCAGCATTGCAGGCAGTTTTCACCCACTGTGCCCCTATGCAAGCCTTTTGTCCTTTATTCTTAGTTAATAGTTTAGGAAGAGCTTGCACATCACTGCCTCTTTCTCCACTCTCATTATCACTGAATGCTGGGCCCTTGTGATCCAGACCAAAGAGTTGGAATAATGCAATAGTTCCAACTCTTTGTCCTTAGTGTATCTACTAAAATACACTCATTAAGGTCATCCGGGAGTGAGAGCCAGAAAAGGATGGGAGCTCTGGTCCCTACCCTAGGTTCACAGGGGCAAACACCTAAAGGGGCCAGGCAGATGATCATGTAAATGTGTAAGTCCAGGCCACACTTAAGGGCAGGCACCTGACTCTTGGTACCAGTGCATTGCTGTCCTACAGAAGAGCCAAATAGAGCCAAGATCCAAATCTTTAGGCAAGTGATCCTGATTTTTTAAATACCTGTTTGGTGGTTAAATACCAAGTGGGTACTGTTAAACAAACCAGGAAAACAAGGAAAAGCTGGGGAGAAATTGGAACCCTCATGTGTTCCATGGAAAATAGTATGGCCATTCCTCAAAACATTCAACAGAATTACCAAATGATCTATCAACTTTACTTCTGTATGTGCACTCAGGAGAAAGCAATGGATTGAATAGGTAGTTGCATGTCCAGGTTCATAATAGCCTTTTTACAAAAGCCCCAAAGTGGTAACAACCCAAGTATACACTGATCAGTGAACACATATAGTGGTAACTTTAGACAATGGAATATTTAACTTAGCCTGAAAACAGAAGGAAATTCTGACCTATGCTCCAACATTAGCAAAATCTGAAGACATTAAGTAAAATAAGATAGCCACACAAACACAAATATTTTATGTTTTTCTTTGTCTGCGGTTCCTGAAGTAGTCAAATTCATAGAGACAAACTAGAAAGATGGTTTCCAGTGACTAGGGGTAGAGGAGAATGGGAAACCATTGTGGAATGGATATAGTTTCAGTTTTGCAAGAGAAAGTTCTGTAGATTGTCTACACAACCATGTTCAACTTTAACAAACTGTGCATTTAACACTGGTTAAGACAATACAATATTTGTTACATGTGTTTTACTACAATGAAAATAAAAACACAGCCAGTCTGTTAAGATGGAGTTAGACACTCACATTCTACACTGGAGTGCTTGAGAGCAAACCTCCCCTCTAGGGACTGGCATTACACATTTGAACGCAGTCTCACATATCAAAGTGCTTGTTCATGTCCCAGATGCTCCACTTCCAATCCAGCTCCCTGTTGATGCGCTAGGAAAGCAGCAAACCATGGTCCAAGTACTTGGATCACTGCCATCCACATCAGAGACTCAAATGGAGGTCCAAGGCTTCTGGCATCAGCCTGTCCCCAGCCCCAGCTATCGTGGGTATTTCAGGGGTGAATGAGTAGGATGAAAGCTGTGTGTGTGTGTGTGTCCATCCTAATTTCATGTGAGAAGATAAAGATTGGTACAATAGTATCAATGCAGGAATCTAACAAACACTCTACAGACTGCTGCAGGCTACAGAGCACAAGTTTGAAATCTTGAACCTATCCAGGCACCCAATGATTGTGCTCCTGACACCACCCAAGACCAAGATGTAATGCATTAAAAGCAGACTAAATTGAAGTTACAAAGGGAGGTAGCACCCCTGAATCAGATTGCTGACTCTGACTCTTGCTGGTGGTATGACAGTGAGTAAATCATTTTATTTCCCCGAACTTCAGTTTTTACATCCAACAGTTGGGCTAATACATTCCTCGTTTCCTCAAGCCTCTCAGGGCTCTGGCTCAGGGACAGTGAATTGGCTGTCAAAGCCTTTCTATAACTCATTCAACCCCCAACTCTTTCAATCAAAACTATTCTCTCTCTTTCTTCCAAGTGTGTACTGTGATCATTTACTGCCCCATTATTTTAGGGGGCATTCCTCAAATAGTAGGCTTGGCTGTCTTTGAACTCCCTAGAGCATATAAGCACATAATAAGTGCTCGGGGCCTGGCGCAGTGGCGCAGTAGTTAAGGTCCTTGCCTTGCATGCCTGGGATCCCATATGGGCGCCGGTTCTATCCCAGCAGCCCCGCTTCCCTTCCAGCTCCCTGCTTGTGGCCTGGGAAAGCAGTCCAGGATGGCCCAAAGCTTTGGAACCCTGCACCCGCGTGGGAGACCCAGAAGAGGCTCCTGGCTTCGGATCGGCATAGTATCAGCCCGTTGCGCTCACTTGGGGAGTGAATCATCGGACAGAAGATCTTCCTCTCTGTGTTTCCTCTCTGTATAACCGCCTTTCCAATAAAAAAAATAATAAAAATAAATCTTTAAAAAAAAATAAGTGCTCAATAAATCTTATTGAATCAAGCAATTGGCCTGCCAGCTAGCTGAGGTGTGTGTAGGCCTCAGACACTCTATGAGGAACCAGGAGACCAAAAGTTATCAAGACACATACAAAACAATCAGAGCAACAGGGAAGGTCAAGCAGCAGCCTAGGATCTCAACTACGCTTAAGAAGACAGTAACAGAGAGATGGCCCATCTCCTTTTCACAGCCTCTTTAAGCTTTCCTTGACCTTTGCATTAGTTTGAATGTCCTCTCTGAAACCATGTTGAAACTTAAGTCTCAAATTCATATGTTGACAGTTTTTAGGGGTAGAGCCACTAGGAGGTAACCAGGGTTAGACAGGGTCACCAAAAAAAGCAAGAGAGACATCAGCTGACATTGTTGCATCTTCCTGCTTCTGCAGCCAGGAGGGCAAAGGCTCAGGTGTCACCCACATCCCCCAAACCCAGACCTTCAATTCTTATCCCTTGATTACTCATACAGCTCCCAGAATATACATGGCTATAAACAGGTCCTAAATCTTGGCCTTAGTGATTGCCTACCCTATTCTGTTGGCCTCACCAGCTAGCTAACTAACAGAACACAACTGAGAAGAGATTTGGCAATTATCCAGTTACTTTTATCAGTACAGATAACCAAAAAAAATGGATTCAGGCCAAAAATGTCTGAGTCAGCTGTGTATATAAATCAAATTCTACTTCATTGACACCATGCAGGTTCAGCCCTAAAGAATGAGTTACACCAAGAAACTTGTCCCAGTACCCCAGCATCCCAGGGTGCACCAGACTGCAGCAGTGTTACAGCCTGGCTGGATCTCTCTGGACATTTCCTGTACTCCCCTTCTGTGCCCCTCCCATACCTACTAGAAGGTTAGCCTCATAGGGCTAGCCTTGGGTAGTTGTCAGGGGCTGCTGTATTTTTTGCATCATCCCAGTCTCTGATTGAAATGTGAAAATCCATTAAGAAGAGACTTTTAGCATTTGAAATGCCTTCAAAAAGAATATGAGCAATGATAGAATGATAGCAGCCAACAAATCAAGAACAGAAATGAACAGAAAAAGAGGTCCTCCTCACAGCCTTATGTTATACCGCCTTCGATGGCATACTGCACCTATCACCAAAACCCACTCTTATCAGGCCTTCTTAGATCACTCCATCTAAAAGGATAATGAACCCACTCCTCAGCAGGATGGGAGGAAAATCTGACAATCCATTCTCAGACCACATGTATCATCTATGACCAAGTTCTACTGGATGAAAACTAAATATCTCAATGGTTAGTCTCTAACACAAAGCAAGTTCAGAGACAGTCCACAACTGTGTAAGGTAACATCCTTACTGTTACCTTGCCATGCAAAGCACCTGCTTTATTCTCTTCTGTGACATCAGGTTTGAAGCCACTAGTATTCTACTTCATCTTATGGCATGGGTATCAACAAAGTTTTAAGTTGCCGTGTTGATAAAATTAGATTTCAGGCCTCAGACACAAAAGATATCCTAAGCAAAGGGTGAGTTGTTTCACTCCTCAAATGGTCCCAATGGCCAAGGCTATACTGATATGATACCAGGAGCCATGATTTTCTTCTAAGCCTCCCATGTGGGTGCTAGGGCCCAAAGACTTGAGACACCCTCTGTCGCTTTCCCAGGCAATTAGTAAGGAGCTGGCTCAGAAGTAAAGTAGCCAGGTTTTGAAACAGCACCGGTATGAAATACCAATGCTACTGGTAGTGGCTTTACCTGCTATGCCACAGCACCAACCTCCACACACTTATTTCTATATCTCTATTCAGTTTGGCCAGCTCCCTTCTACAGCACCTATCCAGAAGTGGCAAGAAAGAGACATTAAGCCAACACTTTGAACATTTCTTGCCATTTCCCCTCGCTATAGTTTCAGTCAATTTGTGATTCACACTCCCAGTTACAACAGACAAAAATGTTGTCAAGAACATTACAGAGCCCAGGCCGAACTGGAAAAGCCCAAGGGGTACTAGGAGTCGCCAGGTCAAAGGTCCTCAACTCCAGGTAACTTAGAGCGTGCAGGATGGCAAGGTGGATGCTCTCAAAGAGCCTGGCTGTGGGGAAGGAGACCCAAGGTACTGAAGGGTCCCTCGGAGAGGTCCAGCACAGGGTGGAGAAAGGAGGCCAGAGGTGAGGCCCAGGGCGCGCCCCCAGGGACAGCGGCCCACTTGGCGGGGAGGAGGAGAGGATCTGGCCAACAGCAGTGGGAGGTGGTGGAGACAATTGCCGAACCCCGTATAAAGCCACACCTTTCGGGGCAAACAGCAGGAGAAATCCGGCAGGCCCTGCCTTGCCCCCAGATGCACCTCAGTCTTTGTGGAGGAACCACGTGCCACTCAGCCCGACGTCACCGGGACCCCCAGAGGACAGACACCTGCGGGGGCCCAGAGAGGACATTCAAACACCTGAGACCCCTAACGACTCCTTTCATTGGCATGTCCTTGTTTGGTCGTGGCTGCTCACTGGAGGCTAGGAGTTTCCCCCCAACTTGGATCCTTGGATCTACTTTGAACCTAAATAATAAAATATATCTACCTGTGTGCCTAATAAACGTTTCCCAAAAAAAAAACTACAGAAAGTGTGTGTTTGGCACAGCAGTTAAGACACAGCACAGCACTGGGTTACCAGCACACCACCATTCAGTATCTCAAGGTTTAGCTCCACTCCCAATTTTAGCTTCCTGCAAATGTGCACCTTAGGAGACAGCTGTGTGATGCTTTAGATAGTTGTAACCTTGCCACTCAGTGAGAGCTTCAGATTAAGTTCCTACCTCCTTGCTTTGGCCTGGCCCAGCTCTAGTTGCTTTGAACATTTAGGAATGAATCAATGGTTAATCAGTCTCGCTAGCTCTGTGTCTCTGCCTTTCCAATAAATGAATGTGCTAACAATATATGACAAGGACCATCAACTTACCAGTGTGCCAGATCGCAATTGTAACTATCTGCCTTACATTTCCTCCTCTCAGTCATTATGACATTTTAAACTATGTTTCTCACACCAATCCCCTTCCTAGTATCACATGTTCTGTTCCTTAGGATGAAGTTCATCTAGGTGTATGAGAAATTAAAACATACAAGTATTTATACTCATACAAAAAAGCTCAAGATTGAACAGAACTGGAGGCTCCACAAAGTCAACAAAGATGTAAAACCTTCTATCTTTCTGCTCCAATAGCATGTCTTACAGCACAAAACCTCCAGTATTAAGCCCCTTAATGATACGGTAAGTCTTGGAAATCACGTGGTCAAGTCTGGCTGGAAGGGATACTAGGATCTGTGGTCTTCTACCAGAGGACATTACAGCTATGAATACATTCAGTATTCTCTTACCAAGGAGAAAGGAGAGAATTATGTTGGAAGAGGCCATCAGAGGCCTCTGAAACAATTTATTCATTTGCATTTCAAAATCTCAACCTGAGGCTCTACTTAGATGTTATTTAAACTTCCAACCCAACAGGGCCTAGCACAATGCTTCTCTTGGATTAAGAGATCAACAAATGTGCATTGAAAGTCATTAAAATCCATCCAAACCTAATTTTAGAAATAGAAACGACTGAATCTCCTTGAATCAGCCAGCATTCCAATCAAGATCTTACGATGTCATTTAGAAACATGTTAGTTCACGTATGGGCTAAGAACTAATGCCAATCTGCAAACAGCAAGTCCATGATGTTGCTAAGCACAATGTTTAGTTCAGTGGGCATTTTGTTCCTAGCAATATATTCTCAATGAAGAAAGCAAAGCTTTCACTTGCGTTCCGAAGTAAGCTTTGATTAGACCAGTAAAAATCAAGCAACACTTGTTTAGAAGATTTGCCTTCAACTGCAGCAGAACTTACAGGGGAAGACATGTAGTTGACTTTGACATCACCATAGCATTCTTAAAACAAAGGCTACACAAAGATTGGAAAACGTATCATCATGTTTCAAAAAGACAATGGCACTACATGGAAAGGAGTCAAATTCATTCAAAATATTTTTATTGATCCTACGCCACTAATCAGTATACAGTAGGGAAGAGTTTGTGGTATACAAAGAGAAAAGACATCCAGGACTTAGTATATGTCAGTTCACAGACCTTCTTGTGGTGTGATCACCCAAGGAGCACATGTGACCTTGGACTGCACTCACGGAAGCATTGACTCTAAAACAGGAGAGGTGATGATGCCACTGCACTCTGGATTAACCACAGCGCATATGAAAGTTTACGTCCTATTGTACATACACCATTTAGAAGAGATGTTGAGGAACTAGAGCTTACATACAGCAAAGCAACCTGAATAGTGGAAAGATTCAAAACTAATGCTGTGTGGAAATAGAGCAGCTGTTGCTATTTATTATGTCGTGAGGGGAAGACTTGAAGTCTGTGACCACCATCTTCAATTATTCAGAGAGCTGTCATGTGAAAAAAAGATGAATATTGTGTGGAAAGTGTTAAGGCATAGAACCAGAACCAACAAGTAAAAGATTTAGAACAACCTACTTTGAATCCATATCAGTAAGGAATTTCTGACAACCAGAAATGGAATGCAAATAGAGAAGGCTGTCTTGACAGGGTATTAATCCAGCCACTGAAGGGACTGAAAATCAGGCTGGGTAACTTTCTGGAAGAGTACGATAGGGAGGCTGAAGGCCCAGGAGACAATTGCAGTAAAACAAGAAGGTTCAGAGCCGCACCTTACATGGATATATGGCTTGGTAGTTTCCAGTTCACAAGAGCATTTCTCATTCATTGTCTCCATAAAGTCATACAGCAACTTTGGGTAGGCAAAGTGAATCACACATAAGTAAATGTCATGGCAGTTAAACCAAGTCAAGAATGCCATCCCTACGTTACCCCTCCATGAGGGGATTACCCATGAAAAACTCCCCTCCAAGGACAGGCTGACAAGAGGACAACTGAACAGGCGCTCATTGGTTCCTGGTGGTACATCTGGCCTTTCTCCATGTGTTGCTCCCGTTCTAAAAGACTCAACCACCAGTTTATTCCCTATGTTAGGGACCAAAGCTCTAGACAGATGTCAGCAAACTACAACTCATGAGCCAAATCTGGCCTGCCACCTGTTTACATAAATAAAGTTTTATTGGAACTCAGCCCCATCCATTCATTACATATTGTCTACGGTTGTTTTCCTGCTATAAAGGCAGAGCTCAGTGACTGCAACAGAGGGCATATGACCAGCAAAGCCAAAAGTAATTACTATTTACAAAAAAAAAAAGGTACAGACTTCTGCTCCAGGGTACAGACTTCTACTCAGTGCAGAGTAAGGATGCTAGCTCAAGCCCTCTACTGTAATGGATAAAGAAATTTTAAAAAGAAAAACCTACAAGACTGGGAAACAAAATTTCTTTCACAATAGTTTCCTAATGCAACACAAAGTTACACAGATGTTTATCTTTGGTCATAATTGTTCCACCACTATGTCTATTCTTAACACACACATTTATGAAAAAAAAGCAGTGCAAATATATGAATCAATATTAGAACCTGATTAGTCACTCAGCCAAAGCTGATAACAGCTTATCATATCTTTTAGTCCAAAGAAAGCTCAGGTAGATGGGAGAGAGTGTGAAAAGAAAAAGGTAAGAAGTAGCTAATTATGATAAACTGGTTTCCTTGGAAACATGTTTATAATGACAATGATGTTGCTATATTTTTAATGATAAATAGAAAGGCTTAATGTGGCATTATATAACACACACCACCTTGATGTTGATTCTACTCTAATCAAGATGAGCTCAGATAAAAGCTTGAAATTTGGTGATTCTGAGAATATTAGAGAAGCTTTCTCTAACTCCCAGCCCAAATAGCTACTATTAATTTATTCTCTGGACTCAATTCTATGAAAACTTAAGAGTTCCATGAGTGTTTCCAGTCTGCAAGTAGGTTTTAGTTACAGCCTTTGCAATCCCTTCTTTCCCAGGGAAATGCTCCTTGGTCATCTCTTTGTCCAGATGTGTGGTTTAGACAGAGACATACAATGAGCAACACAGAAGAGTGTCAGCCACAAGAGTCAACCCTGGGGCCACCAAATCATCTGTCACATCCATTCTCTACTAGTATCTTTCAGAACTGACTGCAACCCAATTTATGAGACTGAAATATTTGAGCTAAAATATTTAGGTCCAATGCCAGATATTGTAAGCTAAATTACTAATCCAGGGATTAGCAAATTATGGCCTACTGGCCAAATCTAGCCTACTGCCTAGTTTTATAAATAAAGTTTTATTGAAACACATCTACACTCACAAAGCCTCAAATATTTACTCTGTGGCCTGTGATTAAAAAATTTTTGCCAAGTCTTACGATAAATGCACATTTTAAAAATGTTTTTAAGTTTCATTTTTAATATTGTTCACATAGTTGAGAGGGATGCACATCCACGTGGGGCTCTGTTCAAGGTGGGGAGATGCAGGTATGGAGGAAAGTGAGCGGGACAGATGTTTCAGGTTTTTGTGTGTGTTTTCTTTTTCCAGTGTCCACAGGGAAGGAGGGATGGAGCCACTCCTTGCTGTCTTACTACATCAGCACCCGGGGATGGGCGATAGTCATTTGATGACAGCTTAGAAACCCCAAAGTGGGAAAGAGTGTTCCAAGGAATACCCGATTTTTGGCCCACTGATGCTTTCATTTCTTCTGTGATAGGATCCAGAAAGCAAATATTTAACTGCAACCTCCTTTGTGGCAATAAGAAGCAAACATGACACCATTTTGGTCCATGATACATAGATAGAAGTTCCTGGAAAGATTTCCTTTCCTTCAACCTCATTCCTCCCACCCTGAAAAGTAAAACAAAAAGAGCAAAACAATAACCAAAAAAAAATGCAGCAATCTTGCTCTTCCACTTTGTTCCTTCCTTCTCCATCCAGCCCCTTCTGTCTGTAACACACATGTGACACCTGGAGACACAGCAGCCACAAGTTCTACCATGAAGACAAAAGCCCTGAGCAGGTGTCTAGCATTAAACTTTGTTCTAAGCACCCCCAGACTTCTTGCCATGTGAGAACAATCATCCTCACCTCATCAAGAAACCCTGACAGGGCTTTTGGCTTCTCAAGGCAGGACTAAATCCTTACCCATTTTTTAAAAAAGAATATAGAACCTTGCACACTGGATGACAATGCAGACGCAGAGTACGACAAAGATGAACTAACAGAGCAAACAGACCTGGAGCCCTGTTGCCTACAAGATCAAGGAATGAATTGTTGAGCTCTGAGGTGGAGAGACTGGTAGATGCAGCCCCGTGCTGTGAGGGCTTAAGCACCAAGTGATGAAGCCCCAAGTATTAGCCCAGGCCTTCCAGAGAGGAACCAAAAGCCAGCGAGGGAAAGGGAAGGGCACCAAAGGAAACCACTCACATGACTGAGGAAGGTGGCAAGTCCAAAATATGCAAGGTTAGCTGGCAGCTACAGACTCCAGAGGAGACTTTTTTGTAACTCAAGTCCAGCGAGCTACAGAATTCACCCATGCCCAGGGAGCTCAGTTCTTATTTAGGCCTTTAACTGATTGGGTGAGGCCCACCCACTTTAAAGAGAGCAATCACTTGATGCACAGTCCACAGCTTTCAGTGTTAACCTCATCCACAAATGTCCTCCTAGAAACATCTAGAAATAATGTCTGACAACCTATAGTTACCATGGCTCAGCCAAGTTGGCAAACGATATTGGCCATCACAAGTCAGTTGTGCCCACCAAGACAGAACCACATTTGTGTTCTTACTGAACCTGACCACTTGTCTACCCATGACATAGCACTTGAGTATAGTAGGAAAGAGTGCAGACTTGGCCCAGGGTAGCTAGCTAGCTATCATATCTAGCTAGGTAGTTAAGGGTAACTTAATTCTCTGTGCCTCTGTTTTTACTTCTATACAAGGGAGAACACAATAGTACCTATTTTGTGGAATTGTTATAAAGAATCAATTAAATAAAGCACTGCGGATGATACAAAGCGTACAGCAAACATGCCTAGACCCATTGCACAGCTGGAGATATGAAAACCCCAGGCAACTCCAAAGTCATGAGAAAAAAAATACAACTAAATCAATCTCTGTTAATAAGATAGGAAACAGAAGCTATCCAGCCTCAATAGCTACAGACACCTGCTCTCACTCTCAGATCACCTTGTCCCATTACTACTAATTGCAAGCTCTCTGGTTCTCCCACTGGATAATAAACTCTAAGAATTTGGGAGCTTGTCTATCTTCTTTGTAGCCTAGTGTCCAGTGTACAATAAGGAGTAACCTTTCTTGAATAGTTCCAAATCATTCACATAGCAACAGTTCCAAATACTTTACTCCTATTATCCCATTTAATTTTCATAATAAGGTTGATAAGCACCATATAATACCTCTCTTTTATATGAGGAAACTGAGGCAGAAGGAAGCTACACAGTTGTGTACACAGCTAATAAGTGGCAGAATTAGGATTATGCTCAGGCAGCCTGACTCTCCAGCCTCTGCTCTTAAATACCAAGCCACGCTGGCCCATGGTAGGTGCTCCACGGAATATCTGTATATTGAGAACTTCTTCAAGGTATTGCCATACAGTCGAACCAGGAACTCTCTAGAAGATCACCCTATATATGAAAACAAACAAATGGAACCAGGAACAAAAACAAACTCATTCCGTGTATTTTCTGTAAGAGACAATTTAATTAGAATTTAGGTAATTAAAGCTTTCTTAAAAAAAAAAAAGAGCAGAGAAGGAATACTGATCATCAACTTTGTTGGGAATGACAAGATAAAGATCATCCTCCTGAGTTTCATTTTAGCAGGTAGAAACACAATAAATCAGTAAATTCTACAGAACAACAGAGCATGCTCTTTACTACAGAAACTCCAACACTTCATCTTCTAAGTGCTTGAAGATAGCCCTCCCCCTCACTTGGTTTTGAACCCTCAGCGCCCCACCCTTTGTTCTCACTTGGATCCTTGAAGGGTACTCAGGAAATGTAAGTGGGATGACTGTTCTTTAAATAGATAACATGAGCTCATAAGAGTACACACCTTGCCCACCTTGTCAGTGCCATGGTGTTAACCTGAAATGCAAGCACTCAGAGGCCCAGAACTGCATTTGCCAATGCCCATTGGAGCCCTAAGATCAGCCCAGGGTTAGCCTGCTGTTTATCAGTGGGGATGGTGTCATCCATGTGTCTTTACTTGCCCAGGAGCTGTTTGTTTCTGACAGGGGCACAAAGAATGGTGCAGAGGATGAGTAGTATGCCTAATGTGGCTCTGAGCAATACAGAATCAATATTAATCATTGAGAAGCCTGAGTATCCATCTCAGCTGGACTAAACTCAACAGTCACCTCTGTGATCTGTCTTCTTGCACAGAGTAACTTCAAAGAGCCTCTTTACAGGCTGTTTCCTGTAGCTTCTATGATGCTTCATCTAATTTCCTAAGAAAACAAGACCTTCTCTCCCTCTGCCTCCTATAATGTTTGGAACCCTGAGAGATTATTAGAGCCCCAGTCTCATCACTAGCACCTCTTCCCACGATACATGAAGTTTGGAAGATAAATGTTATGGTGAACATAAGGAAGACACGGAAGGTGAGAAATCAATATTAAATACTACAATAATCTTAACAAATTTTGTGCTAATCATTTTAACATTTTTCACTTATTTTGTTTTATCTGAAAGGCAGAAAGACAAGGATCTCCCCATCTGATGGTTTACTCCCCACACATTTGCAATGACCAGGACTTTCAGCCAGGCTGAAGCTGGGAGCTAAGAATTTAATCTTGGTCTCCCTTTGGATGACAAGGATCCAAGGACTTGAGCTGTCACCTGCCATCTCTCAGGGTAAACACCAGCAGGAAGCCGGAATGAAGAGTGCAGCTAGGGTTCAAACCCAAGCACTCAAGGCTGGCATAGTAGTTCGACTGGCTAATCCTCCACTCCCAAGCACAGCATCCCATATGGATGTCATTTGTGTCCTGGCTGCTCCACTTCCCAACCAGTTCCCTGCTTATGGCCTGGGAAAGCAGCAGACAATGGTCCAAGTCCTTGAGATCTTGCACCTGTGTGGGAGATCTGAAAGAAGCTCCTGGCTCCTGACTTTGACTCTGGCCATTGTGGCCACTTGGGAAGTGAGCCAGCAGATGGAAGATCTTCCTCTCTGTCTCGCCTTCTCTCTGTAAATCAGCCTTCCCAATGGGGAAAAAAAATCCAAGCACTCCCATACAAGATGTAGGAGTCTTGGGCCTGGCACAGCAGCCTAGCAGCTAAATGTCCTCACTTTGAATGTGCCGTGATCCCATATGGACACTGGTCCTAATCCTAGTTGCCCTGCTTCCAATCCAGGTTCCTGCCTGTGGCTTGGGAAAGCAATAGATGATGGTCCAAAGCTTTTGGCCCCTGTACCTGTATGGGAGACCCAGAGGAGGCTCCTGGCTCCTGGCTTCAGATCAGCTCAGTTTGGCTGCTGCGGCTACTTGGGGAGTGAATCAGCAGATGGAAGGACTTAGAAAAAGAAAAAGAAAAAGAAAAAGAAAAAGAAAAAGAAAAAGAAAAAAAGATGTGGGCATCTCAAGCTGTGTCCTAACTGCTGTATCAAATGTCCACCCATGAAGATAATTGACCTTCTTCTTTATTCCATATCCCTCTCTCAGAAGCTTATCTCTCATCCCCCAGACCAAGAGGGACAACCACCATTCTCCTCAAAAAGAAAAGAAAAAATCCTAAAGTGTCCTGTCATGTCTTTCTCCTTATAGCATTTCATATTAATAAACAGATCACTTCACACACCAGTCTCCACATTCAGTCAGCTTCTCCTTAAGAAGATGGGGTACATACTTAAGTCACATCTGCATGTATAAAAGGACTCAGATGCCTCTTGCAGTGTAGCTCACTGATCAAGTGCAGCTCACTGCCTGCTTCTACTCAGACTTCTGGAACCTCTCACCAGCAGGGCCCCTGTCACTCTCGCTAGGCATGAGGACTCCCACCATGCTGTGGCCTCTTTGCCCAGCAGCACACAATCTAACGCACACTCAGATGTGGCTGCTGCGCACCATTCAATTCTGGGTCCTTGGTGACACTACTTCCACATGACAAAACCATCCAGAAAACTCCATCATCTAAAACCTTGCAGACCCTCCATATTTTAAACCAGTTGTCACTTTTCAAGACAGGGAATTACACAAATCTTCTCTACCAGATGAATCATACCTTCTTTGCACTGGCTCCAAAGCAAGCCTCATTAGGCTCCAAAATGTGTTATCCCTGTCAATATTTCAGCATTTGTTTGGCTTTGATAGACTTCATTCATAGCTCCATTCACGATCTAATTTTTATGTTGATAAAACCTTCAATTTTTAAATTCATCCCACATGTCTCAACTACACTCTGGCAAGAACTTTAAAAATGTTCAGAATCTGGCCCTGGAAGTCTACCTCTAAGAACTAATTTAAGAAAATTATAGGGCCCGGCGCGATGGCACAGTGGTTAAGGTCCTCGGCTTGCATGCCCGGGATCCCATATGGACGCCGGTTCTAATCCCAGCAGCCCTGCTTCCCATCCAGCTCCCTGCCTGTGGCCCGGGAGAGCAGTCAAGGACGGCCCAAAGCTTTGGGACCCTGCACCCGCGTGGGAGGCCCGGAAGAGGCTCCTGGCTTCGGATCGGCATAGCATCGACCATTGCGGCTCACTTGGGGAGTGAATCATCGGACGGAAGATCTTCCTCTCTGTCTCTCCTCTCTGTATATCCGCCTTTCCAATAAAAATAAAATTTAAAAAAAAAGAAAAGAAAATTATCAGAGATGCCCAAAAGGAAGATTGTAGAAAACATATCACAAAAATATTAAAGTGTTTATTCTTGTAAACATGTGTACTTAATTAAATATAATGTAAAAATAAATAATACATGAGAAGCTCAACACATCTTTGTTGACCCATCAATTGCTATATCATAACCATTAAAATGTTTCACATTTATGACACAAAACATCTATCAAATGAGATGCAAAACATGTATCAAATAAGATACAAAATGTTATGTATGTGTACATATAATATACAATATTACATATTGTATATGTCCATATTAATATATGTATATATGATCTACATACAATTCTACTATTTTAATTTTTATATAGACATATCTGTTTAGTGCTTGGCAAAAAGACAAAAATACTAAAAATGTTAATTGTCTATCACCTCTGAGTGACAAAATGTATTTTATTTTATTTTTGACTTGAATATTTCCTTAAATTTCTATAAAAGAGACACTCCTGATTTGTGACTTCAGTCCCAGCTATTTTAGAGATTTGGAAATTGATAGAAAGCTTCTCTATTTCTCACTCCCTCCCTTTCTAATAAATAAATAAATCTTTAAAAAAAAAAAAAGCTCTGTCAAGTATATTGCTTGGGGTTATTTTCAAAGTGTGTTTGTACAGCTTTTTAAAAATATATATTTATTTACTTATTAGAAAGGTGGAGTTAGAGAGAAAGAGGGGGAAACAGAAAATCTTGTGTGCACTGATTCACTCCCCATGTGGCTGCAACAGCCAGGGCAGACCTAGGTCAAAGCCAGGAGCCAGAAGCTTCTTCTGAATCTGCCATGCGAGTGTGGGACACAGCACCGTGGGCCAGCCCTCTGTCATTTTTCCCTGGCCATTAGCAGGCAGATGGATCAGAAGCAGAGCAGCCGGGACACAAACCAGTTGTCACAAAGCATGTTGGCATTACAAAAACAGTGCCTTCGTCTGCCTCACACCACAGCACGCTCCTCTGTGTGGTTTTCCACCAGCATAAAATAACTGATTTTCCCTCTTTGTAGAAAGGATATAACACCCACAACACCTAAATCTGGATGATAAATATAATTTTCTAAGCTAGTACAACTTGGCTAGAAAACCTTCCACAAATTCAATCTCCCACTCTCTCATTCATGCTATTGAAAATCACTTAAAAGCATTTACTCTGTCTGGACACAGGGATATGTGTATTACAGCTATTGTCTCTCTGCCTTCTCAATCTGCCACCATAGGGCTTGTCACAATGTAGGGAAAAGGTGAAAGCTTTTCCATTTTACCCAAAATGTGGATCAGCTTGGAGACACTATAGCCTTTGCTTACTATGTCATTAGGAATGTTTCAGCCACAAGGTAAAAATATATATGTGTATATCAACCCCAACTACATTATTTGAATTCCGATTCTCTCAATTCAGGCATTTATTGCTATAAACTGCCCCATTGGTACTACTTTTGCCATATCCAATAGGTTTTTAATGCGGGGAGCCATACAGTTGGAGCAAACGGTGCAAAGGAGTAAGGAGGACGGTCCCCCTGTTAGCAAGGCTACAAGGGGTTTCCGGTTGGGTGACAAGGCCCTGCAGGATGTCTCTCTAATCACCTCCCTGCTGCCTCGCCCCACTGTATGGACACTCAATCACCTCTTTGATATATATATATATATACATATATATATATATTTTAATTCTCTTGAGGATGTTATTGTTTATCTGCAAATGTGAAATGATTTCTGTGACTGGTATAATACCTGAAACTAATTTTATCAATCGTGTTATGGTAAAAGGGTCTTTAACAACTTAAGACAATGAAACACAGGTAAAGGCATATAATAGTACAGTTGAGCCCACATTGCTTCCAAGTGTCTTATTATGTGTCCACCTTTGTCCTGGAACACACCCTAAGATGTGTAATGTTCTTCTTAAGAAATGGCTTGATAATATCTTAGAAACAGATGGCAATTGTGGAGATACAAAGAGTCTATTTACTGGGCAGCCTCAAACTGCTGCAGTAATGCAATGGTGCAGTCATTTGGGCTTCCCACCATGTAAAGCAGAAAGTGTATGGGGCACTTCTTAATAGGGAGATAAGTGTTGTGAGTCCCTAGGGGAAAATGGTTTGAAACTTCTACCTTATATTGACACTTAAAATTAGGGACATAAAATAGTCTGAAAAGATAAAAAGAAGTTTCTTGTGAAGGCCCTTCATTCATAGAAAGGCTGAGCCTCCTTAATCCTTCTCATTGCCCTTTAACAAAAGAACAAAAAACAGTTAAATTAGTACTAGGTGAAGGTGATGGTAGCTGGTGTGTAACTGATTATAAGATTTACTAAAAAACCTAGGACATATGCCGTTATAAATTCCTTTCATTTATAAGCTTTCTTTTTAATTTCATATTCTTGATTTTTTGAGTAATATTAGTTTAAGTTCAGTGAAAATTAGTTTTGGATGTAGGCAAACCACCTGTCACTATGTAACCACATGTCTTGCCAACCATGGAGTTCCTGGCTTCAGACAGGTGACTGCAGGTTTGAATGAGTAATGGCTTGCTGAGAATGTTTTCTTTGAAGTAAAACAATAATAGTGGTTGTTTGTTTTTTTTTTTAGAATTGTCTTTGTATTCATTCTTTTAACCATGAAGTGAAAATGAAACAATTGGATGTTTGTGCAAAAGCTTGTGATGATTTCTGTATACACAATCAGGCAGCTTTTTGAGTTGTCTATCATGAGCATCAAATCGTGTGGTCCCCATCTTCATTCTCGCCAATTCCACGCAGCCTTTGCCCGCTCTGAGATCGGCTGGAGCTAGTCTCTGGCATTTGAAATGCTCCGTTTTCATTTGTTTCAAGAAATTTTAAAAGTTCTCTTTTAATTTCTTCACTGACCATTGCTCACCCAAGAGAATATTACTAATGCTAAATCTGTAAGTGCTTATTGAAGTCTTCTTTGTTTTTTTCCCAGATATTTTGAAATATTTTTCACAAAAAGACAAAAATAGTTCTTGTTGTTGATTTTAGTTCTGCTTCATTGTGACCAGAGAAGATATATATCATCATATGGATTCCTCTGACTTATTTTGTGACCTAGCATATAGTTAGTCCTGAAGAATGTTCTATGAGCCAATGAAAAGAATGTGTATCCCTAAAGCTTTTGGATCAAAGTTCTGCAAGTGTCTGCATTTATTTGGTACAGTAGAGTTTAAGTTCAGTATTGACTGCTTTTTTTTTTTTTTTTGTCTGAATGATCTGTCCATTAATGAAAGTGGAGTGTTGAAATGTTCACTTTTATTGTACTAGAACTTATCTCTCCTTTAAGAGCTAATAATATTTGCTTTATATAAGTGAGTGCTCCAGCTCTGAATGAATATATATATTTACAATTGTCATTTGCTCTTGTTGAATTGATTTCTTTATCATTACAAAATGACCTTCCTTATCTCTTTATAGAATTTTCAGTTAAAGCCTATTATGTGTTGTAAAGTATAGTTAGTTCTGCTTATTTTTTGGTTTCTATTTGCATGGCATATATTTTTCCAGCTCTTCACTCAGTATTTGTGCCTCTACTGGTGAAGTTTCTTATAGGCAGCATTGGCTTTTGGTTTTTCTTCCATTGAGCTAATCTATATCTTTCAATTACAAAATTTAAATCAAAGCTATTATTAATAAGTAAAGACATACTCCTGTCATCCAGTTCACTTCTTTTTTTTTTGGTTATTTTATATATCCTTTGTTATTTTCTTCCTCTCTTGTTATTCATCTTTGTAGTTTGGTGGTTTTGTGAATTAACATACCTGCTCTACTATTGAGTTTTATACTTAGATATCCCATTTTCTCCTACCCTGTAAGATTTCTGTTCAGAAGTCTGCCATTAGCCTCATTGGAGTAAGTGGCTTGATTCTCTTCTCTTACTATTTTTAGAATTCTCTATTTTGTATTTTAAACAGTCATTTTAATATGCCTTAGAATAGATTATTTTGGTTTAATCTATCTAGAACCCTTCAAATTTCCAGGACTCACATATACATCTCTCCCAAAATCTGCAAAGTTTTCAGCCATGATCTCACTTGGATGGATTTCCTAGGGCTTTTCCTTTCTCTCCTAGATATCCATAAAGTGAAAGCTTGCTTGCTTAATGGTAACCACAAATCTTAAACACTCTCTTCATTCTCTCTCATTTTTCTTTCTTTCTACTTTCTTTGTCCCTTCCATCCATCCTTCCTTTCTTCCTTATTCCCGCCCTTCCTTCCATCCTTTCTTCCCTTCTTTCTACTATTTTTCATATATATATATTTTTTTTAATCTAACTGGTCAAAAGACCTGTCTTGAAGTCAGAAATTATTTCTTTTTGCCTAATCAGTTGTGGTAGTGAGACTCTTAGCTGTATTTTTAAAATCATTTATCAAATGTTCAGCTCCAAGATGTCCAATGTAGCTCCTTTGTAGAATTTCTACATGCTTCTTGTGTCCCTGTATTGGACATTTGTGTGTTAGTTTCCCATACAAACTTCATAAGACAGTCTTAATGGTAAAAGACTTTCTACTCACAATGTTATTATTTAGGATGTTGGCTGGATATGCTTTGCTAGCTTTGTTTCTAGGTGAGTGCTTCAGTATACTGTCCATGTAGGTTCCTTAGCTGTAATTACGGTTGGCAATGTCTGTAGGCATCCAAGTGGTCTAGATAACCAGGGTTGTGGGATTATGCCATCAGCTGTAATGCACCTCTCTTACGTGGGTCATGTTTGCTTACATTGCTGATCACAGTGCATCTGGCTAAGGCTATGAGATAACCACCAGTCTTCCAGGTCATGTGAGAGCCTAGCCACATCAGTGGGCCCAGAGGGGCAACCATCAGAGTTTAAGAGTTACACAGGTAGATTTACAAGGTTTCTGGGGCTGACCTGCTCAGGAAAGTCTTCCCACCTATTCCAGGACTTAGAGTAAGTAGGTAGTTAAGGTCTGAGTATTTGTCTCTCAGAGCCTCAGGGGGCCATACTTCTGCTCAAATGCTTCTTGGAACCACAACAATGTGTCCAGAGACACCTTGTCATGCAAAAAAGACTGATTAGCTGCTTCTTGGGGCATGAGTGAATGTGTGAGATCCCTTGGTTATTTCCCTTCCTGGCCTCTGTGAAGCAAATTACTCAGGGCAGCTAAAGGCATTGGTAAAGGCATTGGTAATATGTGGATGGAGCCTCCTGACTGGTTTAATGGGTTGAACAGGTAGCGCTACTAGGAATAACTGCTTGGCTGCTTCATAGAATCCCAGATGGGTGGAGTTTCAAGATAGCCCCAAGCTGACTGAGTAAAGGTAGGCATGACATATACTCAAAAATGGATTCACTTTAGGGTATATATGTAAGAGCATAGAAACAAAGTAGTCTACAACCCATCCAACTTAATAAAAGCTTCACCCTGAAGAACTAAGAAACACGTAAGAGCCTTTTCTGTTTCCACACAAATCATTCACATCTCTGAAGAGTGAAGAAGCATGTTGCACAAATGTTACTATTGCTTATCACCATGAACATAATATATTTTACATTCTTAGAAGAATCAAAAGTGACTCATATTGGTCAATGCATGACATAACATTTCACCAATAGAAAACTCATCTGGATGCCAACAAATCAGCCAAATTGGACAAGAGGAGATGGCAAGACTGGGTATTGGTGGCCCTGTCTAATCAAGCAATTGGCTTTCCTTTTCAACTTCTTTGAAAATATAACATTTACCTAGATTATTAGCTAGACGAAGATTCATATATTACATTCACATCTCATGTAAACAGAAAATGCCAACTGAAAAGTGGATTATGCTTCAAATAGTGAAAGAGAGTGATCAATGAGCAACATTGAAAAGATTACCTGGCTAACAGAAGAATCAGAGGGATGAATATGTGGATGCACTGGGCTGTGGAACCAAGCATAAAAGTTCAAATACAAGCATTCCCATTATGAGCCATGAGACCTATGACAAATAAAACACCCATGAACCTCAATTTGTTCATCCACAAAACAAGGTCAATAATAGTATGCCTCTTTCAACAATTAAGCACTGTCTTTAAAATAGTACCTGTAATGGGCCTGGCATGGTAGCCTAGTGACTAAAGTCCTTGCCTTGCCTGCCCAGGATCCCATATGAGTGCTAGTTCGACCCCATCTGCTCCACTTCCCATCCAGCTCCCTGCTTGTAGCCTGAGAAAGCAGTAGAAAATGGTCCAAAGCCTTGGGGCCCTGCACACATGTGGGAGATTCAAAAGAAGCTCCTGGCTCCTAGCTTCAGATCGGCTCAGCTTTGGCCATTGTAGCCACTTGAGGAATGAACCAGCAGATGGAAGAGCTTTCTCTCTGTCTCTCCTCTCTATAAATCTGACTTTCCAATTTTAAAAAAATCTTTAAAAAAAATAGCACAGTAACTAACTGGCCAACAAACACTAGCACTTGTATTATCGATAAAAGGGCTAAGTAGCTTGCCAGTGTTAAGCAAGAAGTATATCTCAGTTGTCTCAGATGCCTACCCCATCCTCTTACCCAACACTCTATATGGCCTCCCCATGTGGAATAACAAGTGCCTAGAAGGTAAAATATCAAAAGTGATCAGAAGTGCTTCTGAAGCCCAAACATTTCACTAATCACCAGTTTACTGGGCGTTCAATAAGTAAGGCAATAACCTGAAGACTTTGTTTCCTACTAAAGTAAAAACACACTCCCTCGTCTTACTTTACTCTCAACACTGGAGTCATCAGGCAATCACTCGAGTATGAATGAACTTCTGATTCTTTCATAGAAATAGTCTTAATTGGAGAGGTGGTGTAGGTGGCTTGATGGGTACCTGAGGACGGTGAGGTTAAAAGAGATGTGCTGAGAGAAGCAAAAGGAAGAAGACTATGGTCAAGAGCTTCAAAGATACATTTCAGCGAGTTACATAAGATGGTATCTCACAGCATTATGTTTTTTCTCCATCATAGCTCTGTCATCCTCTTTTCACATAATGGAAAAACTGAGGCTATATAGTGCTGGTGACCCCCTGAGATAGTTGAACTAAGTGATAATGAGCAGGGCCAGGCCTGGAGCCCAGGTCTCTCCAATCATCCCCTTGATTCTGCCCATGGTCCTACCTTACACTTCTCACATCATTGCACATTTTGGTCCTAGTGTATTGTTCCCTACAACCACACAAATGGAGTCAGGCTGGGCCAAATGCTCCTCACATCCACATTTCTCTCCATTCAATGTAAGTGACTATGGCAGGCCCAGATTTGTTAAAATAGAGGGAAGAGGAAGAAAGGTCATTGTTCCCAACCATTTGCAAGAATATCTGAGTTAAAAATGGAAGATTTGTCATTTGCATGGTGAACAGAGGCGGGGGAGAGGAAGCATTGTTAGGTGTTGGTAATGTAAAAACATAAGTATGCTGTTATTTATGTAATTAGTTATTGCTTTCATTATGGGTGCAGTCTTAATGGTTATAGTATTTATGTATAATTACCTTAATATTCACTGAAATTTCCAAGTAGCTCTCTAATTAACTGTCTCAAATATATAATTACATTGCATCTTTACGCAAGACTTGCCTAATTAATGTAGTTACACCACTTCTTTTGTGAATGTGCATTATTAAATGCTCTTTGCATCATTCTTCTGACTTCTTGTAATTCACGCTTTACAAAAATTAAGACCCTGAATTAGAAACCTTCACAAGCAGCCCAATCCTACAGCAAAGCAGAGGCTCATAGCTACTCAGAAAAAAAAAAAAAACCTAGGCCTTGCTAAGCCTCATTATGAGTTTCTCGTTACATAATCTCCCTACCTGGAGGCGAGAGGAGCCCAGAACTCCATGGCTCATTAGAACAAGCAGCCTTGCAGGGAGGTGTTTGGTCTCAGCTTTCTTCATCAAATGCAGACCGTTGTCCTCAGAGGTAAGCAGCCCCCACTGGGAAAGCTCACCATGTACCCTGGAATCCCCATGTGCTAGGGAGCTCAGTCATTCTCCAGCTAGCAGGTCTGAGGCACCCTGTCTGAGCCTTGATTTCCTAACCCTCAAACTAGACACAGTGTCAATTCTCTGTGTCCTTAAAACCTTCTGCAAGCATTCAATGAGGTGATGAACATAAAAGACATCCAAAGTATATAACAAATGTGCTGTGAATGCAAGGGATTACTTAAGAATTAGTTTACCTTGCACAGTAGTCTCCCAGAGCTGCCAAGAAAACTATCCCAAACTCAATAGCTTCAACAATGAGTTAGCTCATACCACAGTAAATGGACAAATGTCAGACTAAGCCAGGTGATCCTTCTGGTCTGAACCAGACTCAGCTCTTCTTGCTAAGGCTCAACCCCAAGCCTGAGATCACAACCGGCATAGCAAAATCCCTCTCCTTATGGCCACTCATCCCCTACCACAGCAGCCTTAGTATGTCCACTGATGGGAGCATTTGATGCCACAATCAAAAGCATCAAGGCTTATAACTCAGAATTTACGCAAGATCACTCCACCACATAGTACTGGTTAAAAGATCTCACAACAACAGCCTAGATTTAATGACTGTCAACTAGACACTAGACATCACTAGTGTCTTAGAACTAGTTAATTGAAACACTAGACACTGTATCTTGCTGCTCTAATTTACCAGACTAGCATTATCTCCACTACAGAGCTCTGAAGAAGAAAATAATTCCTTAATTAGCCAATACTCAAGGATTTCTTGAACACTTGATATGGACTTAGCATTTGTAGTCAATCCTACAGGGAATCCAGAAAATGTCTGAAACATAATTTATTCCAAAACTATGAAGTTTCAGTTGATAAGACATCGAAAGGTGAAGGCAAGACATGGAAACTGACATTTAGGCCAGCAATACAAAGCAAATGTCCACAAGCAGAGAGCAATGGAGTCATGGGAGAAACTTCCTGCAGCAGGTAGGATTGGAAAGGTGGGAAGAAGAAGCTATTGTAGGCCAGGAACTACAGGATGGTGAGAACAACCACAGCGTGTAGGGAGAAGTGAGATCATTAGACAGAGAGGAAAATGAACTTCATGCTGGAAAGTTACATGGAACTATCTAGACTCAAGATGAGAGTCCATGGGAAGATAAAGTGAAGTCTCAACAGAGTAGGAACAAGATCCAGTACTGATTATTTATTCAAAATTAGGAAAACATTCCTCAAGACCCTAGAAACTCGTCTCCCAGATAAACCTTACGGTTCAACCCTCCTCGTTCAGGCCGGTTTCAGGCAGTCTCTCACGTGAGTTCTGCATACTCTCATGGAAGCCTGTGTACCACTCACATGCACACATAAACAAACCCCTTACCCTGTTTCATTGTTTACAGAGAAATTGACACCATCTAATTTGTATCACATATTTTTATTTGACTCTTGTCTATTTGTCCTTCTTTCGCTTATAGGATTGTTAAGTTTCATGAAGATAATATTTGATCCGTTCTGTATAAAGTTACATTATTATCCTCCAATCTTTGAATATACCTGGAACACAGAAGACCCTCAAGAAATATCTGTTTAATGTGTATGCCATACACTAAGAACCAATCAGCTTGATCCAGTGTCACCAAGAAGAGCATCAAAATTAATAAACAGAATGTTCATGAGATAATGGAAGAAATGCCATGGTATTTAATAATCACTCCTTAAGTGCATTAATATGGAAACCAAATCAGCCACCATCACAGCCTATTGCCATTACCACCTATTTCCCTGGGAAGCTGACAGAATGAGGGGTATATAGCACTTCATGTAATAAATGCTGTCTAGACACACAGAGTTGGACATATACATCTCTTAACACAGCCATAAGCAGTACTACAATATCTCTTTATTTTACATACTGAGAACAAAATTCGGGCCCAAAGACACAAAGGGACATATCCCATAGCCAGCTAATTATAAAAGTGAGACTCAAACTAGTCCTATGACCTTATTTCAGATTTTGACTCATCATTGAGCCCTATCTTGTATTAAGCTTTACCCCCTGTTATCTACAAGCCAGTGGTTTGGTTTTAGAGAAAAGAAGGACACAAATTAAATTACTGGAATAATCTATGTGTTCTGTAGTCTTGAAATGCAACTTACTCAATGATCCATTGACTTTCTTTGCCATGTTTCTGGGATATGGAGGTACATAAACCATAATGCATTCTCTCAAAGAACTTCCAAAGTAGAGAAAGACAACACCACACTTTTACATGACACCAAGGATAGCAGTCACACTGAATCTATGAAGACCAAAACTTAATTTCATAAGCTAAATTAGAAGGGCATCACTTCTCAGAGCTGTGCAATGCAAGATAAAGTCAAATAGGTATATGGAAAACTCAACAAGTAATAGACATTTGGATTTGGAAACAAAAAAACATGAATTGAAAGCCTATGTTCTTGTGTAAATCACTCATCTCTTGGTGCTTTAACTTACTCATCTATAAAATAGAAGCATGAATAAAAGCTGCTGCTATGATTAAAAGCAATTTGGGGAAGGATGTGGAAGTATGAAAGTAAGTATGAGAAGAGCCAGACACATGCTAGATGTTGCTATTCCCACCACATCACATAAAGACTCTAACCTTTAGGATTTGTGTTCTCCCTAATTGGACATCTCTAATTCCATCATTAAGATGATGTCTTTCTTCTTCTATCACAAGAAATGCATTGAGTGCTTCCTGGGCTCAGCAGTGTCTTATGCAAGACCGAGGTATTTAATTAGTCCTGGCACCTGGAACAGTGTTGGAAATTTGGTTTATACTTGCTGACTCATAAATTTCATTTTAGTCTATTTTACCTTTACTTATCTCTTGAATGTTGATCAAATCTATTAGCCATTTTGAGCCTCACAATACGTGACTGACAGCAAGAAGTTTGGGTTAGATCAATCATTTTCAAATTCAGGTTTGAAGAGATTCTGAGAATATTGTGTTGGATTTCATTACTAAAAGCAAACTTTAAGCTATTTGTAATCCACTGGGGAAAAAAAGATTCTCAATGTATCATGTATCAAATACTAGCACAATAGATATTATTGATGTTTAAACTTTAACTTTGGTTGATTTTTATTGCCTTTCAAATAAATTTAAAATAATAAATGATTATAACTTTGGAACTTACTAGTTTTAATAATGTATTGCTTTTATGTCTTACATACTAAAGTTCCATAAAAAAAAAAACATCCTGTAAAAAATACACTGATTTTAAAAAGCTGGAAAAAAACACACCAATTGATTATCTCTGTGATCCTTTAGTCATATCTCTAATTCTGTAGAAGAATATTGAACAAGATTCCTGCCTTCAGAGGAAATGCAGTATTCTTGGGAAGAAAAAAATAAAATATGACAAAATAGAGCATAAGACATTTGGCAACAATGGTTGCCACTTGATATGATTTCTGTCCTTTTCCACATGTTTACCCAGAATTGAAACCTACAATTCCCAATCTCCCTTGTACCTCGATGTAGCCACATTACCAGATTCTGGCCAATGGAATTGCAGATAAGGTTGGAAACTATGCCATGCGTTCGTATATGCAGCTACATATGCGGAAAGGTCTCAGTAAGTGCACTTAAGAAGGTTTATTTACTTTCTGCCCTATTCATCTTCCTGCTGGGTAGAATACAGACTTTCCATCAAGGCCATTTTATTTCATAAGAACAAAATAAGACTGTCAGTGACAATTTAAGATACCTGTTCAGCACATATATCTTGAACTCCAGTTGTTGATTGGATACTCAGCTCCTTAATCCAGTTTCCTGCTAAGCAGCTTTGGTGGCTCAAATAACTGAGCTCCCGCCATCCATGTGAAAGCCCTGAATTGTGTTCTTGCTCCTGCCTTTGGTCAGACCCAAGTCTTGGACCTACAGGCATTTGAAGTGTGAATCAACAGATAGCAGGAATTTCTCCCTCTCTCTCTCCCTCTCTCCCTCCCTCCCTCTTAGTTAAACACTAAATGACTGTCAAAGTTGGTTTCCTCTTGTGTGCTCCATGGAGTCTCACTTTCACACAGGATAATCATTCCTATCTAGAACAGCTGCAGAGATTTTTGTTTTGCTTGGTTGTTTTAAGGATCCATGAGGCTGATATATAGCAAAATGGATAAAGCCACTGCCTGCAATTTTCACATCACATATGGCACTGATTGACTTGGCTGCTGCACTTCCAATCCAGCTGCCTGCTAATGCACCTGGGAAAGCTGCAGAACATGGCCCAAGTACTTGGGAGGATGCTCCCAGCCCTTTGCCTCAGTCAGGCCCAGCTCTGGAAATTGCACTTATTTGGAAAGTGAATCAAAGGAGGAGAGTACTTTGTCATCCGAATAATTGCATTTTTTTAAAAAGCCAATCCTTCTTGTCAAAATGTCTGACTGGCAGCATGCAGCATTACATGGGCAAAGGAGCTCAGTGACATTCCCACAACTACATCATACCTGAAACTGCAAAAAACAAAGCAAGCAAAACAAATACAAGCCTGAAAAGCTGCCTCTGAGTAGTTCACAAAACAATTCAACTGGTTATCCTATGGATCATCTTGTGCTCATGTGTATTTGCTTAATAATAGACAAGGGATACTTCCCAAACACCTGCAACAATCACCACATAAGTCATGTACCCTCATACAGGTGATCTGAAGTCTCCCTTAATTCACAACATACATCCTACCAAGTACAGCTTTCCTATCCTATAGTGGAAAAATACCAGGAACTATGTTCAAACATATAACAATAGATGTGCCAGACCCATGTGCCAATTGTGGACACCTAATAGGCTATCTATACCAATTCACAAGAGAAATGTTGGAACGGCTATTTCTCTTGAAATATGTAACTGTCAGCCTAAGCACCTCCTGCAGTTGTGCAAACGAAAGAAATAGATTTGAGAAGCAGTTTGGAAGGCTGACTCAGTGAGACTGTCCCGTGACTGGACAAGGAGCAAAGAACACGAAAGGACCCAGATGAAACTGTTGTACTCTGACTTTTACCTCCAGCTCTCCCACATGTGTCACTTGGTCCCTTAGATTCCTCAAGGTTCTTTTCAACCAAGTGATATTTCCTCTACCCAGTCCATGAAATGGTGGGAAATCCATCAGGGGCTTGTATCTTTTTTGTCAACTGTGATGCATCAATAGTTTCTATGATGGAAATGAAAAAGTGGTATAAAAACAACATGTTATCCTGCCAGCACCAGCTGAGGTTGGCCTTCTGGATACAAGTGGGGCCTGTAGTCAGGGCAGAGAAGACACCCCCTCCATGTGGGGAAGAGCCACCGCCATAGGCACCAGCAGAGGAGCCAGCTAAATGGTGTCGAAGAAACAGTTTATCTACCTGCAGGATCTGGCCCAGACAGGATTAGCTAATGAGACTCTTCCTATAGGCTTTACTCAGGCCAAATTCCCGGGCACTGCTGGCCGTCCTGGTGCCAGGGATCTATTAGAGTCCCCATCGGAGCAACATATGTCTTCTCCAGCATTTGTTTTCATATACTCACAGGCATGGCCTCCGCTGCCATTTGATTGGATCTCTATATGGAGAGTGTTTTCAAAATGACAGCTAGTGGAGAAACCATGTATTTGGAAGGACTGTGAACTCTCACATCTAAAAACAGATCTCCAGGAAGGGTCCAGGGCTTTATACATTTAACTCAACTACATGTAGGGAAAGGCAAAAATACTTAGCTATCACCATGTGCCTTAGAGGGGCTGCATGACATGAAGGAATTTTGAGTATTGCAACTGAATTCACCCAACTTCATTTGTTTGACTCAGTCTCTAAAACGCTGGGATAGCCCATTTTCCATTCTGGAGTGCATGTATGGGTTTTTTTTTTTTTTCCAATATAGGATTTTTCCACTGTCTTTTTTTTTTTTTTTTTAAGATCTTGTGATGCCTAGATAGTTACCAAAATAACCAGTGGCTACAACATCTGGGAGCCCAGACAGACACAGGAAAATTACAGCAGAAGGGGAAGAACCATGAAAACAGGAAACATGGATGGGGAGGGTAAAAAGATGTCAAAACAAAGGCAGCCTGGGCGGGCAGCAAGGGAAGGGGCCGTCAGAGAGGCCACGAGTTCAGCAACCACATGAGTACCTCAGGAGTCTTCAGATGGCTGGGTGACATTGTCCCATGCCCACACAAAAGGACCACAGCCTTTTCACCTCTGCTATGCACAGAAAGTTGTAGTTTTTTGTAAGTAAAATCATAGCAGCACTATCTGCTTCCCTAACTTTGCCCGTCTGAACCTACCAGACATGGGACAACAAATAGCAGCATGAGGACACAGGTTAAAAGGCCTTGTTCCATCCATGCCTAGCTTCATCGGAGGCCTCTGTGTGTATTCTTTCATGTCCCTAGCCCCTTTCTTCCTGCCCAGATGTAGGGCCAGGGCCACTCTATATAGACACCATTAATTATTAACCAGTCTGAATAGACCCTCACCACATCACTCCGATTTCCTAGTCCAGTTTTCTGTTCCACCTGGAGAAAACTACCCACCCACAGCCAACAGGGCCAGTGTGGGGAGGCCTCACCTGCACAGAGTGCATGTCCAAACAGGGTTGTTACTCCATTCACAGACACATAGAACTTTTAAGAGTTGAATGGGGACTTAGACTTCATCTTGTTCAGCCTTCTTCTTGTACATGAACCTGCTACATATCATTTAGTGTTAGAAAGATCATGCCTCCATTGCCAAGACATTTGCTGCCAAAAGGGACTTATGTTCATCTCCTTCCTTGAACAACACAATAACAATTACTAGCATCACCCACATCCCTCTCTCTTCCTTCTTCCTTGCATCAGGATAGAATGCCACCTTCTTATTCTGTTTTTCCAGCAGCTTCCCTGGGTGGTGAACTGTTCAGCAAAAATCTGATCCCTGGCTGGAGTAATCACCTCCTCTGCAAGAAGCCACTGATGTGCCATGAAAAATCCACCAACATCAAAATGAAAGCATTTGAACCTAAACTAGACATTGAAATCATGGAGCCTTCACTATTCATCTTTTCAAGAAAAGAAGGAATAGTGTAGAGCAAAATAGATGGTGGTCCATTCCCACAAGCTGGTGGAAATGTCCTTTTCAACCCTCCAAGTTGGTTATCATCCTGTACAAGTGCAATGGAAAGAGGCTTGGGACAGTTCCCTGTTGCTCCAATAGGGTACCAACTTATTATTGATACTATCGGCATCCCTACCCCTCAACCCAAGAGTGGGTTCATCACTTGTCATTAGGCACCTGGACCAGAAAGACTGACAAGCTCAGTGGCTCATGACTCTACCTTTGTTGCTCCATAGGGCAGCCCCCGTCTGCAAACTGCAACTGTCTCTCTCATACACTGTAAGTTTAATGCTTAGAGGTCCATGTTTTCTCCTGGAGTCCAACAGAATAGTGACTTACTTACCTGGTTTATTCCACTTTCAGGCCCAAACATATGTTTATCTCAAAAAAACACTGAGCTGAGACACAAAAAAACTCAGTTGGCTATTGGCAATTCCAAGTAGAGAGCCAGTGAGTTAACTTGGGGAGGGTGATGTGAAATGAAGTATTTTGAGACTAAAACATTCCCAATCCATGGCAGCAGAGAGCCATGAAGGGGGAGGCGGGAACAGGTCTGTCCTGTATCCCATGGGAATCTCTTTCTGTGGGCTGTTTCAAGTCAAAGTAATAGCTAAGGAGCCATGCTGGACACAATACTTCGGGGCTCCATGGGAGGCCTTCAGCCAGACTGGCAGAGCAGTCTGCGGCGGGAGCTTTTCCGCACAAAGCGACCTCCCTCTTGAACCCTTCTCACTTCAGGTTTCTTTGAGAGGGTGCCAAGGTTCCACTTGCTGGCTCAGAGAGCAGCTCCTTCCTATGTGAAAGATGAGGCAGGAGGAGCTTTTGTCGCCCTGTGACTGGGAGGGGCTGAGGGGGGGGTCCAACGGTGAGACCCCCAATAGAGGAAGGACCTCGGACAGCTGTCTGCCAAGGCACAGAAAAATGTCTTTCTTACTTTAGGAGAAAGAAAACAAACAAACAAACAAAAAGATCTAAGGAAACCGGAAAGAAAGGTAACCATGGAGCTTGCTCCAAGGAGCCCAAGACAGCTATCTCTGCCAGCTGGGGAGTGGGCAAGTTCAGCTTTGTTCTGATGAAGGGATACGAGGCTTATTTGGACCAGAAAAAAAAATCAACTGAATAATCAGATGCCCCTGGCCTGGCTACACAAGGCTCTATCTGGTGGCATCTATTCTGCCTGCCGGCTTCCAGTGGTGATGAGAGCCTTCCCCAAGACTACTGCCATGCTCCATGAGTCGGTTCTTGGCACGGAGCTAGGGCCCTCATGATAAGGGATTAGATGGTCTGGGGCCTGCTTTGGTTGTCTCCGCCAGATCTGCATGGAATTAAAATGCCCAAAGGCAAGCTGCTCACCCAGGCCCTATTACACTCCCTACTCCCTACAGATCTGTGACAACAATGCCTCTCCAACACTTCTAGGGAGAAAGAAGTCAGTCCAACAATAAAATGGAGAGAAATAAGAAGCAGCATCCCAGGACAAAATGAACTTCCATCCTATCTCTGTCATGAAAAGTTGGGAAAAAGAAGTTCTGAAAAAGTTTGTGCCTAGTGGTGCAAGTGTAGGAAACAACACTTCCCAGAGCACCTGCCCTGGTTAAGAAGCTAAGAGCTGGGACAAGAAAATTTGCACCAGCAAATTCTGATCTACACAGTATGTCTCTTTAAAAGGCTTTTTCTCTAGGCTCCTGTTACTTCATGGAGCTCCTAGAAATAAATGGTTAACCCACATCCTTTCACTTAATAGGAACCAAAGTGGCACTTTGCTCCATTGCTGCACCTCATGGGACCCGGCCACAGCATCTCTAATGTTTGCACAGGGCAGTGAAGGACAAATGAGAGTGTATCCACCCAGAAGATATCCAACTAACCCTCACTATTCAGCATGTCTCTCCTTTCTGCTCTCGCTAATTCCTCCTCTTCCCTCTTTCCAGGTTTTCCCACATGCTGTAACCTACCCAAGGTCCCACCCACACTCAGAGGGCTACACAAAACTGAGAAGATGGCTGACTCTCAACTCCTGTTAAGGTGACACACACAGATGATGTCAGGATAAGTAACGTCTTTGCTTTCTCAGTTACTACCTCGCCCACTCACCCAATGAGTGCAGATCTTCACAAGTGCATAGGGCCAAATATCTTTGTACCTTAGGGTAGCAAATGCCTACATTTTTGCTTCCAGCAAATTTTATTATTGCTTCATGGCACAGCAAAATACAATAATCTTGAATAACTTTGTAAAGTACATGATTAACGTGATTTAATTGCTAGGCATTCCTTTTCAGTACTACTTGGGTGTAAAGTTGCTGCATGCCTACTGAAGGCAGAATCAGGTCTAGACGTGGACAACACAGGGATAAAACTGACAGATATGACTTCTGCCCTACCTTCATGAAACCTATCTTCTCAGAGAGATGGTAACCAACATACACTTAAGCAAAACACCAAACAGCCACATGAGAATAAAATCAGATGTCAGTAAGAGCTAAAAGAAATAAAAACTAGGTAAAAATCGATGGAGCAGGACAGTGAGTAGCCAGACCTTGGAGGTAGGAGCTGGCCCCTTTTAGGCCATCACTTTGATCCTGAACCCCAACTGATGAGGTGATCAAAGCTTGGAAGGCTCTGAAGAAGGCATAGTTGGGCAGAAATAACGGCAAACCCAAAGGTGGAATGAAAGAGAAGTCTTAAAAAAAAGTGGGTCAATCAGTTTAGCAAATTTTTTCTTGTTTTAAGTTTTTATTTATTTGTTTGAAAGGCAATTACAGACAGAGGGAAAAATAGATGGTGAGATCTTCCAATCTCCAAATGGTCACAATAGCCAGTGCTGGGCCAGGCCAAAGCCAGGACCAGAACTCCATCCAGCTTCGCCATGTGCATGCAGGGACTCTGAGACTCAGACCATCCTCCAATGCTTTCCCAGGAGTATTAACAGGAAGCTGGATTGGAAGTGGGGCAGTTGGGACTCAAGCAGGTATTTATGTAAGATGCCAGCATTGCCAGCAGTAGTGCAATCCACTATCCCATGGCACTGGCCCCAAAGCCAATTACTTTATAACAGTACCAGAAACGTTCCTTCTCTCTTGGACTGCTTTTATATTTTCAGACAGAAATTAATCATAATTTCCTTCCCAAATTCTTTCCTGCCAGGGCCTCTTATCATATACCAGTTCCTATTCCCACCCAGCTCTCCCCACACGTGAGCACACAACTACCAGCAATGTAGGGACATCAGAGAGAAAATGAGACTCCTTCTTTGAGACATTAAGACCACCCACATGTCAGGCACATGACCAAAACACTGAGCAGAATGCACTTTCCAGAGACCCATCACTGCAGGAGTAGGGCATGGTGTCACAGCAAAGAGAAGGAAGCATTTGTGCAGCTATTCTGCATGGTTTTTCTTTTTCTTCTTTAAGTCTATATTTGAACAGCACTGGCTAATACTCTGCATAAATATATATATATGTATATACACACATATGTAATTAAGAGTCTATAGCTAGAAAGACACCCCACACCAGTGTTTGAAAAATAAAAGAACTTCTTTCATTTTTTCCCCCATTTGAGCAACAATTCCCACCTTTTCCATCCAGCCTAACTTGCATCCCTGCACTGCAGGCCTATACGCTCTTTCCTGCATTTCATGTGGAAGAGCATTCAAGAACTGCACAACAAGGGTTTAATTCAACTTGATCAACTTATCTAAAGGGAAAAAAAATCACAAAAAAAGAAGAGAGAGAAAGAATAAAAAGGAAGAACAAAAGTTGGGAGAGGCCAGACTAAATGAATATGATCTGAATGCATATTTGTGTTACAACTAATACAACCAGCATCAGAGAGGGACCAAGATCAAATAAATGGTAAAACCTGACAAAGAGAAGAATAGATGGTATGTGGAGCCATCTGCTTTGGAGGACACCCAAATCTGTCTGAATCTGTGAGGCCAAACTACCAGCTATTCTAAGACGCCCCATTCCAAGAGTGGCCTAATGCGTATCTACACAATCAGTTTCTCTCACCATCACTTTGGCTGCAACTTTTTTGTGCAATTAAGTAATTTATTCCTTTCTTCAGCCTCCTGATTCTAATGAATCCCAGCCACAAACAAGCCTCAGTTGCTCCTATTCAAGGAGTCTGATTGCATCTGGCAGTGATTGCTGAAAATCCTGAAGAGGAAACAGGGAAGGGAAGCATATTGTTTGGGGGGGTAATAGGTGAAGACCTGCCTCTCTTGACCTATAATACATTAGTGTCAGTGAACATTTGGCAGCCTTCAGATGATTAGCAATGAAGATGAATCAAGCAAAAAAGAGGTAGAAATCTGCCTCATCTGAATCACCAGAACTGCATACATTTGCATGCTGATTAGCTGTTCTTTTGTCTGTGTTCCTAATTATTATGACACATTATGTCTTCATCATGCAAGATTCTGATCTGTCTTGTTCAAAATGCATGTAGAAAAAAGTGCTGTTTATTGATTCAACATGTAACTTTTATTTTTATGTTTGCTTTAATTAAATACATATTTGATTGCCTTTGCCTGCTGTCCTCCCCCCCCTTTTTTTTTACTCTTATTTATTTCATCTTGTTGACAAACACACAGGTAACCTCTCTTTATCACACTCAGTTCATGCCGGCTCTCAGGGTCTCTTCCCTCTCTGCCTCCCTCTCCCTCTTTCTCAGGTGCTCACTTGCTTTTTCTTGAAGAGGCAAAACAAAAAGATGAAGAGAAAACAAAACAGCATCCCTGGAAACACCGCAGAGCAGAGAGCGGAACGGGGCAGTGACGCACAGGCGGTGCCCAGAGGAGCGTGGGGAAGCAGCCCCAGCCAGGAGGAGAGCAAATGTCTGCCACTCCTGAGGAGAGCTTTCCAGGAGAGCACCGGCGGCAGAAGGGGGTTAAAAATAGCGCGATCCTGTGAACGGGAGAGCTTCTGTCTTCCCAGTTGTCTTCACACATTACAGGTTCTGCGGCTGTGGGTACAGGGCACGCACGCGCCTGTCTCCTCGGTCAAGCCTGCGGTCCTCACTCACATATGGAAGCCAAGTAAGGAGGCTAAGTTGCTTTCTCATTATGATCACCTTAGAGCCAGAAGTTTTCTCTCTCAGAAGCAGAAGTTTTGAGGGAATCACCATCTGTGTTTCCCCGCAGACCCTCTTTCAGGCCTGCCAGGAGACCCTCCCTTCTGGATGGAAGGGCCTCCTACAAAGGGGGAAAACATAGGGCGCCCGCCCCACTCACTGCCTGCTGGGTCTGATCTCATTCAACTTCCAAGGGTCCTTGGATGAGCGAGATGAAAGAGGGAATAGGTGTGAGCAGAACGGAAAGACTTGTTTTCCTATTGGTCACAGCCAAGCCAGGCTTCAGGTCTCCTTACCACCCTCTACCCAGGGGTATGCTAAACAGCTGCATTTAGCACAAAGCTATTTGGCGAATCCAATCAAGACACTTAGAAAGGGAGAGAGCATCGCAGAGGAAGAGGCGGATGCAGAAGTAATTGAGTGTGCTGAGGGTCCATACATCCTCAGAAAGAAAGCAAGAGGCCCAACCAAATGCAAATGGCTCCTGACTGAAGAGGCATAATGCCCACCGCTCTTCCCTGCTAATGGGCAATGATTGGCTGGAAATGTAATCAACAGCTCTGCCCCCAACATCCATCCCTACCGTGAGGGATGATGGAAATCCATATTCATGAGAAAACAGGCCAACAATGTTTACTGGGTGCAGAAAGGGGACAGGGCTGGCTTGGGTGAGCCTAAGGTCTTTGGAAAGCAATAATAAGGCAAGGAGCAGGAAAAATGGGATTGTGAGACCTTGTTTCCTGCCCCCTGCCCCAGCCTTCTGCTTACATACCTGCCCAGATGTGGACAAGAGTCTGCTAAGCCTGGGGCTAGAGAGAACTCTCCATGGAAGAATCCATAACTCACCTAGGCAGAGTGTCTACCCAAGTCACCGTATTACAGCAGCCTAGGAGACAGCTCCCATCCCAGATATGGTAAGACAAACAGGAACAGATACAGAGCAAAACAAAACAAAAGACCCAGGAATACCATCTTAGAACCCCTCTATCACACAGTAGATTGCCTAAGCTTTTTAAAAACACTGACATTACCCTTGGGTGAGTCGTGTTTGCTGGGTTGCCATAATGAAATGCTAACGACAGGATGGCTTAAACAACAGACATTTATTTGCTTACAGGCTGGAAGCTAGAAGTCTAAGATCAAGGACTCCCCTTCATTCTGAGATCATGTCCTCTTTATATCTTGGATGTGCAAATGCTCTACCTATAATGAAATGATGGCACTAAGAGATGGCAAGAATTTTTCTAATGTCCGTTCTTAGCAAAATTGAAAGCCACTAATCCTCTGACTGGCCCCAATTAAAACACAGAAATCCATGACCTGTTACTTCTCCTAAGAAGCCTCTCCACATTCCTTTCCCCCTCAGTGCTGATGCATAAATCTTACATTTGATTTTTCACTCACTTACATTTAGTTCTGTAATGGTCCTCTGATACTTTCCAAATAGATTACAAGCTCCCAGGGATAAGGTCCATGACACCTGCATCTTCTGTTTCTACTTTTAAGTAGCAAGAGCAGTGCACCCAACAGATGCCCCGTTAATTCTGACCGAATGAGTAAACGGATAAACAAAGTTGGGTAAAACCAAACAGGTAATTTTAAAGGCAGTGAAAATATTCCAGGAGAGGCTACAACGATGGGTACATTTCCCAAGCTCACAGAATACAAAGTCAAGAATGAGCCCAGTGTAAACCATGAACTTTGGGTGTGATGCAGCAGTAAAGGTTTATCAGCTATAACAGATGGACCGTTCCGCTGGTGGGTGTTAATAACAGAAGAGGTTATGTTTAGGCAGGGGTAAGAGCATATGAAAAATCTCTGCCTTTCTCTCAAGTTTGCTTCGAATCTGAGCTTGCTCTTTAAAATGGTCGTTTTAAAAGCCTGCTCAGCAAGCTTTTTAATAGGCCTAGGAAAAACTAGAAAGTTCTAGAATAATATGGATTTTTTTAATAGCTTTTGAGGCCACTTCCCATTCCAACTGTAGTTCCCTAATTTGTACACCAACTTGCCGTGAGAAGCAGACCTTCCAGGAGTTGAAGGAGTAATGGAAAGGGGGCTGCCTATAGCCCAGAGAATCAAGAAAGCCAATAAACTGAATTGGTTCAAATTATGAGGCAGCGGGAAACATCACCAGGATTTAACTGCTTCTTGCCGCCTTGGTTCACACCACCCTGATCTTCAGCTAAGAATAGTTCAACAATTGTTTTTCAAAGGTGTACACAACTTCAACCCCAAAAGTTGTGAATATGCTACCCTATGTGTCAAAAGGGACCTTGCAGATATTTTTCCTCCAGGGAGGAAAATGATCCTGGATTTTGTGGGGGTGGGAAGGCCAATGTAATCACGAGGTCCTTATATGGAAAAGAAGAGGTTCAATGTCAAAGAAAGCAATGTGAAGATGGAGACAGAGGGGTCAAAGAAAGAGCAGTTTGAAGATGATATGCTTTTGGCTTTGAGTGGTCTTTAAAAGTTAGAAGAGCTGAGGAAATGAGTTCTCCTAAACCTCCAGAAGGAGCACAGTTCAGCTCCAGATCTGTGAAAAAATGGATCTGTGCTGTTTCAAGCCACTAAGTTAGTGGGAATTTGTTGCAACAGCAGTAAGTAACTAACACATCCTCTGTTCTTGCTGATCTCCCTACTTCTGTCTTCATCTTCCTCCAACTATTTTTGAAACAATGACCAGGGTGATCCTTTGAAAACCCAAATCAGAGCCTGGCATGTTGACCTAGCAGCTAAAGTCCTCACCTTACACATGCCGAGATCCCATATGGGCGCCGGTTCTAATCCCCACAGCCCCACTTCCCATCCAGCTCCCTGCTTGTGGCCTGGGAAAGCAGTTGAAGATGGCCCAAAGCCTTGGGACCCTGCACCTGCATGGGAGAGCTGGAAGAGGCTCTGGGCTCCTGGCTTCAAATCAGCTCAGCCCCGGCCAATACAGTCTCTTGGGCAGTGAACCAGTGGATGGAAGACCTTCCTCTGTCTCTCCTCCTCTCTGTACATATCTGACTTAGCAATAAAAATAAATATATATTAAATAAATAAAACCCGAATCAGATCATGCCCCTCCTGTGCCAAAATATTTCTACAGCACCCTGTCTCAGTGTAAACTACCAAGTTCTGAAAATCACCCACAAAATTTTGTATGACCTGCTGACTTCTGAGGTTTCCACTCCGGCCTTAATGTCCTCCTTGTGCCTCTGGGTGTCCTCCTGTCTCTTAACACTGGCAGCACTCAATGTCTAGAAGGCCCCACCCCTGAACATCTAAGAGCCAGCTTCCTTGCCTCCTTCATCTTCTTGCTTAGAGGCTTCTTCTCAATGGGGCTTCCTTGGAATGTCCTATTCATCATGAAGCCCCTCTTCTACTTCCCCCTCCTTATCACATGTCTCCATTGCACTCAAGCTCTCTGGCATACTATACATTTCTATCTGCTTCTTTCTTTCGTGCTTCCAACACAATGTATACTTCATTGGGTCCAATATTGTTGTCTATTTATCTGGACCACCAAAACAGTGTCTGGCACTAAGCAGAGGCTCAATAATTATCTGCTAAATAGATGATCACTCTCTGCCAGCCTCTCCCTATGGAAACACCATCAGTGCTGCTTCTACATCATAGGAGATCACAGTAACCAATGCTGATAACAACAAGTAATAGTCAGTAGTGCCAGGCACAGCACAAATACATTGCATGTATTAAGTCAGCTAATCAGGTCACAGTAGCTTTTCCCATAGGGTTCTCCAAGTAATCCCTGAAGGAGCAAGAAAACTCAAAACATAGGGTAGCTTTGCTGAGTTCTGATTAAGGTCCCAGCTAGATTAGGCCAAAGAAGAGAACCTGTTGACTAGCAAGTGTGATGTCATCACGACAGTTTTGACATATGCAGTTGGAGCTTTTCACCCTCTGAAAGACTCTGAAAAGCATCGGACCCATCATAGGCATCCAGCACAAACTGCCAACTAGGGGTGGGCATTTGACCCAATTGTCAAGATGCTACTTGGGATAGCCACATCCCATTTCAGATTCCCTGGCTTCAAATGCCTGATTCCAGCTTGTTTCAAACGTATACCCTGAGAGGCAGCAGATGATGATTCAAGTATTGAGGCCTTACTATTCATGTAGGAGACCCAGATTGGAGTCCTGGATCCCAGCTTTGGCCTGGCCGATGCCTGGCTGTTTGGGGCATTTGGGGCGTGAATCAGCGGAGAGAAGATGGCTCTTTCTTCCTCTTCCTCTCTTGCTCTTCCGGTAAAAGAGATAAAAAATCAAAATTTGAACAAAAAGAATCTGCCAGTTATTAAAAAAGAGAGAGAAAGAAATCTAATATTGGAAGGATAAAGCTCAACAATGTGGAAAACATCACAAAAAAATACAACACCTGCGCAACAACCCATCCTGGTCAAAAGCTGCCATGTCCCACCCACCTTCTCATGCTAGACACAAATGACATGGATTAGGGAGCAAAGCAAAGGAGATAAGATGGAGCACAGGTGAAAGGTTTCATCCTTTGAACCCCAAAGTTACACAGACAGCAGCAGCCCAGCAGGTCAGATGGATTGGATCTCCAGAAGTCTGCCCTTTTTCACTCCTCCCCATAGAGTTTCACCCACAGGCTGACTGATTCCTGGGGGGAAGAAAGGGAATCCCCCTTGAGCCCACATTATCTGTGAGGGTATTTCCTTTGTTTGCAATTGTAACCCCAGTGGTTACTCCAGTCACTAAACAAACAAGTGAAAAGACTCAGTGAGGTGTAAACACAGATTCGCACAGGGCAGACAACTGTACATTCCATTTATTTACCTCTTCTAACAAACCGATACCTGGGGTGACATTTATTAATAAACGGCATTACCAGGTGCCTGATATGTGGCTCACAGAAATTAATTACCAAGCCCATGGTAAAGCCATAACAAGCCCGCAGTGCTGTAACATTTGTGCTAATTGAAAATGAGATAAGTGCTGTGGGTGCAATTTGCATTCAATGCACTGTATTAATTATCTTTAGTTCTCTTCATGATAAATATACCTGACTGAATCACTCTCCTAATTTACCGGGTAATAGAGTTGTAAGTGGATTCCCTTAGGTAACCAAGGGAAGGCACGGGAGTTGTGGGTAAGATGGAGACTCTCTGCTTTCGCAAGTTCTTCAGGATAGTTCAGGGACTCCTCAGAACTCAGTGATGTGCACCTGTCACATTCTCAAAAGTCCCAGTTTCAGGCTTTCATCACCTCCCTGCTCTGTTACTACAAGCTCAGAGAACATCCACAGACATCAAGTTGTGGAGCTCCATTTCAATCCACGTAATAACACTGAGTATTATCCCTGCAAGGAAAGGCTTTTGCTCCTCATGTCCCCTGCGTGAATTTTCAAGAATTGAAACTGGCACAACAGTAATAATCAGGAAAGTCCAGCTTTCAAGATCTTAGGCAGTTGTAGCAGATGAATGCTTGGGGGTGAAGAGTTGGAGATGAAAATCAAATTCCAATTCCACTCTGTGGCATGTCAGAGTCCCCTAACAAGGAAGGCCTGCCTGGCAAGCTGAAAGAGGGGTGTGAGAACTAGGACATCTACAGCTTTGTCATCTCTCCAGTTCCTCCTAAGGTTTTCCTCTTTTGCCTTCACATGTTGAGAATCACATAATTAGGGAAAGGTAACAGTAATAATAATAATAGCAATAGTGGTTATTGTAAATAGAGAGTTTATCACACATCAGGCACCAAGCTAGGGATCCACATTATGTAACTGAAGTCTCTTTTTGGGTTCTTGGCCCTGCTTACCATGTCTGAAGATCCTCCTGCAGACGGGGGCCAGTGTTAGGCATAATGGGTGAAGTCAGCCTGCAATGCCAGCATCCCATATGGGTGCCAGTTTGAGTCTTGACTGCTCTACTTCCAATACAGCTTCCTGACGATGTCCTGGGAAAAAGCATAAGAAGATTCCTCAAGTACTTGGACCCCTGTCTGCCACAATAGAAGCCTGGATGAAGCTCCTGACTCCTGACTTCAATCTGGCTCACCCTTAAGGTGTGACCATCTGGGGAGTGAGCCGGTGAACAGAAGATCACTCACTTTCTCTCTTTCTCTGTAATTGCGTTTCACATAATAAATTAAAAATCCTCAGGGACTGGCACGGTAGCCTAGCGGCTAAAGTCCTTGCCTTGCAAGTGCCAGGATCTCATTTGGGCACCGGTTCTTGTCCTGGCAGCTCTGCTTCCCATCCAGCTCCCTGTTTGTGGCCTGGGAAAGCAGTAGAGAATGGCCCAAAGCCTGGGATCCCTTCATACATGTGGGAGCCCAGAAGAAGCTCATGGCTCCTGGCTTCAGATCGGCTCAACTCTAGCCATTGCAGCCACTTGGGAAATGACTTAGTGGACATGAACTAAGGATCCTACAGCCCATACCCAGAGACCCAGCACACTGCAAGCAGGAGCCGTTCAGTTCGGGACATGTCTGCTATGAAATCCTATCTACTTGGACAAGGGAGACCTCAGGCTGATTCTAAACTCTCTGGCATTCCAGGATACGAGGACAGTGCGGCTGTCAACTATCAGGAGACAACAAAAACAGGGGTTTGTGTAAGGGAGCAACCTGCTTTCTCGTGTGCATGCCAGAGAGAAATTCCTTCATAGGACAGAGAAGATACGGTGTCAAGTTCAACCACGCGCACACAGTAAGGAAATAGCTGCTGGCCCATGGGTTCCTCTATGTGAAATAGGAACAAGGATGCCTTCTCCAGACTGCTGCAGCCCCCATAAGGTAGGCACAGAGCTGGGCACGAGAAACCTGGGCTGACCTTCACAGCACAAGGCAGATACTCTGGATAGCAAGCTGGGGTGGCCTTACTGAGGAGTGCAAGCAAATGCATCCTCCTGAAACCTCTCACAAAATGTGTTACGAATAAAAAATCATCCCTCTGGAGATGCTGGGGAGGTGATTCTGGTTTCCAGCCCGGACTCCCCCAGCCAAGGCCAGTGTAGACAACACAACTTTACTCCCAGGTTATGCTTTAGTGTCTCTCAATGTTCCTTAAATGGATGGAAAATGCAGGTAGGGCAGCAGATGTCAGTGAGGACACTGACTGGGCAATGAACTACGTTACTTACACACATTCCCCCATAGTGCAGGGTGGACTTTAAACTCAGAGCTTAAAAGATGTGGAGCCACCCTAGTATCATTAGACCCCAAGAAGTCTTTTCTTTATGCTTATCAATATTCATCCCACATACCAAGTGTTTATGGGTAATTACTTTCCTACCATTAGAGGAGGTTAATTTCAGTTCTTATCATACCTTATAAACAAAGACTTCTTATTGAATGCTATCTTCTTATTGAATGCAGCCTTTTAAACTTACGATTCTATTTGTGAGGCCTACTCATATTTTTTATTCAGAGACTGTACTCTCCATTTGCCATCATTCCAATGATCTTTCCATGGTTAACATATTCTACTATGCAGATTTCTCATGTAGAAATGCCTTTTCCACAAAGAAAACCTTATATAATTCCATTTCCTTCTTTTAGAGTACTTTACTTGACTAACGAATATTAGAAATTATCTTGGAGACATACTTTTGACTACTAATTTATTAAGGTACAATTTATATAAAATAAGCACCATACATTTAAAGTATAAGCTTGGGGCCCAGCGCGATGGTACACTGGTTAAGGTCCTCGCCTTGCACGCCCCGGGATCCCATATGGGCACCGATTCTAATCCCAGCAGCCCCGCTTCCCATCCAGCTCCCTGCTTGTGGCCTGGGAAAGCAGTAGAGGATGGCCCAAAGCTTTGGGACCCTGCACCCGTGTGGGAGACCCGGAAGAGGCTCCTGGCTTCGGATCGGCATAGCATTGGCCGTTGCACTCACTTGGGGAGTGAATCATTGGATGGAAGATCTTCCTCTCTGTCTCTCCTCTCAGTATATCCGCCTTTCCATTAAAAATAGAATAAAACTTCGGGCCCGGCGCGGTGGCGCAAGTGGTTAAGGTCCTCGCCTTGCACGCCCGGGATCCCATATGGGCGCCGGTTCTAATCCCGGCAGCCCCACTTCCCTTCCAGCTCCCTGCCTGTGGCCTGGGAAAACAGTCGAGGACGGCCCAAAGCTTTGGGAACCTGCACCTGTGTGGGAGACCCGGAAGAGGCTCCTGGCTTCGGATCGGCATGGCGTCAACCGTTGCGCTCACTTGGGGAGTGAATCATCGGATGGAAGATCTTCCTCTCTGTCTCTCCTCTCTGTATATCCGCCTTTCCAATGAAAAAATAATAAAAATAAATCTTTAAAAATAGAATAAAACTTTTAAAAAATTTTTTTAAATAAAACATAAGCTTGGGTGGTTATTTTTTACAGTAATTATGATGTCACTTGTGATGTCCAAATTGTGTGTTGGAGTTCCCAAGTTTGAGTCCTAATTCTGCTTCTGACACATTCTGTTAATACAAACATGGGTAACATCAAATGATGACTGAGGTGTTTGGGTTCGTGCTACCCAAAACGAACATCCTGGATTGAGCTCTTGGCTCTTAGGTGTGTTCTGGTCCATCCTGAATGTGGCAGGAATTTGGGGAGTGCATCAGCCAACACTTGATCTCTTTTTCTGCTTCTTTCTGTCCCTTTCAAATAAAATGAAAAAAAATTAAATTCTTTTAAAGTATAAGTACACATCTATTAAAATTTTAAAAATATATTGATAGCATTTGTGGGAACTAGTGACCAGGAAAGAATGCAGAGACTCTAAGGTATGAGTAATATTCTGTTTCTTCAGTGGGTATTCATTGTACAAATTAGTGCGCAAAATTTTGTAGAACTGTTTAGTGATGATTAGTGTAATTTTCTAGTACATGTTAAATACTGCAATAAAGTAACCCAGTTATGATATGAAAAAAAAAAGACGTGGAGCCAGAGCTTTAAGATACACTTTCTCATTGGTTCCTCTCGATCGCCTTTTCGGGAGACACTATTGTTCCCATTCCACAAGAAACTTAAGGATCATAACATTATCTGCCCAAGCCTACTGGGAGAGCAAGGGTGAAGCCTGTCAGGATTGAGACCTGCCTGACTTAAGATCCCCTGTTCTTTCAACCAATCTTAATGTATGCTGAAAATTAGTATGGAAATAAAATACAAGGAAATTAAACTCCAATGGAAATGTGCCACAAGTATTAACTACTTCCAGGAAGCTTGCAATGAATTTCAAGTTGTGCTGCAAGCTTTAAAAAACAAAATAATGCTTTCATTACTAGTCCTCAAATGAATCTATTTGTGCTAAATACACCAACTTTGTCTTAAAGCATGATATTCCTGAGTCAAAATCCACTCTCATTTGGCTTCATGATTTCAGATATGACATTTTCACCAGCAGATTGACCTTCCTAACTAGGAGTTTTCCAGACATGTACAACAATGAATTTATTGCCACAAATTGTACCCAAGGACACAGAGGGATGGAGAATAGCTATCACATGTTTGCCAAGAAACTCATCTGGGAGGGAACTTTTTCCAAAAAGACATTAAAAACATAGATTGCACAAGAGTTCAGCCCCACTGTTAAGACATCAGTTAAAAGGCTCCTGTCCCATCCCAAAGCCCCTGGGCTCAAACCCGGCTCTGCTTCAGACTCTTGCTTCCTGCTAACATGCACCCGGGGAGTCAGGAGAGATAGCTCAAGCAGTTGGGTGCATGCCACCTATGCAAGACACTGGACTCGGGTCTTAGCCTGGCCCAGTTCCAGCTGTTGCTATTATGGACTTTGGGGGAGTGACCTGTTATTAGGAGCATTGTGTGTGTGTGTGTGTGTGTGTGTGTGTGTGTGTGTGTGTGTATTTCTCTGCCCATCAAATAAATGAGTAAATGTTTTAAGTCAATGAAAAAAGGAACTAAAAGAGAATTTTTTTTAACCAAAAGACTCATATGATATTGAAAGGACCAAAAAGAGTCTCTTTTCTTGTCGGAAAATTATCATCATTATGTTCCTTTAACTATAAGCATGAATTCAAGTTTTTCGCAGGCAGCTCGCATTCTATCCCAATCATTGTGATTGAAAACACAGAATAGCATAAGGACTCATTGACTTCAGTGATTTTCCTGCTTGAATTACTGGACTCAAATAGCAATTATGTGCTGTACATTTTTAAAGCACGCTTGTCCCCATTTTCAGGTGAGGAAACACACTATCCATGGGTCAGGAGGTTCAGATGAGCGTGAGCAACCTGGAGCCACTCTATCTAGCTCCTGACTGAATCTGAGAATCACTCAGCACTGAGTCTTCCAAAAATGCCTTCTATCCTCCAGTGTCCATTTCATATTATACAAACTAATAATAACAATAATTTTAAATCATTCCATTGAATGTCACATTTCTCTGCTTGCCTCAGTTGGGGCAATTCACATGGCAAAAGTAGCACTCAATGGGCCTATATCCCCTAAAGAAATTTTCATTGCTGTCAATACACAAATCCTAGAGAGAGAGAGAGAGAGAGAGAGAGAGGAGAGGAAATAACATTGTGTTAAAAAAAAATCTGATAAAAAATAAGTTTAACTTCATGAAGCATTTTTGTTGCAGGATTTTCAAGTTTTTGATATGGTAGTAGACATCTCAAGCCCCAAATGCAAGGCACTCCATATATATGGAAGTGTTTCTCTAACGTACTTGACTGTAGAATTTTTTAAAAAGAAAGAACTGAAGGATTCTTTTTTCTCATAGCCAAGTGTTTAGGAAGCAGCACTGAAGATTACAGTTTCATTGGGAAGTGGGTGTGGTTACCTGTGCCCTCTTCAAAGATATGTGCAAGTACTTTGGGTTAGCCCTTATAGTATCTGCAAATGCAACCTGAGTTACAAATGGGGTCTTGACAGATGTAGTCACACTAAGATGAAGTCATCAGGGTAGGCCCTATACCAATTCAAAAAAGACAAAGACATAATGTGATGAGAGACACCAGAGGCAGAGCATGGCCAAGGAAGGCCAAATTCAATAGCAGCCACCAGAAGCACAAAGAGGCCATGAGGAGTCCTTCCTGGGATCTCACTGGGCAAGCAGCCCTGCCAGCACCTTGTGGTCTTCTGTTACTACTCCAGCAACAGCAAACTAATACAGGGGCATAAGACACATGAATCACTTGCTGTAAAGCAGACACAGCATGACACAATTGTGCACAAAACAACACTAGCAAGAGACAAAGATGGAAGGAGGTAGAAGATAAGCAAAGTGTCAAAAGAGGAGTACAGAATTGAGAGAGGAGCTGTCTGGTCCTCGGAATGGTCAAAGATGCCTTCCAGGGGGAAGCAGCTGAGATGGAAAGAAGTAAATACACAATTACTAGGGGTAGTGACAGAAGAACTTCCTCCCCAGGCATCTCAGTGATCATCTGTCCTCTCCTGAAGCCATCATGTAGAACAAGTTCAGGGATCACTAGTAGATGCTACAAATAAAATTTGGAAAATACACTTCTTTTCCATTTTTTTTTGTGAACTTTAGGTTTCTAGGTCACCTTTTTTTTAAATGCACATTATTAAAAGTACAGCTAAATAAGAACAGCCAGAAGCAGATGTTGTGGAGCAACGTATTCAGCTGCCACTCGTGACACCGAATCCCACATCAGAGTGCCAGTTTGAGTCCCAGATGCTGTACTTCCAATTCAGCCCCCTGCTAACATGCCCAGGAAAGGAGCAGATGATGGCCTAAGTATATGGGCCCAATCACCAATGCGGGAGACCAGGCTGAAGTTCCTGGCTGCTGGGTTTGGCCTGACCCAGACCTTGCCGTTGGGAATATATAGGGAGTGAACTAGGGGATGAAAGATATCTCTCTTTCTCCCTCTCTCTCTCTCAGTTGCTCTGCCTTCCAAATTAATAAACAAATAGACAAATCTTTTTTAAAGGACAAAAAACAGCCAATTACTAACTCCAAATCAAATCAAACCAAATATACAACCCACCTGGCTCAATAAGAAGACCCAAGATAGGAAAAATATCTGAAACTTTGGAGCAAAAAAATCCCTGCTGAATAAAACAGCAGTTAAAAGTTCATGTGGGGGAAGGGAGAGGAATCATGGAAACCTTAACTTTTAGCATGAAATGCATCTGCTAAATAGACCTACTAATGGTGTTATTGTAGCTAAAACCAGCGACTTGAAAATGTTGTGTACATTATTACTGTCATTATCCACCAACTGTAAGAATGCTATGTTAAAACTAACTCAAAACACCTCGAGAAAGGTAATTGCTACTAATGGATCTGAAGTGTGCAAAATTGGACATCATTACCCTGTCCTCGCATGGTGGGACTGGGGTGCTGCACGAGATGGCAGTTGGTAGGCTCACTGCTCTTTCAATCAGGATAGAAACATAAAGAAAGAGTCAGGCTCACTTCCATTCTCCAGCACCCGCAAAGTTGCACATCGCCCAGCATTATAGGCATGTGCTCACACAACCACACCAAGGGAAGGAGATGGAATTTCAGCAGCATTCTTCAGACTTCCCAAGTCCATCCCACTATGGCAGGGAGGACACAGCTAGGGTAGAATTGCCCTACCTGAAAAATCTCCCTCCAGGTGCCAATTTCTCACACCAGCTGCCCCCCAACCTCACAAAATAAGAGAAAGAAAGAAAGAAAGGAAGGAAGGAAGGAAGGAAGGAAGGAAGGAAGGAAGGAAGGAAGGAAGGAAGGAAGAAAGAAAGAAAGAAAGAAAGAAAGAAAGAAAGAAAGAAAGAAAGAAAGAAAGAAAGAAAGAAAGAAAGAAAGAAAGAAAGAAAAGAGTCAAGTCTGCTGACCTTGAAATCAAAGGGAATAACTCAGAATCGAAGTGTTCCAAAGTCAATCTGGGCACATCAAGTTGTCCTTTGTGCCCAGATGCCCAAGTCCCATGGAGAAGAGAGCCTCTCAGACTGCCCCCTAGGACACAATTGCTTCCTGCTTGGGAGCTGCCTCCAGCCCTGCTTGTGTGCAAAATCCATAGCTCTGTCTGATGAGGTGTGGTTGAGCCTCCTTCCCATACACTCCATGTTCTTCCTGTACACTGAGATCCTGTCTCCACACCCCACCCCACACCCCACTCCCTTTCTCCAAGGCCAATTGAGAAGCACTTTTGGGTCTTCAGTATTTAAATGTCTCCTAACCTTCAAAACAAATGTCACCAAATAGCACATATACCTTAAGAATCAGCTCCCCCAAGGTCAGCTCTTACCAAAATGAGAAACAGAGAGAGAGTACTCCCTTAATTCTGAACTTGAAATGAAATTCTAGTTCTTCACCCACAAAAGACATTTCTTTCAACCCTGTGGCTTTGGGGGAGACTTCGAGCACCTTGCGGGAGTTGAGTCCCTGAGACTCTGGAGGAGTGTTGCCCCCCCCCCCCACCGAAGTCACCAGGACACAGAGACAAGGCCAGGAAAGGTCCTGCTTGCCTGCGTAGGGTTGTGCCTGGCCCCGGCAGTAGCAGGAGCTGAAGGCAAGATAGACCCACACAGGGTGGAGGAATCGCCGCTGGGGGGAGGGACCCACACACTGGCAATTAGCCCATTTGGCAAAACACTCCGACTTTAAAACAAACTCTTACTTGAAAGCCCAACATAGATCATATAATTTATTCATTTCTTTATTAATGTTATTTATTTCTTTGTTTATTCAAGAATTATTTATTGAGTGCTGACTCGCTGTGTGTTTGAATAGCGCCTGCAAACAAAAGAGATACAGATGCCTGATGAATACACTGAAAACATACAATGAATACAGGACTTCCACTCTGATACAGGAAGGTGATAACAAACATGCAAATATAATACACTGTCGGGTCTGGATCATTTTTCTTACAAAGAAAACGTAAATGTGAAAGGGTTATAGGGAAGGGGCACTCTTGTAAGTAGCACCAGGGAAGCTGTGCAAAGAGCCAGGAGGAAAGGAGATGGCCAGGAAGAGCCTTCTAGACAGAGGGCAAAGGCATTCACAGGCTATGAGCCAAGCAGCAAGTTTAGGGAAATGCACAGCAAGTATGCCAAATAAAATGCCCATGGACATAGCCTGGGGAAAGGAGAGGTGGCAGGGTAAGGGGGGGGGTGGTACAGGTGACATCAAACAGGAAAATATGAGCAAGACTGGATGGGAATTAGAACCTCCGGGCAGCCTCTTTTCTCCTGAGAGACATGAGAAGCCACTGGAAGGCTAAGCAGAGGAAGAGAGAGGATCACAATGGCTAAATGACAGGAACAAGGAGGGGAATGGGTGTCCAGTTGGAAACCCATTACAATATTCTGACATCAGGCCACAGGAGGCTGGACTCAAGTAAGTGCAAGTGGGGACCAGTGGTCAGATTCCAGTGGTGCTTTAAGGAGGGGTCACCAGGACTTACTGGTGGGTGGAATATGGTGTGTGGGAAGAGAGGACTCATTGACAACCCTGGCCATAAAAATAACATGAAATGACCAAGCAAACTGACCCAGTGTCCTGTCTTGTGACAGCTAGCAGCACAACATTGTACAAAATTTTCATACTGAGTTTTCATTTCAAAAGGGAGATAATGGAACTAGAAGGTTTCTCAAGTTCCTATGAACTCTGATGTTTCCCACTTTATTTCTGACATGAAGTGAGATCAGAGAGCAGGGAAGTTTTTAAACGCAGTTGGCCTACCTTAGTTCCAGGATCCATGTCTCCTGCTTCAACCAATCGTGGATCCAAAACATTCCAAAAAAGAGTTGCACCTTTACTTAACCAATATACAGATTCTATTCTTGTCAACTATCTCCTAAACAATACAACATTACAGCCATTTACACAGCATTGACATTGCATGAGGTATTAGAAATATGACTGAAAACAGACTGGACGGCCATACCACCCTGAACGCACCTGATCTCATCTGATCTCAGAAGCTAAGCAGGGTCGGGCCTGGCTAGTACTTGGATGGGAGAACTATGACTGAAAACAGACTGGAGGGTGTGTGCAGGTTCTATGCAAATGCTATGGAATTTTATATAGGGGCTTAAACATCAAAAGATTTTGATATCCACAGAGGATCCTGACAATGGAGGACAATTGTTCTTGGAATTACAATATCACTCTTTGGACTCAAAATGCTTCTCTTTAGAAACACCCATTCTGGAGAGAATCAAGATGGGGGACTAGGGTAAGGACATGTTTAAACGGACTGAAAAACATTTAATCAGGATGAAGCAGAGAGGACATATTTCAGAAAAAGGGAAAGGACAGAACAACAGCAGAGGGGTACCTGGAGACTGACAGACACAGGAAAGCAGTGGGCACAGCAGTGAGAGGTTGTAGTGACTGATACTCCAGCAGCATTCAGCTCACAGCGATCTGAACTCCACCAGCAAACAGGTGGGAAGAGACTTTCACTGGGAGCTTGGGAAGTGAATCCAGACAAAGAACTGTCTGTCCTGTTGGTCCGTTTGATTTGGCCAGGAGCAGAGACAGAGCAGCAGATCTCAGATGGGCAGGGTGAGAACAGGGTGGATTCTATACCCCCATCAGCCCCCTAGAGCTGAATTGGGCACCATTTTGCATAAGGAGGAAAGGGCAAGGGAAAGGACTGAGCATGTGCTAAGCTGAGAGTGAGCTCATTTCTGACTCGGTGAACTGCAACAAAGTGGCATTCTACAGGTTCCACCCGGGGCAGGTCTGGGTAGCCCTCAGACCTGATGGCCAGCAGATCAAGAACTGTAGTGGTGGTACGACAGGTGCCATTTTGTGCACTGTGGCAATAGCTTTGGGACGGCAGGGGACAACAGTGAACTGCACATGTGCTGAGCTTGCGAGAACTCACTGACTTCCATGGATTGCACTGGTCCGCAGGAAAACAATACCAACTGTGGCATCGTACTGGTAAAATAGGTCTGTGTGGCACCCAGACCTAACGTCCAACAAATTCCAACAAGATCAGTGCCACCAACAACCTAACTAGATAGGACACCTGGGACCTGCTTCAACGGAGAAAGGTTGCACAGACAACAGTGCAGCCTCAGCACGGTATCACAGGAGGTGGAGAGTGGTGAGTCAAGAGCTGGGGCTGTGGAGACCACAGTGGAAATCTGACATAAGAACCCAGACCTGGAGCTCGCTGGAGGTTGTGGCACAAGTGGCTACAAGCAAAAAGTTGTGTACCAACAGCAATAAGTAAAATCGCATTGTAGACCTGTGGGTGACACAGCTTAGAAACCTACCCGAAGGAGAAGACTCTGCTAACCAGAAGTACAATGATCAAGAGCAAAAGAAGAGACAAAGGCACAATGAATATTACCAAAAACTCCCCTGCAAAGGAGCAAAGCCCTATGCCAACCTCAGAGTTAACTGAGGAAAACATCGAGAAAATGGGGAATATAGAATCCATAAGACTCATCTTAAAGACTCTGATCAAAAATGAGAAGTTCATGCAAGAGTTCAAAGAATTTAAGGAAGCAATAAAGCAAATCAAGGCTGATATATCAGAAATTAAGAACACAGTAGAGCAAATTACAAGTACAGTGGAGAGTCTCCAAAACAGAATGAAGCAAGCAGAAGAAAAAAATCTCAGAATTGGCAGATATCTCCTGTCACCAGGGGGAAGCAAACAATAAGCTGGAAGCAGAACTGGATCAGGCCAAAAAAAGTATTCAAGAATTGAAAGACACTATTAAGAGGCCTAATATAAGAGTTATGGGAGTCCCAGAAGGTGCAGAAAGAGAAGGTGAGTTTGCAAATGTATTTAATGAAATAATAAAGGAAAATTTCCCTAATCTAGAGAAAGTATTGGAAACAACATCCAGGAGGGGCACAGAACTCCCAACAAGCTTGATCAAAAGCGATTTTTACCAAGACACATGATCATCAAGCTCTCTTCAATTGAACATAAGGAAAAGATCCTTAAATGTGCCTGTGAAAAAAATCAATTGACATATAAAGGAATGCCAATTAAACTCACAGGAGATCTCCCACAGGAAACTCTACAGGCCAGAAGAGAATGGAGTGACATATTCCAGATTCTAAAAGAAAAAAATGTCGGCCTAGGATAACATATCCAGCAAAGCTTTCTTTCGTCTTTGAAAATGCAATAAAATTCTTCCAGAGTAAAGAAAAGTTAAAAGAATTTGCCTCTTTCAAACCTGCCCTACAAATGATACTTCAAGATGTTCTCTTGACAGAGAAGAGGAATAGCACCTACCAAAACCAAAGGCAAACAGGAAGAACATCCCAGTAAAATGACAACAGAAGACTAAACCAATGAACAACCCATTCCTAAAATCACAGGACCAAAGTACCACGCATACATATTAAACTCTGAATGTAAATGGCTTAAGCTCAATCAACATCATAGGTTAATAGACTGGATTAAAAAAACAAAACCCATCTGTTTATTGTCTGGAGGAGACACACTTCAACAAAGATCTGTGGAAACATGGGTTTTGTTGTTTTCTGTTGGTTTCATCTCTTCAAAACACTTCTGATTAAACCATTCAGTGACTCAGATCATGCAGTGAAATCATTTTCTTCAAGAAGGTTCTTGATTTTCATTTCTTCAGCTACACGTTAGTCATTTAATAGCATGTTATTTAACTTCTTGGTGTTGTTAATTTTGATTTTTCCTTCTATTGTTGATTTTGTATCATGACTTTTCATTTAAGGGGATGTACAGTAGCTGTGAAATGGAGACTAACATCCAGATGTGAGGATGCAGTGTAGTATGCATTTCTGCTTCCAGACAAAGCTGAACTTACAATGAAACTGTTTACTATATCTTGACAATAGGATTCCAGACTCTCTGCCATTGTCCATGCCCGCAATGATGGACATATGACTGAGTATGACGATCTATATGTTAGTAATGATATAGAGGAACTAGGTGGGGTAGGGGTAGGGAGTTGGGAAGGGGATTAGGGAATATGGAACTGTATCATAAAATGATAATAATAATAATAAAATGTAAAAACACTAAAAAATTTTTTAAATAAAATAAAATGGTACAGAGATTCAAAAAAAAAAAGAAATACCCATTCTGTTATCTGTTTCCATTTTGTCTTCTCCCATTTTTCATACACCTGTCAAACTCCAGTTATCAATGTTTTTGACCCTAACTGAAGCAATTATCCCATCAACAAATTATAACTACAACATCTGTCTTCTGCAAGATTAGTAGCTTTATTTTGCACACAATTTGCTTTTGTGTGTGTGTGTGTGTGTGTGTGTTGCCAAATGTTGCCCACAGCCTAAAGCTACCTAAAAGATGAACTGATAGCTGCAATAGTCCAAGATATCAACCCAAAAGTGTAGGGTTAAAATTAATCAGGGAGGTATTGTGAATAGAGACTAACTCAATGAGCAATTTTATTATTTTACTACCAAGAATTGTCTTATTGGAATGACTGTCCCTCCCATATGCAATTGGAAACTCAAATAACAAATACTCATAGATCAAACTGCTTATTTTTGTAAAGTTTATTTATTTATTTGAAAGGCAGAGTGACAGACTAAGGAAGAGTCGGGGCCAGGTCCCTGTCACAGTAGGTTGAGTCCCTGCCTGGAGTACTTGCATCTCACATGGGCTTGGTTTTTCCCTAAGCTGCTCCACTTCCAGTCCGGACCCTGCCTATGGTCTGGGAAAGCAGCAGAGAACGGTTCAAGTCCTTGGTCCCCTCCACCCATGTCGGAGTCCCAGAAGAAACTCCTGGCTCCCAACTAAAAATCGGCTCAGCTCCTCCCATTGCGGCCATTTGAGGAATGAACCAGTGATTCTGCAACTCTACCCTTCAAGTAAAAACAGACTAAATCTTAGAATGGAAGGAAGGAAAGAAGAAAGGAGGGAAGGAAGGGAAGAGAATGGAAGGGACGAGAAGGAAAGAAAGCAAGGAAAAGGAAAAGAAAAAGAAGAGAAGGAAAGAAATCCGCTAATCTGCCAGTTCACTCCCCCAAATCATCACAACAGGTGGGGCTGGGGCAGGGCAAAGATCAGAGCCAGGGACACCATCCTAGTCTCCCACATAGATGACAGGGGATCAAAACACTTGTGTCATTTAACCCTGCCTATCCAGGTGCATTAGCAGGGAGCTTGATTGGAAACAGAGCAGTGGGATTTCAAACTGGTGCTCATATAAACTTTTTGGCATCGCAGAAGCAGCTAAACCTGCTATACCACATGGTCAGCCCCACAACATAATTCTTAACCCAAAGAAACAATCAGCTTCAACAAGCTTCCTATCATGGGTCTAAAAGATTGCAGTCAGGCACAATGTTGTAATATATATGCATATATTACTATAATTCATAATTCTTAGTAGTATGAACACTAAGTATTCAGTATACCCCAATAGAACAACCTAGATTTATCATCGGTACTCTGTAGACATAGATAAGATGAACAAAATGAGCTGAAGTGTCTTTCCTACTTTTTTTTTTTTTGGAAATAAATCCATGTTTCTTCTTTCTTTTTAATTTTGGCAATAGTCCAAGCTCATAATGCAATGGTGTTAGCACTCCAGGCTGGCCCAGGTGCTGCCATCCTGCAAACTGCAGGCCTTGGGAAGGTCCCAGACAAGGACTGAACTCTGGAACACATGTGTCTCAACTCCAGGGAACAGGCAATCATGCCTGCATGAATGAGGAAAGACCAGAGACTTGGATGTTGCCTTCTGAGGCTTGGTCCCTGGTCACCGGCTGCGTGGCAGAGATTCTATAAAGATGTGAACCCAGAGCCCTGGCTGACAACGAGCCCCTGTGAAGGTGCCACCGGCTTTTACAGTCCTTCTGCTGAAGACACTGAAGGGAAGCAGTGGCATTCCCCTGGCTCATGTGCTGGGGAGGGTTGAGACAATATTTGGATGTGGGGATGTGTGTGTTGTGCAGCAGTCAAAGCTTCCCACCCTCACCCCAGAATTTCCATATCTTATATCCAAATGCAGAGTCCCAGCTCCTCCACCACCCATCCAGCTTCCTGCTAAGGCAGTAGATGAAGGCTCAAGTATCTGCGTTCCCACCACTTGCACTGAAGACCTGGATTGAATTCCTGGCTACTGGTTTCGACCTGTACAGGAAGCCCTGCAGCTGGGTCGGATGGCATGGGTGTGTGGTGAGCACTGCTCCTCAGTCAGCAAGGCTACGAGGAGTTTCAGGCTACACGGCAAGGCCCAGCAGAATGTCTCTGGTCACCTCATTGCTGCCTCACCCCATTGTATGGACATTCAATCACCTCTCTGATGTTTCAGAGAATTCTCCTGAGGGGTGTGTTGTTTTTCTGCAAATGTGAACTGATTCCTGTAACTGGTATAACACTTCAAACTGATCAATCCTGTTATGGTAAAAGCATCTTTAGCGACGTAAGGCAATGACACACAGCTAAAAGCATACAATGGCACAACTGAGGCCACAATGTCTCCAAACATCCTGTTATGTGCCCACCTTTGTTCTGGAGCCTGCCCTAATATAAGTAATGTTTTCCTTAAGAAATGGCTTGATAATTTCTTGGAACAGACGGCAATCATAGAGGTACAAAGAGTTTGTTTACCATGCACCTCGAACTGTTACAACACATGAAATGACGCATTTTGGTTTCTCACCACAGAAAGCAGAAAGTATATGGGGCTTCTTCTAAAGGGAGACAAATGTGAACCTCCCCCTCAAAATGGCTTAAAAGTTCTACCTTATGTTGGCATTAGTATTTAGGGAAAGAAAACAGTTCATAAAAACTTCTACTTCATATTGGCACTTATATTTAGGGAAAGAAAACTGTTTATAAAGATAAAAAGAAGTTTATTGTAAAGGCCCTCTGTTTGTAGAAAGGCTGAGTTGCCTTGATCCCTTTCATTGCCCTTTAACAAAAGAACAAAAAACAATTGAATCAGTGCTAAGTGAAGGTGATGGTAATTAATGCATGATTGATTATAAGATTCAATAAAGATTCTATGAAATACAATTCCTTTCATTTATAAGCTTTCATTTTAATTCTGTACTCTTGATAATTTAAGTAATATTAGTTTATGTTTAGTGAAAATTAATTTTGGATGTAAGTAAAACACTTGTCACTATGTAACTGCATGTGCTGCCAACCTTGGAGTTCCTGGCTTCAGCCAGGTCACTGCAGGTTTGAATGAGTAATAGCTTGCTGAAAATATTTTCTCTGAAGTAAAATAATAATAATGTTTTTTAGGATTGTTTTTGTAATCATTCTTTTATAATGACGTAAAAACAAAACAATGGATGTTGTGCAAAAGCATGTGATGATTTTGTGTATAAATAAACAAGGCAACTTTTCTGAGTTGTCCATTATGAGCATCATGCCACTGTGGTCCATGCCTCCTCTTCCAATCTCCTCGCCGATCCATGCATCTTTTGCAAGCTCTCGAGTCAGCTGGAGCTGGTCTCCGGTAGACCTGGCCTCGCTCAGTCTGTGATGGGCATTTTGAGGTGCAAACTAGCAAATGGGAGTCACTCTTTCTCTCAAATAAAATGAAATTTATTTGAAATAAATTTAAATAAATTTTAAAAAGCTTTCAAATATGTAGAGAGAACAGATGTTCCCATGTGCTAGCATAAATTTTTCAAGAAACTAGAAGGCTGGGTAAGAGAATAAAATCTAAGGCCTAATAAATAAGAACCAGTGAAGTCTAACATAAATCCAGAGGACTGATCCTGGGAAGGAAAAGCATGGAAGGGCTTCATTACACTTTCAGTATCCTTGAAACAACTGTCACAGGGCAGAGGCACATGGCTGCTTCCACAGGACTCGTGACAACAGGACACAACACTTCAAAAATCTCCATCTTTCTTATAGGCATGCATGCAAAAGGCAGCAGATTAGTAATTGCTCCAATTGCTTAGTGCATAGCACACTACCCCAGGGATGGAAATCTGAACTAAACAATGTGCCTTCACTTCCTTCCCCCAGTACATATAGGAACACATACGTGTCCATGAGAGATAACATTAAGTGACAGGGATACTGTAAGTTGCATGTGAGCTGGAAGCAACAGCACATGGTACAGTATGTACTGTACTATGTGTGCTTTGTAAGTATTTGTTCAATGAGATGCATGACTGTACTCCTCCCCACTGAGTCTAGATTCTATTTCAGATTTCTTGTCAACACAGTACTACAGTTCCAAGCAGTCTACCACCAATTGAGTAGAGGTGGCATACAAACTGAACTCTGCTTGCAATCCCTCCACAATTAGCTGAATTATAACATTCTCCCTTTAAGTGAAGCAATTTGTATCTGAAAACATAGGTGGACTGCTGGGTGATCTAAAGCTCCATCATGACACCAATGTCCAGGTGATATAGCTCTTTTCACCATGAGTGGTACAGCTGCCCACAGCAAATAACAAATTCCATCTGACACTTAAAGCCTATCTAATGGATGCTCTCATAATTTACTGTTTATTGATGGGACATATGCTCATGTAATAATTATTCTTCTCTATTATGTTTAGATTATTTTTTAAAAGATTTATCTATCTTCATTGGAAAGGCAGATTTACAGAAAGAGAGACAGAGAGAAAGATCATCCATCCACAGATTCACTCCCTAAGTGGTCACAAAGGCCGGAGTTGAGGTAAGCTGATCCAAAGCCAGGAGCCAGGAACTGCTTCCAGGTCTCCCACACGGGTGCAGGGTCCCAAGGCTTTGGGCCATCCTCCACTGCTTTCCCAGGCCACAATCAGGGAGCAGCTGGGATACAAATCAGTGCCCAGATGCAATCCTGGCACATGCAAGGTAAGGAGTTTAGCCACTAGGCTGCTACACCGGGCCCTAGCTTTAGACTTTATTAAGTTTGGAGAATTTTTTTGTTTGAAATTTAGACAAATGCAATGGTCATCACTATGCCCACTCTTTTCTCCCTGGACACACAGGTCACATTCTCCTGACACACATTAAGTAGTTCAGATAACATGCATGGCTTTGACAAAAATGCAATAACTGTGTGTCAGTTACACAGGCTAAAGCAGGTTGAGCAGGTTCGGGTTGAAGCAACTTAAAAGATAATGGGCCCAGTGCAGAAACCTAGTGGATAAAAGTTCTCACCTTGTACACACTGGGATCCCATATGGGTTCTAATCCCTGGCAGCTCCACTTCCCATCCAGCTCCCTGCTTGTGGTCTGGGAAAGCAGTCGAGGACAGCCCAAAGCCCTGGGACCCTGCACCCGCATGGAAGACCTGGAAGAAGTTCCTGGTTTCTGGCTTCAGATCGGAGTAGCTCCGGCTGCTGTGGCTGTTTGGAGAGTGAATCTACAGATGGAAAATCTTCCAATTGTAGGATGAATTTGGATTCCCAGAAATTACAGGTTCAGAACAGTTCATGGAAGAGCAAATCAGCTACCACAGAGAAGAGGTAAACTTGCAGAACACAGAGAAGATGTGGCAGGGACAAAGACAGAGGAATCCATGACCAGGAACTAGTAAAACTGGTGAGTGAGACCTGACAGCAGGAACATGGGTACCACCTAAATGACCCCAGGCCTCACTTGCAACTCACCTCAATCCCCCTCTTCCTTTCAGATGCCTAGCTCCTGTGCAGCCTTGCGCTCCCACTGCCTTCCGCCTTCAGCCGGGAGCACCCACTGCCTTCCACCTTCAGCCGGGAGCACCCACTGCCTTTTGCCTTCAGCTGGGAGCACCCACTGCCTTCCACTGAGTTAAAATGAGCTAAGTAGAACATTCAGTTGAGAGTAACTCGGGTTTCTTACACCTACATGTTCAAAGAACTGGTCCTAAATTCTAAAGCAAAGTGGAACCTAATTCCAAACACTGGTTAGGAGAACATACAGCAAGAATCATAAACAAACTTAAGCCCTAACACAATCCATTAATAACAAGTTTTCATGAATTATAGTCTATTTATCAAGGATAGGTTACTGGAAAGGTGATTTGTTCCATACTTGATAGCAAAAGTTGGAAATGGTCTGAGAAATGGGCACAAATTATCCTAAGTAGCACTAAATAGCAACTAAATAGATTATCACTAGGTAGCAATGGCATGGGATATCCATGTAATTGAAACTTATGAGTAAAACTAAACACGATTTGCAAAGAATGTTTACAGAAATGTAGAAAGGACACAATATAATATTAAATGAATAGTTAACAGCAAAATTTTCATTCTGAATAATCTCAACTTTGTATGATAACACACAATATAAATTTTTAAAAATCAGAAGGAAATACATTAAAACAATACTGATGATTTTTTTGAGGGATGCATTGTGAATTCTTGAAAATTCTACATTTCTCAAATTTTCCTTAATAACTATATATAATTAGAAGTAGGAAAAATATATTCTAAGTAAAATAAATTTGTATCAGGAATTCAGTATTTTTAACTACTCCAGACATGTTATGGGTGTGGAAAAATCTGGCTCCACCATCTACACTTCCTCAGCACAAACCTAGCCAATGGTCATTAGTGTTGAGTATAACAGCTCTATTGAGAGGATATTTTATTATTATATTCCTCAGTTGATATATTATTAATTAAATAAAATATTATCACAACACAACTCGGAGGCTCATTATTCAATTATTTATAAAATGTTTTGGTAGTATAAAGCTATGCTCAAGTTAGCTCATATGCTATCCTTAGAAGAAAACAATGGGATTCTTAAAATAATTTGGCATAGATAAGAGTGCTAGACTCTCCCAGGTTTGAGCATATCCTGTACCTGCCTTTGCCTGAGAAACACATCGGGCTATGAGCCATGCTTGGGAGGAGCCATGCCCATATCCTATCCTTGCAGATGTCCCTTTTACCACCACAGAGGACAGGCTGACCTGCAAGCCTTGGAGACCAGGTGTCCACACATGAGTGAAATTTGCTCTAACGTCCAAGTCACCTTGAAGCTGGAAGAAATACAGGATGGTGTCCAGTTTCTATGACTGCCTAAGGAATGGGGAGAACTCCAAGTGCTAGTTTCAGTCTGGAAAATTCTACAGTGACTCTTGAATTAAATACCACGTCTTGAGGACTTCCGTATTTCCTTATACCTCTCGTTATGGGACTGATGTGGAACTCCTCTATTCAGGATGCAGCCTGGCTTGCTGAAGACCTAAGGCAACAACCAATAAATACTTACCCATGAGCCCCATACGCCAAGTACTGTAAAATGCTGTGGCAGATAAAGCAGCAAAAGGCAGGTGTGCTCCTCAGCTCTTTAGTGAGCATGAAGATTATGGCATGAAGTTCTTTTCAGTAGGCCAGGAACACTGTCTTGAGATTTTTAACAAGTTTCCAAGTGATATGGATGCTTCTGGTCCACAGATAATATTTTCACGTTCAGAGGTTCAGTAGATAGAATATGTGAGAAGCGCATAATACAAGTTCTCCTCTCCCCTCAGATTCTTACCTTTGATTTGATCTTAGCAACAGGTGTCAGGAAGGACACTGCAGCCATTCAGACAGACATCAATGTTTATGGTCAAACTTATGGTTCACATGCGGTTGTATCATGGTTAGATCACAATACATGTCATTCTTCCACGACACCAGAGCCTTTGGGCTCTAAATGTGAAAATAACAATTCAGTCACCTTAGTGAGTGATGCTTCAGCTGAAGAAATATAATTACAAATGAGACTTTACACTAAATAACTTTCTAGGTTCCTGAAATCTTATTGGGAAACTTCTGGTCAATTGAACATTATAAAATATTGGCAGACAGAAAGCCTTACTTCTAAGCAAAACTTATAATGAAATTCATGCTTCATGCTATAGACTCTCCTCTGTTCACATTAAGAGTGGAGCACTCCAAGGTTGGGGAAGCCCTGTGCTGGAGGGTAAGGCTAATCTCTTACTAGAATCTCAGGCTCAACCCTGGCATGGCAGCCTAGCGGCTGAAGTCCTCACCTTGCATGTTCCAGGATCCCATATGGGCGCTGGTTCTAATCCCAGCAGCCCCACTTCCCATCCAGCTCCCTGTTTTGTGGCCTGGAAAAACAGTAGAGAATAGCCCAAGGCCTTGGGACCCTGCACCCATGTGGAAAACCTGGAAGAATTTCCTGGCTCCTGGCTTCAGATCAGCACAGCACCAGCCATTACAGTCACTTGGGGAGTGAATCAGCAGTCAGAACATTGTCCTCTCTCTCTCCTCCTCTCTGCATATCTGACTTTGCAATAAAAATAAATCTTTTAAAAATTTTTATTTCTTATTTTCTAAATTTTCTTAAATGTAGCCATATGATCTGAATAGTAATTATAGCTTCTAATACTCAGTTCCTACATAGTTGCAACCACCCCAAGAGAAGATTTGTAATGACATCTTAAAATTTTGGTATTGTCCCAGAAAATACTCCAGGTAAGTCTTGAACTATTTGGAGTATCCATTTAAAAAAAAAAAAAAAACACTGTTCTTTACTTGAAGAAGAAAAAATATCCTATTTCCCCAGGAGATATGCAAGTGTTTGCCTTAGAAATGGCCAACGTCTCATAAAGCTTTGAAGTCATGCCACCTACTCTTTTCCAAAATGCCAAATTAATAGCATCTGATCCTAACAAATTGAGGCATCCACAGCTAAAAATGTCTTTATAATGGGGGGGAGAATGGGGTAAAAAAAAAAGGCAGGGATAATTTTTTCCCAATATGTTTGTCATTATTATAGGTTATATATACAGAAGGAAAGTTAATTAAGCCTTAAAAAAACCCATCACACATCAATGGCTGCATTTTAATGAGTACAAAAAGTTGAGGTGTTTACTACCAATTAAAGTGGTTTTTAAATAAGCATTAATTAACACAGAAATTCAGAAGAAAGTTATACCTTGTCAAAGAAAGGCCAGTGCAGGCTATGCCCACTTCTGCTCCCATTCATATTCAGATAGTAATTACCACCAACCCTATATTTTCCATAATAATGAGGAGATGGCTGTCATGTCTGTCAAACAACAACACACACACAAAAGTGGTGGAATTAGAATTTCTCAACCTGAAGTAAACTTTTCAAATTTGTTCCTTCTGGGTTTTTCCCTCTTCCATGTCAGAGTTATTCAAAAGAGGAGGTTAACCTGATTTCAATGTTGAGTTTTTTTTCCTCTCCTGTGTAAAGAATACTGTGGAGGAGTCCTCATTGGTCAGAGAGGTGTTATTCAAGTCCATATCAGCAAATCAGAATGATGGCCCAATCACGACTGTAGAGGGCCTCTAGTTCTTCCTTTGTCTTTTCATAATCATGTTGATTTGCATAATCCTACTCCTTGTGTTCCACTTCCTTCTGGAAAATTGTAACACACAACTTAACCAGTAGATAGTCTGATGGATGTTCTCATTCCTGAAAAAAAAATAAAAGGGAATGGCCTGGGATTTGGGGTGGCAGCTATGAAGATGCCATGGCGGTGGGTGGGCGCTGGTAGGAAAGGGCTCCTCAAAGCCACGGTTCCAGAGACTGATTCTCAACCTCACCTACCAGATACAGATCCTTCTTACCTATAAGCTTTTTTTTTTTTAACCAAATTTACATGCAATTGACCAACAAATCATCATGGTGATTTACCGACACACACTGAAGGAGTTCAGACATTACCTTTCTAGAGTATGAAATTTCCAGTACCTACAGATTTGGGGAGAAAGCTGGGTTATTCATGAGAAGGCATCTTGGTAAGCACAAAATCGCAACAGAGAAGCAGGATGGTGTGGAAATTCTGCCCAAAGAGACATTCCCCTCTGAAGAGTGGAGAACTTCCTGTGAGAGTCTCTGTGACCTGACAAAATGACGTTTTAGTTAGACCAGGGGGCTCATTTAATTAGCTGAATTTTGTCATCCCATAATGTAGTATACGCACTTTGAAACTTTACATTATACACAGTAACTACCTATAAACTCACCTTGTTAACTTAAAAAAAATTAATAATCCAGAAAGAACTTCAACACAACAGAAAGAAATGTTTTCACCTCTATCAAATAAGCCGTAAAGGTGTTGACGTAATATCAGTGGCTTATTTTTTCACATAAAGTAATCCAAATTGTTCATCTTTCCCATCATTTCATTTGATATCTTTAATAATTGTTGGTCAGTCTTTAAAAAACATTGCTCCAAACTTCCACATATATGCAGTATCTCAAATTCTTAGACAGTGATATCAGCAGACCAAATTGTGGAATATCATCCTGGGATCTCTGCCTGCCTAGCCTATGTGGGACGCCAAAGGCATATGGCACACCGTGTCCCTGGAGCAACCCCCTGACAGGAATTTTGGCTAATCAAGACCCCGACATGGCCTATTCACTGGGCATGCAGTGAGCACAATAGGCTGCACCCCAGTTTCTTCTCTGCCTCTTTCACTAACTGTGCTAGGACTTCGTTGGTAAATAACTCTAGGATGTCAAATGTTACATTCATCCAGTCAAATATTACATTCATCCAGCTTTTCAGCAGGTAACGAGTTTGGCCTGAGACACAGCTTCCTGACCTTTAACCTCACTGGAGAGTCCAGAGAGATAGACATATCTATTAGCTAGTCACTGTGCCGTTGTTGAATGGAAGTACCGTCAGGACCACCCTTCTTCCTGTCTGCTTTTCCTATCCTATATAAGCCTGTGACTTTTCTCAAATAGATGGACAGCCCTCACCACCAGTTTGTCTCCAGTGTTTCTGCTCAAGATCACTGCTGCCTTAACCCTCTGTGGTCTCGGAGCCTGTTGGCCAGAAGACCCCCAAGACCAATGTAAATCTCTTTGAAGCTTAATTTTCAGTAGAGATTTCTTCCCCCAATTTTTCTGACACATATTTTTTTCTTACCTGACAGAAAACTTCCTCCCATGGTCATTATTTAATCAGTCAGGTTCTCATGCTGTGAATCTATTTTTAGGCACAGTCAAAAAAAAAAAAAAAGACAAATATGCCAAAACAAGAAGGATCAATTCCCTGAGTCTACACTAGAATATCAGAAATAATCAAGTTGGCTAAGAAGCTATTAGGTCAATTCTTGAAGACAAAATACAAGATGCAACAAAAAAAAGATGTCATTGTTATCCTGAGAAACAGTTTCTCCTCAGAATGCAAAAAAAAAAAAAAAGCAAAAGGATGTTTCTAGAAACTCAATCGAACAAGAGAAGGATTGCTGTTCTTAACTTGAGGTTAAGCCCTGTTTTATGCATTAATATACACACAGATGAAAAGATGATTTGGCCTTGTGGCCTTCTAGCTGGTGGAGTACATATTCAGTGTTTATTCATGTGTGTTCAGAACTTCTACTTAACACAGGTCTAGGGAGCAATCTAATTGCAAGGAGCTCAGAAAACTTGTTTGAAAACCATATTCACAAAGCAAATATATCATTTTTACTTAGGTTAAATGCTTCTTGGATTGGCCTGGGACGCTGATGGAAGTAAAAGAGGAAGTAAAAGAGGAAGTAAAGCCTTTGATTTGCTATGGGATTGCTGAGAAGGGGTGAGGGTGACCCAGATCTAATTTATCTTTGAATCCTGAGCACAACTGTAAGACAGGCAGATGGTCAAATGCTTCTTAAATGAATGACAAGTGGGTTTCAGTGTCATGTCAAATATAATGAGTTCTTGCCTGAGTTTGTGTTCCTCAAGGACTTACAGCTAGTTTCATGACTAGTGAATGTCCTCTTATTTTGGACCAACCAACATTCATACCTGCTCTAGTCACAAGGAAACCTAGAGAGGCTGAGAATGAACCAAAAGACAAACAAACTAACTAAACTAAACAAAAAACCTAGGAATTTACTTTGGAAAAGGAGCAGGTCAAGTCGACATGGCAGTGAAGAGGGATGAAAATTCATGTTAAATGCTCTAACTTCACCAAGAAGCCTCAGAACAGCAGTATTCTTCAAGTCAAGGGGCAAGCACTTCCATTTGTACCATCCCCTCCCCTCAATATAGTTGCTCATTGCTGGCACTCACCTTGGTCTTATCTGAGCCATTTGCCCAGGAACAAACAGCCGTTCAAGAAGAGTAAGCACAAATGTGTATCTTAGAACATCAAAAGGCTGACACTCCCATCTTCAAATCCCAAAAGTATGAAGATCTGCTGCCTAACATGGCTGTCACCTTGGCCTTTGTTTTTCGTTCCTTCCAGCGTTAGACCTTTTGTAGGAAAATGCTCATTTGGGCATGATTTACATATGCAGTCAATTGTACTTCTCTTTCAAGCGGTGTATTTTCCCCATAGAGTAAATACGGGTAGCATGCCTCCTTGGTCAAATCTGGCAAAATGAAATGTCCCTTTTTCTGAAATTCCTCGGTTATGTTACACCCATTGTCTTGCCTTATTAAAATGGAAAGAACTTTCCCCTATGTGTGTCCCGTTCTGCCATTTATCAGAATTGGGATAGATTGTGCCTTTCCACTCAATTTGGACAATGAAATGAGTTTCATTTTTATTTATGGGCTTCATAAATCCGTTTCACTTGCTGCTTTTCATGCCCCAGTTCCACGCTGTTGTGTTGGGATTTCCTTCGCTGCCAGGCAATTAAACCAAAAACTCATGGAAAAAAAATTTTTTTTCTTTACAGAATCCTTCTAAATCCAAACTACACATAAATCATCCCATGCCAGGTCATATGTATTTAACATATGGGATCTTTAAGTCTTCTTTGTGAGCGTCTATCTCCCCAGGTTAATTCTTACTCTCCTCACCCAAAACTTCATTTGAGTTCTAAAGGTTAGTTCAAATTTCCAGGATGGAAAGAACTCTTTAATTTTAAATACTTTGCTTCCAGACCTGATGCCAAGCATGTGAGAAGATAATGCAGGAGCTGTATGGCTGAAGGGCATGGGGACAGCATGGGGGATCACAAGCCATGACCACCTGAGCCAGCCTAAGATGAGCCTTGGGAACCTCCAGTAGCACCAATGTGAGTTCCATGCTTTGGGACAGATTTTAAAAAGGCACAGATAAGCCAGCCAAACCCAATCCCACAAGCCTGCACTGTGAATGGAAGGGTGGAGACATGCAGTCCTGCCTCGTGGTACTTTGCCACACTTGCAGGAAGTCTCTGTTCTTTCTCTAAATGCAGAACTGAACAGCAGGTGTCTACCTGATAAGGCTGCACCCAACAGGATCTCATAGATGCAATCCAGTCTAATACAATGTCTAGCCACAGTTCAGATGCATCTCAGTCCTCTTTTACATTACCACCCAAGAAAAGAAACTCAGGAACACTTTGCTTAGACAGAATCCCTGTCAGCTTAAACATGTGATAGTCCAAATGCAGGCCTAGCTGAAGCACTGACACTTCTTCTGACTCGGTCATTCTAGTATACTGCATCTATCAACTAGTAGAAGCAGGCATGAAGCATTTCAATCTGGCCCTACTAGACTCTAGATTACCTCAGATCAGAAACCTAGTAGAAATGGGAAGTAACATGTAAATCTATTTACCCTAAATGAGGAATGTCTTAAGATCAGGAATGACTGTTGGGGACTCTTTATGTCTGGTCCATAAATGATGCTCCCTGTTCACTAGATTAATTTACCTGCCATTCTTTGTACGTCAGGTGAGCTGGCTGCTACAACTGCCATGGCACTAATCACCAGGACTGACCCAGCTGCTCAGGCTGACTGGAAAGATGCACTCTATCCTCCCTCTTTGTGGCACATGGGAAGACAAACTAGCAAGAATTTCTAAGTGTGTGTATTGTACAATGCTGACATGGTTGACACAAGTGTTTTGGTCCAGCTGGCAGGTATCTCCCTGGAGTGGAGATGGGTGGATCCGAATGTGATGAAAATGTCACCAACCATTAGCATCATCCACCTCCTTTCTGGCTTCAAAGATACTTGCCTAGTAGGGAGAGAACAGAGCTAACATGAGTACCACTCTGGTTCATTTAGCAGTTATTATTATCATGAAAAATTAATAAACTGACATTCTGATTTATATCACAATCTGCAACTTCCACTAAATGTGAATTCCTTTCCCCTCTGAACCTGAGGAATTCCAGTGTCTCATGTTTCGGATCCAACATAAAGTCTCGAGCCCAAACTGGTCACCTAGCAGGGTTGTGATCCCAGGAAACATCCTGCCTCAGGCATCACCCAGCCCCCTCCCACATTTCTAACACCACACAACATCTCAGGAAACACTTTACTGTACCTTAGGGATACTACATACTAGAGTGAGCAGGGAGAAAGATTAATGATGAGGCCTTTTTGCCTAACCAACTACATTGTAAAACTGCAAGGAAAAAAGAGGGAAATGATGCTTGTAAAACAAAAACCTTTCCTTAATAACACTGAGTAGAGATGAGCTTGAACTCAATAGGAACCCAAGCCATTTCAGAAAGACATGCAGGCTGTACACTGCACAAGAACTCCACCAAAAGGCCAGCCCCTTGCACAGTCCAGGCACTGTAGGTGTTCATGGTAACTAGCCAACTGCAGTAAGTGCTTTCAGGAAGGACTGACTTTTCTAAAATTTTAAAATAGCAATAAAATGATATCTGACCAAAGGACAAGATAGTCAGGATTATTTATTTTCTCCCAAACATATTTTCATCCCCAAAATTTGTCCCATGCTATACCCAATCATAACTCCCTTCCCCCAAAAGGAACAATGATCCTGTCATATTGATCACTTCTTCACATGTAAAAATTATTTTAACCACTCAAACTGCCTCTCCAGATGTTATTGCTTAGTGCTGCCCCTCAAACTTTTTGTTAATCCTCTCCCACACTTTCTTCCCATTTTATCTGGTGCAGAGCCCGTTTTCTCTCTTACTATCCAGTGTCTGGATGTTGCTGGCTGCATCCCAACAGAGCAGTTCAACATGTTTCTGAAGCCACTGCATTTCTCCCAAATTAGCAGAATTAGCAGCTCAATTCACATCAAGATCTTTTAGTAAGAATGATTCTTTTAGGAAGAGATTAAGTGATGTCTATCAATAGACACATGTGTAACTGTCACTTTGCCATCCTGGAAGTCATCCTTGAATCCAGCCACTGGGGTTGCAAAATGATGACATGCTAGCTTTTATATTCCTTCTGCTGCCAGAATAGCTTTATAAAGACATCCTGCCCCTCACTTATTCTTTGGCTATCCAGTGGCACAGTTCAGATAAAAATCGGGATAAATACTTGATTCTTTCCCTTTCCTTCCTAATTTTTAAGATAATTAATTGGCTCCTTATAATTGAAAGATCAGTTAATATTATGTAAGATATGTATTAAGCAGACAAAAAGTTTCAATTCTTATCATTATTAAAGATAAAACTGTCCCATCTTTGGCTTATAAAGTTCAATCCCTTTGACATGGCCCCAGAAGGTTTTCATGACCCCACCTTCTCTGATACAACTGCATGCAGCAAACTTTTTGAATCAAACTTATTTCTCCAGGACGCCCCAGCTTCTTCTAGAGGGAAATGGTATTTTTGGAAATGAAAAAATACAATCTAGGTGCTAGAGACACTCTCAACTAAATTAGACATTATTTCTGCAGCTTTTCAATGAACCGTCTTATACATAACATTGAAACTTTCTACTCAAATTCAGCACTACACAATGCTCACTTAACCACTCCTGTTTAATATCAGCATCTCCTTTCTTTCTGAGAATCTTGGTTTTTAAAAGTAGAGAGGATGATCAGAATCTTCTAATATCACTTACACATGTTAAACCAGATGTCTTAATCTACTCTTCCAATAACAATAGTATGCTTTAGCTAAATTTTTAAGCCACATAAATTTAATTCTAACAGTTCTGGAAGCTGGAAAGTTCAAGATAATTCACTAGCAGATTCAGTGTCTGGAGAAAATCTATTGACTCAAAAAAGAGACCTTTACCGGCCTCATCACAGCATGGAAAGGGCAAGGCAATACTGCTCAATATCTTCCATAATGGCACTAGGCAAATTCATAACCTAGTTACTCTTCCTTTATATCACCATATTTACTATGAAATTCAACTTAACTCACACACCTTCCAAGGGCTCTAGTCTTGGTTCCCAGTATGAAATGGGGTCTTTAGGAGGTCATTAGGTCACTGGAGGTGCCACTCTTAAACACGATTAGAGTAGCTTTCATGCTTTCTCCTGAGAATGAGTTGTTGTTAAACTCGACTTTGGAAATGTGACTTCTTCCACCTGCATGTGCTCCTGCAACCATCACGCCAGCTGATATGGTGTCTTCACTAGAGTCAAGCTGATGCTAGTTCCATGTTCTTGAACCTTCAGAACTATGAACTAAATAATCCTCTTTTCCTTAGTTACTCCCTCTCAAGCATTTCATTGCAGTTGTGAGAAATGGGTTAATTCAGAATCCAACATGGAGTGTGTTCTATGGTCATCAAAACACAGAACACAGCACTGTGTTTCACAGCAAGTCCCTAACATCACCACTAACCTGATCAAGACTCAACATTTCCTGTACATGCTCTCGCTACCATCCCCATTTTAAAAAGTAGTTCTACTATCCCTAGACTACATTCTCTCCCTCTCAAGCCTCCTTTAAAGTTTTAGTTCTGTTGGTAACTTGCTCATCATACGTTGTCTGCCAAGCTCCTAAGAGAGAGCTCGTGAGTGATCTGATGGTCTGAACGTTGTATCCTCCCCAAATTCACATTGAAACCTTACTTCCCAATGTGACAGTATTAGAAAGGTTTGGGCTTTGCAGATGTAAGTAGGATTAGATGAGAGCTCTCATGAATGCCAGAATGCGAGAAATATAGAATTCTTTGTATGCAAATTACTTTTGTGTCCTTACATTTAAAAACCAGTTTTATTGCGTGTATACTCAGCTGCTCATACTTCCCTTGAGTATTTTTCTCCTGAATAAAATGTAGCTACTGAGAAGTACAACAATACATTTTTTCCTTACACATCATGTTTTCTTATTCTTCTGGAAGTTTAAAGTCTGTTTTTTGTTTTTTGGGGGTTTTTTTGGTGTTAGTCATACTATTACATTTTCAGATAAAGCAGTATGCTACTTACATATTTGACATTGATTTTTCTTTCATCTCAGGAAAGTTTTCTTCAATTAGTTTTTGCTAGTCTCCTTTGTCTTTCTAACTTCCTGATAACTACCATCATTGTCTTTTCGGCAATTTCTCAGGCGCTTTTAATCTTTTTTTAAGATTTATTTTTATTTTTATTGGAAAGTCAGATATACAGAGAGGAGGAGAGACAGGGAGGAATATCTTCCATCCGATGATTCACTCCCCAAGTGGCTGCAATGGTCAGAGCTGAGCCAATCCAAAGCTGGGAGCCAGGAGACTCTTCCAGGATTCCCAAGTGGTACAGTGCCCCAAGGCTTTGGCTGCCCTCAATTGCTTTCCCAGGCCACAAACAGGAAACTGGATGGGAAACAGGGCCACCAGGATTAGAACCAGTACCCATATGGATCTTGGCCCACGCAAGGAGAGGACTTTAACCACTAGGCTACTCTGCCAGGCTGCCCACCCCACTTTTTTTAAATTGTCCGTTTCAAGTGACAGTTCTCTCAAGACACTATCTGCTGTTTTTAGAAGCCTAGAGTATCTAGCTTTGTTGTTTTGTTTTTTAACATTTCTGAGTGTTACTTCTAATTCTTTCTAGCATGGCCAACTTTATGCGTTTCTTAATTATGATTCATTTTTTTTATATCCTTATTAACTTTCTTGCAAAACGTATTTTTCTGGTAAGTTTTCATTGTAGGGGCAATATTCTACTCCTAATTCCATGTTTTGTTGGTTTTTCTTATATCATTGTTGCATATAGGACTTGATGCTGAATCTCTTTCATTATGTATTTTTATGTGAAGCTGTTTTTCCTTAAAATTATAAAAATAAAGTAAGTTAAATATAAGTTTCTAGTTTATAGAGGTCCCTTCTCTATTATTCTCTGTGAAGTGTTAACATAAAACAAAATAGCTTTGCCTCCCTTTGTCTGGTCCTTTTCCTTGTCCCTATCCTGCGTGCCTATGGTTCTGTCCAGCAACTTTTCATCCGTGTAAGGCCTTACCTTCTACAGCTGTTCTGACAAATTAACTCCAAGAATTCAAAGGTCAGCCCCTTCAGCACCCTTACCAGAAGCTCTTTGTACTTACCAATTGTTCAGAGCAGACAAAACACCATTGTCGTTCAGCTGCCGTCCCTGGGTGGGCCCACAGAGCTTCTCAGTGAATATTGGTGGGTGTGGGGCTTCTCCTGCTGTTGACTCCTTTCATCTTTCATATACTACTAGTGTAATGCATCTATGGTTCTGTAGGCCCAACTGCTTGAATTTTAGAACTCACACCCCTCCTCCTTAAGAACAATCATGAACAATCACACATGTCTCTGGAGTGACAGAGGCAGGATGCCATCATCTTCCCAGTCATCATCAGTTCCCAATTCAAGCTAAGAACTGCTTCCTCCTAACTTACTTCCTCAGTCCATGTCAGACGTGTGTTTTGCAAAGAACCCTCTGTGTGTGCATGCATGTGCATACATATTACAGAGGAGAGATGTGTGGAGGGAGGGGTCATGTTCAGTAGGGCTTGCTAACTTAGGGAAATCTTGCAAAAAATCAAAGACACAATTCTTTCCCTTAAGTGTTTGCAACCAAGAATGAAACACACTTTAGCTCAGTGAAGAATTATAAGCACTTTGTTTCCAATCATAGTTCTTATTAACTTATTACATCAACTGGCAGGGGTCTGGGTCAAATGATCTGGGCTCTGTCCAATGCAATAAGTTGTAGAGGAAGGAAAAAAAAAAATCTGACATCTGGTCCCTGGTGACCAGTGTCCTTGAAGTCAGAAACCATGTGCTCTTCATCTTAGCCTCGGCTCCTCCATGCCTCGGATGGTGCTTGACATTCCGAGTACTCAGTGTTCACAGTTTAAAAGAAAGGATCAAAAGTTCTATTATGTGATAATTAATTTGAAAAGCTCCTCATTCCAGTGATGATGGCAAGAGTTAATGTGCCCGTGTCTCAGGGTTGGGGAGGCCAGCCTCAAAAAAAGCCCCTTCAGCATCGGAGGAATGGCCTTCCTTTCAAAAGTCAGCCATCACAAGACACAGAAGAGCTGAGTTTTTAAAATGCATTTTTGATTATTCAGCCTTCAGCAGAAATGTCACCTTTCTCAAGCAAGCTGTTATCATGCGCTCCCTGTGCCAAACAGGCGCCTCTGAGGAACAGGATTTTATCTCAACATTTTAGTGATTTGTGTATCTTTTTCAAGGAGCTCCATGCCTTAAGGCACCTGAAACACTAACAGCACAAGAAAGCCAGGTTACACAAGGAGCCATCTCTAAAACATGAAACAGGCATTTTTGCAAAACAGGTCCAGGCACAGCATCAAAGCTGCCGTCTGTGGTCACCCTGCCCAATAATTCATGTCCTTACCGTGCCATTCATTGTTTTCCGGTGGGCTCCTTGGTTGCAACCATATTCTCAAAGAAACTCCGTTTTGTGACAGGGCCCCCTTCAGCAGGCTCAACCACATGACAGGCCGAGACGCAGCCAGCACAACTGCCGGCAACGCTTGCCAATAAGCCAGATGCTGCCACATATTGGCATCTGGGTCCTGGAATAGCAACCATGTTCTCAGTCTGGCTAGGGATTCTGACCCCAGCTATGGAAGGAGACAAAGGAAGGAAAGAAAGACCGAGCAAGGGGAGGGAGGGCAGCCTGGAGAAGAGTCTCTTGGTAATTTCCCTACCATGGATTTAGAGCTTCTGCAACAAAAGGCTCGCTGGAAATCCACGACCAGCACTGCAATGGGCGGGAGAGGTGGGGATGGGGAGCGTTCTCAACCCAGCGAGCTGTTTTGGCACCTGGGGGATGGGGGGTGGCTGATTCAAAGGAGACAGCTGCAGCAGGCAGCAACTGCTCACCCCTCCTCTCCCCCAATTCATGATAGCCCACAGTGGAGATAAGCTATGGGATATAGCTTCAATCTGCAGCAGAGGGACAGAGAGTGGCAACATCAGGATGGCTGTAGCTCTCTGCTTTCTGGGTGCCAAGATCTTCCAGTGCCAGCCTGGACAACCGAATGGGGATCCAGACTGCAGCAAAGAAGGGATCCTTGTAACAGAGGTGTGACCAGGGGTGTTCTCATTCCAAGAATGGGGTGCTCTGATCACAGGAATGGTATGGGTACAGACAAAAAAAATAAAGTCCTGTGTCTTGCAGTGACTTTTGATGCCACAGTATTAGGGGTCTGGCAAAAGCTTTCAGGTCCTGCTCTAGTTAATTACATCAAGGCCTGGCCGAGAAGGCGGGGCAGGAGGTGGGAGTCAGGGCTGAATCTCAGTGTAGGATCTAAAGAGAGGAGAGGGGAGAAAAGCACAGCAGTTCTTCTTTCTCAATATTAGGTTCATCCCCAACATTCCCTTCTTCCTGTACAACAGGTTGTTATTAAGAAGTGCTCAGAATCTCACATTTGAATCACAGGTGATAGGAGTAACAGACTAAGAGACAAACTATGTGGTGCAAAAAACAATGGCCTCTATAGTCAGACAACTGGGAAACAACTCCAGAGGTCATTTGCCTGCAGGAGAGTTGACTCCGATCGGATCAAAATGACTCTATCAGATACATGTTCCCTAACCAGAACCAGCTGCATGTGCCTCTGGTCATAAAAAAAAATGCATGTGTATGGTGGGTCTAGGGCTGGGGGTGAAGGAAACCTCTAACTATTATTGTAAAACAAAAAAGTGTAAAGGACGTCCTATCGATGGTATCTTAGGCCACAGTGTCATATACATTTTAAGGCAGCTATTCCCTTAGAAGCGGAGTCCAGGCTTAGAGCACAGAGCTAGAACAAGGAACTGCTGATAACGAAATTCCACCTATAGAAAACACAAAATGACCTAAGTAATGTGCAGGTGGTTCTTCAGAAGTTAAGTAAATATTTGATCAAAATACACTTATTTGAAAATTTAAAAGCCAACTCTACCCAGAAAGTATCCACAGCTGAGTCTCCCAGTTTTAAAGGAAATAGAGAAGCTCTGCTGTGCTGTCAGAATCCAGAGAGAACATTTTGTTATCATTCCCAAACTCGGTTCTGAGTCTTTGCATTCCAATTTTGAACAATGTAGAAACTACTAAATTCTGACTGTGGCTCTGCTTAAGAAGGAACAACAACAACAACAAAAAAAACTCAACAAGATATTAGCAATCACAACAAAAATTAAATAAACCCTGTAATTTGATGTTTACGTTACCCATTTCTAAAATGGATCTGAGTGTAGAAGATGTCCATAGCATGAGTCACTGGGTTCCAGGTAACCATGATCAAAGAGGCTGGTTTTCTTTGGGGGAACTAAATCAAATGTTCATCCTCTGTCCCTCTCGGATTTTCTCTTTATCCAACTGCCTACTCTGCTTGCCTTTTATTCTACCTTCTTGTCTTCATTACCATTTTCTCTTTTGACTTACTGACATAATGCTTCCTGAGCCAGAACCCAAGGAAATACACTGAGCTTTGGCAATACCTTAAAATGCAAAGTACACCCATGGGAAAGGATATTCCTGATTATACAAAGCAGACACAATAACTAGAACTAAACTAAGCGAATAGTTTTCAACTTGAGAGTTTATATATAAGTAAACCACAGGAACAGAATAGAAATGTTGGGGAAAAAATCCACATAAATACCAACTAATCTTTGATAAACCTGCTACCTCTGTTCCTGGGAGAAAGGACAGCATTTAACAGATGATACTGGAAGACTGATTTTTACATGCAGAAATTTCAAACAAGATCCCTGTTTTATACATTACACAATAATCAACGCAAAATGGATCAAGGATCTAAACTAGAGACCAAATCTATGGAACTAATAGAGAAAAGCACAGCGAAACATTGCAAGACAGCAGCCTATGTAAAGACTTTTTGGAAAGACTCCACAGCAAAGGCAATACAAGAAAAAATAAAAATGGGGATTACATAAAACTAAGAAGCACAATAAATGAAACAATTAGGAAAGTAAAAAGACAACAGACAGAAGGAAGGAAAACATTTGGATAGTAAGCATATGATAAAGTACTAATTCACAGAATATATAAGGAGCTGAAGAAACTTAAAAAAGATTGTTTTCTATTTTTCTATTGGTGTATTGAATTCCTCATTTCTAATATTCCAGTTTGATTTCTCTTCAATATCTCTATTTCTTAGCATTTTATAAAATCCAAGTTATGTATAAATTTCTTTATCTCAAATACTTATGTCTCTGTTTTGAGTAATTTTATGATCTTTCTTTTGAATTCCTTTTCAGCATTACATCAATTTGCTGTCTTATATCCTAGAACTCAAGTGTTATTACATTCCTTTTAAGAAATCATATTGTCTCCCTGGTTTATGTTTCTTGTATTTCTATATTTATTTTTAGGCTGAATTAGAAAACAATCCTTTAGAAATACCCCAGACCAAAAAAAAAAAAATTAGAAAAACTGAAAATAGCATTCAACATTTATGGGATAATATCAACCAACTAACCAAAACTATGTTAGGAATTCCTGAAGGTGTGGAAGGATAGAATGGATTAGAAGGGCTAGTCAGTGAAATAATACCAAAAAAAAATTTCCTAATCTGGAGGAAAGATAAGGACTTCCAAATACAGTAAGCACACAGAATTCCCAATATACATGATCAGAAGATGCTGACCACATACTATAATCAACCTTCCAACAAAACATAAAGATTCTAAAATGTACACAAGAGAAACACCACATTACTTTCAGAGGATCTCGAATTAGACAGGAGATTTTTCATCAGAAACTCAGCAGGCTGGAGTTTCCAAAAGACACTGTCAACTGAGGATACCATACTCAGCAAAGATCTCATTTATAAATGGTGAAATAAAGACCTTTCATCTTCCCACCCCCACCCCACCATACCCCACCCCCCACACACACACAAAATAAAGAAAGAATGTCACCACTTGTCTGGGCTTAAAAATGACACATAAGCATGTGTTACACAGAGAAACAGAGATGGTCATCACTGTCAAAGAATATTAAGATGAAAAATCTCCTAGTAAAAGTACAAAGTAAATCCAAAGCAAACAAACTTACGGGGAAAAGGCAGGATCTAGTCACTATCGAAGCTATCAATAATAACCTTGACTGTTAAAGCTCTACGTTCACCAATTAAAAGAGGCAGAATGGCTGGATGGGTTTAAAAAAAAAAAAAACAAGACCCATCTATTTACTGCCTACAAGAAACACAGCTCAACAGATACACACAGGCTGAAAGTGAAAGGTTAGAAAAAGATATTGTATGCTAATGGAAAGCAAAATGAGCAGGTGTAGCCATCCTTAGAGAGGACAAAATAGAGTTTAACACAAAAGCTTTCAAAAGAGACAATGAAAGGCATTGTTTAATGATTAAATGATGAATTCACAGGAAGATATGACTATAATGAATGTATATGCACCCAATGCCAGGACACCTGGCTATTTAAAACAACTGTTAATAGATGTAAATGGAGGTGCAGACTCCAATACAATAATAAAGCGGGACTTCAACACCACGCTTTCATCAATGGGCAGATCAAGTAGACAGAAAATCAACAAAGAAACAACAAAATAATCTATGCTATGGGCCAAACGGACCTAAATGATATCCACAGAAAGTTTCATCCCACTCTTGCAAAATACATATTCTTTTCATCAGTGCACGGTACTTCTCTATGATAGGCCATATGCTAGGTCAAGAAACATGTCTCAACAAATTTTTAAAAATTGAAATCATAGAATGTATCTTTTTTGACTAAAAAAGAATGAAACTAGAACTTTCATTTTATTTTAGAAACTCTAGAAAATATAGTAGATCATAGAAAAAAAGAAAAATCAAAACATTCGTAGGAATAAAGTTAATAATACAACATATCAAAACACAAGAACACAGCAAAAGAAGTGTTAAAAGGGAAATTTATTGTTTGAGCAATTAGACCTCAAACAAAAAGAATATGTATTTCAAGGTCCTAGAAGAATAACAAACCAAACCTCAAATTTGTAATTTACTAATTATTTTCATAAATTTATTAACTGTTTTAATAAATGATTAAAATTGTAGAAGAAAATTGGGCCTGGCACGGTAGCCTAGTGGCTAAAGTCCTCACCGGTTCTAATCCAAGCAGCCCTGCTTCCCATTCAGCTCCCTGCTTGTGACCTGGGAAAGCAGTCAAGGATGGCCCAAGGCCTTGGTACCCTGTACCAGCAAGAAAGACCCAGAAGAAGCTCCTGGCTCCTGGCTTTGGACTAGCTCAACTCCAGCCATTGCAGTCACTTGGGGAGTGAACCGTCAGATGAAATATCTTAGTCTCTGTCTTTCCTCCTTTCTGTATATCTGCCTTTCCAATAAAAATAAATAAATCTTTTTTAAAAATTGGAGAAGAAATCAACAAAATTGAAACAAAAACACAAAATATCAGTGACATTAGTTGGTATTTTAGAGAAAGAAAGTTCATACATCAATGGTCCAACTAAGCAAAGGAAACAGAAGCAAATCAATAAAAATCTTAGATGAAGAAGATATTACAATGGATACAAAAACAGTCATCAGAAATTATTACAAACAGCAATATGCCAACAAACTGGATATTCCAAAAACAGAAAAAAAGTGGGTAGATGTCTGGACACGTACAATCTACCAAAACTGAATCAGAACACAGAAACCCTAGTTAGACCAATAAGCAAGATGGAGACAAAATCTATAATAAAGACTGTCCCAGTAATGAAAACCCAGGACTGCATGCTTCGCTGCTGAATTCTACCAAATCTTCAAAGAAGAACTATTCCAATTCCTCTCAAGCTATTCAAAATAATTGAGAGTACCCTCTCAAACTCCTTCCATGAGATCAAGATCATGTTAATCCAAACACCAGAAAAATATACAAATAAGAAAACCAATATCCTTGATGAACACAAATGAAAAAAAAATCTTCAACAAAATAATGTATAATCCAATCCAATATCAGGAAGGTCATTCACCTCAAACAAATCATATTTATCCCTGATATGCAAGGATGGTTGAATATATAATCAGATATACCACAATAAGAAATTAAATAAAAACATTTGATTCTCTCAACAGATGCAGAGAAAGCATTTCATAATATACAATTTCTTTTCATGAATAAAAATCTTAAGAAAATTGGGTAGAGAGTTTGGCATGGTGGCTCAACAGGCTAATCGTGGTCTGGTTAGCACCAGCATCCCAGATGAGCACTGGTTCTAATCTTAGCTGTTCCATTTCTAGTTCCCCTCCTTACTTGTGGTCTGGGAAAGCAGTGGAGGATGACCCAAGCCTTGAGATCCTGCACCCATGTGGGAGACCACAAGAGGCTCCTGGCTCCCAGCATCTGATCGGCTCAGCTCTGGCGGCCATTACAGCCATCTGGGGAGTGAACCAGCAGATCTCTCTTGTCTCACCTTCTCTCTGTAAATTTGCCTTCCTTAAAAAAAAAAAAAAAAAAAAAAGATAAATAAATACATCTTTAAAAAGTGGGTATAGAAAGAACATTCCTCCATATAACCAAGGCAATATATGACAAATCCAAAGCCAGTGCCATAATGAGTGAGGAAAAGTTGTATTTCCTCCTACATTCAGAACCAGACAAGGATTCCCACTTTGACCACTGCTATTCAATGCAGTTCTAGAAGTTTTAGCCAGAGCCATTAGGAAAGAAAATGAAATCCAAGGGATACTAATTGGTAAGGAGGAAGTCAATTTATCCCTCTCTGAAGACTGCATGTTCCTATAGGGAAACCAAAAGATCCCAATAAGGTTATTGGAACTTGTAAGAGTTTAGTGAAGTTACAGGATAAGAAATCAACTAAAATAATAAAACTCAATAGCTCTTGTAAACACAAACAATGCCATGGCTAAGAAAAAACTTCTAAGATAAGTACAATTTACAATAGCTACAAAAAAATTTAAATATATGAAAAACCTTTACAATGAAAATTAGAAAACATTAAATAATAGAAGACATAATAAAATGAAAAAATCCTCCATGTTTGTGAATTGAAAGAACAGAGCCTCCGAGAATGAGCTTGAAATAGCCAGTTCCATTACTCACAGCATTTAGATATATTGTAAGTTAAAGCAACTCATCCAAAGATGGTCAGTCTTTTACTTTGACCTTTGCTGTAAAGCAATCTATACTGAGTGCAATAAAGATGCTTAAAGTGGCCCTTGGGAAGCAGGAGTCTTTTGGTGCTATGGGTAGATTCCATTGTGCTTGAATTCCTGACTTACGGGAAACAGAGTTCATCAAGGTTGGGACCCTAATGTTACTGCTCATAATAGGAGTATTATCTATAAATTTTATACTCTTCATGATCTTCATGGCATGAAAGTAAACTGCATCTTGATTCTCACTGACCCTAAAACAAGATAGGATAAGAAAAGAAAAGCTTAAGGGCCTAGACAGTGTGTAAAAGCTATTGAAAGGGGAATTTTAAGGAGCAGGTGCTTAGCCTAGTGGTTAAGATACCTATTCCTAAAAACCAAGTATCTGGGTTTGAATCTCCATTCCAGCTCCTAAGTACAATCTCTTGCTAATCCTGGCTCTAGGAAGCAAGGAGATGACTCATGTCACTGGGTTCCTGCCTCCCGTGGGGAAGACCGGCACTGCATTTCTGGCTCCTGCCCTCAGCCTGGGCCTAGTCCCTGGCATCCTCCCCTCCTTACCCCGGGTTCTTGGACATTGAGGAGTAAGGCTATGGAGGAGCACACTCCCTCACTCCCTCACTCTGTTAAGACAACTTAAAATATATTAAGAGTTCAGTTAATTCAAGAAAGACCAGAAAACTGTTACCAGATGCTGGGGATATCGGGGTAGGGCATTGGGAGACATTCATCAGAAGGTAGGAAGCTTCAGTTACGCAGGAGAAATGGGTTCTGGAGATATTATACAGCATGATGATTACAGCTAATGATAACAACATATTATATGTTTCAAAATAGCTAAGAATAGATTTTAAACATTAGCCTGTTATGCACATTTATAATTTATACAGGAATTGAAACATAACACTGTATAAGATACACACATACAAATTACTATTTGTCAATTAAAAATAAAGCCTAAGAATTCAGTTACTGTAACACATTAAAAAGATTTAAATCTCAACTAATATTAACTTATACAGCAGTTAAATCATGTTGCTCAAATGATGGCACTCTATTTTTTACTCTTAAGAAGTTTAACTTCTCCATCTGTAAAATGGAAATGGTAGTTTTCACAGAACTAAGACAAGGGGCACGGCACCATAACAGAATCAGCAGCCTGTCTGGAAAGTTGTCCTGCACAGATCACTCCTAAATAATAATAAACGACACAGTTATCTGTAACATAGGTTACATCACGGCTAGGTGGGCTAAGTCGCTACCTACAAAGCAGCATTCCGTATCAAGTGCCTGTTTGAGTCCTAGCTACTCGGCTTCCAAACCAGTGTCTTGCTAATGTGTCTGGGAAAGCAGTGGAGCATAGTCCAAATGGGACTATGTCCAACCCTGTCAGCCATATGGGACACCTGGACAGAGTTCCTGGCTCCTGGCTTCGGCCTGACCTATTCTTGGTTCAGCCTTGGTTGTTGTAGCCATTTGAAAAGTGAATTCTCTCTCTGCCTCTTTCTTTCTGCCTTTAAAATAAATATTTTTTCCCAGAAGAAGAAAAAAGGTTACAATACCGAATTTTAAAATGTTGTTTCACAATTTAAAAATAAGAAATGCTAAGTGGAATTTTCTCATGAATTTTGAGCCAAACTTATTCCTCTATTTAAACAAACCAACTTTCTCTATGTGTGTGTGTGTTTATATATATGTATGTATATTATGTATATATAGAGACACACACATATATACATATATATACATATATAGTTTAAATATGTTTATATATATAACACACACATATATATGAGACACTAACAGCATTAGAACTTAACATACACACAGGTCATCAGATTTGTACTTCACCACAGTCATCCACCCTGTGTTTATTACCAAAATAAATCACATCCATCATGATTGTGAACAGTGTTGTTTATATTAAACAAAGGCTCCAATCAAACATACAGAGAAAAGGGAGAAATCAAAGCAATGGAATTGCGGTCAAAGACTGACCTCACAAATGTGTGTTGACATTACTGTCCTGTGAATACAAGGGACCCAGATCACATGGTCAGGCAGGGACGTTCACCTGGGCTGTGAAGTCCTACTGTATGTCAGAGGGCACTTCTGGAAGGAAGTTCTGTAATGGCCCATTCTAAGCACTTGCAGACTTCCTACTAGATCTACACAGGAAGTCATTCTTAGGTCTCACCTGCACAAGTTCCTGTTATGAGGCCAGAGGATGAGGAGTTGAAATCCAGTTCCAGGGAGTGATGTCATCTTGATTGAGTGGTGACCTGCTTCCCAACCTGGTGTTGTTGCAGCCCTTCAGCTGGGGTTCGGGTTACAAGGGGACCAAAAAGGAAAACAGGGAACCGAATAATAGAAAAAGGAAAAATGCTTGCACATTTCCTTTGTTTCACTAAAGCTGTTCTGTTTCCATTTCATCTGGTGCGAGAAGCTGCTCTGTGGCAGATGGAAGCCGTGCAGATGCTCTTGGAGAGGTGTAGGTTCTTTCTTGGACAGATTTTGAAAATACAAAGATGAAAACACACAGAGAATTTCAATTTTTTCTGTTGATTTCTAACTTTGAAAGAGTGACTTGCTTTAGATTAAGTTTAAAAAATAGGCATTGGCACTTTAAATATTTTACAAGTTCTTGTAATTTCTTTAGCAACAAAGAAATAGCAAATACAAATGTTTGGAGATGTATGACTACTCATTCCCCCTAAGAAAAATGTCAAGTAAATCAGGAGTTCAAAACCAGGAATCTCATCCCTGTAAATCAAAAAATGGTACTGCCATTCAGCTGCATTTAGTTGATATCATTTGGTTCTTGGGATACAAAGCTCACAAGCAAAATGCAGTCAAGCACAAGAGGCAATTGAGACCAACAATCTAAAAGCAAGATAAAAGAGAGAACTTTAAGAAGTAAGAACAATAATTAACACTAAAAATAAAAATCTTATACTATTTAATGAATGAGAGAGCCATATATTTTCCATGTTTATTTTACATCATGATTTCTTATTCCTATTAAGTTGATACAGTTTGGAGAAATAAATACTGCCTTCCCTTTTTTGTTGCATGTGTGTTAGCAGAAGTCTGAAGAACATAAATTAGTAAGATAGGAAAAGAAAAGATGAGGTGGAAGAGGAAGACAACAGTGTTTATATGAGCCTTTCTCTGAATAAGCAAGCATCAGTCAACACAGCAAAAAGCTGGGAACACACGGTGTTGTCTTCTCCCAGAAATCATCCAGACCACGTTAGCTACACAGCCTCATGGTACGCGTTTCTGTCCAGGTATTATGTGGACATCCTTTTGTCTCACTTTTTTAAGTCCCATAAATTATTTCATTAATGAAGCACTCTTAGTGTGTTGATTACCGTAATTAACTTGATCAGCTGCCATGTTAGCTGCCATGTAGAGGTCCTTCTTTCAAGTAAACCTTAACTCTGTACTCAGAGCTTCCGATCCGAGGAACTTCTAGAAGGATACTGGTCCTTATGCTGGATTTACAACTCAGCTGTGACACCAAATACAGATTACAGTGAAATTACACCTCCTCCGTTGCAGGTGTGTACAGAACAGCTTCTGGTGAAATTAGCTAATATGTTCTCCAGACGGAAACTGTAAATGAATCTCTCTTAGTCCTTCCATCCATTTCCTCCAAGGTCTTTATCCAGAGGTTTTGGTGCTCCATAGTGACTGTGCCTGTCACACGAAGATCAGCATGGGTGTAAATGACCTTGTTATGTGTTCATCTCATCAGTTCTGCCCAATCCACAGGGGTAAAAAATGGATGTGATTTGATGTCTTCAACACCAGCAACTCCAGCACCAAGACGCTCCAGAGGGTTGAACTGCAAGAGCTAAAAAGAATTCCGTGAGTGACAGGACTCCAAATGGCAAATCAAAGGAAAACAAAATATATGAAAAGGCATATGAAAGAACACAACTTCCAAATTCAACCCAGTGATACTTGGACTTAATTAATAACCTATACTTTCTTGCAAGGGAGCTATGCCTAACACTGCCGTAGGTTGGAAGGGGAGTGGGGGGAATATCTGAACTGAGTTTATGGCTTTTTGAAACATGACCTTGAGAAATTCACTTTGTTTCCCTCACAGTCCTACCAGATAACAAGACAGTAACAACTTGGACTTACTCCAAGGGTACACAATGAGATTAATTAGATTTTGCACAAAACTCCATAAAATCCAGTTACTTCATGATTAGAAAGTTTGGGAGAGCTGCTGCAACTACACAATTCAATGACTTAAAATCGGAGATGTGTAACGATTACCATGCTCCAGTTTTAGAACAGTCTGATTACCTTGAGAAGTCTCCCTATGCCACCTGCAATCAAGCTCCACTCCATCCCCAGCGGTAAGTACTCTCGGATCCATTTTCTGTGCCTGTAAATATCCCCTTTCTGGGCGTTACTTGTAAATAAAACCATAAACTAGGTAGAGTAGTTTGCCACTGCCTTCTATCATTTAGCATGCTTGTAAGACTCATCTACATTCCACAGGTATAAATAGTCTGTTCCTATTCACACCTGAATAGTATTCCACTTTTTGTACCACATTTTGTTAATCCATTTAGGAACTGATGGACATTTGAACTTTTCAGTTTGGGGTTATCATGAATAATGTAGCAATTTGCATTCATGCACAGGCCATTATGCATACACAGGTTTTCATTTCTCTTGAGTATTTCTAGAGAAGAAAAACTGCTGATTCACATGCTAGGTGTATGTGTAACATTTTTTAAAATTGCCTTTAAAATGCCTTACTCTTCTAAAGTGGCTGTACCATTTTACATTCCCAACAGCAAAGTATGAGGGTTCTGGTTTCTTTATATCATCAACAACCTTGGCACTCTCCTTTTTGATAAATGTCTTTCAGATGGGTATTGGTGGCAATTCCAAATGACTAATAATGTTGAGCTTCTTCTCAATCCTTAAGCTTCATTGGTGAAATATCCAATCTTTTGTCCACTACAGTTATGTAACCCGCATTACAAGTATTCCTTCTACATCTGAATACAACAACACCTTTGTCAGATACAAGATTTGCAGCCGTCGTCTCCTGGTCTATGGCTTGCCTTTTCATTTTCTAAATGATGCCCTTAGAAGTGTGATGTATTTCATTTCAATGAAACCCAATTTAATCTTTTCCTGAGATCATGCTTCTGCTGTCACTTTTAATAACTCTGAATCATCCAACATCATGCAATTTTCTGCTTTCTTCTATTATTTTTAGTTTTTGTATGTAAATAATACACACACATACATAAGTTATTAAATTTTGTATATAATGTAAAGCAAGGGCTTTAATCCATTTTGTTTTTAACATGAAAATTTGACTTCCCAGCACCATTTGTAACACTGTTGTTTTAATTACCACTGCTTAGTAGCTACCTAATGTAGGAAACAGTTAGTATAAGCCCTCTAAATTTGATTTCTTTTCAAAAACTTGAACATTCTAGGTTCTCTTCCTTTTCATGTACAATTTGTAATCAACTAAAGGCTTCACCATTTTTGCTGTCTTACAAAAAGCAACTTGTGATTTCCTTGATTTCTCTTGCTTTTTTAACTTCTGCTTCCTCTTATTTGTTCTGGGTTTAATTTGCTTCTTTTTAGAGTCTCATAAAGTATAAACTTAGATTTTAATTTCAGACCTTTTTTTCCCCTCTAATATAGGTATTTAAAGCCATACATTTTCCTCAAGAACTGTTATAATTCCACCCTAAAAATTTTGGTGTACTGTGTGTTACCTTTCATTGTTAAAAACATTTTCCACCTTTTCTTAGGATTTCTTCTTTAAAACATATATATCCTAGAAATGTATTAATTTTAAAATATTTTCACATTAGCAAATATCTTTCAATTGCTAATTCCTAATTCAATTTTGTTAGAGTACACTGTGTGGTTCTAATTTTCAAAGTGTCCTTTGTATTCACTCTTTTATCATCATGAAAACACCTGTCAGTTTCAATTAGGGCACTTGTCTTACTATTTACTTTATCATATTTAATATAGCCACTCCCACTCTTATAGTTAGTATTTCTATGGCTTATCTTGCTCCATATTTTTTGCCTTATACCAAAACATAAAATTGATACTTGTACACAGATGAGAGCTGGAAGTTAATGAAGAGCTGGGTCTTGGTTTTTGACTCAATTTAACAGTGTCTGCCTTTTGTTGGGCATGTTTAGACATTCATTTTGAATTTAATTATTCATATGATAGATTTAGATTCGCTACTTGGCAACTTGTGTCCATAGTCTTTTTTTGCTCTTCATTTAGTGCCTTCTTTAGTATCAAATTTAGTGGCTTCTTTAGTATCAAATGCTTTTTACTGTACCATTTCAGTTCTACTGAATTTTGCATTTAGGATATTTTTGCCAGTTTGCATTTAGGATATTTTTAGTGGTTATTTTAGATTACAACATGCATCTTACAACAATTTACTTCACAATGAGACTAACTTAACCCCTGAACAATTTTTTATTTATTTGAAAAGCAGAGTTACAGAGAAAGAACAAGAGAGAAAGGAAGGAAGGACAGAAGGAAGGAAGTGAGAGAGGAAGGGAGAGAGGGAGGGAAGCAGAGAGGGAAAGAAATAATTGGTCTTCCATCTGCTGGTTTACTCTTCAAATAGGCCCAACCAGGACTCACAGAAGATGCCAGCTCTGCAGGTGGTGAGCTTACGTGTTATGCCACAGTGCCAGCCCCAGACTAACGACTCTACGTTAACCAGTGGCAACTACATTCTACTGAGCCTCTATTCCCTTCCCCTTCCCTATCGCTGTCATATACTTATATATTAACCTATATATGTTATAAACCCAAAAGCATGGTTTTAAAATTATTGTCATGTGATTTTTAATAACTATTTTATGTACTGATAAATGAGGAAAAAATACATTAATCACTTCCAGTAGCTTCTTTCTGCCATTTCCATTGTTCATAACTTCCTCCTCAGGTTTGAGTTCCCACCTGATACCACTGCCTTTCCATCTAAAGGAATTCCTGTAGTATTTTTTATAAGAGAGCCAATGAATTTTCTCAGGCTTTAATTACCTGCGAATGTCGTTATTTTACTTTCATAAAAAAAATTTTTTTTAGCTTGTTTTATTATTTGAAAGGTAGGGAGAGTGTGTGTGACAGAGAGAGAAATGAACAGAATGCGAGCCTTTGCACACACTGGTTGACTCAGCAAGTGTCTGCTGTGACTGGGGCTAGGCCAGCAACAGGAACTCAGTCTGGGTCTTGCACATGGTGGCAGGTCCAAAGCTGCTTGAAGCATTGCCTGTTGCCTCCAAGTTGCACATTATCAGTAAGCTGGAATCCGGGCAGAGCTGGACTTGAGTCCACACACTCTGACATGATGCAGTATGCCAAAGGAGCATGTAAACTGATAGGCCAATGCTCCTTCACCTTGATTTCTGAAGTATAATTGTGCTGCATTTTTATTCAAAGGTGAATTCCTTTCACCAAGTGTGGTTCTCTTGGCATCTTTCCAGGTATCCTTTTGAGATTCAAAGATGCATATGTTAGTGCTTTCTTGGTCAAATTTGGAAGTTTCCAGCCACTTATTTTGAATAATGCCTCTCTCCCTTGCTCCTCTCCTGAAATTGTCACTACATGTATATTGATACTGGTGATAGTACTTTGCAGGTCTATGTGGCTTTGTTCATTTCCCCTTAATCTTTTGTCTTTTTTTTTTATACTGTATCATTTGTATGGATTTATCTTCAAATTCATTGATTCTTTTTTCTTCTATCTCAAATCTGTTATGGAGATGCTCCAGCGGATTGTTTTTCACTTGTGAATTTTTCATTTGAATCAGTAGTTATCAACCTAACCTTTCTACATAGTTCTTTTTCTATCTGACAATTTTTATTTATTAAGTAATTGTTGTCATACTTCCTTTAAGACTTTAAGCACATTTTATTTTCATTCTTTGAAATTACTTATAATGGCTGCTTTGAAGTCATTAAATCCAAAATCTGAGAACACTGATAGACTAATTCCATGGATTTCTTTTCATCCTGCATATAATACTCTTTTGTTCCTTGTATTAGCTTTTACTGAAAAAATAATGAGGCATGTTAGGTAATACATTTTAGCAACTCAGGAGCTCAACTTTTTCCCTGAAGATTAGCACTGCCATTGATTTGTCTGTTCTTTTCTTTGATACTCGTTTCAGCTGTAACTCTGCCAAGCTTGCTTCTCCCCAGTCTGTAGTTGCTGACACCTATCCTTGTTTTATTTCCTTGGTGTTTGTTCATTTGCTTTTGGAAAGCTTGGTTTCCTCAACTTTCAAGTTGTACTCAAATACGTCACTCGTTGAAGCTTTTATCCTCAAGAACAAATTTTAGACCATGAAACCATGCTTCCTTGGCTGCTACCCTTCACTAGGCCTTTTCTCTGTCCCAGCACACTGATGCACCTTTGGGCGTGGTCTACATGGCCTCCGCCCCTTGGGTGTGGTCTACATGGCCTCCTCAACCTGGCATAACTTTCCACCTGATCAAGCAGGAAGGAGAAATGAGACCCAGCTAAGAATGCCACAGGATCCCACTATTCTTTCTGCTGTTCTTTAGGCATAAGCACTTCTCATACTTTTTGGATCCACTTATAGAGCACTAAAATGACTGGTTTTAATGATTATCTCCAATTTTATAATTTTTATGGGCGAGACACTCAAATTCCAGACTATTCCTAAAGCAAGCATTTTTTCCACAACATTACAACCAAGTGCAATTGAAATATTTAAACTATTTTTCACAATACTAATAGTCCTATATGTACAAAAAAATTACACTACCCACGTTTAACCAAAATTTCCTTTCCTTTTCTTTTCTTTTCTTTTACTCTACCTCTAGTTTTTATATTATTCACATACATAAATTCAATTACTTATATGATAAATATCAAAAGACTGCCTCTAGTGTGCCATTTGCAACTGTTTTAAATCTCTTCACCCGTATCACCAGTAGTAGACTGATTCTTATGTGAACAGCCCTGTAACTCATATCAATGAAAAATTATCATCATGAATTTTCAACATGATTCTATGGTAATAATAACAATATACTTTGACATAAGACATACTACATGCCAGGCATTATCCCCATTGATTAATGTAGATTAATTCACGTAATCCACTACTCTACAAAGAGTCACTCTTATCATCTGCATTTTATAGATGAGAAGGTGTTCATGAAAATTAACTTTTTACTCCTTTACTACTAGTTTACTGCCAATAAGACTATAAGACTATAATTGTAGTAAAAGGTACTGACATGGTTTGGATTTAGGTATTCCAACTCTAAAATCCAAGTTTTAATTGTAACATTATACTACTTCATGAATGTGTGATCTAAAAATTCCAATAATCTATTAGTTCACTTCAACATTATCCAATCCATAAAGGGAATGAAGGGTATATCTCAAAACACATTTTCTTTGGAATTATTTTATCTCGCACCCAAAATGTTTCTACCAATGTTTACTGAAGTTAATTGTTCAAAGTATTTTCACAACAGAAGCTGTTAAAATGTGTTAAAAGATTTTCTTATAAAACATACAGAAATCACTTAAATCAAATCTATTTTCACAATAAAGATCATCATATCTACTAATTAAAATGTAGCAGTATCAGATATTTTAATATATCAAGCATATCATATATATTTTAATATAATATCAAGAATTAACTATAACTAGAGCATTATATTTTTTACTATTTCAGGAAACACATATATAACAGCAATTCTTTTAGCTTTGTTACAAGTAGCCCTTACGCCCCACTCTTTTTGAAATATGACTTCAAATTCCAAAGGTTCATATTCCAACTTTTGACTAAAGTTAATTTACTTTGTGTTTTGGAATACACAAAGGTATAATTGTTTCATGCATGACCATCTAGCTATTTTGCCGTTTTACACACTGTAGCAGGCATCAAGAGAGTCACACATAGATTCTATCACTTAAGAGAGAATGTGTCAGCTAGTAGTAGTTTCAAGATAGAGAATCCAAGCCCTCTCCTGAAGAACCGGTGAGAGAACTGAGCCACAGAAGTGTGTTGTGAGGCCTTTTCTTCACACAGTATCTTCTAACTGACACAGCAGCCGTGACATAATTAATTAACCACTGCAGAGCACACACACATGCTCTAAGGATGTTTTTGCACATCAAATGGAACTCTATTTACTTTAGCACCACTCACTTGACTGGGACAGACAAATGAACCATGAGAGCAGGGGATGATGAAATCTAAGAACAAAGCAAGGAGCTGAAAGACCAAAGGGGAGAAAATTCCATCAGAGCAGAATAATTATTTCCAAATAAATCATTGTGTGATTTTTTTCAAAATGACCTCTGACCCGTGAGGTAGTGGAAGAGGAAAGTCAAAATGACAAATTGCTAATCATGCCAAGAGACCCCTCTTCCCTTTCCTGATGATGTTTCCTCAACATGAGTGGTAGTTTCCTTAGGCCAGCCAATGACAGGGGGCTAATTTGCTTTATGTTATGGATATCTGCATTCAGGGACTTAATGTACCGTAATCCTAGCTGCCTCGTCAGTTCTAATAAAGACAGGAACAGAATGCAACATATTATTGTGAGGAATTCTACTTTCAATTAATAGCTACTTCTTTCAAGAAGAGAAACAAAACACAGTAGTAGTTCCTATCTTTCTTCTAAATTATATCCTTGTTCAAACAAAATACTTTGAATTTACCTTGTGCCCCAAAAAGTAAGATTAGATCAAATGAGTAATTATTCACTCTTCCCTATTAAGATGAAATGTTTTATGTGTTTCTTCATTACCTCTTAATACTTAATCCAAAGTGACCTGGGCATTTTTATCTTAGCAGTCCAACTTTGCTATATTTTACAGATTCTGGGTAAACTAATCCTCTGAAGTAGATCTCTGATCTTTCCCTTCTGCAGAGAAATCTTCCAATCTCACATTTCTGATGAACACATCACTATTATTATAGGACCCTGGTGCTTGTAAGAACCAAACTTATCTTTTTGTAACCACCTGCTACTATTATTTATACTAACATTCAGCTTTCTACCTCAGATTAACCACACTTTTGATTTCATAATCTGAGTCTGACTGCTTTCAAGTCTTTGCACAATTTATTCATTCCACCCAGCCACATCTCCACATCCACCCTTGACAAGCTGAAGTCCCAAGGTCTAGCAAAAAGAACATTTAACTCTTTGACAGACTTCATCAAATTCCACTTTTTGTAGCATATAGCACTGTGCCTTCTGTTAAATATCTGTTGAATGAAAGCAAAATCACCTTTCAAAAAATGCTAATTAAGAATATCCTTCCCTCCCCTTTTTTCTTTGCTGGTATTGCGCTTTCCCGGATTTAAAGGGAAAAAAACTATATTGTATCAAACAATTATAGTTCTTGTTCTTTTTCAAATGACATCTTCCTTTATGTTTTTCTTCATGTATGAGGAACCCCAAGCCTGATTATTCTTGTTGATTTGCCTATCATTACACAAAACCATTATTACAAACCATTATTACAAAACCACAATCTCATTATTTAGAACGTTGAAGAGTATTTCAAATATTGGCTATTCACTTTAGAAGCCTACTTGAGTTCAAGCTTGATACTGGGATGCTGAGTTTTTATTATCAAGACTCCTTCTTCAAAGCCACCAGAAATAAGCAAATTGACATCAATGCTCAAGTCTAACAAATGGAGAAAACTGAAATGAAAATGATCTAACTTGGGAATATTTCACAACTGTTCTAATCAACCTGAGTAGGCCATTAGTTTTTATAAGTTGAAATGACTGAAAACAGCAGCAAATATAACAGCAAAAACAGAGCAGCTCCGCCCAACGTATCAACAATACTCAAATCTCACATAAATAGAGAACTGACAAAAGCCTTCATTAAAAAATATAATAAGACCAAATATTTTCTCTGTTCCTACCAATACTCCAGTATTAGCAGAAGCCTAAAGATATCCAGTATTAGCTCTGAATGTGCAATTACAAATGAGTCTCTCTTGCCCAAAACTAATTTCTTTAAAGTTTTAGAAGTAGCACACTTTGCTAAACTAAATAGTTGATATACTTGGGCAATGGGGCGATTAAATTACCTGTTGAATGAGTGAGCGAGCCTCTTCAGAAACACATTCTGGCATGTTCAAGGTAGTATGCGTGTTTATTCCTGCTGGATGGCACTCTACCAGAGTCTGAAACAATCAAGCAGATACACTTCTTATCCCAAACAGCATCATATTCTATTGCCACAGGATTTACAGACAGTAGTACAGAAAATTCAAATTTAACCTCAATCTGAAGCATAATAATTAACACAGTGTCACCCATGCAATTTAGGCTGAGAACTAACAGTCCACAGAACTCCTAACAGCAACAAAGGCCGACAATCCTCACGGTCACATCATAAGCCTAGCATGTTACCATGTCCACCCTCTTCATTTTAAGATGAACGATTTATAATAGAAAAGTTTATATTATACTCTAAACAGAGAATTAATACCTTTTAAATACCTAATACTGTTTCAAAATCAAATTAAATCTCCAAAGTTTTTAGACTGTATTGACACTTTTTACCCTGGTGTAGCACCTTAAGTGCATACAAAGGTGATTTACAAAAGTCAACTTCACAACAGTGTTAAGTCACTATTCTACATATTTAAGGGACAGTACTATTTGCTACAATACAATTGCTCATTTCCTTTATATTAAAGTCTGTTAATCTCAAGCATCATATTGAAAGCATCATACTTAGAGCAGGCACTGGGCTCATAGATAAGACACCATCGGGGATATTCACATCCCATACACAAGTGACTGATTTGAAACAGCTCCTCCCCTCTCGATTCCTCTACCTGCTAATGTGTATCACTGCAGGACACAGTAGGATGGTTCAAGCACTCCAGGCTCTTGGCTTCAGTCTATCTCAGCCCTATCTGCTGTGGACATCTGGGGAGTAGACTAGCTGATAAAGATATTTCCCCGTCTCTCTGTCTTCCAAATGTAGTAGAAATAATTTTTTAAAAGCTTTTCTGTAAAAGTTACTTACCAGAGAGTATATAAATTCTTTCCCTCAGTATAGGTAGGGAAAATTACAGTATTGAGGAAAAAATATTACCATTGATGCCTATATTAATTTTCTAAAATGAGAATTCATTCCTGGCCCCATAAAGGTATTTAAAACATACAGAGACTTCTAATACATCCTTACATAAACCTTAAAGCTCTAACCCTTTATATTAAATTAGAGTTACAGATAACAAAGAATATTCAGCCTTCTACCTCACTAACACTAGGATGTAACTTTACTAACAATTTGTTCAAAAAATACAATTTCACTTTAAAAAAAAATTTAGATTCTTGGTAGACTTCCAATTCTCTACTTGTTTTTGGTATCAAACATTTTCTTACTTAGTCTGTGACCTAAAAAGTAAAGGAAAAGGCTAATGTTCTCGATTTGAAATCAAGGCAGCATCTGGATAAATTTATTAAATGTCCAGGTCACTGCTTACCTTGCCAGTGAGAAGTTCAAAGAGGACAGCACCCAAACTCCACCAATCACAGGCTTCCGTTTCTTCCGTGATTGCTCCAACCTCTGAACATACCATAAAAGGTTGATATTAAAATTCCAAAGGTCAATTAAACTTTCAAAATTAACATGTATTAGCAAGGTGACCTCTTTAATGCTGAGCGAGCAGATACTAAATACTACTGGGCTTTCAAAATTCCTGAAAGTTACTTATCCCTTTGGTCACCTACTGTGGTTGCATTTTTTTTTTTTCTTGACGTGGTCATATATTAAACTGAGGCATTTGTTCTTTAGTTGATAGAGGGACACCTTCAAGACACTATGCTTAAAAGTTATATGAACCTACACAATCGGCATTTGCCTGGTTTTTCAAATTTGAGAAGGAATATATCTTTTGTGTCTTAGAAGGAACTTCAAAAATCATCAGTAGCAACATTAATTATTCTTCTACTTAGAGGTTAGAAGCCAGAGAGGTGACACGCCCTTCCTAATGTCATACAGCACAGTCATCTTCCTTCCTCCATATAACCAATGGTTTTCAACCACGAAAGAGCAATCCACCAACTGTGCTCCTTAGAAAAAAGATCTAGTGTTTGAAGCCACCACTGAAACTATTAACTAAAATAAGAGCTTTTACAAATTTACAGATTGTAATTCTTTCTGTAATGTCCAACTCTTACCAGCACAAGTTCTCTACACAAAGTGTGAGTTTGTAGGTGCCATCTTTCAGTCTCCTGTACACATCAGCAAGCACTCCTGATTTTACCATTCTTTAAGCTTTTATACCTTAATGTCATTATTTGATGGGTTCTTGTCCTTTCATGATGACATTCAATTCATCAGCAACCCTTATCAATATCTACCCTTTCATTTCCACTTGGTTGTAGAAAAATCCCTATTATTTGATAATAAGTAGCCCACAGCTCACAATAACATCAGTTTATAAGCAGTTAGAATGGAAGCAGAAGGTAATAAATGGAAGAGGCTGTAGCTACATAGTTTTTAAACAATGCTTAGTACACCAGCTGTTTAACAGAAAGTTCCTAAAACAGTACGAGCTTCAAGTGAAGCAGCAAACGTCATGTGAGCCAAAACAGCAACAACAACAAAACAGCAATTCATTTATAAAGTACTGAATTTACTCCACTGCAGGAAACTCAACTCACATGCACACTTTTCCTGTGTTTCAGGAGGCACAAGACTATGAATTTCATAGCTAGCACTTTGTTAGTCCACTTCTCTCAAGCACAAATCACAGTCTCAATTCTATACTAGTTAACTTCAGTGAGGTGATAAATTAACTAGTTCAAACTACTGTACAAATAGTTGGACTGCTCCTATAGAACCACTGGCCCTTGTAAAATAGCTGCTGGTTTGAGAAATTCAGAATCACCTGTCTAATGACACAAGTTTAATCAAATACGTTGCACATCTCTATGATGGGTTACAACTATACAACCATTTTAAATGATGCCTTCCTATAAGATTTAAGTACATAAGTAAATGGCAAATACATAAATATGTACTACATTACTTTTAAAAAGCTGGAAAACAAACAGATTCTTAAAAGTATGTTTAGAAAAAAAAGATTTAAAAATTCAAATGTTTTAGTAATTTGCCTCTGGAGTGGTAATTTTTAAAAAGTTTTAATTTATTTATTTGAAAGATACAGGACATAGAGAAGATATCTCCTATCTGCTGATTCATTTCCCAAATATCCACAGTCAAGCCTGGGCAAGGTCAAAGCCAGAGGCTCAGAACTCAACCCAGGTCTCTGATGTAGGTGGGTGTTGAGAATTGGGATATTTGTGCCAGCACCTGCCATCCCCTGGCATGTGCATTACCAGGAAGCTGGAATTGGCAGCAGAGCTGAGGCGCATCCCAAGATAATATGGTGTGAGTATCCCAAGTGATGTCTTAACCTCTGCACCAAGCATCTACCCTTACAACATTTACACTTAGGAAGTCACAGGAACTGTCCAACCTCGACGGTGTAAGTCTTAGAAGTAGAGCTGAAAACATTCAGGCCCATTACTCTGGAACAGAAAGCAGCAGCCATATACATGATAATCCTCCCTGAGTGTCTGTTCACTTCCAGACTTTGCTTCAGAGAGAACGTGGGCTAGGAATCAGGGGTCCTGGGATGGTTCTTCAGGAATTCACGTATCCGGTCTGTAAAAGTAAAGAGCTGAGGGTCTCTTGGTTAAATTTAGCTCTATGTCCATGATTCTGATACTTGGATTTCCCTAAAATAGCGATCCTCATAAAGAACAGCTGCTGGGTGCTCCAACTCAATCAATGCAAGCCGCTCCCAGATTCAGCAACAATGCCCACCTGCCCCCCCAGAAAGCTGCTATTACTTCCAGAAGTGTGTGCTACGGGAAAGGATATGTGTTTTGAAACTTTAGAAGAGTGAAACAGAAAATTTATTACAGTTATATCATCAAATATAACCTTTTGCTCCTTTCCTCCCAGTATAAAGCAGACAATGTATTACATCATTTCCCTGTTCCAAATTCTTAAATGGCTTCTCACTGACCAATAAGCAGCATTTAAACAGCTTGCTCAATCAGGCATGCATATATGTAACCAGGCCTTCATAAGAAAGTCTGGACCTATCAGATTTATTCAAACAGAGCACATGAAGCAGCTAAAGAGGGAACATACAATAGGCACTATTCCTCAACTGAATTCTTATACTTTGACCACACTGCTATAAAAAAAAAAAAATCCCCACTATCACATTATTAGGTTTTACTTTTAAATATCACTTGGCTCAAGAATTTCGTTTATTCTGGTTGCTGTTGCCATACAGCAAGCAATATATGCTTATATTTCTTAGTTTGGTGAAGGCTTGTAACTAGTTCACAATTCCCTACGTGAAGCCATCTCTTGGCCATCTGTTTTGACTCTGCCACCAGCAGGCCTCACTTTGCATGCATGAATGACGTTCTGCTCACAGTAGGTGCACACATTGTGAAGATGATATTCCCCACAAGAAAAATGGCAGCTAACCTTTGCTGACTGCTTACTGCAGGGAAGGAGCCAAATAGGACACCTTACATGAATTATTTACAATTACCCATGCAACCTTATAAAGGATGTATTATGGCAGGGTAACTCTGAGAGAAACAGAATATTCTATTTCTGTGTTCGGGAAGAAGAGAAACATGTAGACCAGTCACCCCATAAAGAGATGTGCAAATGAACAGATGGTCCTGTGGTATGAGGAGCACTAGACTAGAACCACGGCCCAAGTCTCTGCTCACAAGGTTTCTTGTTGGAAATGAGTTTGGGCATCCTGAGATGGATTTATGTAATGAGTGGTTAACATCGTTTAGAGAGGCACCTTTCAAATTCATTGCCATCACCAGTGAAACCTAAACCATAAAAAACTACATGCAAGGCCTGTTCTCTCACATGACTCCTGGGAACCTGCTCCAGTCCCACGCCCCACAGTGTGTGGGTGGGGATGCAGGAGCACATTCTGAAGCCACCAGATAAATGCATATACTACATCTTGTGGAAGCTCAATGGGTTTGTATGACAGACAGTGGGATACTGTTTTACTGTTAGCAGAAACAGGCATCTATTACAGGGCATAATGTGAAATGTGCATGCATTTGCCAAAGACTCTGAAGCAAACTCTGTTTCACTAGTGCCCTAGGGCTGTCCATTTGCTATCACCCCCCTCCCAGTCAGAAGTACCTGGGAAGAGATACTAGGGAGGCACACATGAGACAGATAAGGCTGTCCGTTCCTTGACTGGTTTCTGTGAACCTGTTCCAGGAAAGAGTTTAAGAACCAGGGAAAGAAGTTCTGGGCTCCTTCAAAATCCCTGGTACCAGGTCCTTCACAAGCAGATAATGACCATTGCAAATGTAGGCTGTTTACCACAGTGCCTGATGCGCCCAACGCATAGGTCACAGAGATGGCAACAAGTAACCAAGGAAAGCCCTAAAGCCAATTCAGTTTCCCACCTGCAGTTGGGCTGGAGAGCTGGTCCAGAGTGCCTATGCAGCGTGTGAAGTCACTGCTGGTGATAACTCACACTGCAGGCCACAGCCACTTCTTTCACCCTCACTTTTCTCATCCATCTTCCTTTGACTCTTACCTCTTTCTTCTTCCCTAACAGCCTTCCTCTTTGCCTTTCCTTGAGTTTGATAATAAACATAAAATGGTAAATTTTCCCATGAAAATACAGAGGGGGGGAACAATGAAGAAATAGTGAACCACCCTCGAAATTCTTCAAAATGACTTTCTAGTAGCAGGGATTCACTAATTATGTGAAATTGACATCATGACCAACTGTCCTTGATTTTCACAGATGACACTAAGCTACAACAAAGAATTCTCCAGGTAACATACAAAGAACTTCCTACCAGCTGGGAGGTTTAAATATTAGAACAAATGAAAGTAAGAACTTAGAAGATTTCTTTTCAGTTTTGAGGCATAGAATTTCTTTTTCTTTTAATTACAAAAATGAAGAGCATGAGTTGTCCTTTTAATATCCTTAAGGACAAAAACGTTTTAGATTAAAGGTCTAATATACACACTGAAAGTTTATGGCTCAAAAGATGCCTGAGGTTGTATGGCTAGCTGTTGCTTTTTACTTGTCAAAACTTACACAAAAAGCTTAAACACAAGAGTGTGGATTCATATACAAATCTACATGATACTTAGCACAGGCACAGGATACGTGTGTCTATGGTTAAAAGTAGATGATATAAAGAAATAAATCTGTAAAGCTATTATAAAAGTCTAACAAAACAGAGAAATCCCTTTAAATTTTTACTCAAATTTGAAAGATCTTTAAAAAGTAGCAGGGGCTGCTTGTGGCCTGGGAAAGCAGTCGAGGACGGCCCAAAGCCTTGGGACACTGCACCCCTGTGGGAGACCTGGAGGAAATTCCTGGATCCTGGCTTCGGATCAGCATAGCACTGGCCGTTGCGCTCACTTGGGGAGTGAGTCACTGGATGGAGGATCTTCCTCTCTGTCTCTTCTCCTCTCTGTATATCTGACTTTCCAATAAAAATAAATAAATCTTAAAAAAAAGTAGCAGGGGAAAAATTATAAAGGATAAATTCTATCACTGTCTTATGAAGCTCTGATGCAAAGCCCTTGCCCCAGCATCCCAGGTAAAGCAGCTGCCTTCACCTTCACAGATGCGTGTTTTACAGGATTTGAAGCAGGGGGACAAGTAAACCTATTCCCTCAGCAAATACTTTCACAAGTCATTTCCATAAAAACTCGTGAAACGCTGTTGATACAAAGGAATTCTGGGTTGTTGTTTGTGCATTAAAGAGCTGCATTGCCAGAGCTCTAGCTATGTTGTTGTTAGGGCCTGGCTCTGGATCACCAAGTTCCTTGAAAATGAAGACAGTCAGACCTATGACAATCTTTCTATCTCTTACACACCCTGAAAGTATTTTCAAAATCCTCATGAGCCTGTTATAGAACTTCTTCCTCTTAGTCTATGGCCATACCACCCTGAATGTGCCTGATCTCGTCTGATCGCAGAAGCTAAGCAGGGTCGGGTCTGGTTAGTACTTGGACGGGAGAACTTCCTCCTCCATTTGCACAAGATGCCCAAGTAACGGGCTTCTGCTGAGTTAGCCTCGCCTTTCCTCTTTCTGTATGTAGCCATACAGACAAGTACCGGGCAGCAAGTAAAACACACACATAAATGTCACTAAATGTAATCAGTGTCATCTCTTAATGTACTGGAGATACAGAATCAGCTTGATTAGACTTCAACACACCCGGAAATGTCTGAGGACATCAAATGCATGAATACATTGGTAAAATTCTAAAACTTTCATGCCAGTATTCTCAATTTGGATATTACCTATACAATATAGAGTCTTACTGATTCATATTAGGGTTTCAAACTACATTTCACCAGTGAATAAGCAAGTTTACATCAAACAATTAAGATACCACAATAAAAAAAATGTGCTCTGCTTGCCTGTTTCACTCATGTTTAACACTCACGTTTAGCGAGCCTAACCCTAACCCTTGCTAGCCCTTTTGCCAAAGGTCTGCTTGTGATCCCTTTACGATCATCAGTTGGAGATTTCAAATTCCCCCCCCCTTGTAGTCAAAAATAATAATATTTAACCTGACTGAATTCAAGACTAACTATAAGAAACCCAGTTCCTGAAAAGTAAAGAGGGGAAAAGACAGAAAGCTGAGACTCGGGGAACTCTCTGAACCTCCTGCGTGGCAAGTGAAGGGAAAGAAGCATGACCCCTCAGCCTGGAGGGGGTCCCAGAGATGCTGGGCACCCCAGGCACCCAGCAGAGTGGGACGACACTGACCCACCTATGGGTGCAGAGCCTGCAGTTCTGCTCGGCAGAACTACCCATCTTTAAATGCATGGACTTGTCAAAGACACACCTCAAAAACAAGCACTGAACATACAGCTGAAGCTACGCTGGAAACTGCATACAACACTGAGCAAAGCAGAACACCCAAGTTGAATTGAAGCTGCAAATGAAAACCCATCTTTCCAGAACGCTGTCTAAACGCCAAGCATCTTCCATTTTAAGCAACTGTAGTGCCTCAACAACTCAAATTCAGATTTCTCCTGTAAAGACATTACTGCTAACATGCTAAATCACAGGGTGATCTCAAAATTATTTTAACTATGAAACAATGAAGGCCACAGAAAAATCACTAAAAACAGCAATTGTTGCAAATAAAGGTGCCCCTCATATGCAAATAAACATTTAGAAGCTGAATGAATCTGTCATTTATTATATTTAGTCCATATCTCAGAATGATGGAGCAACTTTAAAGCACAGACCCAGGCAACAGTTTACAAGGAAAAACAGTGGGAAGTAACACTGTGGCAGGATGGCAGACAGAGTAACAAAACAGATTAACTTTTAGGATCCAGTGAGGCCTTTGGTGAAGAAAATGGGATGAAAACACAGGCAAATTACAGCAAACCTTAAAATTAAGTACCATGGGCCCTTTTATAGTGTCAGAAATAAAGCTAGTGTCTTGAAGTGTTTTGTAAGATTTAAACTGCTGTTACAATTGGTTGAGAATTTGCTAACTCTCTTCTAAGGGAAGTAAATTTCATTCATGGACTTCCAAGTACAGAAAGGTTTGAAAAAAAAAAAGTCTGATGTCTCATTAGTGACACTCCTGCACCAAGGAAAAGCACATCTTTCTTGTGCAATGAGCATTCCGTGTCAGTTAGAGCGCAGAAACGGCACCAAGTCCCAACACAATCTCTCCCTGCAGCATCTGTTGCTAATTGAAAGGGACTAGAATTACAAAATCCTCGTCAATTTCTCTCCCCAGCTCTTGCTGTGTATAAAGATTTTCTATGCAGGAGCTGAGCATTAGTCTTCCACCACAGCTGATGACTAAAGAGCAAAGAGAAAGAAACACAGAAGAAGGCATTTTTTGTGTCCAACAATATATGGAACTCAACTGTGGGAACAGGGACAGCTAAGCATGTCTTTTGTTAGCTCAGTAAATTACCATTCTATAAATGCAACTATTCACCTATAAAGGTCTATTAACATCCTAGTTAACCAATTGTATATGTCTTCTGTTTGGGTAGTCTCCCTTTTATATAAATCTCCAAAAGTAACTGTCAATATTATACCAATTATGTCTTTTATTTCTGGCTCCTAGGCACAGTGCCTGGGACGACAAGGCACTTAATGTTTGTTGAATAAATATATCAATCTTGTATTTGTAGCACTGTTCATTCAAGGCATTCAAAGCACCTACGGAGGCCTCATCACATCTGCTTTCTTCAAATCCCACTGAGCAGAGACCTACACCAAGACCTTTGCACTTTGACATGGTATAAGGTAGAAAGTCTAAAACATTATCTCAAGCATACTTGGCTGCAAGTTGAAATGCACATTAGAAAAGGGCGAGAGCTGTGGTATTCCAGGGAAGAGTTCAAGGTAGCGTAAACTTGAGTAGTAGATTGCACACTGTCCTGTGATCCCTCTGCAGAGCGCAGCATCTGCTGCTGAGGACTCTGGGGTGCGCTGCCCTGGCTGGCCTGTGCTGCACCAGGGGGAAAGGTTGAGATGCCCTGGCGATGGGGGAAAGCAGACAGGATTCAAAATCATTTCATGCTTTGCCCTATCCCTCTCAATGTAAGGAATCTAGACTCTTCACTACAGAAAATGTGTTACAACTGTGTCAGCTGGCTATACTACCTGGCTGCTGCTCCGTTGAGACCATTATTATCAGTTAAAAATATTGCTTAAAGGTTATCAAAACCAAATTGATTTAAGTGCAGTATAGGTCAACTACCGTAACTTTCGCCACAGAATTATCTTGGCTAGAGGGACAAATTTGTTGCTTTCCATGAACAAGATAAACATGTTACAACCTAAAGCAAGACCAAAGGCCACAGCAATTAAGAAAAATTCATTTTAATTTCTGGCTTGGATTGTTCCTCTAATGCCTATAAACTAAATAAATGATCAAAGCCTATCAACTTCAAGTTTCAAAATCTGAAGGCGCACCACCAGTCACAGGGAGCCTGTGTGTGATGCAAATTAATTCGGACAGAAGGAATTCACTCGCCTAAGGTCTCACAACATCTCTCAGGGGCAGATCTGCAGTCCCAGAGTGACAGATGACAAAGCCTGCAAGGAAGCTTCATTTCCTACTCTGTCCTTTCAAATGGGCATTTTGTTCATTTTTCCTTATTTGATCCTATTTCTAAAATCATTAGCTGCCCAATCACCCATTCTATATCCCATAAAGTCCTCTGATATCATACTCAACTGCTTATCCAAAGCCCTGTTTGTAGAATTGGGTAGATGAACTTTGCAAGTTCCCAGGATCACATGGGTCCATTCAGTCAGGGTATTACTTGGAAAAAAACCAGCTACAGAGCCTGGTTCTTTGCAGCTGGAGCCCTTAGACAGAGGTGAGGCAGGGAGGTGGGGCTGCCCCACCTCACACACATTTGCTCTCTTGGCTCCTCAGTCTCCAGTCTTGCTTCCTGCCATTGCCTCATTGTTAATTCAATCACCTGAACCCTGAGCCTGCTGTGCTGTGGGGAACTGGGAGTGAGTACAGGCTACACTCAGCTGGTTTAGGCGAGGTGTAGCAAAATCCCTAACTCTGCTCTCTCCCACTGCCCAGCTCCGGATTTCTGGCTGTTGTGGTGACCTGGCAACTGTGTTCTGAGCTTTCTTGCAATTATGTGCACAACTTGGGTCAAAACTCCTTCATTTTGCTTGATTCAGCACCTCTTGGCCAAGCATCACTTGCTCAAGGGAGTTTATAGGTATCATTACTATACCATTTCCCTGTGAGAGCAAATAAGAAATGGGTAACTACCACAGGACTTCTGGTTGACTGATTGTAATTATGAGTTCTATACACTCTTGCTTACTCTCTCCCCGTATTTCTGGTAAGGCAAAAAAAAAAAAAAAAAAAACAGCATGCTCCATTTTCCATTGATCATATCACAACAACTCCATTTGGAATAGCCATCGAGTGTCACTGTGTTACCCAACCCAGGCCATTAAAGTTGATTGATGGGGGAAAGACGAACTGAAAATTGTGGGAGTAACAGGCACAGCGTTCTCTCTCTCCGTCTCCCTCCCACACTCCGTTGCCATGTTAGGTAAGCACATTGGCACAAGTGCTGTGATAAAAGGAGCTTCTGGAATCCTATTTGCCTTATCATCATTAACTGCTTAAAACCTTACCGTTAAAGAACATGCATTTGAAGGAAATATTTGTGAAAGGTTGCTTAGAAGTAGAAAGACCTACTTACTTCATGGAAACTGAAATAGACAAGATTTTACAGGGTACAGAAACTGATGATTTGATCAAAGTAGCTAGCCAAACGCACTGGTAAATAGTATGTAAGACTCAACATAGCTACTTCTTTGTAAGAATGTACGAAGCAGCCAATTAAGTGAATGGTCACCAAATACCAACTCAGATGCCAAAAATAAGAAGACTGGCACAATTTCTATTACAACTACTAGACTCTAATGGCATGGTTCTGTTTGCAAAGGAAATACTCTCGGGATCATAAAGAAAAAGCCTTAGAGTAAAGAAAAGGTTAAAATGAACTTCCTCTGAGTGCTCTACAGCTCAAAGGAAACCGCCCAACCCCACCTATCAGGGAGCATTTTGAAATGTCCAGCGAGAGGCTGCATTTCATCACTTCCGTAGGATAGCTTATCGAATCATTCCTCATTATAAACCTGCTAGTTCTGGCAGTTGAAGAATGTCTTCTCTTGTGATGTGCTAATGTGTCATTCTATAAGAAGCCAAGTAACACAGACCAGACTCTGCACTATTACTCTGTCTCACTCTCACCTCTAGAGACAAACTGCATTCTGGTCAACTTGGCCAAACGTGGTTTATGAATGGAACTGTGTCAGCACAGAGTGATGGTAACCCAGGAAGGACCCCATGGTTCCAGACCTTTACCTCCACCCACGGAGGCTCTCCAGATCTTCTTCACAACACTAGGGATTTGCCCAGACAAGGCAAGATTTGCGTTGACCTGAAGACTTTTTTTGGTTTATATTTTAGACATCGCAAATTTGAAATGCTTTAGGAAAGACTCCCTGGTATAAATTTTTCAATAGCCTAAAGCAAACAAGAAAAGTTAATGGTTCTCCAAAAGAAGATACCGATTTGCCTTTTATGACAATATGTAAGAAAAGCAAAGAATTAAACAAACTTGCTAATCATTCACGAAAAACCTTAAAATGTCCACCAAATTACAAGAGAGCTACCGCTGAAGTTACTTAAGGGTAAATCAAAGAGGTTTTGTTTGAATATCAAAATATTGGCCACAAATATTTTTCTCTTTTAAAATTATTTTAACAGCTCTTTCTTGCCACAGCTACAGTCATTCTGCCAAGTCATGCCATTATTATCTCAAGATATACACCTATATTTATTTGCTTTCTGAACTCTTAATTTAACATACCTAAAATCTAATCCCTCTGGCTTGGCAAAATCTAAGTAATCAATTCTTTTTATTTAAGTCACTTTGCTTAGTGTGAACCAGGACTTTCAACTTGGATCCCAAATGTCTTGGCCTCTTCCTCCAGGATTTCCACAGATCCCTCATCTCCACATTACATCCCGTGATTTACATCAAGTCTTTCAATTGATAAGAACATATATTTTTAAAGTAACTCAAATGAAACAATTCTTTGAAACCTACTATGGCAGATGAGAAGCCAGTATTTAGCCTCACAGCATTTGCTACTTGATTTTTGTTTATTTATTTTTATTTATTTCTACAAATGTGTTTTACTGTTACTAAATTGAGGGCTAGAAAAGTCTGAAACAACTTGTCCAAAGCTATGCAACAGGTTATGACCTGACCTGGAACAAACAACCAGGTTTGAAAAGTTCAACTCCATCTAAATATTTTACTTAAAATCTTGTATTTCTGATGACTTCAAGATATTTCCCTCCACCAATGGCCTGAGTTCTACCTCTAATTATCACTACATAACTATCACACACAGCATCGGGTTTAAACAGAAACAAATCAGGTGCAAAGCATGTTCAGAGAGAAGAACAAGAGAGACCATGCCCAACACTAAGTTCATGAGTGATCTTACAAAGTCAAGCTAGAGGAGCAAAGGAGAAAATAAATGTCATGCTCCCAAAGCAGAATTGTGCAGACACTTTTCAGCATGATTTTTCTGTTTCACTTTCCGCCGTCAGCTGCGAGCTGTTTCCAGGTGTGAAATCGCCTGAGAGGAAGCAAAGCTGTCGTTTGACATCTGGGAGCGTGGAGATCGGGCTGCAGTGAAAAGCATCCTGGACTTTTTCAATTTACACACATATTCACCTATGAATTCTCAAGTCTGAAAAGTGCTCAGTGAGAAGTACTGATGTAAATTTCAAGCATTTCAAAGGCTTACAATGGGTGGAAAATAAAAGTGAATGACACATGCCAACAGGATACCCTATCAACTTGTCTAAGACTAGAAGAGGGAACTTTGTGATTCTATTAACATAGCTGCTAACATACAAATCATTTTACTTCACCATGTCAGATTTCATACCAAATTTTCAAATATAGCATTTTGGATTTTATATGGTTGAAGGTTATGGCTTCTATTTCCTAGCTGGTTTCTTGTTTTGGTTTGGTTTGGTTTTTCTTCAAACGACAAGAGACAGATGTGGTTTGGCTTCGTGTGTGTGGCTGTGCGTAAACAGATCTAAAATCCGAGTAACCACAAGGAAGTCCCCCGAAGAAGAAAGGCCAGGGCACTTGTGAGTTTACGGTGTGATTTCTCATGGCCAAATAAATCAACAGCAGAACCTGCCTGAGTCTCCTGACCCACACACGAGACAGTGTCACACCCACTCGGTCGCTCTGCACAGCCTGTGCCTCCTCGGTGGATTACTGCTTCGCTCTTTCTCCTCCCTACCTCCATGCTGCGCTTCTGCCATGTGAAAGGAACCCATTTACCAGGAGGCACGTTTATTTCACATAAAACCTTGCTGGAGAAATCAGCCTAGATAATCTAAGGATACAAAGTGAACGTAAAAGGACTGGTTTCTACTTTGAAAACGGGGCAGGGTTTGATCATTGAATTCGTATTCTCAAGACCCTCTTGATGGGTCTGCAGCTGCAAGCCATTTATGTGCCGCCTTTCTCACAGATGTACACACGGAAAGCTCCGTGGGTTTTGTCTTTTCGTTGTTGGATTTGTTTTATTTAATCTAAAAAAGTAGAAAAAAA